>NW_028227256.1:165527631-166127631 GCF_978045245.1 Mus caroli
AGGAAGCAGGTGGCACACTGATGAGGCGGTTGAGGTCACCCAGTGACAGTGGCAGTAATGGCATGAGAAGGGGCAGATTACAGTCCCACTTTGAAAGTGAGGGCAAATACTGCTCATTGACCACTGGATGTGAGTGTGTAGTGGAGAAGAGTCAGGAGTCGGTCTGAGATGCTGGTCCTGATGTAAATGACATCTACCAATAGGAAGGAGAGACTGTAGTTGGGGGCAGAATTGAATCAAGGTGAGGTAGGTGGGTTTAGAAATAAAAAAAAAATGAGGGGCTGGGGAGATGACTCAGTGGTTAATAGTGCTTGCTGTCCTTTCAGAGGACTGGAGATCAGATCCCAGTACCTTTATGGGGAGTTTGCAACTCCATCTGCAGGGTACTTGATACCCTCTGCTAACCTCTTCCCATACCCACATGGCCATTCTTTCTTTAGTTCTCTGTTTCTCAATCTTAAACAAAAATTATTTTAAAAATATGTAATTGTGCTTTTGCTTTAGTTTGTTTTTATAAGATAGCACACAGTACCTTGGAAATACACACGCTAATATTCTTATGTATATTTTTAAGTGTTTAAGGAGTTGGAAACTCCTTACAACTACGATTGGGTAACTGAGTGTTATGTATCAAATTGTCATATTGCACTCCACGAATAAGTACGGTTAAAATAAAAACAACTGAAGCAAGAAGTCCCCAGTGAAGGTGTTTAGTAGGTACTCAGGCATACGAGTTAGACTTAGGAGAATGTGTGAGGACAGAAGCAGGAATGTTGGAGTTCTCCAATATTTGTGAGCCATTTACAGTAATAACCCTAGATAAAATAACTAAGGGGTGTAAACAGGAAGTTGGGGTTGAACGTTCCATGGGTTGAGATGTGGAGAAGTTAGCAGAAGAGACCCAGCAGAAGTGACCAGCAACCCACAAATTTACCATCTCTGTCCTTAGCAAAGACATTAAGTTAATTTCAGTGCCTTTTATTAAGTTCATTTACACTGCTGTGTTGCCACTGACTGGTTTGTCTAATTAGCATAATGTCCTTATCGAATTGTAGCGTGTGTCAGAATCTCCTTCCCTTTTGAGATTGCACGACATTCCTTTGTATATTTAGACCAATTTTTGTTTGTCTGTCCACCTGTTAATGGACACCAGTGTTGCTTTCAGATTTTATTACTGGCAACATTCCTGCTGTGAACATGGCTGTACAAACATCTCTTCTGAGCCTGTTTCCAGTTCTTGGGGGAATTATGTCCAGTAAGAGACTTTTTGGATCATATGGTACTTCTCCTTTGATTTTTTTTTTGCAGGAATTTCCATAATTCATCTAGCAGCGGTTGCACCACTTCACACACCTGGCAACAGAGCACAGGGGTTCCAAGCTCACATCTTTGTGAACACTTGTCTTTTCTATGTTTTTATTAGTAGCTATCCTAGTGGGCCTGGCATCTTTCGGTTTTGATGCAAGTGAGAGAGCTGAATGAACAGGTGGGAGATAATTGAAGAATTTAATTAATAAAGGAAGGTTTAAAAATAGAAGGGTGAAAATAAAAACCATCAAGAAACAAGGACCGTGCCGCATGTACTAGGTCAGATTTGCCCTTAGGGAGCCCTCAATGCTCCCCAAGTCTACCTGGAAAGGGCAGCCCTTCAGGAGGGATGCTGGCGTGAAGAGCAGGACCCACTGTCCATCACCCTCTCTGGAGAGCAACAGACTCAGATATCAAAGGCTGACTTCTCTCTCCTTCTCTCAAACTAAACAGTTTTTGTTTCATTTTATTTTTGTGGTGCAAGAGTTTGAATCTGAAACCTGCACAGGCAGTTGCTTTACTGTTAAGCAACACTCTCACTTGTACATAGAGCTGAGATGTCCTGCAAGATGACACCTGCTTTGAGGTCCATGAACTAAAGGCCTTCTGGAAACCCAAATAACTCAGAGCTGTTTTTTTCTTTCTACCTGAAAATGCCCTCAGCAACAGCCTTTGGTTTTCATGTCTCGGTGGGGATTTTCACCCAACCTGCCAAGGCGCGAGTGGCTTTGCCACACCCTTCTTTGTCTTCAAGGTATATTTAGTTCCTTTTACAGTACTGTTGCTATCTGCTAATTCTATGAGGAACCATTGAGTTGTGACAATATTATTTTATTCTTTCTTCTTTTTTGATGCACAGCACAATAGAAATCATGAGTGACAAGTGACGGTGGTCAGGGTAAACAGGACTCATGGAGCTCTCGGTGTCGCCCCCTGCTGGGGTCCCAGGATCTTTCCCATCAAAGCATCATTCATAATACCCTGACCCTGTCCTTCCTAATGCAACACACACACACACACACACACACACGAGAGAGAGAGAGAGAGAGAGAGAGAGAGAGAGAGAGAGAGAGAGAGAGAGAGAGAACACACCCAGGAAAACATATATTCCTTTTAAGAATATACATTGGACTGGCCTGGTGCCATGCTGCTAAGCCAAAACTTGTGGAAGAATGGGAATCTGTGCCCAGAATATCAGCTAAAAATATCTCTTCCTCCACCCTCTGTTGTTTGGTGGGTGTGCTTAAGAGCAGCCCAAGAGGCTAATGAGGATAAAGAGAAAGGAAAACTGGCGTTTTCAAAGGAAACCAAACCTTCATTCCTCCAAAAGAAAACATATACTTTCCATATGTCTGTTTTATGTTTCTTGATGTTTTACCATGCCTCTGTGACAATATGGAAAGTGTATACTCTAAGTCCTGCCACCTTGGCTTGGGTTATTGGAACCCACACTTATACCGCACTGTTTTGCTCCAGAGCCTGGTTTCATAGACAAATTTGGCAAGGAAGTAAAGAGGGAGGGGAGGAAAGAGAGGTCCACTGTCCTACCCTCTGTCTGTTCATTTAGCTTCTCACCCCCCCCCCCATTTTAGGAGCCTGAGGGGAGGAGCCTTTCTACGTCAGCCAGCCTGCGGCATTGTAGCCTCATTCATTCTTGACTGCTGAGCCACAAGCGTTGGCTGGTCCTTTCAATAATCTTAGATTTCCTTGTGATCAAGCTCACTGCTCCTCCGGGATCATGGTTTCTTTCCCTTTATGAAGAGGATGACAGATCTCTCGGGGAGGAGGTTAGGAGAGTATGGTAAGGCCATGCATGTCTTGATACAAATCCAAACAAGGGCCAGTGGTCTAAAAAGAAGCAGTCAACTGACATCGGAAGTGACGCAGAGCAGAGGTCTGGTCCAAATATTTGCTAGATAATCTCAGTATTAACCAAATAGCAACCAGTGGCTCTGGTGGGCCAGCCATAGAGCTGATAACTTCCTGAACATATGCTAGGTCATAGGCAATGAATGTGGGTGCCATACAACAAGGGCTGGCTACTATCAATATTTGCTGTGGGCTATCACAGCCATAGTAGCCTGAATGAAATTCACCCCGTTTCCTCTCAAGGGCTGGGCTATTCATGTTTGCTTGTTGCTTTCTTTTCCAATAATGCGAAAAGCTTACTGAAGTTTAATTTAATTTGTTACAATAATGACGAATGTAGACTTGAGATAATATATGAGGCTCTGGTTCAAACTCAATGACCGTCTTGAAATATATTACCTTAGACAAATATTTACATGGGTAGATATGCTAAATTGATTTCAATAAAGGAAGCCAATAGCTATAGCTTATGGACAGCAGCTATCATGTGTCAGACTCTTCAGACGAGTTATATCGTTAAATCTGCAAAATATGTCACATGACATAACATGATCTTATTTTTTTTTAAATGGAAATTGGGGAGCCAAGAGATTCTGAAACTCATATTTGCAAAAAGAGAACCAAGTTTTGCATAAATGTTGATTGGTCTTAGAGCTGTGATTTTCCCCCCCTCACCTATTAAGTTTGGCTGACTGGAAAACACTCTTTTTGAGAACAAGAAAGATACGCGTGGTCTATAATTTCAAGGTAAATCTATTCATTGCCAACGGTCTTTTGAGATGCAAAGAGTACACCTATTTCTTAGTAAGGCCTCCCGGAGCTTCTGGGTTGCAGACATCACCGTTAACAGTCCTTTCTCTCATTCACTCATCCCATTGTATGGTCCTCTGCCCAGTTCCCCAGGAGTCACCAGGAGACAGAAACTCTGATTGGCTCTGCCAGCCACGTATTGTTTTCCATTTTTTCACCACTGTGGAGTCTTAAGACCGTCTCCTATGGATGATCTCGCCACGTCTATTGTCTCTGCAGACTTTCCCACCGCCTCAGGACCACGTGCCCCATTGCTTATTGTGGTGCTGTTGGCTCAGCCTCAAGGACAGAGACCTGGAGCCAGCTGACAAGGTTGCTTGTGTCACTTCTTCTAAGGCCACAAGCCATGCTTTTGGTTCCCAATACTTTTGAATACTCTTCTTTCACCATCTCTCCTTCAGTTTAGCCACATGCTCTCCCAGGCTCCCAGCAGCAGATTTTCCAGCAGACAGTTTTGGCTTATGGCCAATCCCTGTCTCTGCCTGGATGACCTCAGTTACCAAGTCAACATGGTACTTAATGAATGTTGCTATGCTGCCCCCTGGTGGAGAGGGTGGAAACAGAGCAGATTCCTGCCTCATTAAAGAACCACTGTAGACCCTCTCTTCTCCTCCTGTCTTCTGCTTCCTAAACCGAAGGATTCAAACACCTCGTCAACTCAGGCCCAGGAGCACTATGGAAAGGCGTGTGACCTGATATAGTCTAGTTTCCAAGGTTTGATTTGTTTTTGGTAAATTGGAGGAGGCTCAATGGGAATTAATGCCTTTTATATTTATCTGGACCTCCATCCTTGTGTTTGTCTGTGGTCCAGATGTTTTGTGAGTCTGCCTTGAGGACTCTGCACCAAGGCTGATAAACATCTTGTGCTTTTCAAACACACTTCTGGTTAGGCGTTGTCTGGAGTGCTGTCACGGGAGCTCGCTTTTTGTTCTCAGTTCAGTCAGGTCTTCGATAGCTTGTGAGTTTGCACAAGGTTGCCATACTCGGTGATTCCTGCATGTGAGAAGTTGTGTTATCAGCATGGAGGGTGTAAATGGGCACAAGAGGTATGTGGCTAGCGTAAGATAGAGCAGGGATGCAGGACATTGGAGGACACCATAAGGGCTTGTGGCTAAACGTGCCAGACGAGCTGATCCTAAGAAACAAACTGAGCTGGCCATTCTTACTCCAGTGAGGCTTTAGTCAACTGTGCTGGAACTGTTAGGGGAACTGCTAGGAACTCAGGCTCCTTCAGAGGAAGAGAGCAAACAAGAGAGTTACAGATATACAAGAGGGGATTATTAGGAGAATTGGATCAAAAGTTCGAGGCAAAGAGGCCACAGGCCCTCTAGAGCCAGAACACCAGAGAACTTCAGTATTACAACAGTCCAAGGCCGAAGTCCTGACAACTGGGTGTGTGCTGGGGGTTGTGCAAGTCCCCAAGTCAGAAATCTGAGAACAAATTGGGTGGTCCTTAGGCAGCTAGATGAGTGTGACTATTTCAATTTGTTGGTTAAACTCCACTCTCTCCAGATCCATCTCCACAGGGACACTCAGAAGTCCTGATTGAGTAGCTACCCGCACATCCCTTAATCAGATCAGGTGCGCATCTAAAATCAACTCTCTCAGTTAGTAAACCCAGGTGAGTCCTGTGAGGTTGGCTACAGGGAAATTCTCTCTGAGCCTATCCCAGCAGGCAAGATCTCAGACCTGGCAGGCTTTCTTCACGCTCTCATACCATGCTTGGCATGTAAGCCGACAGTCAGGCCCTGCTCCTCCAGATCTGATTTTTTTCTAAAGCCCTTACTTTGTTCAAAGCCTTAGTCCTCTACTAGCAGCTCCAAGCACCTCCCCACCCCCAAGCTGCTCTCTAGAGGCTCATTCTTCCAGCCTGTGTCATTATGATTTGTCATCTTCAAAAAAGAAATACAATTCTTGCTTTATATTTCATTTCCACTCCCTTTATCCATCACGAACATCATTATCACCACTGTAAAAAAAAATTTATTGAGGAGTTGTGTGTCAAGAACTGATTCATTACTTTATTTGCACAGATTGTGGGGTGTGTTTACACGTGGTGGTGGCAGGGGGAGGGGAGTCTGCTTATCATTCCCATTTTGCAGATGACTAAAGTGAGGGCTTCTGTGTTTTGATCAAGTTCCCAGAGCTAGTAAGGGGTATAGCAGCGGAGACTTAGTCTTGGATTTATCGGATAGATTCTGTTCTCTCTTTGAGAAACATGTGTGCTGGAAGTGGAGAAGAGACCTATGTGTTCTGCATTCCCAAGATTCTTTCCTGCAGAGCTGAGATGGCACGCGCCAAGTTTAGGTGGGGGTATGATGCTCTCTGTGAATCCGTAAAGTACCTCATACTTCTAACTCAAACACAACGAAACGACAAACCCAACAAACAGCACAGTTCACAGCACTGGGTATCTGATAAAGATTCACTTACCCCCTTCTGTGTCCTCCATAAGCTCCCTCTGCTTGGTCCACCGTTTGGGGGACTGATGTAGGTTCTACTGATGACAAATCCTGTTCAGAGCAGCAGAGTGGTTTTTCCTTAGACCACACAGCAGATGCTGGTATTCACATGCCACCTAACACCTTGGCAGGCCACCACTTTGCTACTGTAATGCCTGTGGTGTAGAATAAACCATTGCTTCTGAGGTTCTTTACTTTATGGTTGCCTCCAGCTTGTTCCTTAGTAGTGCTTCAGTGTCAAGCCTTTATAGCTGTGCCCGAAACATTTTTTTGTCTCCATAGTTACAAGGCAGAAGACACAAGACAGAAATGAGAATGAGTTAGGAGACTATCTGCTTTAGTGAATTTCAAACATGACTCGGGAGTAAAATATTATCTTCCAGAAGACATCTTTTTTAGGCTATATAATATATACAGGCTTAGCATTTTTAAATAATAGATTGCATAATATATATAGTCTAGAAGATACTTATCTAGGGTATGCAGTTTTGATTTAACTGCCGTGTGTGTGTGTGTATGTGAATGCGCGCACGCACGTGCATGTGTGCATGTGCATCTGTGTGTAAATGATACTGTGTAAAATATATTGTTTAAAGGGTTACCACGGCCAAACACTGTCAAACACTGTCTGGACACAGGGATTAGATACTGACATCTCAGGCTTCTCTGGCTGAGAACTGTGCTCTTAGAAGACACACTCTCCCATTTCTTTCTGACTTTTAAGTCTTGGCATTATGTGGTGTTTAGGTGGAATGTACCATTAAGAAATGAAAGACAAGAAACTCAAAGTCCAGGGACAGGAGTGACTTCTTCGAGACAGGTGGTATAGGCAATACCCTGAGCTCGGGTCTACCTGGCCCTTTCCCTGGGGTAAGATGCTCTTTCCCTTTGCTTTCTGCTCTGGTTCCAAGCACAGGATATAGAGATGAAGTCAGCAGTAAGAAATAATGCTGTATGAGAAATAATGTGGATGAACTCTGCCAAGGATAGAGCCATAGCTGGGTCTGAGGAACATGCTTTGCCTGGCATGCCAGAAACAGAGATGAAGTCAGTGGAAGAACTCACATTGGAAGAAGGGCTGCCTTAGGGTGGGACTCATAAAGTCCGTAAATGTGGAAAACCACCTTTGGGGAAAGTAGGGAAACTCCACAGATATAAAAGGCAGAGACATAGCTGATAAACGTACTCCATGTATGTGTTCTTATTCAGTTCTTACTTGCTAACAGATACAGTCACCGTGCTTGCTTCTATCCTCTGTGCAAACTGAGGCTGCAAGAGCCAGTGATGAATCAGTCAGGTCATTAGGATGTGGTAGAGTCTGTGCAGTAGACTTTCAACAAGACTCATAGTTGTGCCTCTTGTAGCTTTTGGCTGTACAAGAAGATGTAAGCAGGCATTGGAGTGAAGTTGGAGCCAGTCTGTACTTCCCTGCCTGGAAAAGGATGGGGTAAAGATAGCAAGAGTAGGGGAGAGAGGGAGGGAAAAGAAAGGCTTCTGTGACCAGTAGCCTCAGTCGATTGTGTGCGTACTTCTCTGATGTTTCTCTGTACACATCCCAAAGACCGTTCATGTAGAGCCCTGCCATAGTTGGGGTTTCTATTGCTGTGGTGAAACACAGGAAAGAGTTGAAACACAGCAGGATCCTGGAGTCATGAGCTGTTGCAGAAAGGATGGGAGGGTAGTGTTCACTGGCATGCTTAGCCTGCTTTCTTATAGAACCCAGGATCACCAGTCCAGGGATGGCACCACTCAGTAAGTTAGGAGAATTCCCTGCAGGCTTGCCTACAGCCTGTCTTATGGAGGCATTATTCTTAAACGAGGTTCTCTCCTTTCATATGACTTTAGCTTTTGTCAAATTGACACGAAGCTAGCCAGCACAACTGATTCCTAGTCAACTTGACAATAAACACATCGTTGTTGATCCACAACCTTTCCTTTCTTGTTCATCCCAAGATCACACAGTAATAATGAAACCACACGATATAAAACATTTTACAAATTTAGAAAGTCCAGAAGCCTTACAAATTCACTTCAAAAGTTGTCTCTTTAAAAATATACAGTCTCTTATAAAATACAAATTCTCTGCAAAACATCCCCAAATCTCTTTTAAAAAATATTAAGTCTCTCAACTGTGGGATCCTGTAAAATAAAAAATAAAAAACTTTCTTACTGTAAAGGGAAAGAAGCAGGGCGCATTTACAATTTGAACCAAACAGTGTAGACCACACGATGTCAATGTCTGGGATCTACTCATGATCGTCTGTGTTTCTCCAAAGTGCTTGGCTCACTTCTCCATCTCTGCTCTCTGTAGCACACACAGCTTGTATTCTAGGCTCCAGCTGGCTCCACGCCACTGCTGCTCCTATTTTGGGTGGTCATCCCATGGTACTGGCATCCCCAAAATGCTGGGGTCCCTTGCTACAACTGGGCTACACTTTCACCAATAGCCTCTCATAGGGTTTTGCATGGGGCCAAGCCTCAACTTCTCTGCATGACCCTTTAATCCTGGGCCTTCTCAGGCTGTGCCTTCCCCAGTGGCCCTTCCTAGCCTCTCACAGCACCAAGCCTCAGCAGCTCTATATGATCCCTTCATGCCTTCAAAACTAGTCCAACCTGGGTGACTGCTATACTACAAGCTTACAACCTGGCTGTGCCTGGAGCCTAGCGTTGGTGGGCTGACTCTCAGAATACACTTTCCAAAAGATTTCTCCTCAGTAATGCTGGTCCCTTCATCACTGCTAACTTCTTAGCCCCAGCTGACTAGCACTGAGTATCCCAGCAAAGCAAAGGTTTCACTTTAATATTTCTGGTACCTTGTTAATCACAGCTGATTCTTCAGTGCCAGCTGACCAGAACTACAGACTCTTCACACAGAAAGCCCTGCAGAGTTTTGCTTCCCTCTTTATAAGCCAGGCCTCCATTGCATGCACTGCTGTCAACATTCTTTTTCCTGAGTTCAGTTCACTGAACTCTCAACACTCAATGACTTTCCTAGCCCAGAGTTCCGAAGTTCTTCCACAATCCACCCCCAAAACAACACGGTAAAGTCAGTTGTAGCAGTACCCCCATTATCCTTGGAGGAACTTGTCTTAGTCAGTGTTTCTGTTGCTGCCATGAAACAACATGAGTGAAAAGCAAGTCTGAAAGAAAGGGGTTTATTCAGCTTATATTTCTATATCACTGTTCACCATTGAAGGAAGTCAGGATAGGAGCTCAAACAGGCAGGAACTTGGAGGCAAGAGCTGATGCAGAGGCTATGGAGGGTACTGCTTACTGTCTCACTCTTTATGGCTCACTGAAACTGCTTTTTTATGGAACTCAGGACCACCAGCCCAGGGGTGGCACTACCCACAGTGGGAGGGGCCCTCCTCTATCTATTACTAATTAAGAAAATGCTCTACAGGGTAGCCCACAGCCCAATATAATGGGGGCATTTTCTCAACTGAGGTTTCCTCCTCTCAGATATTTCATGTAACTTGACATAAATCGAGCCACCCCTAGCCTCCTGCCCACTGTGACTCTCTAAGAACAAAGGTAGCTTCATTTGCTATGATACCCCTCCCCCAAAAAGGTGATCTGTAGATGGAGGGGCTCAATACCAGGGACCCTGTTACACAGGATGGTTTTCTACAAGGAAAATGCTCCATTTTCATTTTACAAGTGGGGATGAGATAATGAGATACAAGGGAGAGATACCCCAAAAGGGGAGGGGAGAGGGGGAAGGGGAGGGGAGGGGAGGGGAGGAGAGGGGAGGGGAGGGGAGGGGAGGGGAGGGGAGGGGAGGGGAGGGGAGGGGAGGGGAGGGGAGGGGAGGGGAGGGGAGGGGAGGGGAGAGGGGAGGGGAGGGGAGGGGAGGAGAGGAGAGGAGAGGAGAGGGGAGGGGAGGGGAGGGGAGAGGAGAGGAGAGGAGAGGAGAGGAGAGGAGAGGAGAGGAGAGGAGAGGAGAGGAGAGGAGAGGAGAGGAGAGGAGAGGAGAGGAGAGAAGAGAAGAGAAGAGAAGAGATTTAGAATGGTGAGAAAAGTTGGATGCTGTCAGGTCTACAGAGGTGAGCTGGGTAGTTCTGGAGATATTGCCCAGCTTTCCAGCAGCCTGCCAGACTCTGAACCCAGAGTGCAGACTCATTAGCATTCAGAGGGGGACTAACCATGGGGGACACATCTCAAGCACTAGGAAGAGACAGGCTGTGTTTTAATTATGACCTGGACTTTTGAACAAATCCTTTTCTCTGCTTCTCTGAGCCTCAGAGAAAACAACTTGTGGGAGGCTGTGCAGTCGGCAGCTGGGTCCACAGTGGTACCCGTACAGCTGTGTACACATCTGGCACCCAGGTGGTAGATGGCATGTTCCTCTTCTCGAATTGCTCTTGAAGGTTACAAGAGGCAAGGGAGTAAGGTGCAGCTGACATGGTTTGGCTCCAGGGAGGGAGAACGGAAGGAACAAGGCTTGCCGGACTCTTCTGGCCTGCAGTCCTCCAGGGAACATGGCCTCTTCAGGATTTGAGCCTAGATGACTACTTTCACTTCGTCCAGCGCTCCTGAGTCAACATGGCGGACACTCTTTGTTATACTCACTCCACCCCTCTTTCCTTTAACACAGGGTGGAAATTTATGGAGTGAGTGACAAATTTAACAGGAAAGAAAAAGGAGGAGGAGATTAATAGTCAGACAAGCACAGATGCTACCACCCGCTGCTGAAGCTCCTTAAGTGTTTGTTGACTCCCTGGGAACATTTGCCCTGAGTCTGTTTAACAGTCCATTTCAGGGGATAGGGAAAAGAAGCAAGGCATGGGGACAAAGGGTCTTTGACTGGCTACTGGAAAAGCATTGATTAGTTTGCTCAGGTTGGCAAACAGAGATCAGGGACTTGGGAGGCCGAGGGATGAACTAGGTAGACTTTCTACACAGCACGTGGCATCTAGCAAGGGGAGAGGGTGTGAAAGAAAATATTGGAGGGACTCCAGTAATAAGTCGGGGAAAACCTGCAGTGGGCAGCTGGAGGGAGGGAGGGAGAGAGAGGGGAAAGGCTTCTGGTCCTTGCAGTTCTCTGTGTGGAGCGTATTAGTAGTGAAAAGGCAACACCAGCCATTGGATAGGTGCTCAACGTTATCCTCCATCAGGGTATGTGAGAGATGGGGAGGGGGCGTGTAAAGTGAGTTGCTTCACAGGGGCTGAGGGATGGGCACGGGAGCTCACAGCTTAGACTGTAGGCCATACAGCACATTCCTTCCAATCCTGCAGATTGCATCCTGTCCTGGGAGGCTGTCCGTGGGTGGCTCCAGGATCCATGGCAGATGACCTGGTTATCTTTTTCAAGCTTTGGCTTCCTCCACTCAAAGCTTCAATGTCTTCCCTCTCTCCAGTGCCAGTCTGTGTGTCATGCCTCCTTGGGAGCCCTTCCCAAGCCTCCTTTGCACTCCACCTTCAGATTGTTCCAGTCTACGGCAAGCTTCCAAGACAAACACACTGTGTGAGGGTATTGCCATATAACCCAACAAGTACTATTTTATGGTTGGGAAGCGATTGACTATTCTAATTCCTTATGCATGCTCCGACTCTGTGTTCTAAGATTTTGTAGCCACCACGGGACATCTCTGCATTGTTGTTGGTTTTGTTATTTTTTAGTGCCACTATGGCACACACATGGGGGTCAGAGGTCACCTTTCTGAAGTCAGTTTTCCCCTCACATCTTTAAGTGGGCCTCAGGGTTTGAATTCAGGTTGTCAGGTTTGCATGGCAAGGGCCTTTATCCACCCTGCCATCTTCCTAGTCTGACTTATGTTCTTCCACAAGCAGATGAGCTCCAAACGGTGGAGGATTTGTCTTGCATACTGTTGAGTCTACAGCAATCACTCACACACACACACACACACACACACACACACACACACACACACACACACAGAGATGGGGCCTGGTTTCTATTTCTTCCCTCTCTGTTCAATCAGAGTGGATAGTGGATCACAGCCCGTGTAGTGGATGCTTCTGAATTAATGAAAACAAGAGAATGAAAAGAAGAAAGAGCGACTGTCCTATGAACAAGCAAAGAGATAGGACTGGCCCCACTCAGGCCAATGTGGTAGTTGGCTTGTTTATAGGAAAATCTTCTGTTGTTTCTGTTGTTTCCGTCATTCCTGCCAAAGTGGGTCAAATTAGCAGAACAAATTGGCATGGTCTCCCTAAATATACTTTTGTATCCACTTGTGTCTGTCTTTGTGAAGAAGGGGGCAGTGCAGTTTTACGCCCTGCCCCCTCCTTGCTGCCCTCTCTCGCGCCAGCTGACCTTCCTATATCTATCAGCTCCTCTGGTATGCAGGGATAAGCAGAGAATGTTTTGTAAAGACTCCTACCCTTGCGATCATGTTACTAGTTTAAAAAAGAAAATGGCTCTTTCTTTTGAAAGTAGAAAAATGCTATAATGACTGAATATCACAGATATGTTAAGATGTTTATGTGCGTATGCCACAGTGTTTACAAATGCAATTATAATCTCATCAGATAATTTAAAAGTGAAAAAAATTAGATATTTAAATTTTTGGGCTTTCATTAGTCAGCATTAGTTGTCAGGGATTGAGGGAGACCAGAAAGTCACCGATTACCCTGAATCTGAAATCTGCTCCAGTACAAACATTCCTGTCCCAGGGTTGAAGGTCCTCTTGCTGTTGACTGGCAGGGAGACCTCATCGCTTTTCTTTCTCTCCCTCTTGTAGACTGTTTGCTGTCAAATGTGGGGGCTGCTTCGAGGCCATTGCGCCCAATGAGTTTGTCATGCGTGCCCAGAAGAGCGTCTACCACCTGAGCTGCTTCTGCTGCTGCGTCTGTGAGCGACAGCTGCAGAAGGGTGACGAGTTTGTCCTGAAGGAGGGCCAGCTGCTCTGCAAAGGGGACTATGAGAAAGAACGGGAGCTGCTGAGCCTGGTGAGCCCTGCAGCCTCAGACTCAGGTGAGTGCCTTGTGGTTGCAGGGAAGGTGGTCCATGGGATGCAGCCTAGGTCTATGGCAAGGCAATTCTCTGCGTTTAAAGAACTTCCTTTTTAAGCGCAGACACAGCTTAAAGCGGTGACTTACTGTGATGATGATGATGATGATGGTGATGATGCAGCATAAGAAATCATGTCTAATTTTCACTGCATACAACCTAAAGCACAGACTCCTGCATTTTGAAGTCTCAGCGTTAACAGGAGTGACTGCTTCAGGCTAGAGTCTGTTGATCTCAATCAACTGAGCTTAGCTCTCGGCCTAGGTCTGGTTCAGGTCTTCTGTGATTCGCTCTGGGGTTCAGGTTAGAGGAGCAGTAGCTGAAAGGGATGGGCTCCTGCCAGTCACAAAAGGCATGCCCGACTACACAGGCACACTCCAAACCTCCGCTGCCATCATGTCTGCTAATATCCCATTAGCTGAGACATATTGCAAGCTCAGACCCCTGGAGTGGGGAATGCAGCTTGAAGACTTGTTGGCTAGGCTTCCATAAGATAGAGAAATAGACTATTAGTTATGGAGATGGGGAATTGAGCCAGCCATTCAGTCTACTGCCATCACTGAATCTCTCTAAGCACGGTTTGCTCGTCTGCCTGACGGGAGTGCTGGGATCTGCCTGAGGTTTGGTGACTTCCATCATAAAGGAGTGCGAATATTTTTGTGCTTTCTCTTCCTCACCCACCAGCCTTGGCTCATGGTGACTTCAGAGGAGGTAAGAGGTAGGAGATACAAAGGAGATGCAAAGGTTTCACAGAGCACGTTCCAGCGGGCCAGCTAATTCTGTGCTTGTAAATGAAGCTTTTCAGGACGATGGCTCCACAGGGCAGAGGTTGTCCTTTCCCAGGAGTCTGCGTGAAGCTGTGGGTGGTGTTCCTGTGACTTTGCCCATTTTTAACATGGTTTCCTTTTATTCCCAGCCTGTAATGTACTTATCAGATGGCTCACAGGCTAAAGTGTTTGTCACACAAGTGTGATGGCTAGAGTTTTGTTCCCCCAGAACCTATGTAAATGCTGGTTGGGGACAATGACCCACCTGTAGTGGTAACCTTGAAGATGGAGACAGGGTCTCCAGTGCAAGCAGGCTAGCAAGACTAACAATATTGTGAGCTCCGGGTTTGATTGAGAAACCATGACTCAGTGAATAAGGTAGAAGAATGATAATTGTGAGAATCAACCTCGGGCATCCACATGCACTTGAACCCAAGTACACACATACTGGTGCACTCTTTATCACATATTCACGCTCACAGAGACACCATATACACAAACACTAACACATACACACTCACACTCATATAGTCAACACACACACTCACACTCATAAACAAACACTGCAAAACTTATCACAGATTTTTAGAGCTGAAACGGACAACAAGAATCTCCCAGAACCATCCTCCTCAGATACTGACAGCAGTAAGTAAGATAGCTGTTTCTTTTTTTTTTTTAATTTTTTTTTATTTATTTATTATATGTAAGTACATTGTAGCTGTTTTCAGACACTCCAGAAGAGGGCGCTAGATCTCGTTATGAGATGGTTGTGAGCCACCATGTGGTTGCTGGGATTTGAACTCTGGACCTTCGGAAGAGCAGTCGGGTGCTCTTACCCACTGAGCTATATCACCAGCCCAAGATAGCTGTTTCTTAAGTACTTGTTGAGTTAATGTTCTTCTGTCCTGTCATTTTTATGTTTTTGTGAGTGCATGTATGTGCGTTTTTGTGTGTGCACTTGTGAAGATCAGAGATCAACCTTGAGTGTCATTCCCCAGAAGCTACACACCTTGTTTTCAGAAGCCCTCTTTCTCTCTCTTCCTCCTACTTTCTCATTTTCCTTTATTGTTGATGTGTGTGTGTGTGTGTGTGTGTGTGTGTGTTAGGGTTAGGGTTGGGGCATGTGTTTGTTATTGGAGCCCAGTGGTTGATTGTTGGGCATCTTCCTAAATCGCTCTCTACCTTATTCACTGGATCTCCCAGTGAATCTGGAGTTTGCCAGTTCAGTTAGACTGGTCTGAGAATAAGTCCCTTACCTTGGCACTGGGGTTAGAGTTGTTCAGTGCCCCTCCTAGCTTTTACATGGGTCCTGGGAATTTGAACTCAGGCCCCTATGCTTATATGACAATTACTTTCCTGACTGAGCCTTCTCCCAAGACTTTCTGATCTTTTGAGACAGGGCCTTACTATGGAGCGCAGGCTGACTTCGAGCTAGCAACCTTTCTTCCTCAGCTTCTTCTCAAGTTCTAGGAATAGAGGAGTAACTCATCACACACCACTGAATGCTCTTTTCTGATGTGGCCCAGTCTCTTTTATCCTGGTCCCAGCTTTGCCAATAGTCCCCAAGGCAGCCTCTGTAGTCTTTAGATGCCATTCAAAGCCAGGGGTAGACCATTTTGGCTTAATGGGTGGTGACAGATGCTCCGGGTCTCTAGGGGCCCTCCCCTATGAGGTCTTCAGGCCAGAGTGCTTTTCCTTCAGCAGGACACAAGAGGATCATTGGTAGGCATCTTGGAGGTCATGTGGCTCACATTCCCATCAGATGTTACAGCAGCTTCTGCTGAAGCAGCTGGGCCACAGGGAGCAGGGGTGTAAGGAAACACGCCGGTGTGCCTTTCCTGCTTATTCCAGATGTGTGGGAGCTCTTTCCAAACTCTCACTCCTCTCAATTCTGACATAGTCTGTGGAAGGATGGGTCTCATATGGCTGCTGCCTGCCTACTTTAGATGTCAGTGGCAAGTTGCAGATTGTCATCTGTGTTTCTGAACTAGCTGGCGGTAAACTGGCGTTCCCAGGACACCCTCCTCCTGCAGCTCAATTAAGTGCGTGATAGAAAACATTTCACTTATGCTCTGCCATTTTTTTTTTAAATAAAGGCATTTCAAAGGTATCAATGGCAGATAAAGAGATACGCAGGGCAAGGTGTCTGCAAAAGGGCCCAGAGCTCCTATAGCCCCCTTAAGGGCACCAGCTTCCATTTATCTCCATGCATCCAGCTCTCAGAAAGTTATCTCAACCCTATCCTTTTGGGTTTTTAATAGAGCTTTATTACAGAGGCACACTTTAGTAATTAGACACTCATGACCAACTCAACCTTTAGGTCCTCTGCCCTGCTTGAGGGTGGAGGTGTGGCTGAACAGACCAACCATTTAATCTGACGTTGGCATCTCTAGTGGTCCGACTCTGTTCTACAGCTATCTAGGACCCACCTCCTCCCACCAGTTATCTCATCAGCATGCAAAAGCTGATCTTACCAGTGGCAACTTGAAGGAGCCCTTGACTGTGAAACTGGGTGCACAGCATCCCACATCACCACCCTAACTCTTGCCCTTCCCTTGTGAAGTAGATTGTCAGAGGGTTAATGTCGAGCTTTAACATCCATCTCAATCCTCATACCACCCCAAACCTAGGTCCTGGCTTTGCTTTAAGAAGCCACACAGTAGGACACCATTCCTCTACCCTTGCTTGATAGAAACCCTCGCTGGTCTAGGAAACACCGAAGCCTTTTTTAGTTTCTCCCCAGTCTTTCTAGTAGCCTTTTAGTAGATGGGGGATGTTCTGATCTGTCTGTGAAAATACTATGCTGTCTTTAAAAGGTACCACCATGAAGGGTGTGTGATTTTTTTCCATCTGAGGTGTGGATAGAACATTGTTATTGTTCCTGTGTGAGTTGGGTATCATATTCTATTTACATACACACAATTTTATTAGCCTTTTGGCCTGGGAGTGGAGGCAGGGGCTCCTGGCTCCTGACACCTGACTGTGGACAACTGTGGCTCCTAGCTGGTCCAGGTGGCATTCTCGATTTTCTCTCTTTGTCTTCCATTTTCTTTTCAAATGAGTTTTATATGCAGTCATGTTTAAAGCTTAAGTTTGAATTAAAATCTGCAGCACAGTTGAAGGTGAGACATGTCCTGTATACTTCCAGTTTTCCCGTATGGTAACATTGCACATAACAGCAAAAAATGAAGACGGTGACCCAGCAAGGACACTGCCAACTCTAGCCTTTGTTTGATTCCAGGAGATTTTCCCTAAAGTCTCCATTCGTTTAAGAGTTCAATGTACCACACTGCAGTAAACTATGGTATAGGTGATTTTTAAAGCAAACAGGTTTCTTCTTTTATTTCTTGATTACAGAAGAATGTCTGGTTTGGATTTTATACATATTTTGTTTATTTCAACAGTATTTTCTTCTTGCTTTTTTATTTCCTTTTGTGTCTCTGGCCACGCAATCTAACTATATTTTTGCCTTCCCTATTTTGGGGTTCATCTGTGTTTCTGAAGGCAGGCTGTTTAGATTATGCCTGGGATTCACCCCCTGGCTGGGGTGGGACTCTTTCAACTGATATGCTAGTGGAGAGGGATTTTCCCATGAGGCCCATCCCGGGACCCCTGTCTTTGAAGGGCACTTTATGTTTTATGGGATAGTGTAGCAGCTTCCCGGCCTGCACTGAGGAGCCCCCCATCCCTGTGTTCTGCATCCACCTGCACATCCTGACCTGGCATGCCACAGGCATGTGATCATATAAGCTTCATGTTTGAACTCATTGCCTTTTATTATTTGTATTAATCTCTGAGGCCAAGAACCACAAATCATGGGAGTTGTAAAGTGGATTCCTTACACCCAGTGTTTGTTAGTCCTTTTTCTTTCTGATTTTTCCTGGTATAGGGATGTTGCTGTGTCTTAGATTCCAGATGCCTCCCGCAAATCTCCTTGTCTAACACTCCATCTTTCCTCTTCTCAGTAATGTTTATCAACTCTAGTACCTAGGCCATATTTTATTGTTTATTAAATTGATGCTTTTTATTTATTTACTCTCTCTGTCTCTATCTCTCTGTCTGTCTGTCTGTCTGTCTGTCTGTCTCTTTCTCTCTCTCTCTGTGTGTGTGTGTGCCACAGCACACATGTAAAGGTCATAGAACAATCTAGTGAAGTCTATTCTCTCCTTCCACCTTCATGTGACTTCTGGAGGTCAAATTCAGATCGCCAGGCTTGTACAGGAAGCTGAGGACTGCTGGCTCTGTCCTCCTTGCATCCACAACACTTGGGGTGGCATTGTTGTTCTACAATGTTGCAGCACTTCTTTTAACCTGTGTGGGGCTAATCTTACTCTCAGATAAAGCTGACTCATGAGCAGCAGTTACCTCATAATCTCTGGAAAATTCCATTGAATTGTTCTTATTAGTTCATTTTATAATGTTAAATATGCTGTTAGACAGGTTCAGGAAGGAAGCTAGTCCTACATTCAGAAGCAATGTGATCTTGAGCCAGTTACCTTCCCCTGTTAAGACTATATTCACTAATCAGTAAAAAGGGGGCTATCATGCCACCCATGGGGCTGCTTTTAGAGTGAAAAGAGAGAGTGCAGATCAAGGCATGAAACTTGACGGGTGTCGACTGAATGACAGTTTCTGTTGCCAACTCTTGGTGAGGTGGTTATGGACTTCTGAGTGTCGCATGGCTTCTGCACTTGCTTTGCAGAAGACCCGTCATTTCACAGATAGCTCCTCATCCCTCATCTTTGCCTTTCTATTTCACATGCCCCTGAAGAGTTGGCAGAAGGCATCTCAGGGTGGCACAGAGGGCTTGTCATTTGGGGCAGCTAGGGGTGCATGAGTTGGAGATGCATGGTGTTCTACTACAGACTTGTGTGGGTGTCAGAAGCAATCTTTAGTTTTAGAATGTTCTGGCTGGTGTCACATCCCTGGGAAGTCAATGTTAAAAAAAAAAGTCAAGTGGAAAAAAAATCAGTGACCTCTGAGGCTGATTAAAATCTAAGAAAGAGTGGAAGAAATCTACCAATGTTTATTGTTTTTCTGTAATAGGTTAAGAGATTGAGATTCATAGTCATTAAGATCTGAAGGTCTGTTAGCATGGCCCTCATACCTGCTGTCCTTCGAGACGTCCCTATTGATGTCCTTCCAGCCCTCACTAGACTTCCATTAGGCACGATTTATTTATTTATTTATTTATTTATTTATTTATTTATTTATTTATTTTTTATAGACTTCCACACTATGTCAGTCTCTAGGTTATTAGCTGCAGAAAACCAAAAGCTAAGGAGACACTGATTCCCAAGAAGCACAACTGAGGAGACATCTCAGAGTCAACATAACTACATCAGAATATGTTGTGATATAAAGGGGCTGAGAGATGGGCAAAGAGACATCACTATGAAAATCTTGTCACTCTTTTTAACAAGCAAAGGGGTTACTCATTAAAAAAATCAAGAGCAGTTACTACAAGAATTACAATAAACATTCTATTGGTGAAAATGTATTTAAATCATATTTTCTATGTTCCTTACATAAACATTTAACCAAACTTCAGTAGAGTAATAATCACCTTTTATCAGGAACACACACACACACCACATACACACATACACACTCATCTCTCTTCCAAACTTAGATAATTCGCCGCTTGCCTTACATGATGTTCTAAGTGTTTTAATTCTAATATTAGCATACTGTGTTAATTTAATACATTTCGGATAGATGGTGGTCTGATGTTTGAGAAATATTGCTTCAAAGTGCAGTTGCCTACAGATCTGTCCCCGGGTTTTGGAACTGATAGACATTCCTGAAATTTCAGGCTAACAAATATATTCTAGTCCTATGCCGTGTGCTCAGAGTAAAGCAAGAGACTGGACGTCTCGTCCTGAAGATTTCTGCACAGTGTTCATCACAGAGTAAACATGCATTCTCTTTCATTGTTTCTGTGGGTTGCTAGTATTGTCAAAGACACACAAAAAGCATGAGTTTATAGCATAACTCCACAGATCTTCCCAGACTCTGTTTGTTTTATTAACTAACATTTCTGACCAGTAGGCAAGAAGCAATTATAATTGCTGGGCCTTTTAGGTTGTTTTCAAAGCCAACAGTTACGTTTCTTGCTGGAATCAGCTGTACACTTCATTAGGAGAATTATTTGTTGTTCCCCATCTAAGGCTTAAAACTTGTTTTCTTAGTGGAACCTTCTCTGTTAGTATATTTGTTTTGTCTTCATAACATAGAAGGAGAAGTGAAAACATAGGATACTTGAGTCAGGGATAAGCTGGAATAAGAACTTAATTCTACCAATTACCAAGTCCGGACACTTGATACTGAAACAGAGGGCTTCGGCCCTCTCTGTAATTAGAAGTTGAGTAGAGTTTATCTTTGGTGCTTAAAAAGTTACAGGCAGTGTTCAGATTTAGACAATGCTTATCTCTTTTCCACTGACTAAAACTTGTTTTTTAGAAATGTATCCACACTTAACAATTTTGATTAAAATGAATAATAAAAGTGTAAAATTAGTGTAGCTGCCTCAGCATATAAAATCAATCAGTGTTTATAATTAGTCATTCCCCTGCCTCAGCATATAAAATCAGTGTTTATAATTAGTCATTCCCCATGTTCAACTTCTGTAAGTAACAATGGCCACATGGAAAACATATCATTGGGTTTCAGATAATGATGATGGATTCAGGGATGTTCCTAATCACAGAACGCTCCCCCTACAGAAATCATTACCTTAAATACTTCATGGGAGTTAAAGAGCATGGTCTTCCCATGGAGATGGTGATTAAGGCAGTTTTGTGAGTCTTCCCATTCTGCGAGGAGGAGAAGGATGAGCAGGACAGTAGCGAGGCAGGTTTCACAACTCGTCACAGAAGGAGCCAGTGTTCAAACCCGGGTGATCTAGTTGCAGAGTCTGCCTTGGTTAAGCAATGTATGTTGTCCGGTCACCAGAAACATACAGGTCGCCTAAACCAGGCCTCCCTCACGCTGTCTTCTCACATTTTACTGACAGCTCCCTGGCTGGCAGTGGTGGTGATACAGGACTTCACTAAGACTTCCTCCCTGAGTGATTCCAACCAAAGCCCCTTGCACATTATTACTAAAGCAGTGAAAAACAGAGCTGATATGGACCGAGTTCACGCTCCCATTCAGCACCAGACACAAGTCCACTTTCTGCTTTAACCTATAGCACTTCCTTCCTTAGCACTTAATCACTATCGTTGTATGTTTTATGGGGAATCCCCTATAGCAGTCGGCAGCCGGGAAGGACGCCAGATCAACATAACCTGCTGAAATGTAAGGAATTAAAAAGGGCATGTGAAGAACCAGTTAGTGATTTTGTTTTAGTTGGGCTTTACAGTTAGTCATCCCACTGGTTCTGTTCTTGTGTTTTATTTGAGGCAGCAGGAAAACATCTCCTCCTCCCCGATCTGAAGTCTTCCAGAGGAGGGGTATCAATGGTATAAGCCATATCCCTCATTAATTGAATAAGGTCTGACAGTGGCCTAAAATCAGTACACCTAACAGGCTTCCACAAGCTGACCCGTAATAGTCCCCCCTTTTAGGAGACATAAGCTCAGAACTTTCTTGTTGGCAGAAACAGTTTGTGCCTTTATCTCTCCACCTCTCAACTGGGTCCTTTCTGTAGGACTTGGCAGCATGCCAAATGAATTTAGGAAGACAGTCCCTATACAGGCAGAACAACACGTCCCCACGGCTACATGTCCCAGGCTTCTCCCCTGTGTCATAAATGGAAGTCATGGTAAAGTGCAAGAAAGGGCTGCTTTTCTTGTCCTGACAACCCAGACCCCACCTCTACTTTTGAATTCCCAGCCAAGGGGGTTTGAGGTGATTCAGTGGTGCTTTAGAAACTAAGACAGGTCACCCAGGCAGTGGAAGAGCCCACATCTCCCTGTGCCTTTGTATCTGTGACTAAACAAAACTGCCAGTGTCTTTTAAGGATGATAGCAAACTAGTTATAGCTGCTTCTGAATACTGTAGGATTCCATGTGGCAGAAGCAAATGGAATAGAACAGAATTTAAGACCTATCTAGATGGCAGTGGTCCAAATGCAAAGTTGCACAGTGGAGAGGCCAAAGGCTTGTCAGGTCTTTTGATGGCTAGGACCAGGAATCTGGATATCTTAGCGTGTGTGCACGAGGGTGGTATTCCAGGTAAACTGTCTAAATATTCCTCTCAGAAACCTGTGAAAGTAGGCGAGCTGGCTGGGTCGGCTCAGCATCTAGTTCACCCAGGAGTCTGATGACTATTCTGTTGAGCAGGGTTTTGGCTAGGTATGTGGAGCATATAGAAGCATTTACTTGACTACTGAGAGAGTATTTTGCAGCACAGACAATAAGATGGGCCAATTGTTCATGATGGATTGATAACTCTGCCCTTGAGTTCTAGAGGAGGAAGGCTGTTACCAAGGCATTCAGATTATGTGTTGCTCCTCAGTGTAGTCCCCACCCCTTTAAGGCTTCCTCTGATTGTATTTTTAAAGGTGTGTGTGTGTGTGTGTGTGTGTGTGTGTACACCTGCAGAGGCTAGGGGAATGTTAGCTCCTAGAACCAGAGTTACAGGTGGTTGGGAGCTACCTTACATGGGTGCTAGGAACCAAACTCCGATCCTCTCCAAGAAAAGCATGTGCCCTAAGCCACTGAACCATTCTCCAGATCCTTTGTGTGTCTCTTTTTTTTTTTTCCTTGTTGTTGGGTTTCTGTGGGATGGGCCTTAAGGATTTACTTAGTCTGCTGTGTAGCCTGAGATCCGGGGTTCAGGAACCCCCAGGTGAGCAGGTCGGGTAGGAGAGGAGGGTTGTGAGGCCCAGCTCCAAGGGGTGTCAGAGCTCTGGGAAGTCGTGTTGGGGGTACCACAGTTACCTGTTCTTCCCAGTAGAGGTTTGGCGCTGTGCCAGGGAGAGTCTGGAGCTAAGACAGAAGCTGTGGACATTGTCCCTAGAGTGAACAGGTGCAGATGGGGTTGTAAGACGAAGCAAACAAAAGTCTAAGGAGCCAGATGACATTTGCATTTTGGAAGATGTAACATGTTCTAAAAAGCATGTCCAAGGCATGATAATATCAAAAGTACACATCTAACGGTTTGGTATAATAAGAATGAGCAGAAGAGGTGTGTGTGTGTGTGTGTGTTGGGAGGGCAATTGGGTAGTTATTGATGCTCTAGCCAGGGACCAACTGGATATTTGATTGATTGGCTGGATAATGACAAAGAGAAAGAAAACAATGTAATTCTGTCCTGAGACACGCGTTTTTCCATTTCCCCTGTGTACTCCGATTGGGATTGGTGCCCCAACCAAGCACAGGGAGGCTCCCTTTCCTGAGCCTAGGGTGGGAATCTCGTCTCCTTGGCAACTCTCTCCCGCTGTTGCTTAAAACCGTTTGAATTACACCCCTGCCAGGCAGTCACCAGTGGCTTTCTTTTCTTCCCAGCTCATTTTTTCCCTGACAGAACCCTGGCTGGAGGCGGCTTCAGTGCGGGCCTAGCCTGGGGAAGCTTTCAGGGCTGCGGGCTGCGGGCTACTGCAGCCCTGCGCATGCATCGCATTCTCTTCTCTTCAAAGGCGCTTTAGAAATGGAAGAGGCCAGGCTGTAGAAACACACCCGGACGGCAGTTTTTATGAGAAAATGCAGATAAAGAGCCTGGCGGTAGGGCCATATGTTCCCCATAATCTCCAAAGCCGTCACTTCAATTAGAGCCTCCCCCGAGTTCTAATGCCCGATCCTGAGTAAACAAGCCGCTCTGAAAGAAGAACTCGATTTCCAATTAAAAGTGTACTAACATTTCTCCCTCCCTTAATTCCCGCCGAGCAAAGCCCCGCGCGGGCGGAGGCGCGGGCTGGGTCGCTGCGAGGTCGTCAGGTCCGCGCCTCCCCGCGCCGCCGCGCCTTCCCAGGTGACGTCAGGCGGGCCCGGGATTAGGGCGCACCCCGCGCTCCTGCGCCGCGCCGCAGACTTAATTAAAAGTAATGCCACGGTAAATCCGCTGGCTCTGGCTGGCGGGGCCGCGCCTTCGGGCCGGCCTGTGATGGGGGTTGGGTGGGGTGGGGGCAGCTTTCGGAAGCAGGTGCTCTCTCTCTGTGTCTCTATCTCTCTCTGTATCTCGTTATTCTCTCTGTCTCTCCCTCCCTCCCTTCATTTTCTCTCTCCCTCTCTCCCCTCCCTCTCCTTTTCCCTTTCCCCTCCCTCTTCTCCCTCCTCTGTCTCTCTCTGTCTCTGTCTCTGTCTCTCTCTCTCTGTCTCTCTCTCTCTGTCTCTCTCTCTCTCTGTCTCTCTCTCTCTCTCTCTCTCTCACACACACACACACACACACACACACACACACACACACACACACACGTGTTGGTGTGCATGCTCCTGTCTGTGTATCTGCATTTGCTTGATCGCTTGCTTGCTTTCTTGTTTGCTTGCTATTTTATTACTGGTTTGCAGACGGACATGACTTCCCAATCTGTTCTCCTCTCCACCCCGGCCCTTAGAAGTACAGACACGGGCACACATCCTGTCTGAACCCGGATTTCCTCTTTCCTCCCAATCTCCTGTGTCTTGTGCCACTTTCTGTATAGCCTCCCCGTACCCCATGCTAAAGGCAGGGATAGATGGAGCCAGGTGTTATAGAAACATCAGTCAGTGGCACCCTCCTGGCATGAATGTATGCATCGCTGTCCCTTCAGCCTCTGCCTCATGACATTCACGGTGACCGTTTGTTTCTATGGGTGCATTCTGTTCGGCAGAGCTGCTGGAAAGCTGCTTGGTTTCAGATGGGACAGTGATGGATAGATTAACTTTCTGGCCTACTCTCCACACCATGAAAGAATCAAAGAATTGAAGCTATTATCTGAAAAATCCCAGAAACATCAATAAGCAGAAAATCCTCCACAGATCATTCAAATGCAAATAACGGTCCTCCTTTCATGAGTTATCTACCCGAGTAATTACTTTAGTTTTCAGTTTGGCCTTGGCGGTGGTAAAGACTTCTGAGACTTGGTCTCACTAAGTCCACCACTGTTTGTTTACTCCTTGCACTTGTGATTGATGCTAACTAAATTAAATTGAGGCCAGTTCAGCAAACATCTCAGGGCCTGGCTATCTGTTAGATGCTGAGTTAGCTACCAGCGATTACAAGTAGCAGGAAAGCCTTGCATTCCAGGCACAGGGCTTTTTAGTGGACAAGACCATAACTGCAACAAAAACCCTCACCGGTGATCGTAGTGATACTTGGTATAATTGATGATACTGGTATGAGCAGCAATTCCCCCTTGGTGTGTGTGTGTGTGTGTGTGTGTGTGTGTGTGTGTGTGTGTGCATGTGTTAGGTGTAAATGACTCCTGGAGCTATTCCAGATATGAGGGCACACTCCTGTAAGCAGACCATTTGGGGGAGTGTAGGAGTGGGTGGTGGAGGCAGAAGAATCAATGGTTCTTGGTAATATGGCAAGTTCAAGGCCAGCCTGTGTTACATGAGATCCTGTCTTAAATAACCAACCAAGCAAACAAACACTAACAAAACCCAGGAAAGCATTCAAAAAGTTCTGCACAGTTATACGGCACTGTGGTGGTTTCTAGGTGGTTGCTGGAGGGGGTGGGCTTGCTTTGCCTGTTCCAGGCTGCTGAAGTCTGTTTTATCTGAGCAGTGAAGGAAAGGCTGGATCATGGGGCTCCTTTGGGGGGACTGAGCTGCTAGTGCTGGCTACTGGTGAGACTGGTACTTAAACAGGAAGTGTTTGTGTATTGTATCTGAATATATTCTACACCCGACCTTAGCCAAACAATGGAGAAGTGACTGAATACATTCTGACCGTTGTGGAACGACTGAATGGGAGTTTGTCACAGGGTGGAGTTACTTGGTCAGTTCTTGTAAAAGAGAAGCAGAGAGGATGGATTGGAGTCGGGTGGTGCCCCATGCAAAGGAGAAGGAATAAGCTACTGTAGTGGGAGGAGTGAGTGTGGACCAAAGTACGGATTAGAGATGCAAATAATTTGTTCATTTTCACGTTCAGTCGTATTCCTTTCAACGAATCCCTACTATGTGCTAGCCGTATTCATGCCAATGAATCCCTACTATGTGCTAGACATCATTCTGAGTGTGGGCATGTTATAGTGGTGAGCAGAACAGGTAAAACAAGTGATGTCTGGCTTGAACTCTAGAATGGAAATTACCATCCAGTAAAGTCAGGAATGCTCATTCTGAGGTTGACAATCATGTTTCTACAGTGTGCAGATAGTGTCACAGTAGAGAAGAAAACATGTCCAGAAGATAAAGAATCATCCAGGTAGTTAATTCAGGTGGGGAGTGCTGAGTGACCTGGTGAATAGTGGATGTCTGCTCTGGTGGGCAGCTGAGCAATTGAACTTAGGGCTTAAAGATGTGTGCACTTCTCTCTCTGTGTCTCTCTGTCTCTGTCTCTCTCTCTGTCTCTCTGTCTCTCTCTGTCTCTCTCTGTCTGTCTCTCTCTCTGTGTTTATGACACACATTTAGGAATTATAGAAAATCTGGGAATTTAAAACATGATAGTGTCTCTACAAGTGTTCCCACAAATCTTATTATCTGGGTCTGTAGGACTGCAAGAAATGTGTGTGTGTGTGTGTGTGTGTGTGTGTGCGCGTGCACACACACACACTTGTACGCACATGCATGTGCGCACACACACACACACTGACAAATATCAGTAGAGCAGTGGTTCTCAAAATATGACTTAGGAGGAAAAAGTCAGATTCCCCTGGGTCTTGCTTGAAGTCAGACTCATAGGTATCACCTTGACCTACTGTAATTTAATTGGTGGTATGGGAGTCGGGCAGTAATCTGCTGCCTTGGGAACTTTTAAGTTCCGTGCTGGAGTGCCCACCAGATACCAGCCACAGAGACTAGCCCAGTCACAAGGGTGGTCCCCTGCACTTCTTAGTGACATTGTTTATGGAGACTCATCTGTCTAAATTCCCTTGGGCAGCTGTGAGTTATTCTAACCCAGCTGGGGATGACGCAGAGTCAAATTCTCCTCAAGCCTGAAGTGTTAGGACAGTGGTTCTTAAGCCCTTCTAGTGATTCCCTTAGGATGCCTTGACACTATGTGGCTCGATTCACCACCACCAACATAGTGTACAGCTCAGACTGACTGACGCATGGTATCCCAGCTATGCAGTGAATAAACAGATATGAGGCAAGCTGGACACTGGATACGATTTTCACAAAACAGCTTCTGAAATGCCCTCAACCTCCAAGCACTCGCGCACACACACACACACACACACACACACACACACACACACACTGCGTAAGTCCCTGTGTATTACCATCACCTGCATGCCATTCAGACATTTGAGTCCCTCTTCTGTGACCAGACCCTAAGACATGTAGGAAATATAAAATATGTTTTGAAAAATGACAGTTTTCCATAGTCCAGATAGATTTCAACACAAGGTACAGCCAGTGAATAAGAATTCACTGTCTGGATAGATCAGCGACTATTCAATGTGTGCATTTTTAAGTAAAACAGAGACAAGAGAAACTGGAGAGGGTAGGAGAGGGCCGTGAATCAGTTAACACAGTTTTAAAAGTAAAGGCTTTTGTGGGCATGAGTACCTTGCTTGATTTCCAGTTCTTCCTTCTGATGGCTGGTGACCTTGAATAAGCATTTGAGCTTCCCCTTTTCTGTTTGTGAAGTGGAATGTTCTGAGGTTTTCATGCAGTAGTAACTACTGTGGTGCCTGGCACCAAATAAGTGTTCAATTAAAGCGATGTGTAATTATGCATATATATTGGGCACTTATTTTGGTCCTTAGCCATCCTGTTCATGCACTGGCAAAGAGAGTGGCAAAACCCAAGAGTGCCAAACACCCCAAGCACTTCTTCCTGACTCATCAATGTGTTTTCTTCCCGTGAATGATTGGGAAGCTGCACGTTAGATTGTCTGACAAAGGCGTGAGGAGCCACAGCTGGTATTACTTAATTTAACAGCTGGGGGGGGTGACCAGAGAGATTTGGGGTCACTGGAAGGAAAGACAAAGGTCACCAGACACAGTCTCTGCAAATGGAACATGCCAATGGGATAGACTGCATGCAGCACTTTCCACAAGAATTGGCATACTATGTGCGCAGGACATTAGTTTATTTCAAATTATATTTATGTTCTTTTAAAGCAACCAGCAACAACTTGGAGGTCCCTTGTTTTTGCAGAAATGTGTGCCTCCTTAAAAGCAGAGCTGGCAGTGGTAGTGGAAAGGGCATGGGAAGTGCTCACCACTCCCCTGTGCTACTGTGTGGCTCTCCAGGAGGCTGGGGGAATCTGCTCCACATTGAATGTAAGGGAAAGCCATGGAGAGTTAGTTGGCTTGCCCCTGAAGAAGCTGGTTAGATCCAAGTTCTTACATTTTCCTCTTGCTTTTCTGAGGTTGGAAGAAACAAGAAAAGAAAAAAGAAAAGGAAATGTCTCTCTCTTTCCTGAGTCCTGGGTTTCTGAGCCTGAGATCAGGAACTTCCAGGCATTTGTGGAGAAGTACAGATCTGAGAAGTGGTAAATTCTCCTGTGCATGCATCTCCACTCCCTCTCCCAGGGCTTCGTGCTGCTCCAGCACAGGGTGTGTTCCAGCCTTCCTATGCCCGGCTCTTATGGGCTGATTTCACAAAGCCAGTTTCTCCACACTTAGGTTATTTTTTCTGACTCTGGATGTATCGAAAGGTGAAATATGAGAAGGTCACGGGATAATACTGAGACTAAAATGACAAGACATCAAGTTGAGGGGCTGGCTGAAGCACAGCTCAAGTGACAGCTACAGTGGCTCCTCACATCATATCATAATAAATTAGAAGGTAAATCATTTTGGAGACTTAATATATATATGCTTTGTGGATTTTTTTCACTGTCACAAATACTTTGTAGAAGATCCCCCACTTTAGTCTGCTCAGGCTAGGTATAACAGGCTAGATGCTTTATTACAATAAAAATTTATGCCTGATAACCCTTGAAGCTGCATGTCCAAAGTTGGGGTGCCAGCACTATTGAGGTCTCTGGTCAAATCTTCTGAGGTTGCAAGTTGTCAGCCTCTATTCATATTCTCATGACCTGGAAAAAGACTCAGTTTTTTGGGATCCCTCTTATAAGGACACTAATTCTGCTTAGAAGGTATCCACTTCATGACTCCATTACTCTTAAATGGGTTTACCACTAATATGATGGTTGAACACAGCTGTCAACTCGACACACTTGGGAAGAGGGAACCTCAACTGAGGAATTGCCCTGTCATGTTGGCCTGGAGACATGCCTGTGGGGCATTTCTTGATTGCCAACTGATGTAGTAGGACCCAGCCTACTGTGGGCAGTGCCATCCTTGTGAAGATCAGCCTATGTTGATAAGAACATGGCCGTGAGAGTGAATGAATGGACATCATTTCTTCACTTCTTTGCTGCAGTTCCTGTCTCCAGGTTCCTGTTTGAGCTCCTACCTTGGCTTCCCCTCATGATGTACTGTAGTCTATAAGATGTAATAGGACCTTCTGCATCCCAAGTTGCTTTGGAACCTGGTATTTATTAAGACAACAGAAAGCAAACTAGAACAAATACCATCACTTTGGGGCTTAAGATTTTAATTTATGAATTTTAGGAGGACTCAGCACTTAACCCATGATGGTTTCAGTATACCTCACCAGAAACACTACACATTGGCATTTGTGGTACAACAGAACAGTTGTGCTCTCTCTCTCTCTCTCTCTCTCTCTCTCTCTCTCTCTCTCTCTCTCTCTCTCTCTCTCTCTCCCTTCTCTCCCCTCTTCTCCCCTTCCCTTCCCTTCCCTTCCCTTCCCTTTCCCTTTCCCTTTCCCTTTCCCTTTCCCTTTCCCTTTCCCTTTCCCTTTCCCTTTCCCTTTCCCTTTCCCTTCCCTTCCCTTCCCTTCCCTTCCCTTCCCTTCCCTTCCCTTCCCTTCCCTTCCCTTCCCTTCCACTCCTCCTCCTCCTCCTCCTCCTCCTCTTCTTCTTCTTCTTCTTCTTCTTCTTCTCTCTCTCTCTCTCTCTCTCTCTCTCTCTCTCTCTCTCTCTCTCTCTCTCTCTCTCTCTCTCTCTCTCTCTCTGTCTCATTACCATTCACTTACAACTAGAGAAAGACCCTTCAGTAGATTTAATTTTCAAGTGCTCAATGGGACAGAAGATGTTCCGGATTGAGTAACCATGGTAAACTTTGTGATCATGAACAACAATTTTGTTAGTATTTTCCTCTTTTATTTGGAAACATGGAAACGTGATCATGGGAATCAAGCTGGATGAGATGTAAGACAGCATCTGTTTAAGTCCTTCATTTCATTAGTTGAGGAAATTGGAGATAAGTCTCTTGCCCCAGAGCACATCGTGGTTACTGGTGGCACAGATAATACCAACTTTCTATACCCACTCCAAGCCTATGTGCTGCCTCCTTTTATGTCTTACAAATGTGGTTTAATCTGTGTTTGGTGGTCAAGGAGTTATGACTACTCACCTATATTATTCTAGTTAGTGGGCATCCCCTTAAGATCCTGATCTTTGGGGTTGCCTAGAATGGCTGCATAGTCCTTTAAATTATGTATTTGTTTAAGAGAACTAATGTGCCTAAAGCAAGGCTGGTGTTATATTTCACATAGAAGGCATCATTTTTGGTTCCTGTGTGTCTGTTTGTGCATGTTTGTGTTTACATGCACATGTTTATGCCTATATGTGGGGCCAGAGGTCAACACTGGGCATCATTTTCAACTTCTTCTCCACTGTATTTTTTGAGTCAGGTTCTCTCACTGAACATAGAACTCCATGCTTCACATAGACCGGTTGTCCATCAAGCCCCAGGGATCCACCTGTCTCTTTGTTCCCAGCACTGGGATTACAGTCATGCCCTGCCATAACTACTATTTACATGGGTGTCCAGATCCTTGTAAGCCCATAGCAAGCATTTTTATAAAATGTATCATCTTCCCAGCTCACTGATACCATTTTAAAGCACACCAAGTTGCGACAGGATACAGTTGATGTGGTCAGAAATTATTTTACCCCAGCTTTAAAAATATTTTAAAATGTATTACTTGACAATTTCATGGGTGTATATAAAGTAGTTTACCATATTATTACCCCATTACCCCTTTTCCGCTACAGCCTCTATACCTCTTCTTTCTAGAAAGTCCCCTTCTACTTTCATGCCTTTAAAAATGACCTACTGAGTTTAATTAGAGTTGCTTGCATGGGCATAGGTGTAGGGTCATTTACTATTAATGGCTGCACCACTGAAGAAGAGTGACCCCCCCCCTCCAGAATGCATCAAAGTTTCACTGATCTATAAAATAATGACATATCTTACAATTAAATATACCTTGTATTTGATGCAATACGATAGTTGATTTCTAGGACAAATTTCAGAGACTGTGTCAATGTTAACTATTCTAGAGGTGATACAGGAGGTGATAAAACCTATGTTCTTAACTGTTTGGTTCATACCTAACAGCTCAGCACACACAATGGGCAAATTGAAGAGAGGTTTTAAGACAAAAATGTGACACCATCCTACTTTTTCTTCCCAGTCTCTGGAATAGGATTTCTTCTAAATGCTTTGGGGCCTCTAAGTTTTCTTCCTTTGGCCTCTTGGATCTGGCCATGGTGCTGACTGTAGACTTTTAGTATTAATTTCCTAAGAATTCTGAAGTCTAAGTCCTGGAACCAAATGTCTTTTATGCTTCAGTGCATATTGGATCCTCTTGTATGAGCCTTACAAGCATAGCTTCAAGGAATCTAACAGGAAGATGACTTGATCTAACTTGGATTTGAGCATGGCCAGTGAGACGGAGTAATTCTAGGGCCTTACCTGGCAGATGAGATAGTCATTACGCGCTGAAGTCCCTTGTCACTCTCAAGAACTGTATCAGCCAAGGCTCAACTTAGAAAGGCTGTCAACATTTAGAACACCAAAAGAGTTTCATTTGGAGAACCAGTAACACAGCCAGTGAGGCGACAGACATGAAGGCAGATCAGGATGGCGGGACAGCCTCCAAATTAGCAGGAAAGCATGCTGCTGGGTCCCCTAAGTCAACACACCAAGGAAGTGAGATAAGTTCTGGGGCATCTGGTGGAAGCCTAAGCTGCCAGGTGTGAGCTGGCACTGTGGGAAAATGCCAACAGCTGCCAGAAACATCATCCAAGGAACAGAGAGGTTACAGGAAGACCTTGGTTTCTCCCTATCTTCTGTCTGCCTTGTAAATGTTTCCTGTTGGCTCATGCAGCAGCCTGAGAACCTTGTCCTTCAGGTGACACAGAGCAAACAGTGAGCAAGGAATACACCTGAGTGACAGAAAACCTGCAAAACAGACGAGGAAAAAAATTGAGATATCTAGTATGATAGAAAGAAAAAACCGGAAGCCAGCATATTAGTTCATTAAAGTTGGAGCCTTCTTTGGCATTGAGTAGAGAGTAGGTGTCTGGGCTCCATGGTGAAGAGGTGAGTAAAATAGACAAAAAGCCCTGAATTTTAGGTGATGAGGAACAAGTAGTGCCATCTACTTTTTCTCTTTCAGGGTGCATTGGGATTCTCTTGAAAAACAAGATTTATAGAATGAATCTATTTATATGTCTATCTATCTTTCCATATGTATATCTCTATCTATCTATCTATCTATCTATCTATCTATCTATCTATCTATCTATCTATCTATCTATATCTATCTATCTATCTATCTATATCTATCTACTTGTCTATCTGATCTATCATCTATCTCTGTCATCTATGTATCTATCATCTATCTATTTACATAGATATATAAATAAACCACACACACACACACACACACACACACACACACACACACACACACACACAGGATTTATTTGGGTGGCTTACAGGCTGTGATCCACCCATTCCAGAAATGGCTGTCTACCAACAGAAGGTTCAAGAATCCAGTAGTTGTACACTACACGAGCCTTAATGTCTCAGCTGATTTTCAGTATCTTCCAGAGTCCCAAGGAAGTGGGCTCTAATTCCAGTGAAGGAATGAACTTGCCATCGAGGGCAAGTAGACAAAGTGACAAGCTTCCTTCTTCCATGTCCTTTAAGTAGGTTGCCCACAGAAGGTGTGCCCAGATTAAAGGTATATCTTTCCACCTCAGAAGATCCACATTAAAAGTGTGTCTTTGAAAAGATCCTTTACTGGTGTACTCAGCCTCTTGGGTTTTAGTTAATTCCAGATGTAGTGAAGTTGACAACCAAGAGTAGCCATCACACAGTTTCTAGCCACAGTTTCTCAACCTACTTAAATTCAATCCAAGCCTGCTGGCATGACCTGCATCTAACCTGGACATTATACTGCCTGCTTTCTCTTTCTTTTTACTGCCTCTTTTCCTTTTCAACTTTATCCTCTTTGTGCACAGAGAGTTGGCTATGAGAGCTGATCACTTTGAGCCAGGGACATTCTGCATGAGCTCGCTGCTTGACTTGCTTTCTTTTGTCACCTTTTAACGTCATTTTACCTGCAGGATCTTAACTCCTGAGCATTCCAGCCACACTCTAAAATACTATCCATCACCACCGAAGTCTCCGTCACAGTCATTCTGTTTTCAGTATCTTTCATCACCATTTAAATTTGACTTGGATTCTAAAATGATTCAGTTCATCATTTATTTATTGGCTATGTCTTCCCCAAAGGTGGGTAGGTTTTCCTTGAATAATAGGGAACATCTGTTCTATTCAACTGTATTTTCCAAACCCACAGTGATGGCTATAACATTAACTGTGGTCAGTGCTTGGTGTAGGTATGGGCCAAATCATCTCTTTGAATGGTATTTTGATTATTTGCTTGTATAACTGTCTTGCTACTATTAACTCAAGTGTTTTTCCATTTCCTTTCTATTTTAAAATTAAAATCAATCTCTGTGTCTCTCTCTGTCTTTGTCTCTCTGTCTCTCTGTCTATCTCTATCTCTGCCTCTCTCTGTCTCTCTGTCTCTCTCTCAAGCATGGGTAGGCATGCACTCATTTTGAAGACAGGATTTTACTCCAGACTGCCCTGAAACTCACAAGCCTCCTGCTTCAGTTTGGTGAATGCTGGGATTGCAGAACGTACCACCCTGCCTGACTTATTCAGCTTTTTCTTTAGTTCCCCTTGTATATGATATCTATGCATGATATCACTTGTATATGATATATATGCATGATATCACTCTGTGAATATGTTGCTGTGGTTGAGGATATTATTAATGGTTTGCATTTCTTGGGTGTCTAGTATGAAAGAAACTACACTTTGGAGAAATTAAGTAGTATGTTGCTCCCCAGAGAAACAGCATTAGACTCAGCTCTCTGACTCTTAAGGCCCCTTTCCTGCTCACAGGGCTCCTTTGGTTGGGTCTGCGTTTTAGAACACCGGAAACACATGGTCCTTCCTGACCATCCCTGCTCACCCTTCAGCACTGCCCATCACTCAAGTGTGGTAAAAGACTCTTGCTTTCTCTCCTTTATTTTGTGTCTAGTTTCAGTAAACCTATCTTAGGCGTTCTATAGGTCATCTTGCAGGTTTCCCTGGTTGCCATGACCACATTGGCCCCCCCCCTCCACTATATTCTCTAGAATCTTAACATTTTTACTAAAACTCTTCATGTCTTGTTTTGGCAATGTTTACTCTTTCATCTTCTCCACTACCCAGGATGTTCTTAGAGGCAGAGAATCTGTATTGTTTTTGGGTGTAAAAAAAATTTCACTCTGTAAAATAAATATTTTAGGTGAATACATGAGTGATGGTTTAACATGAGGCGCCTCTGAACATTGAAAATGTATTTATTTATTTATCAAGATAATTTTATATAAAATTAAGAGTCTCATTCTGTGGGAGAAAAAAGTTCAGCTAGAGAAGTGTGGTCTATGCACTTCTCAAGCACAGGGCAGAGAATAGATATTAATGTAGAATTCAATGGCAGAGCTAGACCATGGCTGCTGCTCCACTCAGAGCTACCTATGTTTCCCTGAAGTGCAGCTGTACCCACAATGTCAAGTTATTTCTCATTTGCCAGCTCTCACCAGTATCAGAAGGAATGAAACAGATCACCCCAAGGGAAGACTTATTCCGAGATGCGATCTTAGACACTAAAGGAAACAGACATTTGGTGACATCCATGTACTGTGAGAGAGGCACACTCTGGAGTCATCTGGGCCCTGCAAACAGAAGGGCTGATCAGCACTTTGCCTCATCCTAGAAGAGGTGATAATGAAGAGAGGTGGGAGAGAGTCACTGGAGCTTGAGGGTCAAGGAGAGATGTCTGGGATGCAGAGGCCTTTTAGATCCTCCCTGTCTCCTACGTGCTCAGGTACGTCCACAGCTCTGAGGTCTAGTGGCCACCACAATGACAAAGAGGAGGAGGATTCACCCTGTGTGTGACAGTGTTACTCAAGGTGATGGATGCTGAGGCCAGTCCTGTACCTGACAGCCTCATATTTAAAGCCTTATGTTACCCTCACCCTTTCCTCTAGCCCTACCATTATGATTTAAAGGAAAAAACAGGATTTAAAAGCTTCGTTGCATTTTGCCCAGTTATTAAAACGGACAAGCATCATTGAGGATTTGGCTGAAATAGTTAAAATGGAGACAGGTCTTAGCTGCCTAAGAATGGGAGGTTTTATGATTGGTCAAGCCTTTTCAGAAACTCTAGTGGGAAACTCTTTGTGTGCACACTACAGTACAGTGGGGGAATGGAACATTCTAGATCGGGACTTCTTAATCTTTTTTCTCCTTTTTCTTCCCATGGTGATTTTTTTTTCCTGAGAAATTTTACACAATCTTTAGGTATATAAATTTACAAAATAGATCTTCATTTATTACTAATAAATGTCTAAGAAGTTTATTTTAAAGAACCTTCGGCATAGATATAATCTTACTGTTTATTGAAGACAAAAGCAAATTTACATAGTAATGAGATATGTTTACTTGTGTGCTCAGAACCAAAGCTGCCCTGAGGTCGTGGGGAACAATATGGCAGCTCACTGTCAGAAACATCCCAGATTCATTTCCTGTAAGTTTTACCTTTAGTTGATTATTGCACTGTTGTCCATTCAGAAACCCTTTTTTGTTGTCAAGCTTCTCATGACCTCTACATTTGTGACCTGTAGTTTACAGAGCTGAATTCTAGGTTAGTGATTCTCCAAGTGTGGTTCCTGACCTAGCATGGTGGCATCCACGTTCAGTTAGACCTAGAAAACCACTGGCTAGTCCCAGACTCACTGAATCCAAGCCCTGGGGACTAGCACAGCCACCTGTGTTGTCCAGCCCTCCAGGTGCTTCTGAAGTAGTTCAACTTTAATGAGCACTGTTCTGCAGTTACTGTAGGGATCTAGGGGTTGTAGAAACAGTTTGGTTTTTTCTCTAGCTGAGGTTTCAACAGCAAACTCTGTGCTATAGAAATACTAATAAGACTGGGGGGGGGGGATGAGTTAACAATAACGGTAGAAATTTAAAGCTAGTTAATGACGTAAAGTGTTTCTAGCCATAGTGCCATAAAATAAAGACCATCTTAGTATATACCCAGTTTCACTCAAAGGTGTACTCACATATCCTCTCCAGGAGGTAGCAATCAAGTTCGATCCATATGGCTATACTCAGTATATATTTAACGTAGGGAAAGCTCAATCCCCTGGAAGAAATGTCTGTATTATTTTCACCCAATTTTGCTTTTTCACCCATAAAGAACATTGTCTGTTGAAAGCCCTCAGTTTCTAAGGGTAGCCAGTTAGCCAGCAGTAAGGACTTCCTTCCTTCCTGTCAGTTGACCCTGAAGACCGTGTGATCTGGTTGACACCAGCTGGACCAGAAACCGCATCAGTGAACCTGTTCTCCAGGGCTGTGACCCCTCTCTGCTTATTTCCACCTGCTTCTCTTCATGTCCTTCCTTCTTCTCTGTATCCTTACTACAGTAATTCTCTAGTGTATTCCCGTGACTTTCTCCTATCCTTTTTGTGGTAAAATAACTAGGTGTGTATTGATACAATGACAGCACATGGATGGCATAAATAGCAATGTGAAGGAAAGATCGAGGTTGAAGTTCATGTGGCAGAAGTGTCATCTTTACTGAGCATCAGTGATGGAGGTAGTTAACAAATCCTTGCCCTTTGAAGGTGGCCAGTCGGTGGTTTGTGGACTGGCTGGGAGTCTGAGGGCATAGGTTACTAGCCTCTGCTCAACTTTCCAAAGCAGGACAGGGTCTGTTCAGAGCTATGGTGTATTGGCCAAGAGCTCAAATGGGCTAATTACCTGTGATCACACAGCATACTCTGTGTTAAAGTCCACAGTGAGTTTAACTAAATGGATCTTTCTTCTGCATGCTTCCCAGGGGGTCTCTATGCTCCAAGATAGCTATGAATGTGACCCAACACAAAAATATGAGGCTTACTTTCATTGTGAGCATGGTGAACTTGTGTGTGTGACAGACACATAGACAGACACAGAGATAGAGACACAGAGAGACAGGGACGCACACATACAGAGAAAGAGACAGAGAGATATTCTTTGTGATTTTCTATTGTAGTCATTCACTGAAATGAACTCCACAGATGACAATTCAGTGTGGCTGTGTCAGGAGGTTGGACTCCCAAGCCTCTAAATTTTAGCTTATTAGCCAATTCCTGCAAACTCCCTAACTACCTAGAAGACTGTAATTTTTGATGGGTTTTCTTTTCCTTCTTTTGTTTACTAACTTGAAGGGATAATTAACTCTTTGTTTTCCAGCCTTGCCTGCAAACAATTTAATATTACTTGGACAGTTAATCCTTCTGAAGACTACTAATTAATGCAATAAAATTGGACTGCTCCAAAGAGAGATGGCATTCGGTCCACTGACGCCACTTTCTAAGTCAGAGCAAGCACACTCATCCTATTAATATAAGCTAATAGGATGTCATGCATATCACACCCTGTGCCTGATGACCACTGGGCAGCTGGACTAATGAGCTTTTATCTAGGCTGAGCTGTGAGCCCCAAACAACCAAATTAACTTGTTATGAGCTTCACAGCCTCCCCCTTGGAGGCTGGCCAGATGAAAACAGAACAAGTTACAGGCTCTGTTTAGTACACGCATCCCTGTTTGATCGGAGTGCTTTGCTGTTGAGGCACAGGAAACTTCTGTCACCAGTGTGTGACAAAGGCACCGGCACAATTAGTATTTATACTCCTGCTCAGCAGTTTGGATTGCATGTGGTTCATGGGTTTCACGAGGCTGTGCTTTGGTATCAGATGAGAAGGAAGATGTACATTTGTGGAGAGAGAGAGAGAGAGAGAGAGAGAGAGAGAGAGAGAGAGAGAGAGAGAGAGAGAGAGAGAGAGAGAGAGAGAGCCTAAGAACTATTCAAGTGTGCAATTCAAAAGTACTTTTGCCACTCAGGGCTACTACCACCCTGTTTCTCTCCATACCTCCCAATCACAAGGTCTCCCTTCATTAGGAAGACAGGAAAGGCATCCAGCTGTGGCCAGCAGCCAGAACTCAGGCTCACAGACACAGCTCCCCTTTGGGACCTTCCTGGAAGACTGAGCAGGGTGCCCTGGCTGTGACCCACCTAGCTCTGACCCTTGTGGCCCCTCTCCGTATCCTGGCACGGATCCTCCTTCTGCAGTGGCTATCTCTGAACAAAGGTGTCTTTCTTGGAACCTACAGCCTCACTCAGGAGCCTACCGTGGCTTTTTTGTCTGCTCTGCTCCTGAGATTCTGAGACTCTAGGAGCTGATTGGAGAGCATCCTTGGGCTTGGCTGAAAGGTTCTGTGGGGATGGGGGAGAGGGTGGGACTGTATGAGGAACAGAGCTTGATGAGGATTGAACTGAGCTCTGTCCCTTTGGGACTGAAAAGAACATGGGTAGGAGTCCTTTCTCCAAGGGAACCCTTGTGTTCAGGTCTTACTTTCCTTATTCAGTAATAACAGCCACACAGTCAACAGTTGTCCAGTGCCTGACATTTTGGAAGCAGGAGGTTTCTTTGGGTTTTCACAGTATCTAGGAAAGGCCTGACAGGTAGATATGTGGGCGTGGGCAGCAGAGGGGAGGCACAGGAGGTAGACAAAAGAGAGTTCCAGCTCTGTGCCTCAGATAAGAGTTCACCTTTCCCTTCCCGAGCCTCAGTTTAGTGACACACTTTGGCCTCACAGGGCTGTAGCAGAAACAGTGTAACAGTTCAGGTGTAACAGGAGGCATTTCAGGTACTAGGTCCTTAAAACTATCCTATAGATGAAGAAATGTTATGATCAGAGGAGTCTTTATCCAAGGCTCTTCAGCTGAGTATGAAAATGGGGGGTGGAACTTTCATCTCCTTTGAGCTCAGTCACTTTGCATCAACGTGTGTTTCTGAACTAAAGAGCCAAGCTGTGGGTCTGCAGACACAAAGCCTTAGAACTTTTCCTGCACGTGGCTTTGAGCACACATAGGTGGCTCTCATTTCTTGTGCTTGACTTTCAGGTTAAAAAAAAAAAAAAACCCTCATTTCATCTCTCCTTCCAAGTGTGTGTTTGGGCATGGCCCTGCTACCAAGGCCCCGTGTGTATGGTAGCAGGTTCCTGAACCTCTCTGCATCTGTTCTATAGCAGTTGGGAAGAGAGTTTCATGCTATTTTGAGCAACAATGAACTATGTGCTCCGGACAGGATGCTCACTTGGAACTGGTGCTTAAATGGTGGACACGTTCTTATTACAAAATCAGTGTGTGGCCTGATGCCTCCAGCCACCCAGGAACACAGCAATATGGAGGCAATGGCTGGGCCTTCCCAATCCACAGTGCCCTGTACCCTAACATTTTCCATATGCTGTGGCCATGGAACCCCTACCTGCAATCAATGCTGACCAAACCATCTCCCCACCAGTAAACCCCAGACAGCCTCTCCATCATATATCTCCCTTCCTTGGACTGAAGTGTGCAGCCCCTGTCTGAGGCTGAGGGGCCCCGACACACCACTGTTCTAGTTCCGTCTAGTGGGGTCAGCTGAGCTCTCTGGGAGGTCCCACTTCCTCCTTGCTCCTTTCCAGATCTCCCCCCCCCCCCCCCGCCTCACTGCAGGTTTCTCCATCCTCCTTTTCTAAATACTGTGTTTACTTCCAGTTCTGAGAACTCCAAGCACTTTCTCTTTTATGTCTTTACTATCTCCTACTTGTCAACTTTCACAACTCACTATCTCAACCTTTAAGATCAAGGAATCCTTCTTGCTCTTCTTGTCCCTCCCCGGAGTGCAAGGCAGGGCTGGAGGTGGAGCGGTGACTAGGTGACTAGGACAGTTTGTGTGAGGAGCCTCCATTCCTGGCTAGGCTCTAGACTTACTAGACTGTTTCCTCCCTTGATGCACTTCCACTTCTTCCACTTAGAAAGCTCTGCGGACCCTTTGTCTTACCCGCTCTCTGCACCTGCATGACCTTCACCAAACCCTTACCCCCCTGAATCTTTCTGGGTGCTTAGTCTTTTTTCCCTCTAAGAATAACCTGATTCCTCCTTGCCCTGATGCCTCAGTGTGACCCTGTATCACACACAAGGGTGGTTAACTGATGTTTGAGAACATCGTTTAATGAATACATTCTTAGTTAAGTCAGCCTCTTATACCCCCCTCCCTCTGTCTCTTTCCTACTCTCTTCTGTTTCTCTTGTATGTGTCTGTGCTTGTGTGTATGTGTGTGTGTGTATGTGGTATGTGTGTGCGGTGTATGCTGGTGTATGTGGGTATTCATGTGTGTGTATGTGTTCATGTGTGTATGTGTGTGTTCATGTGTGTATATATGTTCATATGTGTGTGTGTGTATGTGTGGTGTGTGCTGGTGTATGTATATGTGTTAGTGTGTGAATACACAAATGTGTGTGTTTATGTGTGCATGTATATGTGTTCATGTGTGTATGTATGTGGTGTGTGTGTGTGTGTGTGTGTGTATGATGTGCTGGCACATGTGAGGGACTGGGAAAACCTTGAATATCATTCTCAGCTGCTGTCCCTCTGTCTTGCTATCTAGGCAGGATTTCTCGCTGGCATTGAGATCACCAAGCAGGGTAGGCTAGCTGGCCAGTGAGCTTCAGGAATCCACCTGCCTCTGCCTTCTCAGCACTGGGATTACTGGTGTGAGTCCTGATGCCTTAACCATGGATTCTCAGGGTCCAACTCAGGTCTTAATATTATAAGGTAGGCAGTTTGCTAACAGAGCCATCACCCAGTTCCACGTCAGAGCTTTTGTTGGATCTTTTTCCTGGTGTGAGCTGAGCTCTTCTTGAAGACCTGTGGGTCAGGCAGTTTGCAAACAGTAGCTGCATAGACCCTGTGTGTCTGAAGATGACCACTGCTCTTCTCAGAACGGATGGAATTCCAGTCCCCTACCGTGCAAGGCGGTGGCTGAAACAGTTTTCTATATATCCTGTCATCATAAGCCTCTCCCTGATTTCTTCCCCTGCTCCCACTACCTACAGCAAATCCCAGAGCCTTCCTCTACTCCCCTAGCCTGGCAGACATTTATGAGGCTCATCACTGGGGAAACACTGGGGCCTGTTCTTGGCTCCCCCTCCTTTAGCACGGAGATATTTTGTCTCCCTCCCTCACTCTCACCTTGTGGACGAAGGTCTGTTATCTTATACCCTGTTTATGGGCTGTTGGGATTTTTTCCAACAACCTGAAATGAATCTGCAAGGCCCCACAGGTAGTACTGCTTGCTCCCCTGGCCATAAAGTATGGCTGGCTCTTTCATCTGCCATTACTTATATCATAAATGAGTGGGCAGAAAGACGGGGAAACAGCGGCTCTAAACCAGTCCAGACTTAAAAAGAAGATGAAGAGGAGGAGGACGAAGAGTAAAAGGAGGAAGAAGAGGAGGAAGAGGAGGGGGAGGGGGGAGAGGAGGAGGAGGAAGAAGAGGAGGAAGAGGAGGAAGAGGATGAAGAGGAAGGAAAGAAAGGCCTGGAGAAACATGTTCAAACGTGGTGCTATGCTAGTTCATTTCACTCTGTAGGCTGTACAGAGACACTTAAGCTCTGGGCTTCCCCACTAGGAGTCAGATTTATTCTGTGCTTGTGTCTAAATGGCCTCCAGGGATGCGAACATTTGTTGTTGGAGAGCTAAGAGTGGTGTTCCTTTCATCTCTGCTGAGGGGTGTCACCTTAAATTATGAGGGAGAGCTCCAGCCTACATCTGGATGTGGGAGGCTCTGGCAATGGAGGGAGCCTGCTCCTTTCACTGTTTGAAGGTTTTCTACCATATTCTGCTTCCTGGTACTCCAGCTAGCTCTGGGAGAAATATTTTACACTATATATTCTCATGGAAAAGTTTGTGGAGTCTGGCAGGTCTACCCTGCAGAGAGAAGAGAGTGGCCTTGGTGAATGTCACAGAGAAGCTTAGAGCAGCCCAAGAAAGTCACAGAACATCCCAGACTGCTGGTAGTCACACAATGGAAGTGGTTGAAAGACAGGGGTAGGCAGCTCCTGAGATTCCATATTCCTTGCTGTTCTGCATCTTCAGGATTTGACTCACCTTACACCCACCAGGACAACTGGAAGTCTGTCCACATTGGTGACTGTTCAGGTAGCAACATCCCAGATAAAAAGTATGCATTCTATTGACCACAGCAGAGAACATATCAGATCCTGCTAGCTATCCATTTCACAGTATACCAGTTAAATAGCTCCTCTTGCCCCAGAGTCGGGGCCTAGAAGAATGGGACATGCGCACGGATGCATGTGTTTAGATGGAGAGGCAGGAAGTTGGGTGAGAGCTAGGGCAAAGGTCACTAAACTGAAGTACACAGACTGTATTTAGCCTAATGTCTGTTGTGCAAATGCAGGTCTACTGGACACAGGTATGCCCATGCTTGTGGCTTATGGCTTCCCTTAGGCTATGGTACAGTGTCTGAGGTTAGAGAGTGGAATGTGAACTGAGACCAGAGAGTTGGCAAAGACTAAAGGAAATACTCTGAGAAGTTTCACGGGCAAAGTCTGCAGAGTCCTGTGGAGGGAGAATGGGACTGTGTAGACAGCATTCCACACTGCTTTCCTGGAGACAGCTGGCACATATGGACCATTCTTATTATTTCAGATTTTACATCTTCATTAGTTATATGATCCAAGGTTTCAGTATCCGTTTGCATCAAAAGATGTGGGAAGAATCAGACTTACTTTTCGAAAGACACTTGTAAACACCATTTTATTGACAACACAGGCAGATGCCAGGCTTCTGAAGATCTCCCAACTTCACTTTAAAACACACTCTGTCCTGAAGCAACCTTGGTGCACGTCCACAGTGTCAGTTTCCTGACTCAGTCCCTTCCTAGCTGCCTGCATTCAGGAGAGCTGTGAGTCATTCCCCTTTCCTTAGAAGTGTCACTGAAGAATTAGTCACATCAGAATTTCCTCTTTACACCCCCCCCATCTTTACACCCCCCCCATTAGGGGTTGGGGGAGTCTCTGACATGATTCAGGTCACTGAGGGTGAATATACAGAGATATGGCTTTCTTTTTCTACCTTTAGCCTCTTGGGGAATCTTCTTATTTTCCTGAGCCTTTTGCTTCCAATGTTTATTTTCTCCATGCTATTCTGCAAACCTCCTAGGATTGCCTTGAAAACCCTCTGCACAGCTATGACTAAGATCAGCTGTGACATCACTCCTGGGAAAGAGCAGCTTCAGGGCTGAAGGATCTAGGGGCATCACCCTCCTCATGGGGACTCTGGTGCTAATGCTTCCTAATCTCTCCGGGTCTTTTATTTGTACCTGTGGTGGGGAGCGAGACACAAGGAGACTATAACCTTTCTACAGCATATGTTAAACATTACTTGTGTGTTGGGGGTCATGTGAGCTCCTTTGTACATAGCATCAGTGCTTCTGGGACACCCACAGGTGGATGTTACTGTCATCAGAATGTAGTGGAGGAAACCAGCTGGGGGACTGGGAACATGATATGACTAGCAAAGGCTAACAAGGGGGCGGGAATGCCTGACTACCTCAGCCTCCTTTTAGTTCAGCAGATTCACAATTGAGTGCCTCTTCACATTCAAGTTATATTTTGATTGTCCATAGAAAGAGAAAAAAAATTACCGTTTTTCATATAAAGGAAATGTTTGGCACTGGCAGAGTGCCAATTTAGAACTCAGCTCACATCCTAAATAAACATTCAAGTATAAATATGTCTCCTCTATAGGAGAGGTAGGAATAAAGAAATGATCTGTGCCACCTACAACTGCTGGGTCTGTCTTGTGGGCTTCTTAAAAGTAGCCAGAGGGACAGCAATTGTCACAGGGCAAGCCCACGAGGTAAGGGTTTCTCTGCATTGAGGGTAGGAAGATTTCTAAGACTCAGAAATAACAGAGGGTCTCCTTAGTGTAGCTTGGAACCACAACTCTCAGCTGCTCCTAATGCACAAAATGAAAAGAAGTAACTTACCGTGGTATTTCTTAGACCCTAGAAATAGCCTCTGAGCCTGAGAAGTGCCTGTATGAGAGACGTCTTTCTACTTTGGGCATCATTGTTAGTTGTATATCCTGTGAATGTTCAGCTTTAAATGGGACATCTTAATTGACTACCTTCCTACTGGACAGCCAAGGTTCAGGGAACATCATGCAAGAGGAGGCAGAATGAAAACAAGAGCCAAAGGAGAGGAAAAGACAAAGGAGAGTGTTGTAAAATGTTGTCTTCAGCGCATGCCATGGCTATTGCTCTCATGAACTTGTAGCGCCTGTGGTTGACTGCACAAGACCTGAACAAGATCAAGCCAGCCAAAGTTCTAGGATATAGGGGGAGGGAACTCACAAAGCTCCGCCCCTAAATAAGAACCTATTGATAGCTGATCGTTAGTATGGGAGAGTGCATTCTTTTTTTATTTTTGGAGGTGTGAGCACTGGTAGGTTGTCCATGCTCCTGTAGATGACCCCACATCCATGCACATGTGGGGAACACTAAATAGACTTAGTGAGTTTTATTAAAAATATAAGAAAACATGAAGTTGGGAGGCCAACATGTGTGAGACTATCTGGAAGCAGTTGGAGGGGGGAAATGGAGGAAGATATGATTGTATTTCATTGTATACATGTGTGAAATTATCTAAGAATAAAAAGGAGTAAATACCCCTGTGTTATTCACTGTTCGCTGAGTTTTTGTAATTCACATTTTTCTTAGGGAGTTGCTTACGTTATAGAAGTTTTGAGGAATTATAAGTGTTACCTGATCATTCCAAGTCGTCTGTGCCTATAGATAACATGATGCTGGTTTTTGATGATCCTTCAAGCAATAGTAACCAAAATGTTTGACATAGTTCTGGGAGATTATGCCTGAGTCCTTTAGGTCTAGTATTGAAAATAAAAATAACATCATGGAAATCATACTAGGAACCAACAGTTACTGGGCCTTGGTCATGTGCTGAAGAGCATTTTGAACCACTTACTACCATAGGCTCATTTCATCTCCACAATGATTCCAGGGGAGCAAGCCTCTCATACCGTGATTCTTACATAGAAAATGGAGTCAGAGTTGATTAGCTCACTTAAGGCCACACAATTAAGAAATGTGCAGCCAGGACACCATGCTATCTATCTATGATAAAGCACTGAGGGTAAGTATGACTGTGAACTTTCTGGGTCCTGCTTCTGAGCTTTAGAAGTGGATTCTTAGCCTCTTTCTGGAAGCTTTTAGATCAGCACTACACAGGTTATCTCACTCACACCTAAAGCCATCTGGGGAATGTGGCATCCCGGAGCTTATCATGGAGCAACCAATGGCTCCACGGGTGCATCTGGGGACTGAGGATACCGTTCTCTGCTTCATTTTAGGCAAAAGCGATGATGAGGAGAGCCTTTGCAAGTCAGCCCATGGGGCAGGAAAAGGAGCATCAGAGGACGGCAAGGACCATAAGCGACCCAAACGTCCCAGAACCATCTTGACCACTCAGCAGAGGAGAGCATTCAAGGCCTCGTTTGAAGTATCCTCCAAGCCCTGCAGAAAGGTATAAGGGGTTGAAGTCAAGAGAAGGGATCAAGGCCTCCTTGTCTGTATGCAGTGGGACTCCCTTGGGATATTAAAGGGGGGGAGAGGTCTGAGTGATGGGGAATGCTGCTCAGAGTCTGTGACAGTTATGAGCCCTGCAGGAGGTTTCAAAGATAGCTAAGATATGGCTTGGGAAGTAATAGACTCTCCCCCAACTTTCTATGTGCTTGCCAACTCCTGGCTGCCAAACACCTCCCATTTCATGAAGTGCAACAGGGAACAATAAATAGTAACTAAATCATCATGATATTAAGTACTAGTTGTGATATAAGCCAGATACCTTAACAGATATAAAAATACAGTAGCTTGCAATGTGTGCTTTTTATGGTCGGGTTTTGGCTTATTCTCCTTGGTGTGTGGACTTGGGGATTCCCTGGGTAGAAGTTCACTCCTTCCTATGATATTTTCAATGGAAGAGATGCACTCTTGGTTTTCCACTCACCTAATGATGGGGATTTGGGTTGTGTTTTGTTGGGACTGTTTTGACAAGGGGTCTTGTGAACATTTATGGAAAATTACTCATTGACTTAATGAAATAGTATTTTCCTTTTATGCCCCATTTTGGAGGAGAGGAGGCTAAGACTGAGAGGGCAGTTCTGGTATCTATTACTTGGGTTCTAACAGCTGCTCCAGCTATCTGCATTTTCCTAGCCACCAGGGTGGGGACAGCAGAAGTAGTGAGTGAGCACCTGTCATTTTGAGGTACATTCCTGGGGTTTGTGTCTACCTGCTCATGCATCTCCTGTCCACACAGTAGGGGAAGAATTGGGTATTTGTGGAGCCGTAATATATTCTGTCACAACTTTGGTCTGGGAAATTTCCTCGTAGACTCTTTCCTTTCCTTGCCTTTGCCACTCCCTACAGTCTATGGGAGGTATAGGTAGGTAGTGAGATACCCCAAATAGGCTTACATGTGGACCATTTACAGTGAGGAGGACATGAGTATATACCAGTGACACACAAGGGAGAAAGCTATAATAACATAACAAAGAGGCTGCCAGGAGCTCTGGGAAAGGGCAAAGCCATTTCATCTGGGCATCCACCAGGCTTTATGGATCAAGTGGGCTTCTGATCTGAGGCTCTGGGACATGGATAGGGTTTCAACAGGTGCTAGGGCCCCTGTGTCCACTCCTTATGGTGACTTAGTAGATGCATGTGCCTCAACTACCTACCCTACTCGTCTCACTTCTAAGCTTTATCCCAATTGCATGGTCAAGATGATGTGTTTTTTGCAGTCTCCATTTAGTCTACATATTCAGACCCTTTCAGTCCTTCTTCCCTGAATCTGTCAAGGAGGCGCAGTGTCTTAGGGTTCCTCTTACTATCACACTAACCCCTTACCATATGCCCAGATGACTCAGATAGCCAAACACATCTCTTTGTTATTTGGATCCCAATTGCCTTCATCTCCGCATGACCCCAATGCATTTGCCAGTGTTAGAGTTGTTCACCTGTCTCTGATCCATTCCAGATAGCCCTCATGCTTTATATTCCCCCTGCCCTGGGAAGGGCACAGTCAAAATAAATAGTGAACATGAATATTCAGAAAACACACAAAGTTACTTGGAAATAGACAAAGGCAAAAATTTAAGTCAATGACACGACAGGAGGACAAGCGAGAACCATCTGTTTCTGCAGAGAGATTTTCACTTTAGTTTTCCTTAAGTCAATTAAAGCACATGAAAACCTACAACTAAAAAGAGGCCAACTCCAGTAAGTCATATAAAGCCATAACTTCCGAGTACAAGAAACCCAAAGTTCCTCCTGGGAATGTGCATCTAAATAATTGAGCATCTTTTTCTTTCTCTACCTTGTGAAAGATGCCTTTTCTGCCAGAAAGAAGAGTTCTTGTGTTTAGGCATATTTGAACATTAATCATGATCTAGTCTCTACTTAGGAATGTGACCTATGCCCCCACCTGGCACCACCTAGGAAATGGTTTACCTCCTACTCTAAGCAGTCAGTGTGTGTGTGTGTGTGTGTGTGTGTGTGTGTGTGTGTTTTATACTCATGTATTCAATTTCTTCAAGGTGAGGGAGACTCTGGCTGCGGAGACAGGGCTGAGTGTCCGTGTGGTTCAGGTGTGGTTCCAGAACCAGCGAGCCAAGGTAACCTGCTTCTCATCTTTATCTGTCTTCATCTTACTGGTTTCTTCCAACAACAGCCAATGGACATCGGACTTGCTGTCAGCCTTTCTAAGCTAACTTATGGGGTAGAGTCGTTCTCTTGATTAAAAACGCCTATCATCAGCAATTATTTCAGCCACAGTGCCTGGAGGAAGGGAGAATTGAAGTGTCTGTGTTAGTGGTTAGTCAAACAGTGAAACAGTTGTTTTTGTTATAGCAGGCAGAATGCATGTGTCCACTCCCAGCCTTCAGTGTCTGGCCTCTCTAACTCCAGCCTTAGTGTCCTAGGTAACAGACAAGTCCTGGGTTACTTATTTTCTTCCTGACTCTAAAAATATACATGCCCTGGCTGTTTTCCCATAATCATGGTTTTATTTATCTTTCTTTCTTTCATGTATGTTCATGGACATGGAGTGTACATGGAGTTACGTGCATGGAAGTGTGTGCATTTACATGAAGGCCAGAGGTCTTCAGGATAGTAACTCACCTTGGTTTTTGTTCTTTTGAACAGAATGTCTCACCAGGACCTAGAGTTCCTCAATTAGTCAGGTCCTGGGGTCCAGGCAGCCCTAGGCATCCTCTTTGTCTCTATTTCTCAGCACTGGGTAACAGTGCATACCAATACTTTTTGCTCGAGTTCTTAAACATTGAACTCAGGTCTGTGCTTACTCAGCAGCACTTTGCAAACTGAGCTATCTTGCCAGTCCTTAGATGGTGATAAATTACTCTTCTCATTAAGTCACAATTCTGCAACAGAATTCCTCAGATCGGGGCTGTTGTTGGTGTGTTGCTATTCCATCAATAGAAGAATTCATGGTGCAGTTACTGTTCGAGAGCTCATGGGGTGTGCGTTCACAAAGCAGGAGCACACTGAAAACTCTGGGAATTGTATGGCCAAGGAATTCATTTTTCTAGCATCTCACACACATATATACATGCACACATGTGTGCGTGCTTGGCAAATATTAAGATCTCACTGAGTGCTAATGTTTCCCAGAGCAAGAGTTGAGAAACATTGGTGAAAATAAACTGTCACTTTGGCGCACAGGCTTCTGATTTAGAGACATGGATCTCAAAAGAAAGGCTTCAAACACAGGGTCGGCAGATAGGAAGGAGGTAAAAGAGTGTCTGGGCTCATCCCAAGTCTCACCCACTGGGCAGTTCGTTCATGCTCCACAACTCTTTGAGACCATGAAACACACATCCACATACTTCCTGCCTCACATGAAGCTGTTCCAGAGAAAGCGGCATGCGTTCCTTGCTGGGAAGAAGTCTATTTCTGAGAAGACAGGCTGCACTTTGCATTTCTGGCAGCTGCATTCCTGCTGCTTCAAACTAGGAGAGCCCTTGCCCCTAAGCATCTGAGTCGCAGTGTTGTGTCTGATGTGTGTTTCCTGGACAGAGTAAGACCTGGGGGGATGGCTTCCTCTGCTTTAGAAACATTCCTCTTACCAAAGGGCAAAGGTCTCACCCTCTCTGATCCTTTCTGATCATCCTGTGGACCCAACCCAGGCCTTTGACTTCTAACCCTGTGATCCTCTCTTCATCAGATGAAGAAGCTGGCCCGGCGGCAGCAGCAACAGCAACAGGACCAACAGAACACCCAGAGGCTGAGTTCTGGTAAGCTGGTGGCTCTTTCCAGCCAGTCCCCACTATAGCCCAAGTTCCTCCTACCTGAGGCTATCAAATGAAGTTCTTTGAGTGCCATATTTCTGATCAGTGGCATTCATCCACGTCAGTTTGAGAGATGATCAATTTAAGTGAAGACTGGGCTGTAGGTAACCTGTAAGAGGGCCTTGTTGAGGGCCTTTGAGCTGCACATCAAGAACAGTCGATTGACAGTGGCAAAGCTCAATGTTTGGACCATGTCAGTGTCAGGACCATGTGCAGAGGCAAAGGCATGTCCGGTTTCTCTTCTTACCGAGTCCTTATCATTGGAAGCAAATCCACTTACTAAAAAATAATACTGACTTAGCCCTCTGGCATCTTTCCATCACTTTGGGTAAATTTCATGAGATAATAAATGTAAAAGGAATAAATGTTTATTTAGGCTCATGATTCCCAAGGGTCTCAGTTCATAACTGCTTGGTGTGTTGTTTTAGGGCTTATGGTGAGTCAGAGCATCATAGCAGAAGTGAGTGTTGCAAATCTGTTCAGCTCAGGCCGGTCAGGAAGCTGAAAGAGAAAACAGAGCCTTAGAAGTGGTAGTGTAAACGTTCTTTTAGGGCCCAGCACTAAAGCACTCACTTATCCGTAACATCTTGAGTAGCTATGAGTCTCTTTCATTCCCTTCCATTCACTACAGAGAGAAGCTTCTTCGATTATGTCTGAGAGCATCATTTGCCTGTGGGTACCAACAAACCCTTAGCATGCAGTTTGATGCCATATCAATTTAGCTAGAGAATAGTTGTAAGTTTCCCAGTGGGGCCTATGACCTCAGCCAGTTTGTTTTTTAATAGGTTTGTAGTATGAGGTATGCATTTTATCCAATGGAGTGAACTTCAAATCCACCCGGAGAGCAGCTGTCTACCCCGTAATGCTTATGCCATTGTAGTGCCAGTAGGCACATCTTGCTTGACAGTTTGGCATCATAGTTAGAGATTTCACAACTGGGCGGGACCAGTGATGATGTTTCTCCTAGTAGACTGGATGGCACCTCTCAGCACTCTGAAAGCCACCGAGCAGGGAGGAAGCGTCCAGCTCACTCCCAGCTTGATGTCTGTATATCTTGTTGTCGAGGTGTGTGAGTACAGGATGTCTCCTGCAATAGAATTCTATCATCTAGTTTTTAGGACAACCAAGAGGAATACCAAAGACCTATACTGTGTGGGGAGGCTCTGGGGCCTTCCTCGCCAACAACTCTTAAGAAGGTGCCCATATCTGGTAGTGGGATTCTTTTTTTTTTTTTTTATTCCCTTTCCCCTCAATCCACTCTCCAACTGTCCCACTTCCCATTCCTCCTCCCTATCCACCTGTCTCCATGTGGATGCCCCCACCCCCACCCCACCTGACCTCTAAACTCCCTGGGACCTCCAGGCTCTTGAGGGTTAGGTGCATCATCTCTGAATGAACACAGATCCAGAAGTCCTCTACTGTCTGTGTGTTGGGGGCCTCATATCTGCTGGTGTATGCTGTCTGTTTGGTGTTCCAGTGTTTGAAAGATCTCAGGGATCCAGATTAATTGAGATTGCTAGTCCCCTTACAGAATTGTTTTCCTCAGCTTCTTTCAGCCTTCCCTAATTCAACAAGAGGGATCAGCTGCTTCTGTCCATTGGTTGGGTGCAAATATCTGCACCTGACTCTTTCAGCTGCTTGTTGGGTCTCTTGGAGGGCAGTCATGAGAGATCCCTTTTTGTGAGCACTTCATAGCCTCAGTAATAGTGTCAGGCCTTGGGACCTGCCGTTGAGCTAGATCCCACTTTGGGCCTGTCACTGGAACATCTTTTCCTCAAGCTCCTTGCCATTTCCATCCCTGAAATTCTTTCAGACAGGAACAATTATGAGTCAGAGATGTGACTGTGAGATGGCAACCCCATCCCCCACTTGATGTCCTGTCTTCCTGCTGGGATTCTTGTTTGTTAGACAAATGATGAGTTTGGGGAGCAGTAGCACCTAGCAATGCAGGCTACCTCAGGTTTCTACCTGGTTTTCTCAAAAATATTAAATTTTGATTAACTCTTTGTGTGCCTTCATTGGCCCCATCCCTGACTGCCATTCCTGCTTAAACCTCTCCACCCCAGAATTCCCTCCTTCTCCTTTCCCATCATCTGTCTGCTCACTTGCCCTCTTCCCTTAAGTCAGCTCTGCTCCCCCATGGTACCTTTCTAGTTTCTTGGCTTGTATAGGGCTCTGAGTCACATACAGATCTAAATATTCAAATGTTGGATCATATATTAGAGAAAAGATGTGATGTTTGTTTTTCTGAGCCTAATTACCTCAGCCATTATAATCTTTTCTGTTTCTGTTCATTGACCTGCAAATTTATTTCTTTTTACAAGGTCTTCACAAGAGAAATAGTATTACAGAGAAATGGGACAATGTTTGCTGGGGAAGGGTAGACATCAAGAAGAATAGGAGTCTTGAATTCTGTTCTCAGATCTACCCCAAGACAAAGTTATTTGATCTGAGACCAACCCATTTTTCCATGTAATAGTGCCATAGGACATATGCATCCACAAAGAGGGGTGATCATGCTTGCTATCTTTATCATAGAGGATCCCTGCAGCCTTCAAAGAGGGTCATAGATATGAAGGTCAGAGGCATACCAATTGACTGCATGTAAACCAACAAACTTGGGAGAAAACTGCACCAGTGGATCCTGAAAACACACAGATAATACTTAGGACTCTGCTTCAAGACTTCTCATGACAGCTGTTAGAGTAGAGTTAGGAAAGCAGGAGCCAGAGGGAAGTATCATCGCTAGAAGTTCCTAGAGCCATGCACATACTGAGGAAGAGGAGGCAGGAGCTATGTCTTCTCTCATAAATTTCTACACACAAGTGTAGCAGGTTGCAAATGTAGAGCATACCCACTTTCATGGAATCTTTGTATCAACCCGGTGATGTCAGCTGGTCCCGTATCATGAGTCCCACTTAACTAATGAGCTTGCAATGGGTTATTTTAGGAAAGATTCATCCCCTCAAGTGGCTATCAAACTTATATGGTGTCCTAACATTCAGCTCCCAAGCCCGCATCTCCATTCTCCACTGTCATAGGCTTTGGTAGGTGCAGGCTGAGAAATACCGATACCACCCCATCCCTTCCTAGTTAGTATATAAGCAAACTAAATGCCAGGGAAGTAAAATGTAGCCACACAGCTTGCTCAGTCACATACCTCTAACGTGGTCTTCCATGAGTCTTACAAAGTACTGTCTATGCTGTTTGGGAGTCACCACCATCATGAGATAGAATGACTTCCAAAGCTGGGTTGGAAAGGATGCAGAGGCTCCTCTCAGCCCCACCCTCTCAGAATATATTATATGCATGGATGAAATTGTCAAAGAATAAACAAACAAACAAACAAACAAATAAAGAGACTGGATAGTTCCTCTTAGCCTTCATCCTCTCAGAATACATGAATGAAACTGTCAAAGGACAACTTAAGTAAATAAACAGAATAACATGCTGGGTTCTGGCTTGGGTCCTCTTGGGTCACTTGATGGGGGAGGAGGCTCTAGGTGACCATGCCACGAGAACCACAAACATGGGACACTGCCAGTGGGGGATGTGCAGTCTTTTGGGTCCTGAGATGCTAGTTGAAAATGACCTGTCTTCTTTCTTTTGTTCCCCAGCTCAGACAAATGGTAGTGGGAATGCAGGCATGGAAGGGATCATGAACCCCTATACAACATTGCCCACCCCACAGCAGCTGCTGGCCATTGAACAGAGCGTCTACAACTCTGATCCCTTCCGACAGGGTCTCACCCCACCCCAGATGCCTGGAGATCACATGCACCCCTATGGTAAGAGGGACTCAGTCCCCAGAGGTCCCTCTCAGTTCACACTTGTGGGCTTCTCATTTTTCCTTAAACGTATCTACACAGTTCCCAGAGACTTGCTGAGTTACCAAATATGAATACATGTCCCACAAAATATTGCTGACACCACCAATCTGATGGGTATAGAGGATTCCTGAGCACATTCTTTGGTAACATTTCCACGCGTCATCATTTTTGAGGCTCCTTTGTTGAGCTTTTCCTTGTCGACCTTGCCAATTAAGGCAATGTTCAAGGGGTGTGTCCTGGAGTTTAGTGGGATGGAGTAAACGAGTATAGGGTACCAAGGCCACTACATGTTTACATTAAGAAAGGCATTGTATGACTTACACTATAGGTGAATTAATATGTGATACAACATGTCACAAGTTGTCCTGATGTTTATACAATAAAGTTTAATTCAGCAGTCTTGTCAAATTTAGTAGCAGAGACATAAGGTGTGCACTCTGCCACTTCTTTCCTTTAGTTAATTTGTTGTTGTTGTTGTTGCTGCTGCGGTCAGGAATGTGACCAATTGGTAAAATGCTTCTGATACATACATGAAGACAAAAGTTCAGGTCCCCAGCATTCATGTTAAAATCAGACATGGCTACAAATATCTGTAGCACCAGTGCTTGAGGGGCAGAGACAGGTGTGTCCATGAAGATTGCTGGCCAACCGGTCTTAACAAACTTTTGACTTTCAAGAATAAGGAGGAGACCTGCTCAAGAAGATATCTGACATTAGCTTTTGTCCTCTACATGCACACACTCAGACATGTGCCCAACACACATTAACATATACAAGCACATTTGACACACACACATACACAGAGACACACACAGACACACACACACACATTTGTTGTTAAAGTGATCTTTACTTTGGTTTAGCCCAGCTTCCGTAAACACTTAACCGTGGTGTTTGTGGACCCTCACTGCCCAACCTCAAGAACACGTACACTCTAGGTTTTTACGTGTGTCTCCCAGTGATGCCCATCCATTTCCTCTTTAGAAGACACATATCACACTCAAAACATATTCTCTCTGTCACATGGGAGACCAGGGAAGATGTGGTTTTGTTGTTAATTTTGCAAATCCTTATGTCAATGACTTTAGCAAAATGAACAATTGAAGCTCAATCATAAGTTTTAGGCACTTGCTTCTGCCTCTCCAGTTGAACTGAAGTGCAGGTATACCCTGCCATGCCACCCAGGTTGCAAGTTTTCTATTGGTACCTCAGCTGTGTTATAGTGTGACCCCCTGGTCCTTCTCTCCAGGGTACATTTGAGGCCAGGTACTTAACTTTCCTTTGTTGTGAGGCAGAAATCTGGGGAGACAGAGAAACATTGGTACATCTCTGCTACTGGAAATGACCAATGTTACCAGCAAGATCAGAACTTCACTTGAAGAATTCATGTTCATTTCTTACCATCTGTCCTTGAGGAACCCTTTGTGAGGCTGAGGACATTCAGGATTCCTGTCTATGTCCCTCCAGCCTATGGAGATGAGTTCTGCCTACCCCGTGTTTACTGTGTAGATACCCTCACTGTGCATACCTTCACTCATGTGGCTTAATGTTTCCCAACTTTGAACAAGAGCTCTCTATGAGACCCCTAACATTGTAACCTTTACATTGTTGTGTCTAGTTGTTCCCACCCCATAGCTCATACTTAGTAGGTCCTCATCCCTGGGATGTGTTCAAACACTTGTTGAGGTCAGTTAATTTCCTAGCATACAAGGGTGTTACTTCTTCCAGACCCTCATGGCCATGTTCCATCTTCATTTCAGGTGCTGAACCTCTTTTCCATGACTTGGATAGTGATGACACATCTCTCAGTAACCTGGGCGACTGCTTCCTGGCAACCTCAGAAGCTGGACCCCTGCAGTCCAGAGTGGGAAACCCCATTGACCATCTGTACTCCATGCAGAATTCCTATTTCACCTCTTGAGTCTTCTCCTAGAATTTTGTGGCCTGGGCTCCCATATGGAACAACCATACTGTGTGAGGGGTTGCTGCTGACTTTAGGATGGGGAGGCCAGAGAAGAGGTGGGCTGGGGAGGGAGGTTTGTTGGGGATGCTGTTGTTTAATTATATGGTGTAGCTCAGCATTTCCAAAGACTGAATACATTATGGATTGCATAGTTTAATGTTTCTAATAAGAGTCTTAGTGTTAGATATGAAGATGTGTTTATCATTAAGGACAGGGTCTTTTAATATAGACATTCTCAAGCAAACTAGATATCTAGGGACTCCTAACAGCTTCCCACCGTTCTGGAGAAGTGCTTGTCAAGAGGTGCCGTATGTCTATTCATCTACACACCAATAGACAGACAGATTGTGTGTGTGTGTGTGTATGTGTGTGTGTGTGTGTATGTGTATGAGTGTGTGTAAAACCTTTCATACTTTATCATCAAAGTTTATTCCTAATTATAACAGACACCAACTGTACAGCAAAAGTAACTTTATTTTCAGTGTGAACTATATTTAAGGAAATGCTTGATGCACTTAAGTTATAAAATGAGATAATTTACTTTTATAAACTTTATTTTTAGTTTGGAGAGACTCATCGGCAGGGCAGAGAGGACTGTTCCACCAGGCCCCACAGCTTTGAGTGCTTGAGTTCATTCTGTGATCAGAGCATCATTGAGGTCTAGAATACAACTCCAGATGGCAGGTAGCATGCTATAGTGAACTCATGCTCACTCTGGTGTCAAGTCACTGGGCCTGAACGAGATTTTAGGCTTATTGGCATGGGATTGTTGGGCAGCATCAGCAAGGTTGTCCTTACCACCACCACCACCCCAGATTCAGCCTCGATGCGTGTGGATGAAGTTGATTGCCACACCTACCTCTCTCTCTATGAGTGTGGATGAGGTGGTTGCCACACCTACCTCCCTGGGGACAATAAGGCTCCATACCAGGACATGATCGAAGTTGAAACTAAAATAAATCTGATATGATTTAAAATATAACTGAGTCATGTACCTGATGATAGAGGATACCTGAGACCACAGAGCAGGAAGTTCTGGTACCCTAAGTCCTATCTCTCTGCATAGCCCACATGGCCATGTGACAGAGACACAGCTCCGAGGGGGTGGAGACTACGCTCCATCTGAGAAGGTGGAAGAGGCATGGTGGATGGAATTCTAGAGCAAGTGTTGACTTGCACATCTGTTGTTTTTTTTTTTTTTTAATTTTGTTTTGTTTTGTTCTTACTTTTTAAAAAGTCACTTAAAAGTGACTGTATGTACCCCAAAAGCCGGAATTACTTGTGATCTCTGTTTGTCTCTTTCTTGAGGGCCCATAATCTGGGGGCCTGCTCATAAACAACCTCATGGAGTTCACAGAAGCAGAGGGGACCAGGCAGGTACCCAGGGCTCTTCCCTCCAACTCACGTTGCAGTCCTGGAGCACAGGAAGACGCAGTAGCCATTGTACACAGGGACAATCCCATGTCCTGATCTCCATTGTATACAGGGACAGTTCCATGCCCTGATCTCCAATTACGGTGCTAGAGTGGTATCTTCTGTGTTAGGATCCTTTTGGGGAAGCAGAATGAGTGTAGGGGGAAGACAGAAGGGCTCCAGTGAGAGGGGCTGTGACAGGCATGACGTCATGCCCGGGAACATCATCAGAGCCATGACTATGCCCACATATCCACTTCATTCTCTTTAAGGCCAGAGGAAGCATGTCCCTTAGTGGTAGAGTGTGTGTTGTGTGATTTTTGTGCTCTTCTTTATAATTTATACAAACCATCAGGAAACCTGAACCAGTCTGTGGGCTGAGAATGAGGCGGGTGTAGGGGGCACAGACGGTGTCTGTGTGGCTGATTGGTTGAGGAATGTAGCAGATATTATGTGAATGAAAGCAAACAGAGATCCTTAATTCTACTCTCTAATGACATACCGAGATGAAATTAAAAGCCTCTTACAAATGAGCCTTTGTTTATTTGGGGGAATATGGTGGGCTGGGGGCTGGGGTGGGAGGCATGGAAGTTTCTCCCAAGGAGGTTTGAGTTTCTTTTGCAGAGGCACGGGGATGTGCTTGTGGTGAAACTTTAACTACAGTCAAGCCTGAAGGGAAGGGGTTTTGCAACCTCTTGCGAAGATGGATAAGGTCCTAAAGCCACCCCCTCAGAGGTACTAGAAACCATCCACCCTTGTCGTAGAGGTCCCTCATGGTGTGTGCCATTGGCTTTGGATCAGCATGGGGGCATTCTAAAGAATTTCTCGTGTAGGGTTCGAGACAAATGCCTGCCAGGATGGCAGAGCAGAGCAGCAGCCCACTGATATGGCTCCCTGAAAGAGTCTCCCAGAGTTCTCAGCCATTTAGAGATTTCACTAACATGGAGGAGAGTTTGGGCTAAAAGATGTCTTGCTCTTGTGTTCTGAGGAGTCTCTTGTTCATGGCTCCCAAGCGTTCCCTGGGGACTGGCTATCTCTGACCTGTGTTCTCTCCTTCCAACTCTGAGCAGACAGACCTGTTCAGATCCAAATTCCACCTTGTTAAGTGCTGTGTGGCCCTTGAACAAGGTACTTCACCCTGCTGAGCTGATTCCTTATAGAGTGACAGAGATGATACTTGTCACCATTGTCCGGGTGAAGGGGACAGTGAGTATGGCCTACAAAGCACTGTGCCTGTCAGTGGCAACAAGCTAAGGAGTGGGTTGACTGGCCTCAGGACCTGATCAATGATGAATGGCCTATGGAAGTCTCAGGCTATCTTTGAAGACATGGAGAGGATGCTGGCCTGTCTGAGCTGAAGACAAACTTCTATAGCTCTCACTAGATGGGTATTGGTTAAATCTCAATGAAAGTATCACTTAATCCAAGGCAGACATGTAGGGTGTGGCTCCTGTTGTGCATAAGACATGTAGAAAATAATTTCACTTTTGAAAACATGTCAACAACCCCCCTGCCAAAGCACATAGAAGGAGTTCTCAGAGCATAGGCCATTTCTCCTGACATCTCCAGGAATCTACATGGGGGCAGGACAGAGGGAGAAGTGAAACTAGGATCAGAGTGGAGAAGCAACAGCCTGCCTAGGAGAAATGAGTTGATTTAACGCCTAGCAACGTGGGAAGGAAGTAGAATTAGCCTTTCAGCTCCAAAATCAAAGACAAAATAAAGTCCAACTGAGGGGCATGTAAAATCTCTCTCTGTCTCTGCATCTCAATGTCTCTGGGTCTCTTTGTCTGTCTGTTTGTCTCTCTGTCTCTCTCTCAAAATACACAGTAAGATGAAAATCCAATGTTTAACTTCAATAAAATAGTCTTACCAAGAGTCACAGTTGAATCAAAACCAAATGGACACATTCTTTCCCTAACTCTTACTCATAGTTATTGTTCCAATGACAGGAGAGGAAGAATCATTGTTAGCGTTCAAGAGAAGGTCTTGAGGTTTTTATCCTTGAATACTCTCTCTCTCTCTCTCTCTCTCTCTCTCTCTCTCTCTCTCTCTCTCTCTCTCTCTCTCTCTCTCTCACACACACACACACAGAGAAATGTTTGTGTTGCACGGAGACACCCTTGTCTTGAATCCAAGCTGGGCTCTCAGATTTCATCTCTTCATCAGTTAAGCATGGCATTGACACTTGTCTGCATGTGACAAACAAAATCAATAAGCAAAAACAAGGTTTGTGGGCTCTGTCACGTTGTAGATATTAGAGAGCTCCCAGTATTCAGTTCTGCGGGCACAGATGAGTCAGCCACGGGGGAGCATCCTCTCTGCAAACAGTTCTTCTGTGCACTGTGAAGGCTCGACTTGCTGCTCTCCATCCTTTTCTAAGGACAGGCTGTCTCAGAGGACAGATATAATGGGTCAGGATGGAAGTGACCTCTGTCTTCTTCCAGCAGCTGCAGTCCCTGAAGCTACTGCCTGATGGACCTCTCTCTTGTCCCTTCAGGGCAGAATTCTGAAAGATTGTGGGGGTGACAATATCTTTCAGAATAGCATGTGATGTATCAACTGGTCTCTTGGTGCCACACAAATACTTAGGAAGAGAAGGGTGGAGCCTGCCCATCACCTGTGGTGGGAAGGACCTATCTGGATAATTGTACAGATTAGCAACTTATCTAAAACACTTATTGCCTCTTCCTTTATTTATTTGGTCCTTTCACAAAATTAAGTGATTCATCCACCAGTATTTGTAAGGACCAGGAATGTACTTTGTTCTGAGATAGGTAAACAGACAAACAAACAAACCAGAAGTCAGGAGAAAGAGGTAAAGTTCCTGCCTGATTAGAAATGGCAATTTATACGGAGAGAGCTGTCAGTCCAAGTCTAATCAATTGAGGTTGCAAAATTCAACAGTAACAGAGAAGATTTGCCTCCTGCATGGTTAACAGCTGTAGGTAGAAAGAATCCCAGGGGTTCTCTGGTCTGTATCATGTGCAAAACGTCCTTGGAATCAAAGGAAAGGGGCCACTGTCAATCAACACATATTTATTAAGTCTGGCCACGGGCATTTGCTGCATTCAGTCGGTACAGCCTACCTCTGATAACATCACTCTGATAGCCCTTGGGGAGTTGACCTTCCTCAGTTGTGTGTAGTCTTGGTGGACTTCAAGTCACTTAGGGACAGGTGTCACATAGCCAGTGCTCAGCCCACCAACCTCTTCAGACCTCAGTGGGGCAAGACCAATTAGGACACCCATTGGGATCTGGTTCTTTTCTGGAGCTTTCCCCAACAGGATGGTCCAAATAGAGGGAGCTTGGAGCCAAGTGTGGGTAGAATTTGAATACAGAGAAGGGGAGAGGGAGGGCATCTAGAACAAATGGCCTCATATAGGTAAGATGGTAGGTACAAAGGGCCAGATGCACAATATGTGTAATATATGGGTTACTATGGTTGGAGTGGAGCACAGAATATGGCGAAACTGAGGTCCTGAGTCAATCAGGGTAGAAATGCTGGAGTGACACAGAGCTAGTTATGTCCTAATACAGACCAAAGATACCTCCCTCAATGTATGTCAAAGAGCACTAGACATCCCACATAATTGACTGGACTCTGATGTAGCACTCTACATGTCTAGCTGGCATACGGGGACTTGAGATAAAGCTCATATTTCTTGGGCTCCATTGCAGGCTACATTCCTGTAATGACATACAATGAAGATACAATGGCATTTCAAAACCATCTTCCCTAAAGATGACTGGCATGTGCCTTTCCCCTCATTGGTGTTACTTCCTCTTTGTGTGGGATGAAGAGGTGATAGCGAAGCTGGAGTGGCCCAATGAGATTACAGCGGCCATGTGGAAGGAAGGAGCTTGGGTCTCAAGGAAGTCTGGAAGCCACTTGGTCACTGCAGTCCTGAGCTATCCTGACCCAGAAGAGAAATAAACAGCTTTGATTTATTAACTTGCTGGGGGAATTTTTTGTGCTTCTTTGATATATAACCAATCCTAACCATGTGTGTATGTGTATGTTATTTACATATGTATGTAGGTACATGTGTGGATGCACAAGTATGTTTCTGTTGAGATCAAATGATAATAACAGGTGTCTTTCTCGGTTTCTCTCTTATTTTTAAAGGGTTTCTATTTATTTTATTATTTTGTAATTGTGTGCTCATGAGTGCCTCCACTTGTACTGTGCCATGTGCTACATGTGCCCTTGTAAGCTAGAAAATGTTGTCAGGTCTCTTGGGAATGGAGGTACAGATCATTGAAAGCATGGGTGCTGGAAGAGCATCCAGTGCTTTCCGCTGCGCGGTCTGTACAGCTCTCCAACTTAGTTTTGAGACTGAGTCTTTCACTGAACCTGGAACTCATTTATTTGGCTAGGCTAACTGGCCAGCCAATGAGCTTCAGGATTTTGTCTAACTCCAGCTACTCAGCCTGGGATTACTGGTGTATATATACTTGGCATTTTCTGTGTGTGTTGGGGATGCAAAGTCAGGCACTCCTGCGTGTGTGGGAAGGTCTTTTCATATGAGCCACCTGGCCAGCCTGTTTTGTTCCCCTTCTGCTGCCGATACAAAGAATGAGTGCTCCAAATATTGTGTTCCTAGAGAATGGGAGACATGTGAGTCACAGCAGCTAAAGGGGAGTGTGTGTGTGTGTGTGTGTGTGTGTGTGATAATCTTTTCTAGTATATACAAATGACCTTGAGATCATAGAGATTAGATGTGACCCTGGTCCATTCATGAATGGGAGGATCCGGAGGTTTGCTTTCTTCCCTACTCCATCTCAACAAACTTCTCTGATTATCCATATAAATCTCTTGGTAGCAGCACCAACCGCAAGACTCATCCATTCCTCCAGTCTCTAAAAAAACAAGCAGCCATATCAGTTTTCTGTAGGTCCCAGTAGGTTCTAGCTTTCAGTGGAAGTTCACAAATTAAGTTTACACACACACACACACACACACACACACACACACACACACACACATTTGAAAAACTCTTGAGGTTAGGAAGGTGTGTTGTTAAATATTCATGAAACCAAGAATATAAGATTATTTACCTGGATAGGCCAAGTAAATATAGAACAAATAGAGTCCCAGTTTAATGGAGACCTAATGAGGATAAACCCTGGTAGGTCCTGACTCTCACACACCAGCCAACTGTCAGGTATCTGAAACAGCACTGCGGACGACAGTTTTTACATTTGCTTCAGGCAGTTACCAGTGGATCAACTGACGAAGGCCGAAATGGCTTCATCCACTTCCCCTCTTGTCTCACTGAGATAGAAAAAGCAAAATGGTTGAGCACACATTGTGAATTCAGCCATGTTTGGAGCAGTCATCCTCCTTCCTAATCACCCCATCATCCCACCCTGACCCTCTCTGCATTCTTAACCACACAGGGCCACAAGGATGCTTCCTGCCATGTTGGGGCCTAGCAAACACAGAAGTGGATGCTCACAGTCAGCTATTGGATGGATCGCAGGGTCCCCAATGGAGGAGCTAGAGAAAATACCCAAGGAGCTAAAGGGGTCTGCAACCCTATAGGTGGAACAACAATATGAACTAACCAGTACCCCCCAGAGCTCATGTCTCTAGCTGCATATGTATCAGAAGATGGCCTATTCGGCCATCATTGGAAAGAGAGGCCCCTTGGTCTTGCACACTTTATATGCCTCAATACAGAGGAACACCAGGATCAAGAAGTGGGAGTGGGTGGGTAGAGGAGTGGGGGTGAGGGTATGGGGGACTTTTGGGATAGCATTAGAAATATAAATGAAGAAAATACCTAATATATAAAAAATAAATTAAAAAAAAGAAACAAGTACAAAGTGGATCATTTTCTGGAATGTGGTAGTGCTGATTGTAGTTCTCTGTGCAAGGCAATTCCTGGTATAGGGCAGTGGGAGTGAGCAGAGATGAGTTCTATGTCTAGAAGTCATTTGTAATAGTAATAGTATTATTACTATTGCTATTTTAAAATGGGAACACAGTGGTACCTTAGGAACCACTAAAGATTGCTTGGCATTTCCTGTTCTTTTCTTGCCTGGAAAGACCACCTGTGATAAGTACAGATACACACATGGGAGTGGGGTGTTTGGATCGGGCATATGGAGTGTCAGACTTGTGCTGCCATTAGTCCATGGCTGCCAATGAGATCAACTCTGGAAGCTGAACAGGCCCTGAGAAGAGGGCTCTGTGGGGAAGGGCTTTGAAGGAGAATGGAGGCTTGTGCTCTCGTTCAGCAGGGTGAGGAGACAAAAGGGAGGGAGGGGATGGACTGGTATTGACCTTCCGGTAAGTATGGAAACATTCCATCAACAACCTCCCTTTGTCCTCAGCGCTTGCCAGATGGCCAGCCTGAGATTTTCTGGCAACTGCTTTCAGGTGGGGTGTTCCATGTGATATTATCAGAGGAGGGGAGAGGCTGACTTTGAGAGACCTCATTCCAATATCATGCTTTACAAGGACAGACAGAGGCCTGTGGCTTGGAGCCTGTGAAAGGACTTTTAGCAAAATGAACAGGCAGAGTATGGAAGAGAAATGACTTGAACCAGGCCCTCTGTTAACCAGATAGTTAGGTGGTCAACTACTAGGTTGAGGTCTAGATCTTTGTTGTCCAGAAAGAATAAGATGGTATCCACCAGTCCCATTTATAATTTTCCAGTAATCATATTTTAAAATGGTTAAATAAAATTGTTATAATTTAATAATATATTCTATGAAACCCTATATATTACAAATTACTTTTCAATATTTCATTAGATATATTTGAAGTCCTCAATAGCCACATGTGGGTAGCAACTAGCATGACAGACAGCACATAGTTAAACAATCTGGACCGAAATGATTTTTTAAAAACGTTAGACCAATAGCAACAATGAAGCTTTAGCTTTAGTTTGAAATGTGTGTGCAGAACACTCAGTTATAGCTCAGATAGAGTGTCTACATGTGTGCGCTGCCTAAGCAAGCTAGAAAGTGAATTCCTACATCCACCCCTCTACTTCCTTCTACTCCAGTGGCTGCCAACAAGGGACCACTGAAGGAATAAGAACACAGGAACTTGGCCAAATGGCTGCATCATTTCCCAAGGTGAATCATGACAAATAGTAGCTGAATCTGGGTGCATCTGACTGACAACTCTCATTAAATATTTCCAACACCTTATTATGAAGGGTGGCTTGCTCATATTTTGGTTTTACACTGGCTAATTGTTTGCTTTATGGATTATTCGTGTCCCAGGACGAGGGCTAGAATTAGATGGCACTTATTTCTCTGTGTCAATTGACTGACTTAGATGCCCTTGACCAAGGAGGGCAGACTAGGGACAGCCACAAAGATGATGAGTTACTGTCTACTGCATCTCAGTCTCTGAAAGTACACCCCTCCCATACCCTGCAGGACCTAGCTTAGTGATAGACATAAAATAGACAATTGAAAAACCTATCTGCTGAGTTAAACCAAGTGTCTAAGAGAAGATAAATGCCTAGCCTTTGCTCCCATAGAGGAAGAAACCAATATATGTGTTCAGATGGGAAGCTAGCAGGATGGTCTGAGTCAGTCCCTGCCAAGGATGAGTGTCACTGGATCAGATAGTCATTTAAACTTGCTCCGCATGAATCTTAAGCACAAACTGGATGTCTGGTATTTTATTCTACAACAAGGCAAAAGAATGAGATAGTCATGTCACCTCCCTTATTCAGGTCAGAAACAGGCACACAGAATTATAGTAAGTATATCTCTTCCAAGTAGAAATCTGTATCAAGTAGGATGAGGCTACAAGGAAGGGCAGACAGATTGGGGAGTTGAGGCCCGTTGTGCAAAGTTATCCTCATGACTTAGAGGGAGAAGGAAGTGGCCTAACAACAAAGAAAGGAAGAGAGTTCTAGAGAGAGTGCTGGAGTAGGAAGGCAGAGGAGGGGGCAGAAGATGACAGCTGGTCTGCACAGGCTACTGGCTTTTTACAAACTGCTCAGGATCCTAAAGGGCTTTTTATGTATATGCCTATTAGGGCTTGTCCATTAAGATTAGATGTATTTAAAGTTTAAGAAAATACAGAAATGTTTATTAATAAAATAGAAATGATTAACTTATTATGTTCTAGCATAAACATTATAATTAAAAGAAAAAACCCTATTCCTTGAAACAGAAATGTATAACACACACACACACACACACACACACACACACATCATACATCATACCCCTGCACTTCTCTTTGATGTCTGATAGGCAGATTCTCTGACCCTCTTCATGTTCAGTCTGTTAAATTTCCTTCTGGACATTTTCACTAATATGCTTTTCTATGGAATGCCAGCTTAAGCCCTTTTAAGAGAACATCTGGATATTCTTCTTTCATACCACATCCAGCTTTAGCTTTAAAAATTCTAGTTTATTTGGATCTGAAACCCATATTTTATATTTAAGTGCATAGGTGTCGAGAACTTACATCTTGGTATCTCATACCACCTTCAGGAGCTAGCCTGGAAGAAATGCCTGAATTAACAGATGCAGTATGCATAGGTGCAGCATAAACTGGTGCAGGACACAGCTACTGCTGGAGCACATTAGAGTTATGCCCTGATTAAACTATCAGAAGATGAAAGTAGAATGCATTATAATGCACTGTAATAATGCATGGACTACCTTTTTTTCTTTTTCAGATCTTTTTTTATTATGATTATAATGCCTTCAAGGGATCATTGGTGTTATTATCATAGTAAAATTACTTCATTTAAGACAATCAGCTTTTATTAATAAAACTGCCAAATATTTTTGTTACCTACAGAGTTTTAACTTCTTTAAAATTTTTTTTTTATTTGGATATTTTCTTTACATTTCAAATGTTATCCCCTTTCCTGGTTTGTCCCCTCCTGGAACTCCCCTATCCCATCCTCCCTCCCCCTGCTTCTATGAGGCTGTGCCTCCCCACCCTCAGTTCCCCTACACTGGGGCATCTATCGAGCCTTCATAGGACCAAGGATCTCTCCTCCCATTGATGCCTGGCAAGGCCATCCTCTGCTACATAATGCATGGACTACCTTAAGTAGTCTGAGAATACTAGTAAAAGCCACCCAACAGAGCTTATTTTATAATAAAGTGTTGAGTAGCATCATGGAACAGTTTGTACTGCATGCAGAAAGCTAAAATTGCTCTATGGATACTTACATTAGCATACAGGTAATATACAATGAAATATGGTTTCAAGTATGGTTTCCCCTGAATGGAAATTCTTCTTATGCCATTGTAAAGTAAACAGATCATAGCTGGAGCTGTTGTAGTAGAGTCTGAGTACAAGGTGATGTTTGTCAGCTGGACACAGGATCCAACCAAAAGAGCCAGTATATTACTAAAATAGCACTGGATGATAACACAAAGACCAAAATAGAAACCTTTGAATCTACATTAATCTAAAGTGATGACCAAATAAATAAGTGAAAGAGATAACTTTTCCCACATGAAAAAAAAATCCAATTTGTATGCCCAGTCTACCCTCAAGTAAGTGGGGCTTGATTCCTAGTTAGACATGAGCTGCAGATGATGACTTCCTTGCAAAACAAACAAACAAACAAACAAACAACATTAACAATAACAACCAAAGTATGAAAATGGATGTAAGCATAATCCACTAGGAACACAACAAATGTCAGATTCCACAGGCAATCTGTAGTCATGGATCAGGACCTTCAACATGTCTGATGAAAATAGCAGTTGACTTCTGTAGCCTTCATCCCCAAAGCAACTTGAATTTCATCTGGAGGAAAACTTTAGACAGTCTCCATCTAAGGAGCATCCTTCACAATACCTGATCGTGGGTTGAACATGTTGCTTAGTTGGTTAATCAGTAGAACACTATCCTAGCATTTATGAAGCCCTGGGTTCACCCCCAAGTGTTGCATAGATCAGGAATGGTTATAGGTGTCTGTTATCCCTGTATCTGGATGATGGAGGCAGGGGAATCAGAAGTTGAGGTTCGTTCTTGGCTATACAGCAGGTCTGAGGCCAGTCTGGGCTACATGAGATTCTGTCTTAAAAAAACAAAACAAAACAAAACAAAACAAAACAAAACAAAACAAAACAAAACAAAACAAAACATCGCCCACCTGACCTGAGAATATTATCAGAATGAGAAAATCATTAAAGTCTGAGAAATTGTCAGACTGAGGGGATCCCGAGACAGAGGTGTGACAACTTCATGTGGGGCAGCATTCTAGCAGACCCCTCTAGAAGAGAAATGAGGACCAAGGACTCCTGAGTGAACTGTGACTTTCTTTAAAGAGCCTGTCAATACCAGGCCATTTGCCCCAATGAATGCTCTAACCCAATATGTCAATCATGCAGGAAGTAAGATTCAGGTTACCTGGGGCTCCTTACTAACCTCTTGACTTCCTCTAATCTAAAACTATTGCAACCAGAGAACAACATTGAGCATCATCCTCTGGTACAGCTTCTCTCTCTCTTGAGATAAGGTCTCTCATTGGTCTGGAGCTCACCATTAAGGGAGGACCGTGTGGCCAGTAAATCCAGGGATCCATAGGTTCCCACCTCACTATGACAAATGCATGCCACAATACACCACTATGCCTGGGGTTTGTATCGGCGCTAGAGACAGAACTCAGACTATGATTCCTACAAAAGCAAATATTTCATTAACTGAACTGTCTCTCCAGGCCCTGTATTTAATTTAATGACATCACTCACTGGTCTTTTGAAACATCGTGTACTTGAGTTGGATAGATTATACCAAAGTTGCCGTGTTCTGTTACACTTTATTTGAAAGAATCATATGAGTTAGTCTTGTCACCCATACCATCAGAAAAGTCTGAATAGAAGAAAACTGTTAAGTCCACAAGCAAATGCAAAATGTTAAGCTTTTCAAAGTTATAACTTTCTCCTGAATCTCCAAATGTTATTGCTGGTAACAAAGAGTGACACCCCCTCAAAGAATCAGATTCCTTTTGCTCATATTTGAGAAAAATGTTTGCAAAATATTAGTCTGTATAATCATAGTCTGCTGGTCTATATTTCAACTGATAAAAGTATCTTAGGTGCCTAGAAGGAATGATGCTATGGGTAAAGGACTCCTAACTCTAAGTGTGAAGATCTAAAGTCAGATCTCTAAAACATTAATAAATATGGAATAGTGTTCACATCTGTAGTTCCAGTGGTCCATGGATAAATGGCCCAGATATCCTAGTGCATACAGCAGAGAAAAAGAGATTTGTTCTCAAACAAGGTGGAAGACAAGGATCAACATCTGAGGTTGACATGACATCCATGTGTGCTTCATGGCACATGTATGTGCTCTCCCCCCCCACACACACACACTCACACATTTTTTTAAAGGTGTTTCAGAGAATAAGAAAAATAATGAGGTCAACTCACTAAAGAGTTTTGAAGGTATCTATCATTCTTTGGTATCCTCCTGGGTGTCATTGTGAATACTGCCAAGGGACACATGGATCAGTGTAAGGCACAAAGTGACTCCCTGAATCATGAGTCACTAGTCAAATTCTTGGTTCATCATCCAAGGATGGTGTTGTGGTTTGAAAGTGAAATTCCCTCTGTAGGCTTGTGTGCCTGAACACTTAAGTCTCCAGCTGCTGGCATGGCATTAGAAGGTTGTGGACTCTTCAGGAGGTGAGAGCTTTGCTGGAAGAAGTAGCAGGATTTGGGTTTTATAGTCCAGTCTTAGTCCTGCCTTTTCTCTGTTTCTTCCCTATGGAGGCAACTTCCCATCATGTTTATCCAGCTATGATGGAGTATATCCTCCCTTAAATTGTGAGCCAAAATAAATCCTTTTTCCCTTGAGTTGAAAAAAGTGATCAATGTAGATGCTGTGCTTCTAGGCATTGGCGAGGCCCTGGTAGAGCAGCAGGAAGCTCTGACAGCTCTGCAGGACCCCCCTCTAGGCCCTTCTTTGATGCTCTACCTCAGATCCATAACAATGGTGCTGTTTCTTCCACTGTCCACTTCAAGGTTGGTTTGAATGAGTGTGGTCCCCATAGGCTCATGTGTTTGAATACTCAGTCTTTATTGGTGGAACTCTTTGGGAAGGATTAGGAGGTGTGGCCTTGTTGAAGTTGATGTACTACAGGTGTGGGATTTGAGACATCAAAAATCCTCCCACCATATCCAGCATTTTCTCTTTGTCTCCTACTTAGAGATGAGCTCACAGGCATTCCTGTCCCCTTACTTTTGCTCCACCATCGTGGACTCAGATGCTCTGAAACTAAGGCTGACTAAACGCTTTCTTTTATAAGCTGTCTTGGCCATGGTGTTCTGTCACAGCAACAGAAAGGTAACTAAGACATGCATCTTGAAGCCAGAAATATCTTTCATGAGAAAACTTGACAGTGTCAGTACCAGCTTTAAGCAGTCAGGCCTGGGCTGGCTCAGCAGTGCAAGCACTTGTCACACAAGACTGGCAACCTGAGTTTTGAAAGAGGAAAAAACGACCTCCCCAAATTGTCCTCTGACTTCTTTTTATGCACCTATTATGGCTATGGCTCTCTGTTTCTGAGTCTCATAATAAAATTATATGGGAATACTTAGATCTTATATTATTCCATTCCCCCTCTTTGCAATGTTGGTGAGTTACAGAGCCAGGCCTCCACTCTGTGCAGCCTGCTCTTTATTCTTCTGCTCACACCTGACCTCTACATAGACTGACACATACTCACATGTCCTGTCCCTGCACGATTTACAAGTTCTTCAAGCTTTAGAATAGACAGATCTTCTTACTGCAAATGACCTGGGCCCTCGCTGTGTCCAGGCCTCTATCTCTGGAAGGCTTTCAGAGCTCCCTCTGGAGAACACCACAAAATACGAGAAAGTGAAGGTACATCTGTTCCCATTCATCTTTGCATGCCCAACTCCCAGACAACCCTCGGCACTTCCAGTAGTTGCCAGTATTAGAATCTGTCCCTGATTACAAGCTTGAACACCTGACATTCTGAGATTCAAGGTAAGAAAACCAGCCATTGGTCAACATCCATAATAGGGTTTCCCTTTTCTGGAAAAAAAAAAAAGGAGGAGTTGATTGACCAGGGGTTATGAGGGGGCATTGGGGGAAGGAGTGGTAGAAGAGAGAGGGAAAACTGCAGTCAGGATGTAAAAATGAATAAGTGGATGATTGAATGAATAATTGAATGATTGAATGAATGAATACATAGATAAATACATAAATAAATATATAAATTCAAAAAGAAAGAAACCAGCCATAGTAGAAGCCTGTTGTTTTCAATGGCTAAAGAACAGAAAAGTTGGGAGAGATCTTGTGTGTGTGACCCTATGAACTTCTGGAATCCCAGCAGAATGGAGACAACTTGAGCATCTAGGCCTACATAGTAAGAGTGGAAGACCATCGTTATAGAAAGCACTGTGCAGGGCATCTATCCAAGGAAATAATGTGCTTCTTAGGAAGTACTGCAACAGCTATCTCCCATCTCTGTTTCTCTCTGTCAGGTTGACTCTGTTCTTCCAGTGGCCCCACTTCCCGTATTCCAACCATTGTCACCCGAGTCTTGTCACCCTAGGAGCAGTGTCCTAATGCTTGCCCTTTGAGTAGGTGCCGATGTGGAGGAGGTGCTGACAGTGGACAGATTGGACAGGTCTGCATCTGTAGCTACTTCTTTCTGCCCAGGACCTGGTGTCAGGTAAATCCCTTGGCAATACATGAGCATCTCCTGTGTGAGTACCACAGGGAAGGCTGCCCTGGTTCTTCTGCCAGATGGATGGGAACCCTTGAGTTATGCGTTGGTTCTTCCACCCCGGTGTCCTAAACCCTGCATGCCTGGGACTGCAGCTGGACTCCGGATAGATGACATTCCTAACCCTGCAGCCATTTAGACTGAGGACGTGATGAAGGGTCCAGTGCCAGCCAGTGAGTGACACAGACAAGGCCTTTCTCCAGAGGTGAAGAGTTTGAATTCCAGGTGACCCCCCCTGACACGAGAGCCCTCTCAATTTCTCCACTCTACCCGGTCTTGACCTGCCTGTGCCCCCTGAGGTGAGCAGGTAACCTTTATCCCTTCAGAGTCTTCATTCACACTCATTCAGCAGTCCAGGACCTGAGCTGATCCCATAAGGCAGGTGAAGCTGATTGTCAACACCCTTTCTGTATCCTTATCTCCTAATGGAGAAGAGAGATTTTGCCATTCAAAGGGGGTTGGGGCTGTGGTTGCAGAAGGGGCGGGTTACAGACGCCGGAGCCCTCTAGAGACCAGTGATCCTGAAACTTGTTTACAGGGAGGTCTCAGACCTCAGGTCTGAACATTAGAGCAACAGTGAACATTTACATAAAGCCTCAGAGGTACCAGGTCTCAACACCAGCATGGCTGCACTTGATCTTCATCTTGGCATCACAGGGCCTGCTCTCTGTTTAAACCAGAAGAGTCTCAGCACAGTTACTTGCCAGAAGTTTTTAAAGCTCCGAGCCTTGATCCAGTCTCAGAATGAGCTGCCCCATGACAGAGTGGGGCTGAAAAGGCTCAAACATGCAAATGCCCCGAGCCGGTGCTTCTGGCTGGCACTCCTTCCCACCCTCCTTCCTACTGCTGACCTTACCTTCACTCTCCTTCCTTCATTTCTTTAGTCTTTCCTGTCTTGCTTAATAAATAAAAAAGATATCAAGTTTAATTGTTTGATCTATTTGTTTATTTTATTTTGATTGATACAAAAATAACTCAGTTGCCAAAGAGATCCCACTCTGAATTTTGAACTTTTCTTTGGTCTCCATACTTTATCTCATCTGGGGATGCTGGACATGGGTGTAAAGCATCTGCCGATCACAACAGCCTGCTCTATAGGATACTTTGCTCCTATGCTGTCAGGTTTTGTAGGTTAGGTAGAGCCAATGAGTTTTTGACTTAACAATAGGATGGAATTATCAGGACTGGAGCTCGTCCTAAACTGAAGAATATGCCCACCCTACAGTATACTCTGTTCCTATGCTAGTAGGTTCAGTAGGTGAGGTAGCATCAGTTTTTGACTTAACAATAGCATGGAATTACCAGGACTGCAGCTTGTCCTTAACTGAAGAACATCTTTATATACCAAGAGCCAACACAGTGGGAGCCAAGGACATAAGGGAGGAAAAGAGATTTCCTCTCATGAGGCTTGCCACACAGAAGTCCCCAGGTTAGAGAGCACTCTCAGAGTTTTTTTTAGGGGCATCTGAATGCTTTGTAAATCTGAAAATTGTTTCACAAGTTTTTCTCCATGTATGCACTTCTGCTTGTGACACCAATTAGAGTAGAAAGACAAACAATTAAACAAGGCCATGTTATAACATTTGAAAATTACTTTAAATTAATCCTGCATAGGCAACGTGGTACTACACTGCAAGTCTGTGCCTGCGTTTTCTCCTAAGGCTTCTCCCCACTACAGACTTTGCACAAACTCACTCGCAGTCAGCTATAGCTATACTTCATTCATTTCTGCAGTTGACAAGCATTATACTGCGACGCTCACAAAATATCTTTGTCCACTCCTCTGATGGACATTTTATTTGTTTCTAATTTAGAATTATTTAGAAACAATGCTGCCATGAATATCCATGCCTGTTTCCTGGCACCTGTGTGCCAGAGTAATTTGCAAACTTTGGGTGATGAGCACCTTGAAATAGTCATTATAAATAGTTTTTTCTTACACGTTGGAATCTTTAGCTCACGTGAGAATTGTTTTTGTTTTTGTTTTTATCTGTTTCTTATTTTGCTTTTCATCTAGTCTCCCCTTTCAAGGGCTGAAGCCCTCATGCTTTATGTTCTCGCAGTAATGCAGCTTTCAGTCCTTCTTGTCTGTTCGTCTTGTGGGCCTTGGCTGATGGCAGATGCTTCTGTGTTAGCCTAATTTCACACTGAAAAGTCCTTACTGTTCCATCCTTGAACGCTAGGTGTGAGCTTGCATCTGCCTCTGTCAGTCACTGACAGTTTTGAGGTCTGGGATAGAAGATTATGAAGCCTCATGATGGTGGAAGAACCTGCTAAGTTCTGGTGTTTCATAAAGATAATTTCCAGCATTTTTAGTCCAAGCCAGAGTTTGATGCCAGTGTTTCTATTCGGTGCTGAGTACGTGTCTATTAACTACCAAATCTGTGATCGCTTTGTCGGTTCCCCAAAAGGCTGAGGCCCCGACACTGAAGCTCACTGATCTGGCCTGTTCTGTAACACCCATTTACTGTCCTGGGTTGACTCAGTCACTTAGATAGCATCATCTGAGTATTGCTTATATTTTTGTCAGCTTGAGGTTGAAAATGAAGAATTTAAACTTTATCTAGCAATTTTATTTAATGGGGGAGAGGTCAAATGTATAATATACCATGTTGCTGGAAATGAAAAAAAGTCTTGAAAATGTGAAATATTAGTTGAGTGTGTGGCTTACACCTGCGGTCATAGCCCTCAGAAAGCAACAAGAATATCCCAAGTTCAAGGGAAAACTGGGTTACAGTCTCAATTCTCTTCACCAAAAACCAACCAAGGAAAGCTGATTGTACTCTGAAGGAGTAGACAAGAACTTTTTAAGGACCATGGTTTCTCAGAGAAGAAAACAGTATTTTCTCACAGTAAGCTGCTTGAGATTAATGTCATTTAGGCATAAGATGATGAGTAATGGGGTTTTTTCTCTCAGTTCCATATGGCATATGTAGTCAAATCTTAACTTTAGAGTGGTTTGGGTAGGAAACAGGAATAAAGCCTACATCTTAATCAATCCATATCTGCTTTCTACTCACGACCAAGAATTGTTTAGAAACTCAAAAGGGAGTTTAGGAATATTATTAAGTGAACTCACTAGTTAGAATGTTCTCTCTTTTTTTAGACCACATTTACTGGTCTAAAACACAGCCTTGACAACTCAGTCAATAGGAAACAAAACTAACTCAAACTTATTCCCATGAACTCGGCAGCAGAAAGACTATGCTGTATATAGGTGGCACGCACACCGAAAATGATGTAGATTTCCTTTCGTAATGTCGGTGGTTCATCAGGTGACGAGCTAATTCTGCTCACTGGTGCCTTACCATGCTCTAAGTTCAGCCTTTTGCTTTTCTACCCCTGCACGTCAGGACATCTGTGAGGTACTGCATATACAGGTTCCACAGGCGATCTTGAAGTCGGCCCACCTGGGTCTACATCCTAACTCTATATGATGTGACTGGGCTGTGCAGTTTTCAGAAAGTTGGCTTTATGGACCTGGAATTTTTTTTTATGTTAAATAGGTAAAAACAGTAGAACTAGATTCGCCTTAGCATTGTGAATATAAAATCAATAATGCATATAACATATCAGAATAAGGTAGGGGACATGAAAACATGTTTCAAGAAGGTTAGATATTATGTTTTCTTACCTTGTAACTTTTTGAATTGAAATATAATTACAACAGCCCTCCCCCTTTCCTCTCTCCAAGGCCTCCTATATACTCTGCCCCCTTTCCCCTCTCAAAACAACGGTCTCATCTTCTTTAATTGTTATTGCTACAGATTTCTACAGATGCCTAAGTATGTAACGACAACCTGCTCATTATGTTTAGCATTGCTTGTATGTATACAACTTCAGAGCTGACTACTTGGCACTAGATAACCAGTTTGGGGGCAGGGGGGATGGGACTTATATGCTAAGTTTTAAACAATCGTGCACACTTTTGAAGCAGTGAGGAGAATGGGTTTCACACAGCGATCCCAGACAGACAGCCAACCCTCAGCTCAGGTTTCTTGTCATTGTCACTAACAGGTTCACCACTCTGCCCTTTCCAATGGCCTTGGTGCCTCATCTTCATGCACATTAATTTCAACACACCTGAACAAACTTCTGATGCCATTAGAACATGAGGTAATCCTAACCTAATCTACTGCACCAAGCTTTGAAAGTTGCCTTCTTCCAAGTGATGATAAGTGTGTTCTGTGTTACCCAAACATCATCCAATATGTCTGGACTTGGGGAGGTGGAAACTCAGAGGCCCAGGAGCCAGCTGCTCACTGAGTTCCTTATTTGGAAAGCTTGGGAACTGTTTCCTTTTGGTCATCTCTGTTTCTGGTGGGGATGTTGTTCATTAGGTTGCTCTTTCCATCCACAAGATTATTGCATCCACTTAAGAGGAGTCTCGCTATGGGTTTCCCCAAATGTAGAAACAAGTCTCAGATGTGACAGTGGCATGGGAGGATGGGGCTAAGAGTGAGGCTCAGGCAGAGTAAAGTGTGCAGTGAGCGAGCTGGCCACCCACAGGCAGCTGATTATTCCTCTTCCTCCTCCTTTTTTTCTCCTTTGTGTGTGTGTGTATGTGTGTGTGTGTGTGTATGAACCTGTGCATAAGTATGTGTATGTATGTGCATATATGCATGCGTGTTCTCAGATGCACGTGCCCACATCTGTGTACATGAATGTAGAGACAAGAGGAAGATGACGCATTACCTTCCCCTTCTGCTGCTAACCTTATTTCCTTATTCTTTATTTCCTTGTGACCGAGGTCCCTCCTTGAACAAGAAGGTCACAGGCAAGCACGGCCATGCCAAGCCTTTACACAAGGGCGATGGAGATTAGAACTTAGCTCCTCATGCTTGGCAGCAAGGGCTCTTCCTACTGAACCATCCCTCCAGGCCTCTTCTTGAAAGGGCTTCCCATTGTATCCCAGGCTGACCTCAAACTCTTAATTCTTTTACCCCACCTCCCTGGGTGCTAGAATCACAGTGACACACAATTCTTAGATCCCACTGGAAAGTCTGAGACACCCTGTAAAATGCATGTCAAGATCATTGGTGGAGAAGAAAAAGGGAAGGCATGTACCCACAAGTTCCTGTCTGTCATTAGCAGAGACTGGCCCTGTGGGACATCAAACCTTTTGGTCTCAGGGTTGTATAGGTAGTGAGTGCTCTGAAAGAAGGTAATGGAAGTAAATGAGTGGTGAAAATCCGGGACAAATAACTGTCACTCATTGTTCTAGGGAGCTCATTGCAGCAGAGAGACCAAGAAGGAAGAGACATAAAAGTGGGTTTCCAACAGACAGTGTTGGCAAAGCATATACTGGTGAATACTTTTATTGTTCCAAATGCACACCATACATGGGTAAAAGGCTGAAATCTGTGTTTCAGCTGTTTAGACACTGGAGAGAGGCTGCCTCTGGGAAAGCACATGCTGCTAACTTGGTATTCTGCTCTTCAGTAATGGCTGTAGAACTGATGCTAAATCAAACTCTTTAAGACAGGTCTTAGCTCTATTGTCCATTTAATGCACCTGCTACGTGAGTAAGCTCTTACCCTGTCCAGTACCAGCTGATATGAGCTTGCTTTCCAGCTGAGTTTGTATTAGCACTCTGCTCTTTTGATGGAACCCCAATGCCCACCTTCCCATTCCAGTATACTGTGCTCTGGGCCTCCGGGTCTCATTGATGGACAGTTGTGTGTGTCCCAGCCTCCTGCCCCATCTGGTAGGTTGCTGGGGTCTATCCAAACTCCTTCTGTGCAGAGCACACTCTGTTCTCCTGCCACGGTGCAGTGCCAGTATTTCATGATGTGGAATGATGCTCTCAGCATGACCCTCTTGCTCAGGTGCCCACATGCATGACATTTCTCCCCAGCCCTGGGCCACTACACAAATGGGCTGTCCTCATTTGAAATTCCCTTCCTCGTGTGCTCTTGTAGCTCATGAAGCAGCTGCAGGATTTTAGTCTCACAAAGATAGCCTATACCAGCCCATTACACACCCAGCCTTCCTTTCCTCAAATTTCTAGCAACACTCACTTGTTATTGGCTCCACTTATTCTATATCTAAGGTGTGTGTGTGTGTGTGTGTGTGAGAGAGAGAGAGAGAGAGAGAGAGAGAGAGAGAGAGAGAGAGAGAGAGAGAGAGGAGTGTGCATGTGCTCATATGGATGCCAGAGGATGCTGGTGGATGCCTTTCTCTGTTGCTTTCTACCTTAATGTTTTTCAAGTTTCTCATTGAGCTCGGAGCTCACCAATAGGCTAGGCATGTTGGCCTATAAGCTGGGCTGTTTCTGTTCCCTTGTGCCCTAGGGTTAGAGACAGGCATCACCATGCCTGGCTTTTATGAGTACTAGAAATAGAAACTCAGTTCTTCATGCTTCATGAAGGCACAGTGCCCTCCAAACTATCTCCCCTGCTCCTACCTGAGGAATCTTTAATCCCAATGATATATTGACCAACTTGCTTTTCAATCTAAAACACAAAAAAGCTGACCTCTATCTAACATTTGATAATTTCCAGGAGATAATAATTCTCACCATGGCATGGTAAATGTCAAGCTGCCAGCCAGACTTTAAAATATCTGAACGTTTAACAATGGACTCTGCCTGGGATATAAATGATTTCTGCAGCTTTATGGTCATTTGTTATATTTTTAACTAGTGAGTTTAGTTTTTTTGCTTGGCAAATTGCACTGTGGATGTTTGGTCCTCTCTGTAGATAAGAACATGATATGAGAGTCCAGCCTCAGGAACAGGATGCTATGGGTCTGTCTTAGTAAGGGTTTCCATTGCTGTGAAGAGACACCATGACCAAGGCAACTGTTATAAGGACACTAGATTGGTGCTGGCTTATACATTCAGAGGTTCAGTCCATTATCATCAAGGTGGGAGCATGACAGTGTCCAGGCAGGCATGGTGCAGGAGGAGCTGAGAGTTCTACATCTTCATCCGAAGGCTGCTAGCAGAAGAATGGCTCCAACATGCTTAGGAGAATGGTCTCATTGCCCACCTCCACAGTGACACACTTCCTCCAGTAAGGCCACACCTCCTAATAGTGCTACTCTCTGGGCCAAGCATATTCAAGCCCCCATATGGTCCTAACCCTGGCTGCCTGACCAGGTTCACCTCTCACTTGCTCATGCTTGTTTCTGATATATAAAGTGTCTATTAGTTTTCAATTGCTGTCTGATTGGCTAGAGTGTGGCTTGTTTCTTATAAACTCCACATTGAAATCAAATGGCCACTGTAGTATTTAATACACGGGAAGCCTCTATTGAACGATTAGGCTTTCAAGAGGAATTCATGTTTTCCCCAGGGGACTATGCTATTTTATCTTGAGACTTTTGTCTGGAACAAGGCCACCTTGTTTTGTTTTCTTCTACATTCCCCTACCTGCCCTCTACTTTCTATCATGCTATGATGTAATAAGGAAGCCCTTGCCAGATATGACTGCCCATCATTGGACTTTCAGGCTGTAGAACCAGGAGCTAAATAAATTTTAAAATATTTTTATAAAGTATTTTAATAAAAATAAATATAAATAAAATAAATAAATTCATTATGAAATTTCCAACATTTGGGTATTCTATTATAGCAGCAGGCAAAAGACTGAGATACCATGTAGCAATGTGCCATAAACTTGGCTACTTGCGGCACCTACTTATTGACTCTCATTTACAGGTCAGAGATCCTAACACAGTATGGATGGATTCTCTTCTCAGGTCCCACTAGGTCAAAACTAATGTGTCAGCCCACATGTGAGTTCCTCAGGAAGCTTAACCGAGGAAGACTCTGCTCCCAGCCTCACTCATGAAGGTGGCGGGGACCAGCTCCTTCCAGAGGCTGGAGAGCTGGAGTCTGTGCCTTCTTGATGGCTGACTCAGCAAGAAGAGTTGCTCTCAGCTCTTAGATGCTTGACAGCCCGTGCTGTGGGACACTTGCTGTTGCTTAAGCCAGTCATGGAAATCTCCCTCCCAGGAAGACTCCAGACCCTGGTAAAGTGCCATCTGATTATGCCATGTTTGTCCAGGACAGCTCCCACCTCTCTCTCTCTCTCTCTCTCTCTCTCTCTCTCTCTCTCTCTCTCTCTCTCTCTGTGTGTGTGTGTGTGTGTGTGTGCGCGTGCGCGCGTGCATGCGTGCGTGTGGGTGTTCATGTATGCTCATTGGTGTGTTCTTATATGAGGACACATACAGCCTTGGGTGTCATCTTCCATTGCTCCCCACCTTACTTTTTGAGACAAGGTCTCTCTCTGGAATTTGACCTTCGGCTATAGTGGCTGATCCGAGTGTGGTATATGTATGTATTGCGTTGCACAGGTGTGTGCAGGTGTGCACAGAGGTCAAAGAAGAATATCAGACATCGTACTTTACCACTTTTCACATTCTTTTCCTTGAGACAGAGTCTGACACTGAACTTAGGGTTTTGGCTAAGCTGGCTGGCAAGCAAGCCTTAATGGTCCTTGTGTCCATGACTCTGCCATACTGCTACAGTTTCAGAAAAATGTGTGGCCATGCGTACCTTTTTATGTGGGTGCTGATGTTTCAAATTCAGGTCTTCATGGTCGTGCACTTAGCATTTTTACCCACTGAGACATTTCTGTAGCCCTCCTCACTTTCTTAAGATCCACCAATTAGGAACCTTGCTTACATCTGCAAAATCATCTTTGTCCTTTGACAGAACATCATCACAGAAATGACATCTTGTCAAATTCAAAGGCTCCACCAGCTTCAGACAAAAGGGAATTATGTGTAGGTGAGAGTCATGTGTGTTTAGCTTAGAATTCTGCCTCCAATATGGCTAATAGTAGCATCTCCCTCAAAGGGCTGGGTACCGTATATGGAACTATTGCTTTTGGTGCATAATAAATGCTCAGTAAATGTTAGCCCAAGTATTATAGAGAAGGGTTCTTGGATTATTTATCTTAGCTCCAGAACCAGGTACCGCTGGGAACCTGAGATATTTGCTCGATGAATGAATAAATCTCTTGCACAAATTCATAACACGCCCTCAAATAGAAGCAACTGTGCAGGTTATCCAGCCCAATGTCTGCATTTTAAGTGTAACAGATCTCAAAGTCCAGTTAGGGAGAAGCAACAAGAGGTCATCAGCTAAGGGGCAGTGCAGGAGCTGGAGGACAAACCTCCCTTCTCCACATCTTCCACAACCCACCTCACAGGGATTGCCACATGCACTTTTCTCAGTGAACCCCAAGTTTCTGAAATGTTGCCTGGTACAATGAAGGTTCTCAAGTAGCACTGTTGGAATGGAGATAATGAACTGGGCTTGGCCATGACTTTCGAGAGAGGTTAAGCTGTGTTCTCTCTTTGGGATGTCTCTGAGCCTTTAGGGGATGAACTATGTGTAAGATGCTCTGTGGATACGTGGGGTTCCATAGCTTCCTCCAAGAACAAGCACTAGCATGCCTCAGGGTGTCTCTTCACAGCCTAAAAGAGGAGAAATGGAGACCCATGGAGGTCAAGCAGCCTACCTGAGTTCCTGGGCTCATGCTTTGGACCGGAACCTCATATTTGCTGACATTCAGACCACTGTTCTTTCAACTATCCTCTTCTTGAAGGATTATTAACTTAATTTCTGTCAGATAATGGCCAATGTTTTAAATGATCGCCTTGGTCCAAAAATCTTTTATCAGGTGGAAACACGAAACTCACCAGAGCAGCCCTCACCCGAGAGGAGACACACAAGATACCCCGGAGGACGAACAGACCAAATCTCAGCATTAACGAAATAATGCTATTAGCCCTCCACATTCCATTCCTGTAATGGAATTTAATTATGATTACACTCACCTGAAGTTGCATATCTAGGAATTTAAAGAGGATATATTGGGCATCTGACCTCAAGGATGGATTTGAAAGTAAGAGCGTACCAGGAATCCAGGAAGGAAGTGTGTCTCTGCTTCTGCCCCCACGCTTTCTCTCACTCACGCTTTATCATGCTTATGGATTGCGTGTGTGTGTGTGTGTGTGTGTGTGTGTGTGTGTGTGAACTCTTTGGAGGGGAGGGTAGAGAGCATCTGGAGAGGGGGTTAGTGCTGGAAGCATCTATGTCACGTTTCTCTCTGTCTCTACCATTGACTTCCTAGGGGTATTTGGGCAAGCCATTGGGCCTTAATGGCCAATGGGAAAAGGTTACTTTCCTGTCATTGATGGTTAGTGGAGCTTATCAATGGGTTTTGTTTGCTTATTCGTTTTTTTGTTTTTGTTTTTGTTTTTTTGTTGTTGTTGCTTTTTAACCTTGTGCTGCAATATTCAGGGTAGGTCTCTTGAGATACCCCAAAACAACAAAATTCAGACTTCAGAGCAAATTGGTATTTGCTAGAGAGTTCCAAGAGACCCACACTAGGATCCTGAGAGAGGGGCTGAGAATTTTCACTGTTGTACATAAAACTGGAGACTCTGATGTATCTGAATGAAAATTGAACTTTTGGGGAAGCCCTGCTCTAAGGCTGCAGATTTTCGTTTAACTTTGGCCGTGATTCAGCACAAGCATCTCTTTTCCCCAGCTTTTTATTGATTCTTTGTGAGTTTCACATCATGCACTCCAGTCCCATTCACTTACCCATCCCTTTATATCTGTCCTCAGCCTTTGCAGCCTCCCTCTCCCAATAACACAAGTACACACACACACACACACACACACACACAAACATCTTGTTGTGGAAACTGTAGTGTGTCACAGTGTGTCTCATGATATATCCTTCTGACCACACATCTTCACTTGCAAATGTTGATTGCAACGAGTCATTGGTCTGGTTAGAGGCCTCTGGCTTCTGCTACACTATCAATGCTGGGTCCTCACTGGGATTCCTCTCAGATATCTAGTTGTTGCCCTGTGTCACAGAGATCCTGCAGCTTTGGGTTTGTAGGACTGGCCCCTTCACTCACTTCAGCAGTTCATAGATGGGGTAGATGTTGGCTCAGTCAAAGCCCTGAATCTGGGCCTGGGTGGCAGCTGAGCTGGTCAATGCACTGGCTCTGCCTTTTTCGTACCACTAGGGTGAGCTCTCCAGCACTGCTCCAACTTGACCACCCAATGCTGCCATCAGCAGGAAGTAGGTTCAGTTCTGCTCTCACACCCTTGAAGTCAGCTCACCAGCACACACCTCCAGAGCCAGCTCCACTCTGCTGCCCAGCAGGGGCAGGAGGCCCACTCCCTCAAGTGCTGCAGGCTTTGGGGAGCTGGGCAAGCTCCCTTGCTCTCACACCTTTGGGGGTTCACCTGTGCCATCAGGGAAAACTCCACTGTATTTCCCAGGAAGGCACAGGGCCCGTTCTTCTGAATGCTGCTGCTAGCAAGGGGCAGGGCCAGCTCTCCAGCTGGTATGGGGGGGGGACCAGCTTGTGTGGTGGAGGTATCACCTCTGTGCCTGAGCCACTTCACAGCAGTGGAGTGGAAGGACCAGCCCTTTCATGCTCTTGCCCTCAGGGCTGGCTCACCTGTGCCCCAGCCATCAGGACCAGCTCCACTGTGTTACTCTAGTGAAGTGCAGGGCCTGCTGTCCCAAGTGCTGCTACTAGTGAGAGGTGGGGCCAGCTGTCCAGTGTGCCACAGTCTGTGAGGGTCAGAGCTAATTCTGCACAGCTTTCCTCAAGAGAGCTGACCTGGACACCCACATGGTCCCAAGAGGCTGCCCAGACCAGGGACATCCCTATGGGTCTCTAGCAGTCATCTGAGCCAAGGGCTTTGACACTGATCCCCACTGCTGCATAGCTATGGACCCAAACATGGCCCTCAGTGGCAGCATGGACCTCAGGCAGGGCTGGCTGCTCATAACAGGAGTTTCCTCTCCTCCTTCCTGTCTCCAGTTCATCTCCCTTCCCAATGCTCAAACTGCTCCACTTCTCTCTCTCCCATCCATCCTCCATGTACTTACACACTATAGTGCTGCAGGTAGGCTGTGTGGCTAGTGGGCCTCTGGGTTCCACAGCCTGCCCATGTGGCATGGTTTTGGGCATGTCTACAGATGTCTCCCCACTCCCTGTCCTGTACCACGGTTGGCAGGTCTCTGGATGTCTCCTGGCTTTGCTTTTAACCTGCACAGCCCTGGAATACCGTGAGGACCTCTTTGGCCTCCTTGTCACGGACCCCAGCACAGCAGCCAGCCAGCCCAGCTCAAGGCAAGTCAGGCAAGAATCTTTTGTTTTAAGAGCAGACCAAGTTGTGTTGGTGTTGGATTAAAACCAGGGGAAAGAGGAAAGACTGACCCATGAGAAAAATGAGCACTAGGTAGTTTGCAGAGCTGGGCAGAGCTTGTCACTGTCACTGGATGTTCTTGTCATAAAATCACCTGGAGGGGGAGAGAGGTGGAAAGAGAAAGAGTCCCAAACATGCTAGTGGAACATTTCTCAATCTTAACAGCTCCTGGCTGGGTTGTTACCATTTATTTCCCATTTTCACAGGAAGAGAAGAAGACCCGAGACTCCTAGGAGGTCACACAGCTACTGAACAGCAGAAGAGATTTGAAGATAGGGCTTCAAAGTCGTCGTCTTGCTTATCATATGCCAAAATGGCTTTACGCTAAACAATGCCACAAACTGCTATGTGGGCAGGCTTGGGGTCAGTGGAATAGAGAGGCAGAAGAAATACAACAAAAAAGAAAAATAATGGAGGGACAAGCAGAAAAGGCAGAGAAAGGTGAAGAAGTGTTCACCTGGGGCTATAGCAATAGCTGAGCTAAAAGCACTTGCTGCTCTTCTAGAGGATACTAATTCCATTCCAGACACCCACATTAGGTGGCTTGCAACTGCTATAACACCAGCTCCAAATGATCCAATACCCTCCCTGGCCTCCACAGGCACCCACACACTTGGTACACACAGACATAGGTACACACACACATATAAGTATAAAAATAAAACCTTAAAAAAGAGGATAGCAGGACTGTTCACATTTACCATCCACACATACCAATACACCCTAGGAGAGGTGATGACTCTTAGCAAGACTGAGAAGGTGGAGACATTGCTTTGGGAACCTGAAACCCTCTTCAGGGTTCTCCCATTTCCCTGACTCCGGTAAAAATCCTGAGGTTAGCCAACCACATCATCAACCGCTAGAAGGGGAATGACCATTTAAAGCCTAGGCTGTTGGAATGTTCCTGTTCTCCAAGGGACAAGGATACTAAGCCAAGAAATACATGTCTAGTTGTGGAGCTTTGTAGCACAATGAACAATTAGGAATGGGTAAGACAGCCTCCCCCACGGGAAGAAAACAGTCCTGAGATGTAAGGGGATTCCTGCTCTGCAGAATCAGGTGGGACATCATCTCACACCTTAGACACTTTTCTAGGGGACAGGCTGATCTGCCAGCTACATCCTGTACTTTAGAGATATTATTTCGAGGTTAAAGCAGGCTGACCTCAGGCCATTGTCTTCTGATTAATGACCCATTTCTTCCCCCCAACTCCCATTCCTGGGCTCCCACAGTGGTCAGAGTTCTTCTTCCTGTTCAGAGTAGCCGCAGGGCTAGCCACAGAGAGAACACTATACCTCTTACAGACACCTGCAGATTTTTATATGGCTGGTCACCCAGCAGGCAGGAGCCCAGTCTTATCGGGAAAAGCATACTGACCTGGACAAGTTTCTTTTACTCAGGGCTACAACCTCTGCAAGCCCTTGTGGTCTGGGGTCAATGCCCACAACAAACAGTGTCCATGTTCTTTGAAGAATGCCCTCAGGGAGTAAGCTGTCCACCCTTTCTCATTGGATAGGAGAAAGTGCATATTGCTCCTTGATCCAGATCACAGCTCGGAGACCAGTCCCATAGGATTTGAATGCTTAGGCAATGTCTTCTGCATTCTGCAAGGGATGGGAGTGTCAGCGCTCTATTCCAATTTCATGCATGCACTCTTTGATGGACATTAACTGTACTTTAATGTTTGCCAGTCACTATGCTTAGCACCATGGCTTTCAAAAGTGCACAGGGTTTGGGGAAGACAATTGCGAAGGTAGTTATAATCCAGAGTGTGGAGTGCAGAGAAGGATAGAATACTGTAGGGATACTGGAGTGTGTAATAGGGCCCACTTTACATAGATCAGGGTGTGAGAGACAGGCTTCTAGAGGAAACACCGGATAAACTGCATCCTATAGAAGATAGCTAAGCAAAGAAGGGAGTTTGGGATTCAAGTCTTCTAGTTATAAGCCAGAGTTTAAAAGGATATAGACTACATGAAGCCAACAGTTTCTTTGGAGAGTGTTGCAAATATCAAATTATAAGTGGAGGACTGGCTCTTGTCTGACTAACCAAAATATAGCTTTTCTTAGATTAGGAACATACTTAATAAGGAAACTGTGAATGGCACCTCCATCCAGTATTTCTTCTTATGAAACTTATTCAAGAAGTGCAATGATTAAGACCAAAAGGATAGTGGGCTCAATAGGATGCCCAGGTGACCATCTCAGAGGTCAGACAGTTTTCACACTTATTAGGTGAACACTAACCTTGACAAAGACAGCCTGGGCCTTTTATGAGGGTGAGGGCTGCTGTCCTTATAATATATTTGGCCTGTGACATTATATGACAATCAGAGGTAGCTTGAGAACCCCACACAGTGAGGTTTTAATGCATGAAATGGTAATGGCATGGTAACCTTTGCCATGTGCATACCTTTAAAAACCAGCTTGAGCCCAGATCCCATGACTTTGACTCATTAGGAAGTGGAGGAAGCCTAAGAATCCAAGTGCCAAAAAACACTCTTAACACGTAATTCAGATGCACCCAGATACCAAGAATGTGCTCATTAGTGTATGCCATACTGTGAGATAGAAGGTATCTCACAAGGTGTAGTATATCACAGGAGTCTAGCTTTCGAGCTTGGCCCCTCCCATCAGCTGGGAAAATCCAGAGAACATTATTTACTTATTTATTACCCTACACTGTGTTTCTAAAACAGGGATCAAATATAACTAGTTCTGTGGACCCGTAGGCTCTTAAAAGGAATGGTGGTTTTTGAAAACAGCAGAATACATGGTGCACACTTACTGATGACTTCATACGGCTTCAGTTCAGTGGTCCTGTCTCCAACAGGGATGTCTCTGAGAGCTAATAGGGTTGCTGTGAGAACGGTCAACACCAGAGTCTGGGTGAGGTCTCCCATACTCACCTGACTTCAGCAGCCTATCAGGAAATGGTTCCTCCCACCCAGAGTAGGGACACTTTTGCTACTTTGAGCTTTAAGCCGTGAAATGCACTGAAGTTTAATTAGCAAGAACACTTCCCCCCCTGCCCGCTCAAACATGATCAGTGGATGTCACAAAATGTCCCTTGTCTTCGGTGATCTCCTTATTGGCTTAAAATGCTGATCTAGAAATCACTAACTCAACAAATATGTATTGAATGTATGGACTGGGCCCTTTGCCTACTCAAGCAATAGCAAGATAGATGTTCTTGCCATGGCTTATTTTACCAACAAGGACTCAGACGTTTAGAGAGGGGAAATGACATGCTCAAATTACAGCTGGTAAGAGTGATACCACATGGCCTCTGTGCCCAAGCTGTGCTTTGCATCAACTGGCTGTCTTGCCTGGTTTCTCTCCCAAGCAAACTAGGCCATCTCATGGCTGCTTCTTCATAAGGGGCCCACTAGGCTTTGTCTAAGATGGACACAGCTAAGGAAGGCTGCAGGTCAGAGACTGGAAATTACACAGACCCATTCCCTTTCCTCTTACAGAGCTGCACTGCTCTTTGTAATAACTGAGCTCCATACAGAGCAGTGGTGAGTACTGCTCTGTAGCTTTGAGAGCTTTGGTGTCCGTTGTAGCTTTGAGCTGTAAGGTGTCATGAGACTATAATCAGTACATAGGAGGATCAGTCATTCAAAGTCACCCTTGGCCATGTAGCAAGTTTGAGATCAGCCTGAGCTACATGAAACTTTGTTTTAAATACGTGCACTTGTGTGCGTGAACGCACACACAGGGCTTTTAATACTGCTGTTGGTTAATTTATTTTCTCTTGATCTGTGCTAAGATTGACACTCTATATTGTCCAAACCTTAAGAAAGGTCTCCATCTGTGTGGCAGGGCTGCTAAGACCTATTTGAAAGTTTTGGGTGTTAATCGAGTCTGTTTAATATGAAAGCTACTTTAAAGAATACACATAGGGGTGTTTTGCCAGCATGAATGTTTGTGTACCACATGCACATTGTACTTGTAGAGGCCAGAAAAGGGTGTCAGATCCCCTGGAATTAGAGTTATGGACTCCACTGTGAGCTGCTATGTCGATACTGGGAAGCGAACCTAGGACCTCCGGACATCGGCTAGTGTTTTGACCTGCTCAGCCATTTCTCCAGCCCCAGCTGCTGTAGTTTGAGCATCTGTCATGTTCTCATTTGTGTTTATTATCTACAGCCATCACAGAAACCCTCCCAGGTTGGTTCTGACATCTGTATTGTACAGGTGAGAACATAGAATCAGAAAGGTCTGGAGACCTGCCTACCACACACAGCTGGTCTCGGGTAGAGTGCAGATAAATATCTGAAGTTGTATGTTCCCCAGATTTGCCAGGTCTCCTGTAGAAAGACACGCCAGTTCCCTCTAGGATACTGAACACGATCTTTCAATCAAGTTTTGTGGTTTGGCCATGATGTTTGCTGCTCCTTGTGGATCATAGCACATCCAATGTTCAGATGGGCCTCTAAGATTGAAGCTTGGCTGGGTCCCATCATCCTCCCCATCCAATGTCAACTCTAGTCCCAGAGCTACATCCTACAGAAGGCTACACAGGGCTCTGGAGCTGGAAGCTGGGAAAGCAAATGCCTCGATGACTGCAGTGTTATTAAGGACCTAGCCTAACTATGATGTGTCCCTCACAAAGGCCACTCTGTCCCCAGCCGGCAGCAGCTTGGGGGTCCTGTTTCAGTGCTGGGTCTGGCCACCCTGGCTCAGCCGCTGTCTTCCCTTGTGGAGCAGGCCAGGCCTGCCTGATAATATCACTGAGGCATAGTGGTGCTTTGTGTACATTCAGGGTTCCAGTTACCTGGGGCAGGCAGGATTTAGGCTTCTGTGCCCGAGGCCAGGAGGGAGGCAGTGACTAAGTAAAAACAAGCATGAAAGGGGAGTGTTTTGGAAACCCCAAAGGAAGCTTTCTTCTCCCCTGTATCCTCAAGGTGCTTGGAAGAGCACCTCAAGCTCCAAAGAGGCTGCCTGATTGCTTGCCTGATCCCACTGGGCAAAGAACGGGGATTTAGGCAGGACTACTTTTCAATTGCTTAGATTGTGTGTGTTCCTACTCCCCCCATGGATGCTTGCCAGCCTGCGGGTTCAGACACCTCTCTCTTGTCCCTGGGGCTTTCTCTGTGTGACAAATCACAGGCAAACTGTCTTCTAAACCAGGGTTGGGTTGCTCGTGACTTCTTCATCTGAAGCCAGCAGCTACGAGCATGCCTCAGAGCTAAAGTCAGGCAGGGCTTCGAGTTTACACTTCAGAGAAACGCAGCCGGGCCAGAATGCCTAAGCAGTCTTTGTGCTCAGCCCAGAGACGATTTTAGAGATTCAGTTGGAGCTGCAGATCCTTTGGACAAGAAGCCTGTTTGTGGAGCCTTGAACCAGCAGCTACAGTGGTAAAGTGTTCCAAGATAAGGACTGGCTGCTGGAGTTAGGGAGACACTGCTCTTTGCAGAGGACCCGGCTCAGTTCCCAGCATCCAACATAGCAGTTTACAGTCATCTGTAACTGCAGCTCCGGGGCATTCATTCCTATACTCACTTCTGGCCACTGTGGGCACCAGGTACACATATAGTGCACATACACACATGGAGGCGAAATGCTCATAGACATAAAAAAGCAAATCTTTTAAAAATAAAGTCTTTTCAAAAGGAGCAAAAGCTAAGATACAAACTACAGGATTGACTATGAGCATGTTCTACGCCCTCCTCCATGTGGAAATGCCTGTCCCTGCCAGCTGTACACATTCAGGCTGTACACAATGTTCTGGTGTGGCCTAGATGGTGCCTCACACCCTCTCCCCTTTCCCAACATTCCTTACTACATTTTTCTGTTCCCTATAAAACATGCAGATACCCAGGCCCAGAGCTTTGAGGGCAAGCAAAGCAGTCAGCAACCTGCTTCTATTTTCGAACATTCTTGTGTGTATGTGTGTGTGTGTGTGTGTGTGTGTGTGTGTGTGTGTGTGTGTATGTTGTCATTGTTGTTGTTGTTTTTTATCGTTTGAAAGGTATTTACAAACATTCACAGGTTTAGAGGTTAGCAGATAAATATCTTATGGAAAATTGTGAGTCAACCACTATAGGTGTTCAAAGCAGATATTTTAACATAGCATCAGCATGGTACCATATTTACTTTTGTGTGATGTGTGTGTGTTCATGTTGGTATGTGTGCACATGTGTATGAGCATATGGAGACCGGAGGTCAATCTTAGGTGCTATTGTTTAGCATCAACACGGTACCATATTTGCTTTTGTGTGATGTGGTGTGTGTGTGTGTGTGTGTGATGTGTGTGTGTCCATGTTTGTATGTGAGCACATGTATGTGAACACACAGAGACCGGAGGTCAAACTTAGGTGCTATTGTTCAGGACTCATCGGTTTTTGAGACATGGTCTCTTACTGAGCCTCAGCTTTCACCAGTTAGGTAGGCAGGTTGGCCAGCAAACCTCAAGGATCTGCTCATCTTTGACCCCTCAGTGCTGAGGTAACAAATGTAGCCCACCATGCCCAGCTTCATTAATGTGGATTTGGGGGGCATAACTCAGGTACTCACACTTATAAAGCAAATATTTTACTGACTGACCCATCTCCCGAGCCCCATATCTGCATTTTAAAATTCTAAGCCCCCATTTTTATTTGAAACGACGACACATAGTGGAAATGTTGGGCAGCCTTTTGGGTAAGCCTGTGAGGCATCTTTGGACAAGATATTTTAAGTTTATATTGCTTATTTCTTTCCAGTCACATTAAATACCCGGCTTATAAGTGTCACTCAGAAGACAAGAGTCATGCATGCAGGCAGTAAGAGAATATGACTTCCGAACCAAGATGGGGGCAACCTTAGGGTTCTTTCTGAACTACTGTGGAATGAGTGCTGAGAGCCTCAGTGGAGGTGGAAGGGGACAAGGCTGGGACTATTTATGGGGTTCTCTGTACATGAACATCACAGGAGCACAGAAGCTCATCTGAAGATGAGATCTGGGAAAGCCCCTGTCCAGAGACACAAGGCTGTATGGTAGCCAGTCTTGGAAGGAGCAAGAAAGAAGGAAAAAATAATTTCCCCCCCTAAATGTCAAAGCTTAATCATTTAAAGACAGAGCTATCAGATGTTCCCACTTCCAGGACTCAACGGGAAGAGAGGAGCAGCCTTTGGGGATGTTCCAGGGCTAGAAATGTACATAGAATGGGTAGCAACCCCACCATCAGCTCAGAGGGTGGGCTGGCCCTTGCTTTTCCTCCCAGCACTTACATGGCTCAGCCTCAGGAGCAACCTCGCTGAAGAGAGGCCTTCTCTGACTACTCATTAGCTCCAGCATCCTCTTGCTACTCCTCTGTCCTTCCCTGACTTGGGACAGCCTTCTAGTATCTGAGATAAGCCTTGTATACATTGTATCACAAACACATCCCCACATTACCCCCCACCCAACCACCAGCACCTTGTGGAGCCCGGTAAATGCTTTCCACTAAACAAATGAGTCATGGGTGGTTTCCCATTGAATGAAAATGAGAGTCAGAGAAAACACCGGAGGCTTTTCACCTTCAGCACGCGCTAGACTTGGGTCCTCATACTCTTCAAGTCACTCATCTTTAGGAGTATAGCACCATCCTGGATTTCCTTCCATCCCATTGGCTCATTCTCTGTCTCCAGCACTGCTTCTTCCTCCCTTCCTCACACTCATCCCTAAAGCCCATGGCTCATCACTCAGTCCTTAGTCCTCTTTTCTACCCACATGCTCTTGGTTAAACTCATGTAGTCTTACAGACTTAAATAAATTGATGTGATGCTAAATCTTAAATTTGTGTCTACCACCCAAGGCTTTTTCCCTCTTCTGCATATTCATCAAAAAAGATAGAAGGGCTAGGGAGATAACCCAGTGGGGAAATGGCTGTGTAATCATGAGGACCTGGGTCCAGTTCTCCAAAACTCATTTTAAAGCCAGGCATGTCAGCACATATCCAAGCTGGGGGTGGTGTGGAGAGATGGATGCTCCCTGGAGCTCACTGGTCAGGCAGTCTAGCCAAAATGGAAAGTTTGACATTCAATAAGAGATCTTATCTCAAAAAATTGGATACAGAGAGAGATAGAAGATATCCCAAACTGACTTCTGGCCATTGCAATGAGAGTAATTTATAAATACATGCGCACAACACTCACATACTACCATTCCCTGTCACACACAGATAAATATGTGACAGGAGATCAAGATAAGTATTGGATTGGATTTTTAATTTGTGTGGTCCAGTCAGCCCTTATAGAGTAAATGACTTTCAAGAAAGGAGCTGGAGGCAATGGAGTGACTTTAGGAAGGAGGTGATCTGGAGGAAGTAGCTATTTAAATTGACCATCGAGTAGGTGTCTATCATCCAATGTGTCTCGAGCTGACCACTCAGTGTTTCTAAAGCCCTACTAAGTCCTTCCTCATTTCATGTGATGCCTTTCTTCACCTCGCCCCCACCCCCACCCCGCCAATTCTACAGAATCTTCCATACTTTCTCCTTTCCCCTCACAGCTCTCCATCCAATTTGCCACAAAATTCTGTTAGCATTGCCTTCAAATGTATCTAGAAATGGGAAAGTTTGAGCTTCCCCTCAATTTTCACATATCGTTTTCTCTGTCTGGAACGCTAGGATGATAACAGGCCTGCATCCCTCATCCCCATCAGGGCCCTGGATGCTGCCTTCTCAGAAAGGCAGCTGGACCACATCAGTGAGATGAAACGGAGCCCTCATCCTGCTCCACCATTTGTGGATGACACATGTCTCCATCATGAGCACTGTAAGTTGCGCACTCATGCGCACACATTCACATACTACCATTCCCTGTCACACACAGATAAATATGTGACAGGAGATCAAGATAAGTATTGGATTGGATTTTTAATTTGTGGATTAAATCATTGTCACTCATTGTCTGGCACAACAGTGCAGACTCTACAGAGTCTTAATCTCAGTTCCACCACTTATTACAAGTGATACTTAATAGACACTCAATAGAATTTCTTGAACAAGAAACTGACATTAAAAATTATCAACGATATATTTCTGTATTAGTCTGGGCTCTCCTGAGAAGCAGAGCCAATGGTATATGCTTATGTATGTGTCTCTGTGAATATGCGTGTAGCTACAGACTTGAGACCTGACTCCTAGGATTCAGAGACCAAAAGTTAGACCCAGGAAAGCTAGAGATGCAGCCCCAAAGGGTCATTTGTGCAAAATCAAGGGTCTAAAAGTCTTATGGCTACAGGAAGAAAGGAGAAAGACCTACTATGGAAGGAAATGTCCAAAAGGAAGCTTCACCACTCTGCCTTCCTGGTCTATCTGGGTCCCCTGCTGACCATATGGTGCTGTTCCCATTGAGAGCAGGTCTTTTCCATTCATTTATTAATCCATATGTCAGTCTTCCAAGAAATAGCCTCAAGATATTCTTTGGGTGTATTATGTACTCAACACCTCAACTCTTTGAAATCAATATCCAGAACTATTATAATCCTTGAGGGGGAATCATAAAAAATGCAGATTTAGAATGACTATATAATATCTATAATAGAACATATAGATAGTATAGAAGAGCATATAGCAAAATGTTCAAGTGGATTCCTCTGCATCACAGGCTCCTAAATGATTCCTATCTCCTACTTTCACCTTATAACAATTTTGAAAGCCACTATTATGGTATAATATTGTGTAGTCAGAAAAGTAATGGCTTTCCTATTTCTTTTTATAGAACAATTATAAAATAAAATGTTAGCCAGGAGCCTACAAAGATTAACAGAGTAATCAGATGCCTACTTATGATAGATTCTTACAGAAAGAGACTAGAGGGACACTGAAATATCATGGTTATGAAATGAGGGGCTGTGCACACAGCTCAGGTTCTAGGTCAGCTCTTCGTACCATAAGTTGTACCCTCCTCTACAAACTCTGTGATTGACAAGCTTAACTGAGAGGCTCACATAAAGCATTCTGCCCAGTTCTTGTCCCTGACAGGGGTAACTGCACACTCTCCTGAGCACATGCTTTGAGAGCCAATGATGCAGCTCACTTCTGCCCCCTTCTGCACGGACTCTGAACCTGTTGTCTGTGGGTGTGGAAGACTAGACAAAGTTGGAACATTTTCCCCTGCTTTCATTTTAAAAAGAAATTAAGATATCTTGAGTCACAGAAAGACAATATTGAATGTTTAGTGACCTTGACAAAGGAAGGGTGAAAGGAGAGAAGGACTAAAATAAGGAAGGAAGGAAGAATAAAGGAATAAAGGAAGGAGGGAAGCAAGCAAGGAAGGAAGAGGGATGCCTGGGAAGTGTATAGAGTTTTCTGTCCAAGGTTGAAGCTAGACTTGATAATCACCATTGTTTCCACCTCAGTGGATCCAGTCACAGCCCCTTAGCCCACATAGCTGTGTTTCTGGACAGGCTTGTAGGACTGTGTCTTCTCAGCTTCCCTGTCCTAGAACAGAAAGTCCCATCGCTCTATTCTTTCAGTTTTCCTGTAAAACATGGCGCTTGTCCAAGCCTTCAATCATCCCTACAGCTCTGTCTTCATCAGAAGCCCAACGAAGAGGTGGCTTCTTATAAAGAACAAGTCTTAAATTAGGAAAGAAAGAAAATGCATCATGTTCATGGGCAGCTGAGGTGTGGGGAGAAGGCAAACATGATAGGTAAATCATCTTACTTGGTTGGGATCAGCGGGCATAGGGCCTGACCAGAAAAGGGAAATGGGAGAAAATGAAATCTTAGTTCTCAAAAGTTCAAGGAATAGAGTTACTGGGGTGGGGTGGAGGTCGCCCTTGTAGAAAGAGAGTTCACTAGAACTCCTAGATTATTATGAAAGCCCTTAACCACTATTTTAGCACCTTCCAACATACATTAGAATACTTGTTCAGTCTCTCTCTCTCTCTCTCTCTCTCTCTCTCTCTCTCTCTCTCTCTCTCTCTCTCTCTCTCTCTCTCTCTCTCTCCCTTCACGTGTCTTTTCTCCTCTCATACATATAAATAATCCTCTATTGGTATCATCATTCCAATATATTCCTTCCCACGATATTTGCAGGGACTAGGGGAATGGCTCAGTCAGTAAAATGCTTGCTTGCAAGCATGAGAACCTCAGTTTGATCTGTCAAACTCCTGGGGAAAGCCAAGTGTGGTGGCCTGTGCTTGTAGTCCCAGTTCTACCCGTAAAATCAGGGAAGCAGAGACCAGTGGAGCTTGTTGTCCAGCTTTACCTAATCAGTGAGTTCCAGGCCAGCGGGAGACCATATTTAAAAAAACAAAACAAAAACAAAAGCAAAACAAAAGCAATGTGGTCAGCACCTTACCGAAGGGGCGGGGGGGGGGGGGGAAGATTTGGATATTGCTGACAATGCTGAGTTTGCCTGGACTCCTATTTGGTCTGTAAAACACCTCCAAACGTATTTCACACCACCCTTCCAAGTTTCCTTCTCCCACACCCATGGGAAGCTACAGGAAAATGAAGTTGCACTCACAACTGAAAAGAAATTAACAGCACCACTTAATGGTTAGAAGCAAGGCTCTGAACTGAGAAATCACTGGACTCAAGCATTCTTTCTTCACCAGCTAAAATTGTATGATTGGAAGCCTTTATTTCCCCTTCTCCTAGCCAACTCTCATCTACATCTGTAAAATTAGGACTGTAATCAATTTGCACCTACCTGAAGGCAAATGGTTAGCTGTTCTTATTTTTGGATCATTTATTTATTCTCTATTGTACATTTCAAGCCCTCCCAGTAAAAACTCCACTGCGCTAACAGCTGTAGATATCATGTCCCTTTTGTAAAGTTATTTCAGAATGCTCACTATTTTCTTCTATGCATTTTTGTGTGTTATTTATTCATATATGTGTGCACATGTGTGGGGGTTTATGTGGAAACCAAACGTTGTTGTGTGTTTTCTCAAATACGCTCCATCTTGTTATTGCACACCAAGTCTCTCACTGTACCTGGCTAGATGGGCCAGCCAGCCACAGATCCTCTTGACTCCTCTTCTTTAACACTGGAATTACAGGCCTGTACCAATGCGTCAGTCAGACTTTTACATCAGTGCTGAAGATCAGACTCAGGTCCTCATGCCTGCACAGTCAGCACTTTACTCACTAAGCCTTTTCACCAGCGCCCCCAACGTACACGCTTTCATTATTATCCCTACTTTATTAATTTACAGTGACGATCTCCATTTCCCCATCAAAACCAACGTTAGCATTTTTATTTGTTTCTGATGACTGTACTCACTGAAAATGTATCAAATAATATGAAAACACCCAATGGGAAGAAAGGCTGACGTTCTAAAGGCGTGGAGTCATCCACCAATTACTTTTGATGGAATACACTTCTAGATGCTGAATTTTCTTTTTGTAGTATATAACTATGCTTTGTGCTTATGTGTACACCCATAACTTTGTCTAAGTAAGATCATAACCGAACCAAACAGATGGTCTATAACCCATTTCTCTCACTCAACAGCATACATCACACGTTTAGCACATTTAAACAGAATAGAGCTAACCTTGTCGGCAAGAGGATACTGAGAGTGGATTCCCAGCGTATCTGGCCATGTTGCTCATTTTGTTTATCCAGCACATAATTATGGAGTATCCAATTTTGTGCTGAGTTCTATGCTGCCTCTCTCAGGTTTTATATTGGGTGCGTTTGAATCTGGCACATCTATTCATTATCTCTCATAGTAGCTAATATGGAACTCTCAGCTTGGTTTCCCAAGGGCCTGCAGAGGAACTAAGGCCTTTGCCTAGTTCACTGAGTGAGAGGTACACGTGCTTACATGAAATCACCGTGATTTTGCATTTGAAAGTTACTACAGAATACCCTCTCCTATCCCAACCAATAGCATTTATCTATTCAATGTATTTTTGTCTTTTTCTTTCCTTTAAAATTTTTTTGCTGTTGTTTTGATACCGAGTCTTATTCTGTAGCCAAGTATTGCCTGGAACTCATTATGTAGGCCGGGCCAACCTCTAACTTGCGGCAATCTTCTTGTCTTAGCCTATTGGGTGATAAGATTACAGGCATGCCCTGTTATTAATGTATTTAATTGTGTCCTCCTCATAAAGAGACTTGTCATTTGCTGTACTTTGTTCCTGACTTGTCATTAACATATGACAAACATATCAGATTCATTTATGCTCAAAGCATGGTCAGTAAAACAAAACAAAACAAAACAAAAACACCACCACCACCACCACCACCAACAACAACAACAACAAAAAAAAAAAACAAGAAAAACCTGTAGCTTAGCCACTGTTTTACAGTGTATGACATGAGGACATGGATATATTCATATATTGCCTGCAATTTGCACACTTGCTTTTTCTTTATTAAAAACAGCTCAAACTACCATGTAGCACAGATCTAAACAAGATTAGAGAAAGATATCATTGACTGACCCATACACAAGAGTCTGGACCTAACAATTTATCCCTACTGTCAACAGGCTTCGGAGGTTATCATTCCCTCTGCTGGGATTCTGGGATGGCTAAGCCTTGGCTATCAATTTGCTTACATCTGGAATCAACTAAAACCCAACCTGTTGGGCACTCCTGTGAGGGATTTTTTTTTTTTTGATCAGATTATCAGAAGCAGGAAGACTCACCCTTAGTTTAGTCTACACCTTCCCACAAAAAGGACATGAAAGAGAACTTTCCTTTTTTGCCTGCAAGCTATCACTTTTGATGGCAAGAACATCTTTCCTGTTGCTGTGATATTCCTTCACTGACATTAGAACCAAGTGTAGGTTTCCAATGTACACTGGAGACTAACCATCTCTTTACGAATCCTTCTGGACTCCAGTACCAGATTGGAACTGCTAAGATACCCATGCTCATGTACTGAACTGCCCTTTCTCTCATGAGATGGCCATTGTTGGAATTCTTGATAGCCAGTATAATCCTACATACATTCATCCTATCTGTTTTATTCCTTTAGAGAATGTTTTAGAGTATAGACACGGAGTAGACTCGCCCTTAAAGTTGACTTGAAGAGAAAGCAAGTCAGCCCAACATATGGAAGGGCTGTGATGGCCTTGAGGAAGGTACACAGTTTTTCCTAAGGTTATGTGTTTGCCCACTTGAGTGTGAGGAGATGCTGCAACAAAGGACTGAACTAAACATGGGGCCTGGGATTCCTTTGTTTCTCTCAGATAAATCCACCCAGAAGGGGAAAGTTGAAGTCTTGGGGTCACATCAGCTGAGTAACCAGAAGGAGTGCCTGTGTGGGAGAGCTATGAGAGGTCACTAGATGAACAACTACAGTTAATGGGACAAGAAGTGGACTTGACCTAAAATGGCTAAGCAGATAGTGTATTAAACTCTGGAGATGTTGTGAATCCCAGTGTGGTTTTGCTTTTTTTGCTTGAGCACAGAATAAGGACCGATGTGTGGAAATGAGACAAAAGAAGACAAGAGGCTCAAGAATGAGTTGTCAATGGGTGTACTTATTTAAACACAGGATGGTCTGGCCTAAGAGCACACACTTGTCCACATCAGTGGTCATTACCGGAACATCTTCTAGGTGCCAGCTGTTGAATTAGGAGTCGTGGATGCAAAGATGAATAACTCGCAGCTCTCTTCTGAGGTCAGTAGGGGAGACAGATATGGATGTAGAAAAACAGATCCCAGGACAACATGACGACCTGCTATGACGGGGTGAGAGCAAAGTGCTGAGCGATTGCAAAGGGCATAGTAACTGATCTGTCTGGGTGAACTGGGAGAAGCTTTCCAGGGCAGATGACATTTGATCATGGTCTTGAAGGATGGGTAGGAGTCTGCCATTCAGCAGCCGGGAGAAGCTCCTATTCACTGGAAGTGTTCATACAGAAACTGAATGGCCACCTGTCAAAGGTGTTGCAGGGGGACTGCTGGGGAGGCAGAGGACTGGCCACTCCGGTGACCTCTACAGCCCTTCCAAACCCAAAATTGTCAAACCGAGCCAAGCAATGGGATATTATTGAGCTTACATATATGTTACCATCCATCAACATCTCTTTTCCCCAGTTCTTTGCCTCTAGAGGCAAATGGGACAGCTGTCAACCCAAAAAGGGTTTACACCGGGATCGAGAAGATAGATAATTTATCATTTTCTTTGCCTAGGGGTGGATATCTTTTTACATTCCTCCACTGAATGTAGTGAAAGGGGAAGGAGAGATTTAGGGGGTGGGGGGACTGAGTGTTAGAGATGGAGAGAAGGCTCCTCTTCCCTGTGCATCTGGGGCAGTTGTGGGGGAGGGCTTCTTTGTGTCAATGTGAGCTCTGGCGACTCCTGGCTGCTCTGAACAGCTGAAGCTGCCTCCTTTGCTGTGGTCCTGGCTCGCCTGAGCCAAGGCAGCCATCTGAGGCTCTGCATCTGCCATCCAGGGCTGACTGTGTCCTTCTGCCAAGAAAACAGTGGCGGACAAAGGAGAAATACCCCAGAGAAAAGCGCACCCAGCTTCTTCAGGCCAGGGCACCTGAGCTTCTCAGCAGGCTGGCTGGAGAATGCTCGAATTGTTCACATTCTTGACTCTGGACAGGTGAGCGCAGGTGCGCTCAGGTGGAGTCTCCATTCTTTTTCTTCACCTGTGGGGACGAGAGGCCCCCGCGACAGGCAGGCAGACAGACCCGCTATTGTCATCTTGCTTTGGGTGCCATATCAAATGCTTCTTAAGAAGGGCTTGGGGCTTGAGGCTTTGGGTTCTCTTAAGTACAGACTTAATGGGAAAGGAATGAACCCGCGAAGAGAGCCACAGAAGCAAGGACAACAGAATGAAAGCTTTCCCGACAATTGGATGGGGGAACTGAGTCTAGCTCCCTTCTTGGTGACCTCTCACACAGCGAGAGGCAGAGGCGGAAGTCTCACAGCAGCGAGGGGCGGAAGTAAATCGCTTTCTTTCCAGCCTCCCCGAATGCAAACCTTGGCTTTTCGCACTCGTTTAACTCTGGAACTAGTTAACACATCAAATTTCTTCTGGGATGTCTGTCAAGAAGGATTAGCAGCCAGCTGATGGATGTGGGTTCAGGCTGCAGTGAACTTGTAATATCCACTCTGCTCAAGAGAGCTGGCCTGGCATCCCCTGCTGACCCCTACTGGCTCCTTGGAGTCAGTGGGAAACGCAATATGAGCCCATTGACTGTGTGGTGGGAGCCTTTTCTGTGAGCTAGTCAAAATCCCAGTAGTAACTGCTATGAAGAAAAAAAAAAAATCCATGAAGAGGCTTGTTTTTCATCAAAAGAAACAGGAAAAATAAACCCCGGAAGGTGAATTTGTTTATTAATAGGGTGTTTGGGGGACGGGTACAAGAAGAGGGTAGAGTGATAAGGCTTGAAATACACCTTTTGGGTACCACCTTAACTTTCTGAATTCCGTTAACGCTTTACAATTCAAAAAAGTCAAATCAATAAGATGAGGGGCGGGGACAGGAAATGAAATACAAACAGAAACAATGACAGCATCTATTTACATTTCATATGAGAAATATAATGGCACTGAAGGAGGAAGGGGAGTTAGCCCAGGAAACTGTGGGGTGCAATGTTTTCATTAGATACTTTCAGCTCAAAGAGAGCACAAACAAATATTAAGCTCATCGGGTCATTTGTACTTCGTACCAGCATGGTGAGCTATTCAGAAGGTCCTGTGTGAGGGTTCTGGAATTGTGAAAATTAGTAGGTGCATTGTGCGGAGCGGGGAGGGGGTAGCGAGTGTCTCCTGACTGGGCAAGGGGGCACAGACCTGGGAAATGAACTGGTGGTATCGGCTTGAGGATAATCTCTACCTTGAAATCATTCTTACCATTTACACATCACTGTGTGTGTGTGTGTGTGCATGCGTGTGTATGTTTGAAACATGTATTTTGTGTGTAACTATATATGAAGTGTAACAGTACAATAGGGCAATGGGCTTAACTAGGAGTTTGTTGGAAACGTTTAAAAAATTATTTTTTAATTCTTGAAATTAAAATATAATGACATTATCTTAGCCCCTCTCTTTCCTTCCTCCAAACCCTCTCAAATACATGGTTTTTCCTAAAAAATTATAATATATATTATACACATACACACATATATATACATACATATATACAAACATACATACATGTATATATACATATAAATTCCTAAATGTGTGTGAATACAACCTACTCAGTCAGTATAATGTTATCTGAATGTATATTTTCAGGACTGGTCCCTGGGTTGAATAGCCAGTTGGGGGCGGGGGAGGTGGGTTCTTCCTTGATAAAGACTATCTGGCCCTCAGCCTCCAATAATCTCCTGTAGTTTTTTTGTCTAGGGTTGAGGCCCTGTGAGATTCCCACCTCCCATGTTAGCATGTCTATTGGTCTCATCCTTGTTCAGGCTTTCTTAGGTGGAAACTTCTTACAGGTGACATCTGTTCACTAAGAAAGCCCAGCCGTAGTAGTGACACTCAGCAGCAGTAAGCACAACTAGGGCCCAAATCTTGACCTCCACATTCGACCCTCAGAGGTTCTGACCAAGATGTTTAGAGAAATGAAGAATCAAGGGGCAGAAAAGATGCGCAGTCAACCTGGACTGACACCTTATTCTGGAAAGGAAGTAAGTTTTAAAGACAGCAGACAGAAGCTCAGGTGAGCGAAGCAGATCTGAGGGACAAGCATCAAAATGGAGGTACACCCTGGGTATCTGGGGTCAAAATAGCCAGTGTGAGCCATGACTTGCTGAACTCGTGGCATAGGAAAAGAATGCATGTACCCCCACATAGGATAGATGGATGGGAGGCAGGCAGGCAGACAGACAGACAGACAGACAGATGAACTACACCTTTTAGATTAGGAGTTCAAACAAAAACAGTGGAAGAAAAGCCTGAACTAACAAACTATCCTATGTAATCGTTAGAACAATAATTTATTGAGCCAAGAATTGTTGATCCATATTAAAATTAGTGGGCGCTGGTTCTATGACGAACAGGATTTATTTCTCATATGGAAACAGCAATCCTTTGAATACTTTTATGAATTATGAAAGGAGAAAAAGTAACTTCAAAACTTCCTTGGTAAAAGTACAAAGGCTTCATTTTATGCAGGCAATCAGGGTGTAGAGATAGCACGGCCTGACCTGCTGGGCCTCTGAATGCCTCAGAAATACCAAAGTCACGGCCAGCAAGGAAAGACTGAAAGTCTGCTTCAGGCCCAAGGACACAAAAAGTCACAATTGGTGCGTGTAGTTAAAGACTTACAGGCTTTCTCTGTGTTTGCTTACAACTCTTTGATCCAAGTTAATTTTAACTTCAGAAATTACACAACAGCACAGGTGGAAATGGAATTGTGGTGATGATGATGATGATGATGCTACGATGCCAACGCCACCTCCGATGACGGTGTAACATGCTTGGACCCTCCTACTCCTTGTCATCATAACCTTTTGAAGTGAACAAGGAAGATATTTCATTGATCTAATTTTATAGAAAACCCAAAATGAGACACCCAAAGTGCCTTTCTCAAAGCCACAGAACTAAACCATGGCAAGGTCAGGACTTTGACCCAGGCTAAGCCACACTGCACTCAGATCATAGCCTTGACCTCTGCAGCTTGTGCTGCTACCCTGAAGGTGCTGAGGATACTGACTGGATTGTGGTGATGCTGTGGCTATCCTGTAACTGTTCCCCAGTACCCGAGGCTGCCCGGAAGTATTCATTCCCTCATTGCAGCCTATACTTGGGGCAAAGTGTTGCTGCTGTGCTTTTTAGTGGCTGTCATATGGACGACCGTCACCAGACGCCAAGCTCCACTGTGCACACAGCCTCGGGTCCTCTCATGCACCACCTTTCCTCTAATTCCTATCCTGAAGTCCTAATTCTGACTGACAACATTAGGAGGCAGGGTCTTTGCCAGGTTAGTTAATGAAAACTCTACTGTCATGAACAGAATAGATGCTCTTTGAAAATAAGGTATCCTAGAGAACAGCTTTGCCCCTTTCCACATCATGAGAACACAATGAGAAGAGGAGACTTAAGGTGTCAGGAATGAGAGCTCACCCAACACCCCATCCATAGGCACCTTGACCTTGAACTTCTCAGCTTCCCAGAACTGTTAGAAACAAATTTCTGTGGTATTTTAATACAGCAGCCTGGCTAAACCAGCTATGGGGGTGGGGGGCAACAAAGAAGTAGCCTGGCCAAGAGAAAAGGTGTTGTGGGATCCGCAGGCACTGAGGCTGAGGGTCTGATAATGGGAAGGTCAACAAGGGGCTAACCTGAGCTGTATATGCTGTGAAGGTATACACTACTGTTCAGGCTCCTCCGCTCCAACAAGCCAGGGCTAGCCCTACGCAGAGCCTCCTCTGAGGAGACATCAGGTAGTGAACTCCCTGAGTGGATTTCAGAGCTCTTCCATCTCCCTCCAGGCTCATTGCGAGCCTTGATTTTCTTTATAACCTTGGTGGCCTTATCCTTTGTACAATGTTTTCCTGGTTTTGGCTTCTTGCCAGCCCTCTGGGTGTTTGCTGCCGTTTGATTTCCATCACGTTTGGCACTGGCTGTACTTGTTCAGGGTTTACACTCACCTACCACACACACCTTCACCTGGAGATGGGGCTTCTGCTTTCCACTGGCCACCAGCTCCAGACATCTGCCCTTGGATAATAAGCTTTAGATGGTCCTTGGGCCGTCCTAGCCTTTAGGGATGTGACATGCGTGGACGTTCCAATTCATCTGAAATTTCAGTCACTCCTTGTTCTTCATACTCTCTATCAGGACTGTTTTGGAATAAGGGTTTTGTTTCTTTGTTTAACCATCTTACTTGGGGAAGCAGAGTTTCAAATGCTTGGCTTTAGTCATGGGTAAGTGGCACTGTGCGTACATTGTCCGTCTGAGTAGCAGCCCACAGGCCTCTGCCAGAAGGCATATCTCCTGCCTCAACTTCCACCTCCAGATTTTTTTCCCTGAGTCAGTTCAGCCTCAAAACATCTGGATCACCCTCCCCTGTGATGAAAAACACCAGACTGACTGATAAGTAGCAGAAATTGATTAAATATTTTAACATTGGGCAGACATACCTTTTAAAAGACACACTCCAAAACGTTCTCTGCTTCGTTGGGATGTTTGGAAATGGATTATGCCACATCTGGAAATGAGCTTCAAGCTTCCTTGGAGAAACTACTGCCCAACAATCTTCTGGAAATCTTTCCCAGAATTGCCAGGTGGCCAACCTTGTATTAGCTCCATCAGACTGATGTTTAAGGCCATATCTTAATCAGTCAGTGTCCTCTACAGTGTTTTCTAAGTTTATGGGGATGAATGAGAACCTAGTTTCCTGGCCCCAGGTTCAGGACATTTTCTATCATAACTCCTTGATCTGTTGCTCAAGATGTAATGCAGTGTTCAGCAGTAATATGACCAATTCAAAGAAACTCACCGGAGCAGTCTACCTTCAGGAAGATGAGCAGACTCAAGAGTGAGGCTCTATGTGCTGAATCTAATTCTAATTTGCCACATTTCCCAAAGTTTCTTGTGTTTCAGTTTCCCAGAAAAATGAGTGCAGTTACTTGGGAAAGAAAACTTACCTATTTCCACTCACTGGGCAAGCACCAGCCACCGAAGGTCACGTGGCTTTAATTTGTATGGAGACATTGCAGGAACCCAGAGCAAAGCTGTTGAGTGGATACATTAATAAAAGAAAGTGAACCCATGAATGAACCCTCGAGTTACACAGAGCTAAGTGAGTTCTTTGTATCAAGTTCCCCAGAAATGGATTCTTGGTGAGGACTTTATAAATGTATAAAAGAAAAGCTTCCCCAACAGAAGCCAGAAGAACAAAGACAGGGAAAGCAAAAGCCAAGACAGAGCAAGTTGTTGTTGTTGTTGGTGGTGGTGGTGGTGGTAGGGACTCTAAGCCTTAAAGCACATTACAGGCCTGAACCACGTCAAGGCAAGGGTCTTAGTATACAAACTCCAGCCCATTCTTGGCATGAACTTCCTAGAGCTGTGAGCTCTTAAGTCTCTTAGGCTTTCTGGGCACTTGGCACTTCTGTGAGGGGCATGGAGGCTTGGGGCTGGTAGGAAGAAGTGTGAGGTTCCCAGAAACCAGCTACTCACTAGCAATTCTTGCTTCTCTAAGCATTTAGTATGTACACCCCTAAGGGACCCCAAATCAAATGCTCAGTGTTTGAAAAGCTTAAAAGCTTTTGGCACATTTGTTTTGCTTTCATGGTTTCCCATACCAGTATGTATGCATCTCTGTCTGTCTGTGTGCATCTCTGTGCCCGTATGTGTGTGTGTGTGTGTGTAATGTGTGTATCTGTATATCTGCGTGTATGTGTGTGTGTGCTTCTACTGTATGTGTATGAAATACTGCTTCCATTTGGCTCTTAAGTAAATATCTTAAGGAGATGTGATATTGTGTAAATGGGTGTAAATTTGTCCATAATTCTCTGAGTTCTAGCACATTCTTGCTGCTTGTCTTGTATGGCAGTGATTTGTGTGTGTGTGTGTGTGTGTGTGTGTGTGTGTGTGTGTGTGTGGTGTGTCTGGAACCTAGGTTCTCACTCATGGTGGACAAACGTTCTACCAAACAGCTTAGTTCCCCAAACACCAAGTGGTAGAGTAAGCCACGGGGTCCTATCGGATGGAATTCTGCAGATACAGAACTGGCAGACTGGATTTTCTTCATTTGTATTAGCAGCACAGCAGCAAAGCCAGAGCCACTCCGTATCCCTGTTCATATCTCTGGTTGCAATAACCTTTTGAAGTGATTCTGAAAAATCCAACAGTGTATATGCTCTTGCTGGCCAAAGTCCCAGAAGAGATGATGGTTTTCAAATGTTTTCATTGTGTGTTGGAGTTAGTTCCTGTCCTGCAAGCAGACAGTTGGCTCAGTGAGCTGATCTACTTTCATTAGAGCTCGACCACTTGGAAGTCCAGAGTTTGAATTTACCCTGAATATTTAGTGGTGGCACAGGCCATTGGCCATGAAGCCATCAGTGACAGTTTTGAGGAAAAGGAGCCAATAACAAAGCTGGAAGGCAGAGATAGGGAACCCCCCAGCCCAAAGCCATTTGACTTTACTTGATTTATTTCCATGCATCTTTCCACATGTGAGCATGCGTGTGTGTGTGTGTGTGTGTGTGTGTGTGTGTGTGTGTGTGTGTGCACATTGTGCACATCTTTCTCTGCAGCATGTATCTCTCTTTCCTGGTGTCCTAGAATAGACTGAACTACTTCAGTTTAAACTTCCTGTGCACTCAACAATTCCTATTCGGTTGGGAACCTACATAGTCAAGAAAGAAAATTTCCCCAAACTAAGAGCCATCCCACAGATGAGAGTGCTATATCTCACTCGGAGACTATCACAGCAGTGTTTGCTTTTACACACTGGCTTTAGCACTAACTCAGCTTTGAATACTAAAAATAATAGAAACCCTTAGCCTCCTCCTCCTCCTCTGGTCAGTTTTCCATTTTCGGGTGTGTAGACTGCCCTCTAGTGGGCATCTATTGCAAATGTGGAGCCGAGTATGCTTGCTCCCCAAGGAAGACCAGGATTTACAAGATTGAACACAGAGCTTTTATCAAGTACCAGGTCGGGATGAACCAAGACTGTCTCTTGTCATTTACTCCTCGTTCTGGTAAGTTGGTGTTCTACAGTAGATTTTCTACAGTGATTCGAACACTCAGGTTCTGTGTCACCCGATATGTATTTCATTACATCCTGAGGATTCAGTGTGGCTAGAGAAAATGAGGGAGGGGATTTATTTCACGAGAGGGAGCATTAAGCATCTGAGATCATACAGTGGTGCGGCGGTCCAGCAGTGAGTAGTCCCTTTCCACTGCTGTGCAATGGAGTCTTGGTCAAGTCCATGTTTTAATCACTTCCAAAGAAAACCCTAGGGCTCTTACATCGTCACTCCTCACTTCCAGCTTCAGGTCAGTTCCTGGAAACCACCGATCTGTATCTGGTCTCTCCGGCATATCTATTCAGCAAAATCTACATAAACGGAATCATCTGTCATGTGACCTCATGCATCTGGTTCACTTACCATCATATTTCACACACCCCCACACACACTCTGTAGCAAGTACCAATGCCTATCCCTTCTTGGCTGCGTATTTTTGTTTATGGGTGTAGTCCACTTGAGTCCTTTCCAGCGTTGGCTTATGTGACTAGTGAACTATGGACATCCATACATAGGAATCTGTCCCAGCACCTGTTGTCTGTTCTTTTGAATTGAAATCCACATTGGAGTGGACTTGCTGGTTTATGTAAATGTCTTTTTCTTTAGGAGGATCCACCAAGCCTTTTTCTAATAAACTGAATTTTTTACTTTCTACCACCATTTTAAGTTCTTTTAAGTTCATTTATAAGTGTGTGTGTGTGTGTGTGTGTGTGTGTGTGTACTTACCTGAGTTTGTGTACCATGTGCGTGCAGTGGCAAGAAGAGGGAGCTGAATTTCCTAGAGCTATAGTTACACATGGTCGTGAGCCACTATGTGGGTGCTGGGAACGGAACCCAGGTCTTCTGCAAGAGCACCAAATGCTTAATCCCAGAGCCGCCTTTCTAGCTTCTTTCCTACCACCTCAACTAATGTCTACATTGAGATCAGACCCAAGGACTCAAAAGCACCCTGATTCTGTCTAAGGACTTGTTCTGGAGAAATGACGGTAGAAGCCAGGCATCATGTAGCAACGTTGGATTTCTTTTTTACTGAGAGGTCCTGAGAGGCCATTGCGTGAAGCAGTACATGTGGAGGCTTAGCTCGTAATAGAGACTTGGGATGCTGGAGATGGAAATATCTTCTGATTGTAGGCACCAAGTGTAACCTGCCCAAGAGAAAGACCATGTGTGCCCCCAGGAAGCATGGCTTTAACAAGCTCAATAAAACCCATGGGAGCTCACATCAGGCCAGCACAAGTCCAGGATATTGCCACTGAGCTAAGAACCTGGGTTTCCCCTACTAGATTGTCTGGTCTTGCTCGAGTCTGATGTACCCTCATTGTTCTCTTTAGAGACAGGTGTGTCTATTCTGTGCATTATGTATTAGAAGTATGTAATGTAAAAGAAAATTACAGGGGCTGGAAAGATGGCTCAGCTGTTAAGGGCACTGACTGTTCTTCCAGAGGTCCTGAGTTCAAGTCCCAGCAACCACATGGTGGCTCACAACCATCTGTAATGGGATCTGATGCCCTCTTCTAGTGTGTCTGAAGACAGCTACGGTATACTGATATACATAAAATAAATAAATCTTTAAAAAGAGAGAGAGAGAAAATTACAGGATCCCACAGCTAAGAGTTTTCATTGAGTCTCAAGAGACATTGGACTCTATTTGAAGTGGAGCCTTGATACATCATATATGACCTGTGTCATGATCACAAGTGCTTAAAACACAACATTAAGGCTTAAGGAAGCATCTTGCTCATGGCGGGTTCGTTCACTCTTTCTCCCAGGTTCCTTATATTCTTCTCTCCTGAAGCAACACATTCCCATTCTTTCCGTTCTCTGAATGCTTTCTTGCATTTTAATTTATTTACTTGTGTGCGTGTATGTCTGCACCTGTGTGTATGCACCTATGAGTGTATGCACACGTGTGCGTGGGTGGGTATGTGCTTATGCATGTTCATGCCATGGCCCATGTGTGTAGGTCCAAGAGCAATTTGGGAAACATGCATCCTGGGTAATCAAACTCAGGTCCTCAGATGTGACAGCAAGTGCTGGCCCTCGTTGGATGGTTGGATGCGAGAGTCTGGGGTATTGCTGAGATACTATTTGTTGACATAGAAATGTGTGTGCTTTTCACAATTAGATGGTACCAGCCAATGCTGAGAGGTTATCTGATGATATGAAATCTGGCTGTGGGAAAGGATGACTTTTTCTGAAACATTCATTCTCACCCTTTCATCAAGTGAATCACTCTGAAGGTGACGCAGTGCTTACAGGAGGCAAAAGTTGCATGTTACTCCCCAATAATCAATACTCAAAAAGATAAGGCCACATTAGACACATATTAATTTGTTTTACTGTCCTCATGAGGACTGATTTGCATTCTTGAGGCTCTATCATTTTTTGGCACTTAGACCCACCTTGACCCAATGATTACCCAAGGATTTGTAACCTTTCGATTGACAAGATGGTTGTACGTGGAAGAGTGTTGCTTTACTTACTGTTTCTTACAGTAGCAGGCTCGGGTCCTCTAGGAGCCTTAGAGCCAGTGGCTGAGGCTGATAATTACGCTTAATAATAAGTTTGGCTTAGGGATTGGATAGCCAAATATGCGATCTGGAGAGTTCAAAAATTCATCGTGTGGCTGCCTCTCTGTTCTTCATTCCTGGATCAGCTTTCTCAGGTTACTGTCCTTTTGACCAAGCAAAGTCATAATCACAGGGAAAGAACTTCAACCACACATCTGCTGGAGAACAAGCAAGACCATTCTATCCACCTGCATAATCAAAGAGGTTCCTAAATTACACGGGGCACAGTGATGACCTGGAATCCAACTATGGGAGCCGTCATGCTGGAGGTCCATAACCCTTGGGGGGAAAAAAAAACAGAGTGACAGGAAAGATGCATTATGGGATATGCTTAGGCCTCATCACCACCTCCTCCCTCAGCTCAGAGACCCAGGTCAGAGCAGATCTTTGCTCAGATCGACCCAAACTCAGAGCAGAAGGAGCAAGTGTTAAAGGAGAAGCAAGCAGGATGGTGATGTTTCTATGGGACACACCACAGCTAAAGTTCAAATCGACTTCTGCACTGGAGTTCCCTGGTGATTCCCTATTGATATAATGATGATTGATATGTTTCCCTTCACAAAAAGAAGAGCTATGCAAATAGATTGTTTAGTAAGCACTGGGATCCTAGCTGTTTCCTCCCCCTATCTCCTTGCAGAGTAGCCATGGCTGGATTTAATGTAGGGTACATTTTTTCGAGAGAACTCTACTTTATGGCTCCCCCTTCACCTTCTAGAACCTGACTCCTGTGTTCTGGAGGAAGGGCAACCCACAGCTTTGGCGCTGATAGATATATCTTTCTCCTTGGTTTTCTGCCCAGTGAGACTTGCTTATCCCCCTACCCATGAGTGGTGCAGGCTGTAAGACTGTGGAGTCATGACTCGGGGAAGCATCCCAGCATGGAGGATGTTGGTACCTACACAGAAGGAACCGGGTAGATGTTATAGCTGGACAGTTTGGAGAATGAAATGAAGATGATGACAAACTGATCTTTTCTTCCTGGGTGACTTGGTGGCCACAGTGTGGGAACTTCACACATGGGCTCAGGCCAACCTCTGACCACATCTTTGCTATCTCTTCCACCATTCCCTCTCCATCCTGTCCTGGCCCTCTCTTTCTTCTCCTTCCTCTGCACTTCTGTCCCCTCTCCACCCCCCATCTCTCTCCTCCCCTTACCCCATCTTTTCTTTTTGTTCCTTCCTTCATCTGGACATTCAACAGAGAGCAGCACCAAGCTGCCCATCAAGCAGTCTGCCCTGTTCATTTCTCTTCCCTTCCTTTTATTTTCCTTACCCTTCTCACCTAGATTTGTGGTCCTAGAGATTGAAGCTAAGGCCATGTGGATGCTAGGTAGGTGCTGTATCCCTGGTTTATAGCCTTTCCCATTTTGAGATGGAGTTTAGGTATTCGGTCAAGGCTATCCTGAAGTTTAGAAGGGCTCTAAACTCTCAATCTCCCCTCCCTCAAATTCCTGAGTGCTGAAATTACAGGTGTGCACCACCAAGCCCAGCCTTCCCATGTCCTTTTCTTCTTATCTTTTATTCTCATGTGTGTGTCTGTGTGTGTGTGTGTGTGTGTGTGTGTGTGTGTGTGTGTGTGCACATGTAAAGGCCGGAGGTTGATGGCAGTGCTTTCTTCTATTGTTCTTAGTCTGGTTTTTATGCAAACACTGAGGTTTGAACTCAGGACTTTGTGCACAGCAAGTGCTTTACCTAATGAATGATCATCTCTGCTTCAGCCACAGTGCAGCTCCAGGAAACTTTTTTCTAGGAAGTACATCCAAGGGGATCCAGCCTTCACTGTGTCTGCACTTTTCTTATTTGGGACTCAGTCCCAACTGTTTCTGTTTGTGTGTACTTACTTGGTTGCGTGGGCTCTTTCTACAGATGGTGAAAGACTGCTAAACAATGATGAATGCTGACTTGTGTGGTTGTAAGTCACTCTGTCAGTGGTCCACAGCATTTTCTCTGTAAGTGTGGATGGCCCAAATGGACAAGTGCATTGCCAGGTGAGTTTCTGATCCTCTGAGAAATAATTTCAAAACTCCTGAGGAGAGCCTGCAACACTTTCCCTGATGGATCAAACTCTATCATCTGGCCCAGCAAAACCATGCATCGTCCCTAATGTGCCACATCCCTTCCCATGGCCTATCTCTTGTCTTCCTTCTTTCATCCTTTTGTAATGGCTTCTTTCTTTCCCAACCCCACAGTACTCACTCATTTTCACTGCCTTCCATCTCACTCTTGTCCTGCTCTCTACAAGTTTACTTTCTTTCACTAATGTAAAGGGATAGTAATCATTTGTGTCTTGTTTCTGGAACTGCTAGTCAGTAGTAAATAATTTCTTAACAGTGCCTGAGATAGATGATAGAGAGATGATAGATAAATATATAGTATATAATATATATAGTTGGTTGACTAGGAGGTGGGGAGGATCTGGAAGGGGTTATGAACGAGAAGGGAAGTATGATCTATATAACTGTCTGTCTGTCTGTCTGTCTGTCTGTCTGCCTGTCTGTCTGTCTGTCTAGGTTGTATTAAAAGTATTAAACAAAAATAGAGAAAAGAGAGAGCTTTCTTTGCATGCAGAGACGTGGGTTCAGTTCCCAGCACTTACGTATGATTCATTTCTACATGATCCAGTGACTCCTTTGACATTCAAAAGCTTCTCTTCAAAAACTGGTTCACACACATCTATGCAGCTGCCCCCCCCCACATAAAATTCTATATATGAAACAAACAGATGGATGAGATGTGTTGACATATAGGGTGGAAAGGGGGGATTCTCTCCCCAGATAGTGCACCCACACACCTCTGGCTCCAGCTACTCCATGTGCAACTCAAATTGTGGGTGCTCAGCACTGCAACTGACTTTCCTCCGCTCTTCAAGACTACTTAGGTAACATTGTTCAGTTTGGGATACACCATTCTCCCTCACACTTCAGGAAAAAGACGTCCCGCATCAAACACTTTGTATAGTCTTGCCATTTTGAGAATTCTCATGGTATTTCTCAGTCAGTGTATTTTTATGGTTGTTGTTTTTGTTTTTCGAGATCGTCTCTCAGTTGTAGCCTTAGCTGTCCATGAACTCGGTTGGGAGGCCATTTTTAATCCAAAGACATTTCAGATTATAGAAACACACAAAGAAAAATATTGCAAACAGTGTTGTATTTGTTATACAAAGGGAAAAATATAGACATATTTTCAGATGTTTGTCTTAGAGAACTTGAGGTCACTGGGGATAAAGTTAAATCTCTTTTTCATTTTCTCTTCCCGCTCCCCAACATCAATACCCACAAGAAGTCACTCTCCTGAATTTGGTATGTTTTCTTTGCTTACAAAATATTGTTCTGCATGTCTTAAAATCTATGCAGGGTTACTTAAATTAAAAGTTAAGTTTGGAATCTAAAAATAAAGGACCCCTTTCTTGTGTAGTGTCACAAGCAGCCCCTTTTGAAGATGCTGTCACAGTCATCTTTGAAAGATGGTACTACAGGATACTGCTACTTGCTTTTGTGGATGATGTCATAGGATACTCCCTTAATAGATGGTGTCACAAGATTCTCCCTTTAAGATGGTATCACAGGCTAGCCTCCTTTGTAGGTGGTGCCACAAGCTACCTCTTTTTTAGATGGTGTTACAGGCTACCCCTTTTGTAGATGGCATCACAAACTACCCTCTTTGTAGACCAACATCTGGGAACACAGGAGCTTCTAATTGTTGCTTAATGATGAATGAATGAATGAATGAATGAATGAATGAACGAACAGAGCCAATCTCATCAAAGGAAGACAGGAGCAACCAAGTCATTGACAGTTTGAGTGGATTTTTCTCTTCTGTTCAACTGTTGTTCTGTATATCTGAGAAAAGCCCCAGGGTTGCACAGGTTCCTTGAGGCAAGGTGAGGGAATGGAAGTGGTGATGCGGAGAAAGACTGGAGGACCCCCAGAGACTCGCTTTCCACAGGAACCTAAGTCAGACTCTAGAGGAAGCTAGGGTCAGGTTACTTCGTCTCCCTCAATTACCCAGAAGCAGTCTTTGCCTTTCCTTTGCACTCCTGTCTCCATCCGCATTTTCTCATTTTCCAGGTTACAGATTTTTATGCAGCATTTTTACCTTCTAGAAGTGCAAAGTTGTGCCTCAGCCCTAAAAATACTTCTTAAAAGCAGAGGAACATTTCTCTGCCAACTCTCCTTTCTGAATTGTTCATCTCGCCAGTTCTTGACGGCACCCAAAGGTATCTTTTACATACAAATGCACACAACTCCCTCCCTGAGTGCTCTGTTGGCTTTGACAGCACCGGACTTTGCCTGCACTCATTTTGTCCTGGGTGGTGCTGTGATGTTTTCCTCATCGGTAGACTCTCAGCTCTGAGTGTGCAGCCCTGATCCCATAGATCTCAAGTGTGTCTCACTTAATGTGGTAGGGATTGGCATAAGACCGATATCTACCCTACAGAGTACCTGGACGTGTGGGCCCTGTACCAGGAGCTGCAGCCACAACTGGGAGATGATAAGAAAACAGAAATGCCTGGCTTAGACACTCATGGCCGTGTGAGAAATGCTTTTTTAAAGGTGTTTCTGGTGACTGTTTAGGGCTGAGGACAGTCAAAGGGCATCCTTAGCAGATGAACTCTTTGAACAACCAGGTTTTACACATTGAAGGATGCAAGTACTAAACTCAGGCTTGTCCAAGTCTCCCTTGCTTTGACAGGGAGATCATACATTGTGTGTAAATATTCAGGGGCAAGGTGGCAGCTGGAGCTTGCCTTCTGTCTCTGATGTCCTTTCAACAGGAGAGAGAGCTGCCTGTCTGTCAACACACACACCCCACTCTTCTTTACTGCCCTCAGTTTGCACTTAGCTGCTCTCTCCCCAGCATCCAAGGGATAAGAGGAATAATAAAGACAGCACTTCATGCAAGCCAGCCTTCCTCTGGCCCCCTGTGCTATGCATGGCATTCAAATAACCTGTCCAAGCCACCCAAACCCCTGTTCTGGTAAGATTCACCTGCGGCAGGCAGACAGTGGGGGATTGTTCGGAGCAAAACACTGTGCAATCAGTTGGAGATAACAGAGGCTCAGAGGTCAGGCTGGCTGCCCAGAGCATCTTTCATCTTTGACTTATATTGGTAGGACCTAAAGTGTGGCATCAGCCGGGCCTGCCTAGCGGTCAATGGCTGCCTTGTTCTGTCCCCTCATTTATCTGCCATCTCTCTGATGTCACAGGTTTCATCTGGGTAGCTGACTTCAAAGATGCTTTTCAAATTTTTTTAATTTTTCTATTTCAAGGATAATAGCCCCGCTTTTCAAAAGCATTTTGCTCTGCAATCAAATCAAATATTCTTAAACGGACTGGGCCAAGTTAGCCCAGCCCAGGCGCAGAGGTTCCTAAAAGGTGGCCAAAACTTGGTGCCAGGTCCAACAGGTGGACAAAGGGAAGCTGTGTTTTCTGCCCACCTCAACTCTGTTCTCAAACCCACCCCTGCGCTGAGATTTACAAAACAAAGTTGTTTCTTATGATTGTCTGTTCTCCAAGCACATGGACCTAACTGAAGACTGTTCTCCCAGATTACTGACAATGTGCTTCTCTGGAATATCTGGGTAATGGAATTCAACAATTTGGATCACTGTGGTTTTTTTTCTAAGGGGTTAACTTTGAGCCCATGGGAAAAGCTCCGGCCTTCATACCATATAGACTTTGGTTTCATTAAACGTAAACCTGTATGTAGGTGGTAGAATCTGTCACTTTGTGGTGTGATTGTGTCTGTCTCTCTGTCTCTCTGTCTCTGTCTCTCTCTGTCTCTCTGTCTCTGTCTCTGTCTCTGTCTCTGTCTCTCTCTCTCTCTCTCTCTCTCTCTCTCTCTCTCTCTCTCTCTCTCTCTGTGTGTGTGTGTGTGTGTGTGTGTGTGGTCTTTTCAAATTCTGTTATCACCTCAACGGCTCAACGATCCATTGTGGGTTGCCTGGTTCCCGTGATGAGTGAGCGGATCAGTCTTTTGGGCAGGCTGAATCAGCCAGCACCATCTGGGTCTTTTCACTGGATGGGCATATTCCCAGTGAATAATAATGGCTAATCTCAATTGGAATGTGCCAGTTTCTACACACTGAACTAAGCAATTTATGTGCATATTCTTACTGAGTGATCATTCAGCTACTATACTATTATATCAGATTTTTAAGTTAATTATGTGTGTGCTTGTGTACATATGTATGGAGGCCAGAAATCAACCCCTTCCCCTTTGGTGATATTGTCCGGAATCTATCCACATTGTTTTTGTTGTTTTTATTATTTTTATTATTATTATTTTTATTATAATAGTAATAGTAGTAGTAGTAGTAGTAGTAGTAGTAGTAGTAGTAGTAGTATTTTTAAGACACGGTGTCACGTAGAACCCAGAACATCCCAATTTGGCCAGATAAGCTCCAGGGTCTTCCTGCATCAACTTCCCCAATGCTGGGACTGCAGTGCATGCCACCATGCCCAGCTGTTTTATGTGGGTTCTGGGAATCGAACACATGTCCTCAGTCTTGGACAGCGAGCACTTTAAAGATTGGTCACTTTAATTCCAACCCTTGCATTTTATAGATGAGAAAAGGAAGGCTCAAAGAGAACTGAGATCCTAGCTTCTGTCTGTCTGTCTGTCTGTCTGTCTGTCTGTCTGTTTGTTTCTGGAGCCAGGACTCTGAGCCACAGTATTTTGTTGCTGAGGAGTGTGCTGCTATCATCAGAATCTGGGCAAAGGAAATTACAGTGATGAGAAAAGTGAGAACGATGGTTTCTGATTGGGGAATATTTTTCTCAATACATCAGAAAATACATTTTCTCAGTCACAGATGAATTTCCAACCTTCCTCCCATCTTTGTCTCCTCAGAGACTAAGGAGAGTCCTACATCTTCCCAGTGGGGTGAAATAAAGTTTCATGGCTGCTTCAGGAGATGAGGAGTTGGGGGTGATGATCCAAGGTCATGTCTGAAAGCTGGAAACAAACTCAACTTTACATGCTCTGTCTTTCAGCATTTAGATTCTATGGCACCCTCAACATGATTCAGTGGTTGAGAGCACTGTTCACAAAGTTTGCTGACTTTGTTCGACTCTTGGGACCCATACCGTGGAAGGAGAGACCTACCCTCTGACCTCCATGTGTGACACGTAAGCACATGCGCGCGTGGGCACACACACACACACACACACACACACACACACACACATTTTAAAATTCGGAATAAAGTTCAGAGAAAAGATAATAAAAACACACATCAAGATCAAGGGTAGGAGATTCACATATATAGATGTTCTCTTTAAAAACTCTATATAGAGGAAAAATAGAAAATAGTGCGCAGAAAATGGAGGTAATTACCCTGTGAGTAGGGAGTCCACAGATTCAGGCATAAAGCACAGAGAATGGTGTGGGTACAAACCATGGTGGACAGCACCCACAGGAGTGGGGTTGCCAGGGCAACTTGCAGGGAAACCAAAAGGTTTTGGATGAGGAAGCAATGGGGTTTTTATCATTGAGGTTTTGAGCAGGAACAAAAGCCACATCGGTTAAGCCTCCTGTTCAAGCTCAATGTTGATATGGTGGTAGGACAAAGACACTCTCCAGTACTTACTTCACATCTGTAGTGTGTGTGTGTGTGTGTGTGTGTGTAAGACTGTGCCATAGTGCAGCTCTGTGCGGGTGAGAGAAAGCTTTGGGGTATTGATCTCTATCTTCCTACTTATTTGAGGCAGGGTCTCTGTGAAGCTGCCTACCCAGTTTCTGGAAGTTCTCTTATCTACACCTCCATTTCCCAAAAGTGAGGTAGGATTGCAGAAGCTTATACTGTGGCATCCAGCTTTACCTATGGGTTCTAAAGATCCAAGACCAGGTTGCCTGGCTTATTCAGCAAGCGCTTTACCCAGTCAATCATCTCCGCATGCAGCATCTATACTTTTTGAAGGAGGACCATACCAGGAAGTAATATGGGGAGTGAAGGAAAGCTATAATAATTCTGTGACTCTTCTAAGGGGAACAATCTGCTTCTAGAATAGGGGGAAATTGGCTTGTCAACTGTCCAGAAAGTCTCTCGGTAGCTTTGGGGGACTCCTGGAGGCAGTGGCCATTGAAAGGTTACTGTATGAGCCATTGGAATGTAGACATAATGAACTTGGGATTACTTCATAACTATAATATGAGCAGAAGAGACCAAGCCTGGCATTACCAACATTTAGTGAAATGTTCAACAGATCTAACTTGAAGTTAGCTGGGCTAGCAATGATGCTGGATGAGACCATCAGAATCCTAAAGGTACTAGACGATCAAATTAGCATAAACCCAACACCTGTCCACATACAGACTAGAGGAAAGGTATCTTGATAAGTGGTACAAAGACCCCAAGCCTTTAAATAAACTTAATGAAAGCCAGGGATATCATCGTATTGTTGCCCAAAGAGTTAGCGCAAATTCCATCTGCACAAATGCAAATACAAAATCAGGAACTAAAAAAAAAGAGGAAACCTGTGTGTTCTAATGCCTTCTTTCTATAAATCTTTTCAAAGATGTTATCTTGTTTCCTTAGAACTTATAAGGAAACATAAGTTTTATCCGTATTTTTGCAGATGAGTCGGGTGTTCAAGATACAGAATAACTAATTAATTTCCTCAAGATCATGTAGCCAGGAAACGGAAATGCCCGAGTTCATGCTCCAGTCATTTTGCTTGCAAAGCTCAGATATTGCCAGTGCCTGATAATGAGGTCTCAAGAAAACACATGGGGTTCAGTTTACACGGGGTCAGGATAAGAGGTGAGAGTAACAGTGGCTAGAAGGACAGGGTAGCCAGGGGCCTTTTCTGAAGCTGGTTCCCTGTGCTTCACTCTGAGGCTGCTTCAGGGCATCACGTTTTCTGGGTCAGGGTGAGGAACAAAGCATAATGACCTACAGTCAGGAGAGATCCAACAGCTGCCCTGCCAAAAATGGCGACCGTACATATGAATAACCAGCACGCTAAAGATGTTGGGGGCCTGAGATGCATGCCCAGCAGCTGAATGTCTGACAAGGAGTTCAGGGAAACAGTGGCAGCTTGCTTATTCCAAGAACACATCTAGAGCAATGAGTGCGGCATGTCACTCAGACACTGTTTCCTGCTATGTAGTAAGTCTCATGCTGCCACTCACAATAAACGGTTCCAACTTTGCTTGCTTAAGTAACGCGTATTCATGATCCTGCAGTTCTGTAGACCAGAAGTTTAATAGAGACCTCACTGAACTAGAGTCAAGATGTTCTCATGGCTCTAGAATGCTCTCTTCCTCTTATTTCTCCAGCATCTAGAGATGACACATTTTCGGCTTGTTGCTTCCTCTGTCCCTAGCAATAACACTACATCTTTCTGCATAATCACAGCTTTCTTGTACATGAAGACTCTTAGCCTTGGTTCATTTAGGTCCACACCAATAACTAAGGATGGTCTCCCTATATCAAGGTTCTTAAAGCTTTACATCACATCTACAGACCCCCTTTGCCATACAAAGGGACACATTCAAGGTATTATTAGTTCATGGCATTGTTAAAAGGCTGCCATTATGCTCATCATACATTCAGCATGGAAGAGGACTAAACACAGACCTACACAGCAAAGGCTTCTTTGACATCTTGATCTTGAAAATAATTCAACATGAAAAGGACCTATTTCCGGTGCTGGCACTGCAGATTAGATTCTCATACACTACGGGAAGTTGACCAGATGTTTTTACGAGGCTGCTTCAACCCTGGCACAAGAATTCTGTCGAGGCAAATGGCATAGTGTGCTAAATGATGTTGCTCCCAAATCTGTTGCTCGAAGCTTCAGGATGTGACCTTATTTGAAAATAGGATCTTTGCAGATGCAATTAATCAAATGAAATCAGGCTCGGTCAGGGTGTATCCTTAGGCTAGTGACAAGTGTCCTTATAATAAAAGCAAGATACAGGGTGAAGACGTTTATGTGAGGATAACAGAGCATTTGAAATGGAAGACCACAGTTAGAAGCTACCAGAAATAAGGAAGAGATGAGGAGGATTCCATTCAAAGGCTGAGAGGAGGTTTCTGATGCCTTGAATTCAGACTCTGGGGCTCCAGGCCTCCTGGAGAATGTCCTTTTGTTTCAAACCTCCTATTTGTGGTCATTTGCCGTTGTATCAGTCCTAGGAGCTGATGGACCGATGCAGGGGAAGAGTTATTTTGTCTCATATGCTCTCCTAGCTTGTATCAGTACTAGGAACTGATGGACTGATGGGGAAAAGTTATTTTGTCGCACATGTTCCCCTAGTTTTCCAACCCTGGTCCTTGTTAGCATACTGTTCCTTGTGTCTCCTCCCTCGTGTCCCTCTATCGTGGTGGCTAAGGAGTCAGGCTTCAGTGTCTCATAGCACAGAGCTAGGACCCAATGTCTCTAAAACTCAGTCCTCCTGTTTATAAATCATTGAGCCTAACCTTATCGACCCTGTGGTGAGATTTAAACAACTTGTTGTTGGTAAAGGAAGCTCTCAAAAATGACTGTTCACTCTGTGATTGTTTGTGGGCTCTGTATTATGTCCTGGTACTGTCTTGAGTTGCTGAGGTATCTCAGTCAACAGCACCGATGCCAGTGGCAGGATGGTGCTTATACCCCATCAGGGGGTGGACAGTGATAGAGAGAAACATAGTAAGTGCGTAAATTACATGGTAGGCTGAGGCACAAGAGCCATGAAAACCTAAAGCATAGAATGAGGGGTGAGGAGTATTTGTGAGGGACTTCAGATTGAAGTGTGTGTGTGTGTGTGTGTGTGTGTGTGTGTGTGTGTGTGTGTGTGTGTAAGTTGTGCATGTGAGAGAATTCAACCTCAGGGATCACTTTTTAGGAATGTCCATCTTCCGACATGAGACAGAGGCTGTCACTGCGATTTGGGGCTAGGCAATTAGACTAGGCTGGATGGTGAGAAATCTCCCAGAATCCTCTTGTCTTTACCTCCCCAGCATTGTGATTACAAGTGCCCACCACCGTGCCCAGCTTTTTTCCTTGATGTTCAAGACTTCAAGTTTGCCCAGAAGGCACCTTAGAGGTTGAACTGTGTCCTCTGTGGGTTAAAATTTTTAAATAAAGAAGTGAGAAATAAAGAAGTGAGGGTAGTCTTGGGACAATAAGATTTGAATGGGGGAAAAGGCATTAACTCCACTTGAGTGGAAAGGAAGGAGTTAACTCATGCAGGTATCCTCCAAAGATCAAGTAGGGCACCGAGATAGGAAAGGCTAGGCTGTAGAGCTGGATCAGAGCTGCGGCCAGAGAGATGGAGGGGGACACAAGTGGGGATGCAAGCAAGGAACATGGAGATAGTGGAAGGACTTTGTAGTATTTAAAGAATTAATGCTGTTGATGCCACGGAGTACAACTTATGAAGGTTGAGAATCATGTTAGTCCCTTGTGAATCTGGCCAGTGTAATGGAAAGATGTGAAAAGTTCTTGTCTGATAAGTGTTGATCTAATGTTTCAATACATTTGACTCATGAACCAATACCAAAAATAGAGGAGCAACACGCCTGAAACTGGTCCTATGTCTCTGTGGCCCATGGCTATTCGATGGCAATGAAGGAGAACAGAGTGATTTACTTAGAGGAATCACTCATCTCTAGCCCTGAGCTTCATCTTGAACAACACTTGAATAACAGCATTTCTTCAGTACATGCGATGGGAGAGTCTAGAACATAAGGTGTTTGAATGCTAGGTAAATCTTCTATTGGTTCTCTGAAAATAACTATAAGGAAATTCTGCTACTTATCATTCAGAAACTTCTTTGCGCCTTTTATATTTTCATGATTATTTTTACCTTAAGTTCTAATCTCAACCTCTTTTCTTCTATCCCAGCACTTGCTCTGGGCCCCTACAGAGGCCTTTTTCATTTAAGCGCCTCAAAGAAAGAATGAACTCACTATCCCTTCGGAGGCTTAAGCCCACTTTATCATCTCAAGCACTTAAACCAGAGGAATCAAGCCAAGTACTCTCAGTGAGGCAGGTTTGCCTGACCCGAGGCCAGGCAGAGAAGGACTTCATGGAAAAGCAGATCCACCTGACAGTGATTAAGATCCCCCTATCTCCAGGTTCTAGAGCTACACCAGTCACCCATGGGATGTTTCATAACTGCAAACCCCAGGACCAAACCCCAAATCGGTCAAGAGAGAAAGTCCGGGCAGTGGGGATCAGGAAGCTGTACATTTTGTCTCCTCACTGATTCTGACACAAATCTTCCATAGACTTTGTTCACACAACTTTCTAGGAAGCCTACACCTGCATCTGTAGTATCCTTCCTGTTTTACTAAGATTTTGGTGTGTGTGTGTGTGTGTGCACGCGTGCGCGTGCGCGTGCATGTGTGTACTTTCTTGTTGTGATGCAGTCTCTCGTTGAACCTGGAACTCACCAGTTTCTCTAGACCAGCTGGTCAGTGAACTCTGACCATTCTCTTGCCTTGCCTCCCTAGCGCTGGGACTAGAGGTGTGTGCTTCCATACCAGGCTTTTTATGTGGATGTTGGGGATTGGACACAAGTCCCATGCTTGTGTGGTGACCTCTTTCCCAACTGAGTAACTCCCAAGCCCCTTCTTCCCTGATTTTACAGACACCTCTGAAAGAAGTTTTCCCAGCCATTTTGACAATTCACTCAGTTTTCTAATAAAAACAAACAGCCAGGTTTTTGATGACTCGGCAAATTCCATTTTAGTAGAGAAGAGATCTCCTAGGATCATTTATTTATTCATTTTACTAATATTATTAATCTGAGCAGTTTGCTAGCCCTTAGGAATATGATGGGAAGACATGGTCCTGACTTCTGGATTCTTTGCCTGTAGTAACAAAGACAGTGAAGATGTGGAGAGAGTAGATGCCTTCTGTGGGTATTTAGGCAGATTCCCAGACAGGTGCCTGTTATATAGCTGTAATTAAAACATCTTGTCCCAGAGAGATGGGGGAGGCTTAAAAGATTCAGGAGGCTCCTAAGGAAACTTCAGAGGCTCAGTTTTGTATACCATTTTCCTCACAGCCTGAACACTGCTCTGGGGATGGGGGGTGGACTCCTTTAGATTCACGCAGTGATCAGTAAACTTCCCAAGTCTACGGAAGTTCCTGAAATGTACAAGGTTCACACGGCTCTGCCTTAAGGATTCTGCTGAGGAGTAAGGCTACTGTGGAGAGTCCCTTACCTGCAGGCTTGTTGTCAGGGGGTTACCATGAGTTCCAGGGATGTACCCTCCAGGGGTGGGATTTTCAGTGATGCAGCTGTCTTTCACTAGTCCACGCTGTATGTAACCCCTCACTCATACTTGTCTCACTGAACCTGAGGGATGCCTTAGCTCGCTATGCTAGATTGGCGTAGGTATTCCTTTGGTCTGTTGTTGGTGCCCTATCTGGTGTGAAATAGACATTCATTCACATCTTTTGCCTCTATTGCAGACTTGGACACTTTCCTTCCTTCCTTCCTTCCTTCCTTCCTTCCTTCCTTCCTTCCTTCCTTCCTTCCTTCCTTCCTTCCTCCCTCCCTCCCTCCCTCCCTCTCTCTCTCTCTCTCTCTCTCTCTCTCTCTCTCTCTCTCTTTTTCTTTCTTTCTTTCTTTCTTTCTTTCTTTCTTTCTTTCTTTCTTTCTTTCATTTATGTGCATTGGTGGTTTGCCTGCATGTCTGTCTGTCTGTGTGAGGGTGTTGAATCCCCCAGAACTGGAGCTACAGACAGTGGTAAGCTACCTTTTGGGTGCTGGGAATTGAACCCGAGTCCTCTGGTAAAGCAGCCAATGCCCCGCAACCCTCAAAAGTTACAAGATTCACAAGACACACCTCCAATGTTACAAATGGAGTGAATAATCTCTGGGAAGGAGAGCCTCTTTGTGGAGCTGCCTGCTTGTTATGCAGCAGGGTCCACACATGCACCTTTTGTAATTTGTCCTTTGTGCTCAGTTGGACTTTGTGGTGGCACAGCTGCCCTTGTACCTTCATAATCTTGTAAGTGGCCCCAGTAACTCCATTGCTTGGCCAAGCTGTATTTCTATAGAATTGCTTCATTGATATGCTATCAGCACCTTGTCTGGGGTGAACAGATACTTGTTCACACTTGCCAGGAAAAGTCACAGCGCTGTGTGTATCACAGCAGATATGTGCATCTGTGTTTTGTACATATTTGGACAGGTGGGTGTGCAGATCTATTCCGTTTGCTCACAGACTGTTTGACTTATATCATCTTCGATGCTATAGTTATAATGAATGAGCCCAGTTGACCTTCTATGTTTAAAAAGTATTCCTGGGATGTCTAACATACACATTACCCCATGTAGGCACTATAGCTGTCAGAAAGCTCCCTGCAGAAGCAGATGCTGTGGCCCACAAGGAAGATAGCATACTGCACAGCCTGTGATTGCATACCACATAGCCTATGGCACTCGCAGGTAGACCTGGTGCCATGATCAAGAACAGCATATTCTTTACTGGTGTTTGTCAAAAGAGAACCCAGGTCTCTGCTATAATCTGGGAATTCACAGCCCTCATTCCATGTATCATGGAAAACCATCAATGTATATTTTTTTCAGCAAATGTGCCCACAACCTATCTGCTCGCCTCACATAGAACCAACCCGTTACTTTGAATATCCTTTGTTTTAGATTTGTTGAAGGGATGCAAAGGGGCTTTGCATTTGTTTTTAAGTTACACTTTCTTAACAGAATTATGGCAAATATTGCCAAGGCAGCCTAGCAAAGATTCCCTAAGCACTGCTAAGAATTCTTAATGATGACATTATTAATGTTTCTCTCTTCCCGTTCTCTGTGTGTGTGTGTGTGAGAGAGAGAGAGTGTCTATGCATGAGCACAGACATTTTTATACCCATGCCTGAATGCATAGGTCAGTATCTGTATATGCAATGCACCCACAGAGGTTACTCATTAAAATTAAGGTGCTTCTATCTTATTCAACCTTTGCAATCATAAAAGGAACCCAAGGTAGGTAATATTATATCATTCTGCCAACAGAGGAAAAGAAAAAAACCTTCAGGTTGTGTCTTATTCTACTCTCACAGCTAGGGAGAAGAGGAATCAGAAATTGACTGAGCTTCCAATTGAAGTCTCTCTTGTATGTATCCTTGGTGTTGATTTTACTTTCTTTGACCATTCAGACACTCACATCACTCCCTCAAAGGAAGACAAGATGGTCACTTTTATGAATTTGCCCCTTCTTAGTAAGGAAGAAAGCTGAGGGTGGCCCTGATGCTTTCTGCCTGAATAGGACTTTATGCAGACGAACCACTGGCTTTTCACATAGGCTTTAGTGTTTTCCTATAGGTACTGCTAAGGATGCTGTTTGTCTGTGGCCAGCACTGCCACCTGCCATCTGTGCTCACTAGTGGTGATGCCTACTTGTGACTGATACAAAGATGTTTGTATTTATGTTGCTGTTGTTGCCTGTAAAACATGAGTCTATCATTAACCATCGGGATTTGTGTGCAGTATAAAAGAAACTTATTTCATTTAGGACAAATCAAAAAGCAAGGAGAATGCCTCACGGTCCCCCTAAAACACATGCCCACGACATGGTGTCATTTACAGTAATGATTTACATGGATTAAGCCTGATAAGTGTAAAGGTACGGATTGGGATAATTTTGCATTTATGAGATGTCACCCCGAGGTCAGGAAATAAATATCACAGGCACCTAGCAAAGCAAGTTGAAAAGGTGAGGGGGCATGAAGTCGTGCCTCTAGGGTGACTGAGGGTGTTCCCAGCTCTGACAGCAGCCTGCCCCTTTTGTCTTCCTCTGTGTGTGTGTGTGTGTTGGGGGCAGAGGGGGGACATGTGCAAATACCCTGAAGCCTGCGGTTATTAACAGGGCACCAGCTGCTCTGTTTTTATTGCTGTCAGTCACAGTGTCCACCTCTGCCAGTCTGTGGAGGTTCAGCCTCGGTGATCAGAGTGCAGAGCTGCTGGTCCCCATTTGCCTTCACTCTGCCCTCTCATCTTCCAACCAGAGTTTAGCCTGCCAATTCTTCAGCGAGCTGCTTCTGAACAACAGATGTCAGACAGCGCCACCTGCTGACCTAAGGAGGGATATTTGCCATTGCAAAGCTGCGAGCATCTAACCCCAGCAGCTAGCACCCTGGCAGGTCCATGTAAGCCTACTGGGTGACCCATGTGTAGAAATATATCTCAGAAAGAAAGACAACTTGAGGTGGAAGTGGAAACAGACAGCACATGACTTCCAGACAGTGAGAGTTGGCAATACTGAGAAAATACTATTTAGAAATATGAGTTTAAGTTTTACAAAACAAAGGATTTGTAGCCAGGGAGATAAAGTAAAGGGGCTTGCCACCAATCCTGGTCATCTAAATGCAATCCCTGGAACCCACAAGGTGGAAGGAGAGAACTGACTTCTGCGAGTTGTCCCCAACACATGGGTCCTGGCACACAGGTTTACGTGTGTGTGTGTGTGTGTGTGTGTGTGTGTGTGTGTGTGTGTTTGTGTAACACATGAATGAATATTTTTAAAAGATAAAGGGTAAGGCTAGCTGATGGTAAAGGCTGCACAATGCAAAGATAGAGAGTACTGTGAACTGTAGTAGATAGCTGTGGGGCTACTTGTAATTTGATGCTAACTCCGTTCTCCTTGGGAGGGGTTGCAAACAAGGAATGAGTCAGCACTCAGGTGATTTCCTGTAAATATTCTTCCCACCTTAATTTGTAAAAATAAAGGCTAGAGCAGGTAAATGGAAGGTGGAGCTGAAAGGAGAGGGAGAGAGAGAGAGAGAGAGAGAGAGAGAGAGAGAGAGAGAGAAAGCACATGTGCACCATGTGCCTGCAGGAGCCCCAGAGGTCAGAAGAGGACATCAGATCCTCTGAAACTGGAGTTACAGGCAGTCTTGAACCACTGTATTGGTGCTGGGAACTGAACCTGGGTCCTTTTCAAGAGCAGTCAGCATTCTTTATTATGGAGTTATGCCACAACCTTAGAAATATCTTATATATATATATTTTTTTTTGAAGCAGGCGTGTGTGTGTGTGTGTGTGTGTGTGTGTGTGTGTGTGTGTGGTACAGACCAGAAACTGATGTATATCTTCCCTGATTATTTTCCGCCAGCTTTTGAGGCAGAATCTCTGACTGGATCTGAAGTTCAACTGATTAGACTTGACTGAGTGGCCAGAGCGCCAGGGACCCCCGTGTCCATCCCCAACAACAGTGCTATAGTTGTAGACTCAGGCCACCACACTGGCCTTTCGTATGTGTGCTAGGAATCTCAACTCGGATTCTTCCACTTGTGTGACAGATACTTTGCCAACTCAGCTGTCTCCCTAGCCAGCCTCTAGCGTAGGCTTTGTTCAAAGAGAGAACACAGAGGGAAAGCAAATGAATTTTCACATCAAATTCTAATGCAGTCGTGGGTTATTAAAACGGTTTGTCGGTTTTTCAATCAGCTGTTTATAAAATGAAATGGAGCCGAAATAAATAGTTGTCGGCTGCTTCATGTTCTCATGGGAAGCGTCCCTTCCTATGCTCTTCACAATATCTCCTCTCCCCTCTTGTGTGGGAGTCCAGGGAGAAGGCCAGTGGGCTGTTCATAGGGAAGACAGCATGGTGAGACCACACCCTTTGAGCTGGTAGATCCTGGTTGTTTCATGTTCTGCACACTATGTCATGCCTTGCCTGATGACATTCGTTTTCATTAGTCAGATAATACCTTAAAGCCAGGGGCAGTGGTTCAAGAAACTGAACAGACAGCCAAATGATCATTACTAAAGAGTATTCCTATGAACTCTCTCTATCTGGCCTAAGGCTCATTTGCTGTCTGTCCCAATATTTCACTCTGTGAACACGTCAACTGGCTACGGGACACTCAAATCCAAAAATGCATGCCTCGTGGTCTCCACCATGCAAAGAACTCAGACAACATTCTTAGGTTTTTTGGTTTGTTTTTTTTTCCCCCTGAGGGTTTTCTTCAAGGAGGATTTTAAAATCCAAACTGGGCTTATCAACTCCAAATATTTTCTAACAGAGGTATATGACTATGCGTGAAGGTCGTAATAATAATATGGCCCTTTGCCGCAGTCGGTGAGAAATTCAGAATTTCCAATGACGCTGAAACTCGTGTTAGTCCAGACTGGTTCAATTATACAATGAAACATCCCAACAGTTAAACATAACAAAATAAACTGCTTTTTTTTTCTTCTTGCTCATCATGTGTCTTCTCTGGAAGCTCTATCAAGGTCTCCTCTACACTATCTCTCAGGGTAGCTTAACTGGAAGTTTCCTCGGGAGGAGATGCATGGCATCTTAGTCAGGGTTTCTATTCCTGCACAAACATCATGACCAAGAAGCAAGTTGGGGAGGAAAGGGTTTATTCCTTTCTCTGTGATAACTCCAGCTGTGTCAAGTTGACACACAAAACCAGCCAGTACAATTGACCACTTGTCAACTTGACACACAAACACATCACTAGTAAGCCTCAACCTTTACTTTCTTATTCATCCCCAAGATCTAAATAGCTTTAAAAGCCCTATTTACAAATTCTTACATATTAAAATTTCAATCCCTTTAAAAATATCCAATCTCTTAAAATTCAAAGTCTCTTAACTATGGGCTCCACTAAATACTTTCTCCCTTCAAGAAGGAAAAATATCAGGGCCCAGTCACAAAAACAAAATCAAACTCTAACAGTTCAATGTCTGGGATCCACTCACGATCTTCTGGGCTCCTTCAAGGGCTTGGGTCACTTCTCCAGCTCTTGTCTTCTAGGCTCCAGCTGCCTGTACTCCACTGCTGCTGCTCTTGATGGTCATCTCATAGTACTAGCATCTCCAAAACACTGCTGTCTTCCACTGTAACTAGGCTTCACCCATAGCCTCTCATAGACGCTCTTCATGGTGCCAAGCCTCAACTACTTTGCATGATCCCTTCAGTCCCATGGCCTCTCACAGTGCCAAGTCTCAGCTGTTCTTCATGATGCCTTCACTCCTTCAAAACCAGTACCACCTGGGTGACTCTTACACATTACCAAGTACAGCTGCAGCTCAAGGTACAACCTTGGCTATCTCAAAACACTTCCCAGAAGACCTCAATGATGCTGGTATCTTCTTAATCACCAATAATTTCTTAGTTTCAGCTAATCAGCATCAATAATCCCAGTAATGCAAAGGTTTCAATTTAATAGTTCTGGTATCTTGTTAGTCACAGCTAACCTAAACCATAAAATCTTCACAATCAAAATAGCAGCAGCCCTGAAAAGAGTTTTTAATTTTCCCTCTGAAGTTTCACAAGCCAGGCCTCCATCTTCTTCACTATTCTCAACATTATCTTCCAAGCTCCTATACAACATTCCACAGAGCTCTTAACATCCCAATGGCTCTTCTATCTCAAAGTCCTTCCATAGTCCTCCCCAAAACATGGTCAGATTGTCACAGGAAAACCCCACTCCTTGTGCCAATTTGCCTTAGTCAGGATTTCTATTCCTGCACAAACATCATGACCAAGAAGCAAGTTGGGGAGGAAAGGATTTGTTAAGCTTACATATTCACATTGCTGTTCACCACCAAAGGAAGTCAGGACTGTAACTCACACATGGCAGGAAGCAAGAGCTGATGCAGAGGCCATGGAGGGATGTTACTGGCTTGCTTCCCCTGGCTTGCTCAGCTGGCTTTCTTAAGAATCCAAAACTACCAGCCCAGGGATGGCACTACCCACAATGGGCAGGACCCTCCTACCCTTGATCACTAATTGAGAAAATGCCTTACAGCTGGATCTCATGGAGACATTTCCTCAAGGGAGGCGCCTTTCTCTGTGATAACTCCAGCTTGTGTCAAGTTGACACACAAAACCAGTCAGTACACATGGCTTTTTAGCCAATTTTCTGATTTCTTCAGACTTGGACCTTGGTAACTATGCAGCAGCTTCATCCATAACCAAATATATTTAGCAGCACATTCTCTTGAGATAGTCTTAGTTCAGCTGCTTGTGGGGCTTGGATAACGAAGCCAAAGTAATCATTATGTAGCAAATAGGAAAGTTATTTGAGGTCAGGTAGGTCAATTAAGCCCCAAAGTATTAAATGAAACAGTAGCTTGCTTTTGTTGAGCTAGCAATGTGTTTTAAAATCAGAACGGGAGGAATAGGAACACCAATGAGTTGCTAGCATGCTTGACAGGCACACATGAAAGCCAAGATCTTATGTTATCCCTGCATAACAGGGCACGGTGCATATGCCTGCCATCCCAGCACCAGCAAGGTGAGGACTGAGGGACTTTCAAGCTCCATAAGGCTTTCAGTTTCAGCTACACGAGACCCAAGAAACAAACAAAAGTAAAGCTCAAACAGAGGAAAATCCAGAAATGGAAAAAAATTATCCATAGTTTTCATGACCTCCAAACAGCAAGTGAGACGGTGTTGAGCAGTTTTTGTGAACTGTGTCACTTTATTGTGGGCAGAGATAGTCACCACACCTTTCTGTCCCTTGGAAGATGTACCCTTGAAGGAAATCTTGGTTGTTTTGTTGGAATCCTCTGCTCATTGCAGAACTGAATTACTCTGCAGATGATATTAATCGATTACCTCTTTTTTTAAAAAAATATTTTTATTACGAATTTTCCTCATTTACATTTCCAATGCTATCCCAAAAGTCCCCCATACCCTCACCCCCACTCCCCTACCCACCCACTCCCACTTTTTGGCCCTGGTGTTCCCCTGTACTGGAGCATATAAAGTTTGCATGACCAATGGGCCTCTCTTTCCAGTGATGGCCGACTAGGCCATCTTTTGATACATATAAAGCTAGAGACAAGAGCTCCGGCGTACTAGCTATTTCATATTGTTGTTCCACCTATAGGGTTGCAGTTCCCTTTAGCTCCTTGGGTACTTTCTCTAGCTCCTCCATTGGGAGCCCTGTGATCCATCCAATAGCTGACTGTGAGCATCCACTTCTGTGTTTGCTAGGCCCCGGCATAGTCTCACAAGAGACAGCTATATCTGGGTCCTTTCAGCAAAATCTTGCTAGTGTATGCAATGGTGTCAGCGTTTGGAGGCTAATTATGGGATGGATCCCTGGATATGGCAGTCTCTAGATGGTCCATCCTTTTGTCTCAGCTCCAAACTTTGTCTGTGTAACTCCTTCCATGGGTGTTTTGTTCCCAATTCTAAGAACGGGCACTGAGAAACACTATTTTCTCCATAAAACTCATCAACTGATGCATTCAGTATCACTGACAGAACAAAGCCTGGAGCTCTCCAGGCTCACAGAACAGTTCCACGAGGTTGCCAAGGAACCAGGCCCCTCCAGGTTTCTGCTGCATTGTTCTGAAAAGTGACTGTCATCCCCAAGGTCCAGGGCAACCTCCACAGCTGCAACCATTTGTCAACAGGATGAAGATCTCAGTGCTTTTAAGAGATAGCTCAGAAGTAGCTCCTGTGTGTGTGTGAAATGTTTGGTGGGTGCTTGTATCGTTTCTAGTGATCCTCTAACCAATTCCTCCAGCTTAACAATCAACCAGTGTTCTATAAGATCTGATCAAAGAATTTCTAAGTCCTGTGGCTTTCAGTGTAGGACATGAAGAGGATGCTGCGTAGATTGAAATAGAGAATTCCTTGGGGGAGGCAATAGGAGGATATGTAGACCGTGGGGATAGCAAATTGGCATGGAGTTTACTCTTCAGCCTTGTGCACATGCCTGTCTAGTTATATAAATTGCTCTAAGAAAGATATCAGAACACACTGGCTTACAAGAGGACACATCTTTCTCATGTGCTAGGGTGATGGTGTTTATGCTAGTAGGGTAGCTTTGTCCTCTTAAAAGCGTTCTCTTGTGACTAGAAGTGGTTGTTTTTTCCAGGGCTTTCAAAATGGCCAAGGAGCACACCCCTGATCCTCTTGATGGTCCCTGAAGTATTCTGTTCCCACTCATATTCCCTGGCCATTGTAGCTCACATACAGCCACACTGAGTGGCCGGGTTACCAGCTGAAGTGATTTCTGTGAAACCAGGGGAGAGGGGACATCGTGGGCCAGCTAGAATCTCTTGGAGTCCTTTTCACTGTTGAGTCCTGTCATCTCTGAATGAACAGGTGGAATCCAGCACCAAAGCCTGGACTGTGGGGAGCTCCCTGTTTTATGGCTGAGGAGTGGACCATAGCTTAATGAAGGCAAACAAGGCCAGGGCTCTCTGGTAACAGAGACAAGCATGCCACCACATGGGTGGATTCTACTCAAGCCTCAGTCACTGTGGGATGACCATTCCCCCATCATACTGGCCTTGTGGGTGGACTTGGGTGTCTGGTGTACCTAACATTCATTCCATATAATATTTTGCTTTTCTCTGGTTGTATAGCCACATAAGATGCTTTCTAAGAGAAAAGCTGACATTTCAAGGAAAGTAAGCCTTCTCTGGGATGCTTACCATCACCAGCTCAGTTTGCATAAATGAGTGTCCTATGGAGAATAAGGGATTAGTCCTTGCCCTGAGAGACAGACAGAAGATGTTACCTCCCACACACCTTCTTGCCTTCTCCTTTTTAATTGAGATATATTTAATGTAGCACAAAGTTCATCTATTTTAAAAGTAAAGTTTTTTTACCTTAATGTCTTTAAGATATTGAGTTGTATAACCATCTTTATAATCGATTTTAGAATATTTTGATAATCATTCCTTAAAACCCACCTCATTAAAAGACTAACTCTAGTTTCCCCTACTTTTATCTTTGGAAAGTACTGCTTTCTGTCTCTATAGCTTTACCTATTCTGAACATTCCATGACCTAGAATCATCCACTAGGTGAATTTGGGGCAAGATTTCCTTCATATGGCTTATTCTTTTCAAGTCTTGTCCCTGATTAGTCTGTATTAGTCCATGTATCAGCCTGTCATTCCTTCTTACAACCAAATAATAGTTATTTTATAGATATGACATGCTTATCGATTTATGAGCTGGTGGGCATTCTTCCGCCTGAGGTCTAAGAATGCTGTTGCTCTGAGCATCCATGTGCAAGTTCTGTGTGAGTGAGTTTTCACATCTCCTGAATACATACCTAGGACTGGATCAAACTGTAATGCCCAACTTTGTGAATATCTGTCTGGTTGTTGATCAATGGGAACATACCAGGTATAATCCCACCAGCCATGTACGAGGCTTCTAACATCGCCACAAGCTAGTGAACATTTATTGTCCGTTCTTTCTATTCCAGTCATTCTGACAGTATCTCATAGGTGTCGACTTCCATTGTCTCAGTAGCTAGTGATGGAGACCATTTGTTAGTGTTATCGTCAACCATTTGCACTCCTTCTTTTAAAAGGTGCTCAGTTACGTTGCTTCATCATTTTAAAATTACATTGTCTTTCTGAAATTCTGTCTTGCGCATTCTTCAAATATTATAGATACGGACCTTTCTCAGATATATGATTTTAAAAAAATGTTGCCTTATATCCATGTGGTACTTCAGTTCTGCTCCTGATTCTGGAACTTGTCTTTTTCCTATCTTGATGTTATCAAAGACCAGTCGGTTTCAGGCAAAGGTACATGCATAAATACATTACTAGGAAGATTTTAGTTATAATAAACAATACAAATCACCCCAGGTGATGGACAGGTGTCCATGGCTCCTCAGGTGATGGACAGGTGTCCATGGCTCCTCAGGTGATGGACAGGTGTCCATGGCTGCTCTGAGTTCTTTTGGGTAGGGATAAGAGTTTGGCTCATCAAATCAATCAAAATAGAAAGCAGCAGCCAGATTAGGTCAGATCTAAAAAGCTTATTTTGCTTATTATTTCTTCCTAAGTTTGGTTAACAAACTGTTTACGTCAATAGGATATGTGAAATAAAAAACTGCCCTTTCCGTGGACTGACCACCCACCTCCTCTACGGGTTTAGAATGGTTGAGGATGTCAGGGACGTGTGTACAACTCTCTGGTGCTGGGTATTGCTGGGTCCTAGAAGCTCTCTTACCCTAATTCCTGCCATGTTTCTGTCTTTCCCTTCCTCTGTTTTACAGTTGCCCCATTGCCTGCCCTTCCTGGCTGCCCGTCCGAGTCTCCATCTTGTCTTTCTGAAAAATGAGTTGGAAGGGTAAGGGTCTCTAAGCAGGATTTAGAGTCTTAGCTGAAGCAAATGGTGGGTGGTTGTTAGCACTCAGGGTGAGAGTAGCTAGGCGCATGGTTTTGGTATGTTTTCCCTCTCATTCAGTGGGCAGATCCTCCCGACTTCCAAAGGGCTTCAGTGTGCAGGATCTGTCAGTGGGGCATTCTGGCGGAGGGTTGCTATAGCACAGGAACAGATGACAAGACCACAGGCAGTCTGTCCCCTTCTAGGGAATAAGGCAAGGATTCCTTTAACACAATGTGACAACTAATCTCTCTATAGCCTCTGACTGAGAGGTTTTAATTACGACTGTGAAGTACACACCTGATTTCTTCATACACGCAAACAGCCGGGCTTCCATGTGGCTCTTCAGCGCTATAGAGCATCAGTCAGCTCTGAGCAAGATGATCCTGGCGCCTTCTGTTCTCATCTCACTTTGCTTCTTTAATGTGGTTTTCTCTCTCCTCTCATTACCTTTGAATCCTTGAGAAAAGGTGTTGATGTTATTCTTTGAACTAAGGCTGAGTTTTTCAGCTCTGCTTCCCCCTCTCAGCCGCATGGGGGAACCTGGTGGTCATAGGAAAGGAGGGGCTGTCACAGCTTTGCTGGCATTGGGATAAAGATGCCTTTGAGAGAAGGGTGTGTGTGCTGCAATGGAATGGCATTGTACAGGGATGGCGGGAGTCAAAAGCACAGGGGTGGGGGCACATAGATCACTGTGGTCAGTTTTGAGCCCTCATCCCCAAAGACACCTGTGTCATTCATCATGTGTAACTATATCAACAAGGTGGCACAAAGGAACCCATTTTTAGAAGCATGAGGATATTTTGTTGTGATTATTGTATAGTCTGTAAGTGTGTGTGTACATTTTTATGTGTGCACAGATACACATGGAGGCCAGACGTTAGCCTTAGGTGTGCTTCTCACCTTGTCGTTTTATTTTTCTTTGAGTTTGTTCTTTGGTTGATTTGGTTTGGTTTGGTTTGGTTTGGTTTTTGTTTTGTTTTGTTTTTGAAACTGGGGCTCCTACTGAGACCTGAGGCTCACAGAGGAAGCTAGGCTGGCTGTTTCCCAGAGGTCCCCCAAGCCCTTCTCCTTCTTCTGGGCACAGAGATGATGGGGCATGCCCCATCCCTGGCTTTTTGTTACATAAACTCTCTCAAGCCCAAATCTTCATGTTTGTACAATAAACATTTGTTGACTGCGTTATCTCTGCAGATCCCTAAATTATTTACTTATATTTAAATATGGGATTATGGCAAAGATCCACCACTTATAAATGCTACTGCCTCAAGGCAAAACAACATTGTTAATGATGTCAAGAAAAGTCTTAGAAAATAGGAATGCCAACCACACACAGCTTGATTGTCCATAGCAAAGCCCAGCTTTTCCACTGTGAACCATTACCCAGCGGTTTATAAATAAGGACGTCCGTTGATGTCAAGAGAAAAGGTACACATTAAAGAGGAAGGACTATGGAATCATTATCCAGATGCTGCCATGTCCAGGGAGAGGTCAATACAGGGCAGTCCTTTGTCCTTTGTGCACTCTGCGAAACCCAGGCTTTTAAGGGGTAATTTCTGCCCAAGGTTCCCATCAGCCCACAGGCCAGGAGAGTGCTGGACAGACGTTTCTGCCTCTTCCCTCTCATTCGTGCTTCTCAGCAGCCACACACCATGCCCTCTATACAGAGAGGGACTGATAGTGGACACTTAAAGCTGCCAGTTTAGTACTAACAGTTTTGACCCCAGGGAGACTTCATAACCCTCACTCACTGCTCTAGAAAGGCAGCCTTCCTCCAGGGCACTCTAGCAAGGTTTCCTCTTCGAAATCTCTAGAATTCTTCGCATCTCACGCCACTGGGCGACCTGCCCTCCTTCTGCATGTCCGCTTCACCAATATATTAGTGACCTTTATGGCTACTGCACATGGCTCAGACCATGTTGTCCTAACCTGGTTTACTCTTCCGTGACTCTGGGTTGTCCAGTGTCTTTCATCTGTTTTTCCATTAAAAATGTCTTCTCTTTACTGGACATCTTAGAATTGGATTATTTTTTCCTTTACTCTGAACACATCCTATACCCTCTTATTTTTAAATCTTTGTGTTCTATGCCATTCCTCTCAAATATTCCATCCTCCGGGCAACCTCAACCCATCAAGAATCTGCCCATTTTTAAATATGCAGTCTGAGTACCTCATTTTGTGGGGAGAGCTTTTCTTTCAAGCCTCCTCAGCTCTTTCCTTGCCACTCTTTGGGGCTGTGTTCTAAATGTATAGAGGAGACTTGGCAAAGACTGAGAGGAAGAGACCCTTCATTACCAACAAAGTGTAGCTTTAGCCACAACCTAGACTCCTTGGGCCTCAGTTTCTTCTGGCACCAGTGGGATGGTTGTGTATTACATGGCTTCTAAGAGCCCTCTCCTTGATTACCCAGTGATAGCTTTGGAATCGACATATAAATCGATAAAGTCTCTAACTCATTTATGGTAAGACACACAATGCCACAGTCACCTCATGTGTCTTGCTTCTCTGTACACAGGTATCTTGCACAGCAGGCACCAAGTACTTGCTGAATGAAGCATGAACACAGCCAAATCTTATGCTGCAGCCTGGTCATTTATACTTTACCTTTCAGGGGTGACATGGAAGAGAGAGATGCTGTAGGGCAGTTATTTGATTCCTATTCATGACTCCCTGTTGTAAATACACAGTGCTTGCTTTGATGTGTTTACATTTAAAAAGATCATTTTCCTATTCTTCTCTCCCCCCAATTTTCCTAAATAAATTGTTAGATCACCAATGGTTTGTGGTTTGTGAGTGGATATGCTCCAACTTTCCACATCAAAATAGCATGTTTTGGGTGTTTACAGGAAGCTTAGTCAATCGCTATCTAAGCCACCAGAGCCTGGGATTGGTCTGCAGCACGAGGTAGGTGATCATCCATGTGATATGATTTCAGGAGCACCAATGGTGCTGCCATCTGCCTACCATGTGGTTATGTTAAAGTAATTGTTCTTTTGGTTTCAGAAATCTAAGTCTCTCAGGGGAACACTCATAAAATGCTTAGCCTCAGATTATCATTGGCCAGCAACAGTTGCTTCATGTGCGTTATGCAGAGCCCAAGTTCTGTGAGATGCCCACCGAAGGGTGTTTCCTACGTAAGAGCTTCAGTGGTAAGAGACGTCTGGAAGATACAAAAGTCATAGCTGAGCATCTTTCTAGGTGTGGGACCTCTTGGAGCCTGGAGATGGCTAACTGGCACAGCAAACCCAGGATGCCACACTTCCAAAATTGTCATGGCTTCATAACTAGAACCTCCCCACTGGTGTCTGTGTGTGTGTGTGTGTGTGTGTGTGTGTGTGTGTGTGTGTTGGGGCATGTATATATGTGTTTATAGTGTACACGAGTACCTGCGGAGGCCAGAGATCGAAGCTGAGTATCACTTTTATCATATTACACCTTATTTATTGAGTAGTGTCTCTGATTGAACCTGGAGTTGATTGATTCTACAAGACGAGTTGCCAACAAACCCCAGGTTTGCTCCTGTGTCTGTGCCTCTACATCGCAGAAGTTTCGGACGTGCTAACATGTTTGACTTTTTACAGGGCTGCTTTGGAATCCAAACTCAGGCCCTCAAACACAGCAAGCATTAAAACAAAACAAAACAAAATGAAACAAAACACAGAGCCATTTCCCCAGCATGTATCCTTTCAACTTCAGTGATTTATTGTTATATCAAGTGTCCTGAGGGTCTAGACTATCACTAAATGTATCACTGTCACAGGGAAATAAAAAGCTAGTCAAACATCAGACTCAGAGAGGCAAGCAAGACCCCAGTGGAGGGAAAGCTGTATGTATACAGATGGCTGTGGCTGTCAGCCCGGCAGCCCAGCAGCCCAGCAGCCCGGCAGAGTCACTGTCAGGTGGAAGTGTTCAGCAGGTGGAGAAAGTCCCTTTCTGCCAGAGCCTCAGCCATCATCATCTCTCTCACAAAACTGCACCTCATTCACCTTCGCTTCTCTGTCCTCGCACCTCCTCTGAGTGACCTTGAGGTACTCGAGAAAGCAGATGTCATTTCGATAGCACAGTTGTTGAATGTCGCACTGCCCTGGGAGGATTCTAACCCAAGAATTTAAGAAGGCTGTGCCTATTAGATGTGCAGACTATTGCTTAGCTCATTAAATGCGACTTTTACACTTTTTCAAGAGATGGTGTCTATGGTGGGGAAGACTGGAAATCAATATTTGTTTCCTGATAATGGAGGTTAAAAACAGAGAATTGGTTATTTCACCCCTTGACTTCAAACAAACAAACAAACAAACCATAAAAAAACCTTACCTCACATCAAATCCTTTAATTAAATGGATGAACCATAAAGTTTAAAAGAAAGAGCACCATTATGTAGCTAACTGAAAATGTGGAGTAGAAAATGAAAGATGGGAGAAGGCAGAGCAGACGCAGGTAGCAGAGAGCCCTCTGGAGCTCTGCGATGCCGATGCAGCTCAGGGTAAGAGAAACAAAGCCAGATGGTCAGCTGACTACAGACATGGTGGATTGAGCTCCTTGCCTCCATGGACCGGCGAGAGGATAAGCTCATGCCACTGTCCTACCCACAATGCCCCTCTCGTACGTGCTGCCACTGCTCTTTTGGTACTGCCAGCCTCTCTCTTGCCCGGCTGGTATCCCTGCTCTGTGTGCCTGGAATAGCTCACTCATTGCCTCTCTGATGGATCACTATCTCTCGTTAAAGTTGGAGGATACATTCAAGTTAGTTTCTAGAGCATCACACACTAGAGGCTGCGTGTTTGGCATGCAATAACTTTCTGGTTCCTTTTAATTCCTTCCACCTATCCCTTGAGCTACTTCATCAGCATCGGGATGCATCTTGGACTGTTGTGCTCACACTCTCCTTTGTCCTTTGGCATGTCACCCTGCCACCCTGCCACCCTGCACTGTCCAAATATGTGCTTGAACCATGACAAAGATACACCCTTAACCTTGAAGGGTACATCTTGCCGATCTATCCTTTGACGGACACCCACAAAGAGTGGATGGATTCCTCCTTATATAGTGGGGATGTCAGAATGCTTGGACCCAAGAGAGGTATAGAAGAGACTGAATCTTTCCCTCCCCACCTTTGGTTTCCTGGTTCAAGGACTGGAACCAGACACTGTCCTGGCCACTCTGGGAAAGGCCAGTGCCACCTGCTGGTGGAGTTTGTCTGAGCTCACATTCTCATCTGAGCTCCCATGGTGGAGCCAGTCCCAGCAACACATCCTCATCTGCTAAGGTGGCAGCCCTGCAGGGGGCTAATGAGAAGGGAGGTGGAAGGCAGGAGCTTCCACGGGAACAAGTAATTATAGCGCCTCAAGCTGCTGACAGGGCAGTCAGCTGCAGGGCTGCTGGCAACGGTGACTGCTGTTACCTGTGCCACAAAGTCTCTCCCTCCTAATGAGGTTATTACTACCCCACTGGCTGATGGGACCCTCAGGCCTCTCCTCATTATGCCTTCCTGCCTATAGGTCCAGGCTAGCCTTCCAGATAGCCTCAATGTCTAGTCTGTATAGTAAAAGGGAGCGCTCGCACATGGCACTCACTTGGAGGGTCTTTGCTCAGTCTTGGCTGGCTTCTGGACTGAGCAGGGGTGTGAAGATGCCTGTAGTGCTCAGGAATCTTAATGACCTGTGCTGCCCTTTGCCGGGCTTTGTTAGTGGCTCCTGACTGATGCTTCTCTGGCATGCCTTTAATTCTCTTGGGGTCTCTCTCCATGACTTCTCACTTGGGTTGAAATGCATCCTTCCTACCAGTTCTCAGCTTCACTGTTTTGTGTGAATCCCACTTACCTATGCTATAACACACTGCCTGCCATGGTGTTGGCTTCAACCTGATCCTGTAAGAGTTATTGAATGAGGAGAGGGTATGATGGGAGTGGGGGACGAGGGTGGTGGTGGTGGGGGGGGATAAGGCACTTGCCAGCAGGCACTTCTCAAGCAGGTATGCAGACCTGAGTTCAATCCCCAGCACCCAAGCATAAAGACTAATGCAATAGCAAAAGCTGCGTGGGGAGGCGAAGGCAGTCAGATCCCTGAGACTGGATAGCTCTGTATCATAATTGCTAAAGCTCAGGTCCCGGGGAGTGACCCAGTCTCAAAATGCAAGGAGGCTTAGCAGCTGCAATTAACTTCTGGCCTGCACACATATACCAGCTTGCATACAGACAAGTTAGGAGAATGAACCAAAGAGTTAGCTGCCTAGCTTGAGTGGGAAATCTACAGCAGCTTCACAGAGAGGCTCACAGAAGAGCCGTCCCTGTGCGAGTTGAAATCTCCCCACCCTCTCTTAGACACACACACACACACACACACACACACACACACACACACACACAAACACACACACACACACACACACCATCACTGCATTTTGACAACCCTAGATCTCTTGGTTAGGATTTCTAGCTCTTTCCTGAGGTCAAGCCCATTCTGAGGGGCAGATACTGCCCAGCCTGACATCTCTCTCCATCTTTTTTTGCAAATTACCTCTCTTGCCATTCTTTTCCAGCCCCTGCCTTCACCCTACATCTTCCAGTGCTAGAACAGACCGGGAAGCAAACCTAAAGAGGATTTCTGGTTGTTTGACAATGACTGTGCTCCATGTCCTTTGCAGACCTTAGACCCCCCCACCCCTCCAGTAATCTCCTGGCCTTGTCTGGATGACACCGGGAAGAAAGAACAGGATACCAATGGCAAAAACCTTGGAACAAAGGCATGGACACCGGCAGGAATCAGCCCAAGCTCTCTGCAGGCAACTCAACCTGAAGCTGCCTGGGTCCAGTGAAACGCCCCGCAGCGCTCCACCTCTCTCAACAGCTGGCCCGCGTGTCACAGCCAATTAGGCTTTGGAGGGAGTGAGAGAGAAAGGAGTGACACCGTGTATTGATCCCCGCTGTCACGGGGCAGATGTGGAGGCCAGCACGCGGGCCCCCGCACGGCCACGCCGCTAATTAATCACCTTGGCCACCGAGTCGTGACAGCGCTTTGCTTTGCACGATGCCAGGAGCCTGGCACCTGCAGAGAGACGCACTCGCAGGCAGGGGGCCCTACACCAGCCATCCCCTTCCTCCGCTGGCCCTCCAAACCCGGTTTCTGGCAAGTTCTCATTGCAACTGTAGTGTTAAAAGGAAAGGCAGAACAAACTTTTCAAAGTCAGTGATTATTACACACAGCGCAGGGTTGGAGGAGCTCGTGAGCAAGGCAGACACAGAGGGAGGGTGCTCAGACACAGAGGGAGTAGCTAGGAGAACGGAACCAGAGGATGCTCTTTCTGAGTAAGCTTGTACAAATGGGACTGTGCACCCTAGGGCAGCAGCTCCTGAGACAAAACATTGGGTTTATCTGAGCACAAGAACAGAGATTCTTATCCTTTGTGTTCCAACTTTGGGCACAGTGTACCACAGTGCATTTATAAATAGTCAAAAAAAAAAAAAAAAAAGGAATAAGACACAGCTGGCTGTTACTTTCAAGGAGCTCCTGGCCAGCTGTGGACATAGGCACACACCAGGTCATTCATTGCACGGCAGCCTGCACTGCAGAGTCTGGTGTGTTGGAGGGGTGGGCATGGGTGTAGAATAAGGGCCGAGAAGAGTGACAACAACCTGTGTTTCAACTGCAGGACATTCAAGTGATACTGTTTGGTGGACAGGGGCAAGTCCAAGTGAATCATACCTTATTCCTATTAAAACTCAATAGCTTTTCTTCTACAGGTAAAGTCTGCACCCAGCCATTTCCAAACTGAATGCAGACAAGGCTGTCTGAGCCAATGGGAAGCATTGGAGAAGACTGTGCATCTATGTGGGTGTGAACTTTTTGTTGTGCGTTTGTTTGTTTGTTGTTTGACACTGAGACCTATCACCCACATAGGCTTATTGGAAGGAATATCAATTCAGTGTGAGGAGGAGTTAGTTCAGGTGTACTGACTGTGGTGGTTTGAATATGCTTGGCCCATATGGAGTGGAACTGTTAGGAGGTGTGCTTTCTCCATCTCTTTGATGGAGAAAGTTTGTCATTGTAGGGGTGGGGTTTGAGACACTCCTCCTAGCTACGTGGGAGTCAGTCTTCTGTCTGCCTTTAGATCAAGATGTAGAACTCTGAGTGCCTCCTCTACCCTGCTTGCCTGGATGCTGCCATGCTTCCTACCATGATGATAATGGACTGAACCTGTAAGCCAGCCCCAACTAAATGTTGTCTAAGAGTTGACTTGGTCACGGTGTCTGTTCACAGCAATGAAAACCCTGACTAAGATACTGATCAATGTGCAAAGAGCAAGAGACTATGGAGTGTTCAGCCACAAATAGGGCATCTGTGTTACCCCCACCCCAAGACTTAGGGAACACAGTGGAAAAGGTGGCCAAAATATGTCAAGAGCCAGAAGTCTTCAAAGGCTGCTGCAAAATAATGTCTTTTGGAAGCAGCAAGGCCTTTGCCCTCATGAGCTCTCAGAAGCTGTAGTTTGTGGTGCAAATCCACAAATCTGATGTGAGACCAGGACAGTCAACACCCCAGCATGAAGAAGGAAGGGCTCAGGAGGCCCCATCTCTAGTTAAGGCGCTAAAGGCAATTGGCGAATACTGGAAGAGGGGGGGGGTATCAATTTTCTCCAGCAGTGTGGCCTGTGGTAGGGGGTTCATGTTCCAATAGACGGTGTCCCACACTGGTGCACATATAGGCAGCAGTAACTGGTCTCAGTGGGTTGAGGAAGAGAGAGACAGAGACACAGATGGGGGGATGGGTACAGAGGTAGGGAGAGAGGATATAAACTAGGAGGGGGTTGTGGGGCTCTGCAAGAAGTCAGAAGGTGAATACGGGTATGCCCTAAGTACTTGACAGTTGTGTATTAAGTTGAAGGATAATAAATATGTTTAAAAAATTGAAACATAGCCTCAGCAACTTGTTCCTCAGGATATCTGTAGATGCCTCCTTTGGGCATAATTTTTATTTTACTGATAAACTTTTGAATGAGGAGCCAAATTAAACATTAAAAAACAAAGCACAGTGAATTGGTCTGAGGGGGCAATGGGAAAAATGGTAAAAGTGACCCCAGAAAACAGAGCACAGCATGTATGACCTCCACCCCCAAAGTGTGCAGACTTAGTTGATGCTGCTGCAGCCAAGTAAAATCAGTTGCCTTCATCTGCTTCAGGGAGGCAGCCCCTTTGGTGATGCCTGTGGCCTGCAGCCCCTCAGAGCCTTCAAGATATCTTTCTAGAGGGAAAGACTGAGATGTCTCCCCAGACCTAAGGGAAAAGGTTTCTGGTTTAAAAGACAAAGACTCCATCTAGTGGTTGAATGAAACATCGCAGCTCCTGTGGCACAATTTCAAGTTGAAGAACTGTGTATTTTAGGATTACAGCATTAGGAGGGTTGAGAACCACTTCTGTAAACTGAATGTATCCCTCCTGCCCCTATACACAGCCCTTCATAGGCTACAGTGGCACTTCACAGAGGAGAAAAGGAAGGCACTATCTTAAGCTGTCACATATCTGATTTTTGGATTGTCATTTCCAATTGAGACTCGAGTTTCTCCTGAGGGCACAGCAGAGCGTGCAAGAGGTCACTCCAAAGTTCACAAAAATCTCTTTGCCATCGTGGCTACTGTGATGGTTTGTGTATGCTTGGTCCAGGGAGTTGGTCCAGGGAGTGGCACTATTAGGAGGAGAAGTCTTGTTGGAGTAGATGTGGCCTTGTTGGAGTAGGTGTGTACAGTGGGCGTGGACTTTTAGACCCTTGCCTGGGAGCCAGTCTTCTCCTGTTTGCCTTCAGAACAAGGTGTTGAACCCTTAGCTCCTTCTGCACCATACCTGCCTGGGAGCAGCCATGTTCCTGCCTGGATGATAATGGACTGAACCTTTGAACCTGTAAGCCAGCCCCAATTAAACATTGTCCTTATAAGATTTACCTTGGTCATGGTGTCTGTTCACAGCAGTAAAACCTTTACTGAGACAGCCACCATTGCAGATTTGCTTCTGGACGGGAGTTGAGGAAAAACCAGTCCATGAATCGCAGTAAGGATATGTCACCCTCAAGGAGGAGTCGATAAGACCAACCATATAAGATAAACTTAGCATTTGTCAGAAACAGAAGTTACAGGGAGTATGAACTGACTGCAGGGTGTTCTCCATAGACTGAGCACTGTCACCATTTAAAATGACTTGATGGACAGATAATAATGGCTGACATGTTGAAGTGTTTTAGTGGGACCTGGCAGCTACTTCATAATATTAGCCGCTGTGATTACTCAGAAGATAATTTTAATGTCAGAGCAATCCATCTAACAGCTCTAGGATGAGAAATAAGTACTGTTGTTCTAAATAAGGCTCCAAGGGATAGCAGGAAGAACTTCCAATGAGCATCTGTGAGAAGTCTGAGATACAACTGTCAAAACTGTTCTTTGTACTAGATAGGACTTGGCTGTCTACAGAGGAAGTTCTATTTATTCTGTCCCCACTACACTTGCTAGTATATTTGTGAGGCCAGGGGTATTCACTTTGAAGCTGGGGTGTCCCAGCTTCTCCAGTCTGTCCAGATAAACCTGTACCCCTTTCTGGAGTATTGGGGTTGTATTAGGCTGGTGGCCAGAGGCAGTCAGTAAGCCCTCCTAGATACATACAGCTTGAGCACAGCTCACACACTGGGTTAGAAGGTTAGACACAATGACCCATGGTGAGAGCCACCGTTTCTCCTTTAATGGATATTTTCCCTTGATTGTGAAGTTGAGAGCTTCCTGGACAATACAGTTCTGAACTTTCAAGTGGAGTTTGGGGGGTAACATGTGATAGGTTCCTGTGATCTACTAAACCAGATTAACCCAGTCGGAGTGTTGATATGCTGGTGACAGGATGGGAAAGAGAAGTTAAAGATCACTGGTAATAGCAGAAGGAAAAAGGAGATGTAGAAACAGTTGCTATGGCAACTCTACCTGCTTATTTTAATCTGGGTCTTTGGAGACCACAAAAATGTGTTCAAAGAGTGATACGTAAAAGTAGTGAATAGTATTATAAGCCCCACGTGACCCTCAATTCATACATCATCTTTTTCATCTTATACCTGAACTGCTTATTTAACTGCTAAGGAAACAGCTGTAATACCATCATCACACCAAAAATTAATGGGAATTCTTTAATACCATCAAATATTTAGCATTCATATCTCTGCTGCTGTGTAATACTCATGACCATGTCTTGGTTTTGAATCAGATCACGAATAAAGTTTATGCCTGTGTGCTGCTCAATATCTTCATCAAGCTGGCATCATTTGGGAAGAGGCATTGTCATTTGGGAAGAGGTAGCCTTGATTGAGGGATCACTTCCATCAGACCTCAGAAATGTCTGTAGGCAAAGCTGTGAGGTGTTTTCTTGATTAATAATTTATGTGGGAGGCCCAGCCAACTGTGTGTGGTGCCATTCACAGGCAGGTAGTTATAAATGATAAAAGAACGCAGGCTGAATTAAAAAAAAGGAAAAAAACAGGATGAACAAGCTACCAGGAGCAAACAGCAAGTACTTCTTCTCTATGGCCTCTGTTTCAGATCCTGCCTCCAGGTTCCTGCTTCAGCTCCTGCACTGACTTCCCTCAGTGGATGGACTGTGGTATGTAAATGTAAACCAAATTAACACTTCTTACTCAGATTGCTTTGGGTCATGGTCCAGTATTTATCACCAAAAAACCTTTTGATGCAGCTTGGCATGATGGGCAAAGTCAGATGGAGATTAGCTGGCATTCAAGTCCCAGCCCTGAGTTAGTACATGACTTGGCTTGAAGACCCTTGGCATCTCCGTGCTTTGAGTTCTTACAGTATACAATGGAAATCAGAGGAGACTGTGGGAATGTAAAGATTAGGGAGAATGTTAATACAGTGCTCAGTATATAAGCAAATCCCCCCATTGCATCTTACAGCCTCTTCCTCTTCATTTCCAGATTAGCCTCTTGAGTAGGACTCTATTGCTTGCCTACCAAGGAGCCATTTTCTTCTTATTTCTTATCAATAGAACCCTAGTTTAGTTCTGATCCATCTGGGAGTATTCTTGGACTCACCATTGTTGGAAAAACCATTCTCTAAGCTCTTCACAGCAATCCCATGATCCTTTGCAAATATTTGATCGAGGGCTATGTAGATGGCCTAACTGTGGCTAATGAGGATGGTAAGGAAGTCTACTGGAAATTTCTAGGAAAAAAAAAAAACTTCAACTTGAGGAATATGGATTGCTGCTCCCCATCCTTTCAGGATTGGGAGCCACTGTGGGAGGATGTGTATTGTGTGGCACTTCAGCCACCCTCTTGTACCTCGAGAGCAGATTTCCAGACAACACATTGTAATGATGCAGAATGACAAGAACTTAACTCTTTTAGAGACAGAAATTCCCACTGTGAGGAGACACTGACACCTTTTCTACTGGCTAGTGACTCAGAACTCGAAGTGGCATCTTACTGTATTGTGACATAGCAAGAGAACAGATTGCCTTTCAGATCTCCGAATTTGGGGACACTGTTCAGGTGCACACAAAGACATCTCATTGCTCTGGCTTAATCATGTTTATGCTTACTCCCCCTTCAACATGAAGTCCTGAGGTGCGAGCTTAGGTCTTACCTCAGTGTTCAGGTCTCCTCAGTCCTGTCAGTCTGTCACTTTTAGCTTGTGGTCTCTCTCTCTCTCTCTCTCTCTCTCTCTCTCTCTCTCTCTCTCTCTCTCTCTCTCTCTCTCTCTCTCCCCTCCCCCTCTCCCTCCCTCTCTCCATCCTCCTCCCTTCCCTCCCCCCTCCCCCTCCTCCTGCCCCTCCCCTCCCTCTCCTTCTCCCCCTCTCTCTCCTTCAAGCTTGCTCTCATCAAGCCTCAAATTCACACCCTAGCAATTGTGACAGAGAAAGAGAGAAGTACAAAAGACCACACAAACCCTGAAGTTTCTGCAGCCCCCACAGACTTCCTCTAAGGAAAGCTGGAAACTGTTTTGGGGGATCCATCTTGCCACGCTGTATAGAATAAGGAATTGCTGAGGTAGCAAGAGAAAAGAGTGTGGGCAGAAAAAAAAAAAAACCCACCATCCCAAGCCCCCTGCTGAAATGGCCACTGTGGGAGCTCTAGGTGAGTGAAAAACCAACAACTGCACATCAAACTGGATGCCAACCAGTCATGAGGCAGACTTCAAGTGGCACCACATTTCTGGTTCCCCGAATTGTGAAGCAGGTTAGATCTGGGGGACCAGTAAGAAGACCTGGCTTCTGTATAGCTGTTCTGTAACCCTCTGCATTCCTGTTCAGAAATTCCGGCCTCCTTTCATTAGTTATTTGCTTGCTTGGCTCCTTTTGCCCTCCTAAGAGACCCAGTGGTCTCGATCTTAGTTGAATGCTATCATTTCCAGGAGAGATTTCACATCGTCTAACACTGAGATCACCCAAAAGACCCACTAAACCAACACCTTCAGAGATGAGGCTTGGGGGTCTCTGTATTTTTCTTCTCTCTCTCAGGCAAATGCCCATGCAGCTGGCTTAGGTGGTGCATCTGTGCACTGGAGTGGTGAGAACAGGTCCTGGACACATAACTATCCAGGGGCTTTCTGAAAACTTCTGACACCAAACTCCTCTTCTAGAGAGTCTGGCTTAGTTGTGATGGGGAGGGATTTGGGCAGGGGTAGTTCTTCAGGCTCACCAGGTATTTCTAAAGTACAGCAAGACTGAGAAGTCATGTGCGGGGGGGGGGGGGGGGACTTCTTTTCCTTGCCTGCTCTCCCCAGGCAATGAAATTTCTAGAGTGCTGTCATCCAGACGGATGGTACGTCCAATGCACACCTAGAAGGGCAGGTGCCCAACCACCTGGCACTTTCACGTCTCCTGAGGCAGCTTTGAAGATCTCCATTTCCCGAGGTCACACTGTCGTCATCTAAACCTGGCATTGCTGCATTTGCACTGAAAGCAACTCCAGGGTTCTGATACACAGCTAAGGCAAGAGTCCCCGTATAATAGCAATCGCAGCGGTTTATAAAAGTCAGACCTGTTCCACTTTCAGACTGTGTCCTTCCAGGGAGGAGGGGAAGGGCTGTTGTTTAGAATTTGAAATCTTTCATTGTAAGCGTTAGCCCTACCATTTTCTGTCTCCAGGAAGGACCATCTCATTTAAGAATTAGGCCTGTCCCTCCCTCTCCTGCTTCTCACGGTCACCAGGCAGGATATGGTCACCAGGCACGACTGCAAGACCCTGGAAGTTTTCTAGATCAACAACTGAGGTCACCTGTTTCAGGCTGTGTCCGGTTCTCTATTTAAATGAGGCCAGTCTTTTGTCCACTGCCTGTTCTGCTCTGCCTGTGATTTTATGCATATTCTCACCAAACTGCTTGCTTGGGGTTATGTAAACAAAACAATTGGTAGCAGGTAAACAGAACAATTATGGTAATGACAGATGTAGGGGGCTATAGGTGTGACCTATGCTGCAGGAACTGGAGTTGCCCCCCTCCTCCAAAGCATCGGGTGTCCCTTTCTTCCTTTGCACTACCCAGTGAACCTGGGAAGTGTCCCAGTGGAAGGCAAACTGTAAACATGCCACCCAGTAAGCTCCTGACCCAGGCTGCATAAACTTGAACAGTCCACTAGTTGCTTCTTGAATATCCCTGGCCCATCCCAGCTTAGTCTTCAGGCTTTCATCCTATTCAGGCTTTGTAGAGCTGAGAACTGCCCTCAAGTGGCTGTGAGCAGAATTCCATCCACTCTGTCTGCTCTGCATAGCTGATGAAGATCATCATGGGTGCTCAACTCTGGCTCTTCAAGGCAACAACCTCAGAGCCATTCCCCATCTCCCATCTTCCACCTTCCCTTGTAATTTCGGAACTATTTCTTTTTTAAACATTTTAATTAATTAGCTAAGTGTGTGTGTGTGTGTGTGTGTGTGTGTGTGTGTGTGTGTGTGTGTATGTGTGTGTGTGTGTGCAAACCATGTTATGTTGCATGTGTTGAACTTGCAGGAGCAGGTTCGCGCCTCTTACCAGGAGGGACACAGGGATTAGTGAGCCTCAAAGCCTTTCCTAGCTGAGGCATTTCAGAGTTCTTCGGCCTCTTCTTTACATATGTTCAGGGCAGGCACATGCTTTTCTAGATAATCCCTTTGTCCCAGAGAGCGACTAGTTAGAGGCCTAGCTGCTACCCATTTAATAGTAGCAGTGAATGCTACAAGTTCTGGCATAAAAAGAAATGTGACAAACACTGTCCCTGGTTCCCAGGGAAGCAAAGAGGGGACGATGGCTGTCATCTGCTGTCTTAGAACTTCTGCCAGGCCACACACTGAGGAAATGAACAAGACAAGACCCAAACCAAACATTTCCTGACTAGGGGAAAGTGATGGTGCTTGCACAGTCTTGGGGATGACAGAGTCTGTTTTGGGTGGAGCTCTTCGAAGGGAAAGCTTAGACCCTTGAAGCTGAGACCCTCAGCAGGCGATGCTCCAGAGGAGGAGCTCATCTAATATAACATTAGCTCAATTTCAGGGACTTCAAAGAAACCTTGACCCATCAGAATGGTATGTGCAGTCTGCAGTCTAGAAGATCCTGGATGTTCTCACATCACGTCATGCTGTAGGAAGAGTGGCCACAAGTGGCCATAAGTGGCGAAGAAAGGCCTGAAAAATCCAAAGGGCAGGAGATGTAGAGGGCAGGAGTCTACAATGCTATGACAGAAGCACTCTAGCAGTGGCAAATACCACCACGGGCAGAGCCTGAAGGCCTGGCATTGTGTGCCCACCCGAGCTCAAGGACAAAGGCTTCGCAGGCAGAAGATGCAGAGTGGAGGGGAATCATGAGTAGGGTGCCCTGGCAGTTAGAAGAGGCACAGTGGATGGGAGTCGCCATTGGGGGGTACACTGGGCAGAGTCTCCCTTGAATCAGTCATTTTTTTGTATTTTTTCCAGGATACCAGCTAGGATGAGGTAGGGACCCAGAATTCAGTTGGGGAAGATGATGAACATTTACTGCCTTTCTGACTCTGTTTAACAAAGACCATATTCTCTTCATGGGTAACTCTTTATGGTTAGCCACCCTTGTTAAACAATTTTCAGGAGTTAGGCTCACAGTGTGGAAGCTATCTGCAGTGCCATCTACACAGCCCAAGCAAACATCTGGTCTCAGGTCACCACGCTTAGTTTTAATAGCATGCTGTCTCAATTGAGTGCGGTTTTGTTTTTTATTGGACACAGTGTTTAGAACTAAGAACCAGGGCTTATGCTTTAAAGACCTACAGGAAAAAAATCCCTAAGACTTCTATACTTTAGCAACTGAGGACAACTCAGTCTGGAGAACCCAAAGCCCAGAGCTACAGCCATCAGCTCCGTGGTCATCATTCCTGGTTTTAAGGACTATTCTTTGCCCTCTTGTGTTGCTGCGGTAAAATTTAAAAGACACTGTCCAGAGCTTCACCTGGTACCCCGGCTACCCTATCATTCTGAAGCTCCAAGAATCCCTGTTTTCTTTTGGCCACCCTTGTGTTCTCTAAGATGCCTTGCCTGCCATTTCAAGATGGGATCACTGTCCTTCGGAAACAAGACAACCATTACTGTCTTAAAACCAAAGCAGCTTTGATTACCCACACCAGCCCTCACATTGGGCCTATTAGCTTTGCCCTGTGAAAGGGAAAAGAAACTCAAAAGCCTCATGAAGTGCTCACTAGACTCCGTGAGATAGGAGTACTCTCTTCACCTGAAATACACAAGTGGTTAACAGTTTCTGGTGAATGGAGATATTCCTAGGTGGAATAGCTGCCCATAAATTTCTCATGATCCTGTAGGTAACTCTAATAAAGTTATTATTATTACCAAATTGGACTTGGATGAAATGATTTCTTTGGTCTGGCATTGGTGGACTATGTGGAGTGAATACATATTTGTTCATGTATCCCAAGGAAAGTAACACATTGTCCACACAGAAGGACACGAAGATAGCACAGTTTCAGGTCACAGAGAACACTTGGTTAAGAGACTCTTTTATGCTCCCAGGAGGGTCCAGGTCACTGGGGACTCTGCCAGGTTCTGTCCTCTGGGATCTTCAGGAACTTGTGAGGTTTTGTTTTCTGATAGCTTCTGTGGCTAGGCTTTGTGTGGCTAGGCTTGCAGATATTCTAAGATGCAGTGTGCAATTCAGGAGACCCCGTTCTGTCCCCACCAACTTTGTTCACAAATGCCTTTTTTGGCGAAAGGTCAGTGTTCAATGAACCTAGAAACAATTCTTTGTTTTACCGGATATTTTTTACTGTTTCATTTTTAAAATATCATGGCCATCACCGCCGTCATCATCATTATTATTGTGTGTTGAACATGCAGAGGTCAGAAGATGACTTTGTGAGGTCAGTTTGGTTTTCTCTTTCCATCTTTATTTACATGGATTATAGGGCACAAACTAGGATTGGCAGGTTTGTGCCGCATGCATCTTTATCCACTGAGCAGCCTGGCCAATGTTTAATCATAACAATAAAGATAACAGCTACAGTAGCAGCAGCAGCAACAGCAACAATAGCAACACCAACAAAAATAACAGCAGCAGCAGCAGCAGCAGCAGCAGCAACAATAACACCAACAGCAGCAGCAACAACAACAATAACACCAACAGTAGCAACAAGGACGACAACAACAAAATAACAGCAGCAGCAGCAGCAGCAACAACAACACGTGCCCCACAGCAGCAAAACCAGCGGTACCTTCAATACCAGGACAGGTGGTCCTTGACTTATGATGTCTCAGTGTATGAGGGCTGAACTTTACAGCATTGTAAAAGTGATGTGAATTCAGGAGAAAGCATGCTTCACATTTCAAATTTTTGATCAATTCCTGGGCTAGTGACAGGCATCATGACCCCGTCTCCAGGTTGGGCAGTGTCAGTCAGCCACAGCTCCCAGTCAGCCAGAGCATCAGCAGCATCGTGAGGAAAAACAACTGACAATGCTCAGGCAGTTGCTAAGCTGTGACATTTGGCAGTTAGGATTAAATGCACTCTGACTTCTGGCATTCCCACTATGATGTATCTATCAGCTCGGCCAGCACCTCTGAATGGTACCATCCCAACTGGTGCATTAATACCTGTCCTTTTTCTAGCTTATCTGTCATTAGAGTCAAGGAACTTTATGTTCTAGGATACTCAGATGTGGATATCCACATACAGATTAAATTAAATACAGATTGCCTTGCTTTATCTAATTGATTAATTTAAATTTTTATTTTGTTTTAAAAATCACTTCCTTTGTATTTTTTTTGTAATAAGTGCTTTTGTTGACTATTTCAAAATTACACAAATAGATACAATATGTTGAATACAAATAGCAAAAAGGAGTAGAATGTGACTGACACAGGGTGGTTAAGAGACATTTAAGGCCCAAGCGATTGATGCAATTTCACAAGAAGTCCACTGGATGGCGCAAGAATCTCATGCAAATACGTCAGGGGTGGCTACTAGAGAATTCCATTTCTCTCACATTAAATCAAAAGTGATACAAATTGTTGTAAAAGGTGTGCATCTCCCCCACATCCTCACAAGGGATTGTATCTTTCTCCTTTTTTTGCCTGTGTGTTGGCAAGGCACTAGTCTCCTATATTCACGGTCAGAGCCGGCCCCTGAGTCTGTTTTCCCTAAGGTTCAATTTCAAGCCTTCAGACACGGCCAGTTGCATGGGGAAAATGACTGCTTTAGCTTTGGTAAAAATACGAGGAGCAGAATTTTGAAGAATCAGAATTAAAGCATGTACTCCACACTGTGTTGAAGTTTACCATACCAGCGTTACGGGCTCTGGGACAAACAGCATTGTCCTCTCCCTAGCGTAAAACACAGCATTAATATTAACATGGAGAAAGGGCCAAGCAAGAGAAACTGCATTGATGCTTTTATTCATTTATTTATCAGAGCAAAACTACTTTGTGTATGTGTATATGTGTTTGGTCATGTATATATGTATTCCTTGTGTGTGTGTGTGTTTGTGTGTGTGTGTGTGTGTAGGTCAGAGGTCCAGTAGCTTCCTTAGTTACTTCCTTTGATATCTTTTGTTTTGTTTGTTTTCATGGTGAATAATGTGTACTTAAGATTAATAGCTGTTTGGAGTGTAGCTCAGTGCATGGGGCCCTGGGTTCAATCCCTAGCACCTCTAACTACAAGTCTATCTTTGGGGCTGGAAAGAAACTTCAGGGGTTACTATTGCATCCTTCTCATACAGAGGACCCAAGTTCAATCCCCAGCTACCAACCACCTGTGACCCCAGCTCCAGAATTCTAGTGCCCTCTTCTGGCCTCTGTGAGCGCCTGTGATCAATTGTGTAAATATAAGGACACCACATAATTAAAACAAACCTTTGTTTTTTTTTAAATAAAGAATTATCCGTGGGATTGAAATGGATTTCAGTGGAGCTGGAATTCCATTTAAGTGCTCCCAGATTTGTTGGCAATAGCCAGAGGATCATAATCAGGAGTTAGATGGACATGTGCCTTCTTCTCCCCGCCAGCCTGATTGATTCTGGTTATTCCAACATAGAATTTCTTCCCAGCCTGGGGCTTATTGGCCTTGGCACCTATGACGAACAAAGTGTGTCATTGTCTTTGTCTGACGTGGCTGACTTGGTGGTCAGGGGAAACTGGATGAAGACATAGTGGTCGAGTTTGTTTTTCCTGGACATACTCTTGCCAAGGGCATTTGGATCACATCCAGAGTGGCCCTGCCTTGGGCTGCCAGAAAGTGGGTGACATGTACCCCTTCTCTTTCTTGTGACTGTGGATGTCTTTCTGCACCACTTTCTTGACCACGAGAGGCTTTGGCTTGGAAGCTTTTGGTCTTCACTTTCATGGTTGTATTGGTCTCCACCTTAGTTTTGAGGCAGGGTCTCCCACTAAGCTTGCCAATTCCCCTACACTGCTGAACTAGCCAGCCCCAGAGACTCCTCATGTCTGATGCCTCTGCTCTGCAGTGCCCAACTATGTATGCTTCTCAGAACTGAACTCTGGTCTTTATGCCTTTAGGGCAAGCACTTTAGCAACTGGGTCATCTCCCAGCCTGGAAAAGTTACTTTATTTTATTTTATTTTATTTTATTTTATTTTATTTTATTTTATTTCATTTCATTTCATTTTATTATTCAGAGCATCTTCCAGATCTTAACATACTGTAGAGGCCTCAGCTGCCCGAGGTCAGGCAAGGGAAGGAGCCCTCACAATTGAAATCTGTCTCTTTTGTGTCTCACACAGCTCCTTGCCTAGGTTTCTACCCACATTTATAAGTGTGAAATGAGTGAGCAGAGCAGTTTCTGAGGTTTATTGGAAGAAATAGAGGCTGTGTAAAAAGCACAGACTCGAAGCATGATGCAAAGTGGGAAGAAGCAGCTACGGTTCAAGGTCCTGGGTTCCTCGGGCTGGGGAGGCAGAGAGGCCCAGGGCAGAGACAAAATACTTGGGAAGCTTGAGGCTCCGCTCACGACCAGGTGGACCACTCATCATGGTGGATGCTGAAATGTTTACTATACAAACAAACACCCAAATTTGCTTTTATCTTATTTTCTAATTTCATCTGTTGCGGTGCTTCACACTGCACACTTTGCTTAGAGCTAGTTAATTGCAGGATTACAAGGATGTGCAGAGGCCAGGTTAATTATGCATGGCTCAAGCCTCCTTTGCTCAAGGAAGGTCATTTCATAATCTAAAACCATCAGCCCCTGCTGTTCCCCAAGAACTGTACCAGTTTCATTCCAAAGGTTTACCTGCTTTAGATAAAGGAAGAAGCCTCACCCACAGAAGCTAGAGACCAGAGGTTATCAGCAGCTTCTACAGACATAGAACACCACTAAGTGTCTCCCTCATTCTTTCCTTTCTCCCAGGCTAGGATCTACCCAGCTAGCTCATGGTTGAAACCAGCTTGAAATTGACTGGCTTTTGTAAGGTTTCTGCACTTTGTTGTAGCTTCCATGTCTTTATCTCCAAGGAGCATTTGGCAAGGTCTAGGGACACTCTGACACACATTTGTCAATAATGAAATGGGTGGGACACTATTGGCATTGAGTGGGCCAAGTCCACAGGTGCTGCTTCGGAAGCCATATGCAAAACAGCCCTGAAACAAGAAAATATGAAGAGGAGAAGAGGTTGGAATGCTCAGTGGTCAAGGGCACTGCGTGCTCTTCCAGAGGTCCTGAGTTCAATTCTCAGCAAATACATGGTTGCTCACAACCATCTAAAATGTGATCTGATGCTCTCTTTTGGCATGTAGGTATACATGCAGATAGAGAACTCATACATAAAATGAATAAATGATAAATGCATAAATCTTTAAAAGGGGGTAACTGGAGAGGTGGCTCAGTGGTTAAAAGCATACTGTCTGCTCTTCCAGATGTCTTGAGTTCAATTCCCAGCAACCACATGGTAGCTCACAACCATTTGTAATGGGATCTGATGCCTTCTTCCAGTGTGTCTGAAGACAGAGACAGTGTACTCGTGTACATAAAATAAATAAACAAATCCTTTGGAAAGAAAAGAAAATACTAGGCTCAGATATCGACAGTAAGGAAAATTAGAAACCCTGGTTTGACTGGAACACGGTCAGGTTTGTTTCTGTACTGTATCTAGCTTCTACAATATGCCATGACAATGATATTAAGCAGCTAAGGCCAAAATACTGTGGTCTCCAAATCCTGTCATATTTTCTGCCTGCCCCTACCTGACAGAAGTGCTATGGTCCCTGAGACCTAAAACATTTCTGTCTGTCCCAGGAAAATGTTTCTGACTTGAATCTAGAGTATCCTTTAAGAACTTCACACAAACAAACAAAAAAAGAGTATTCTGAAAATGTATCTCGCTATATCAAATATCCCTCAGCAATTCATTGTTTCTACCACATCTGGTGTTGTATTTTAATTCCATGGCTTTCCCATTACCCCTCTATCATATCTTTTTTATTCTAAAGCCTCTTCCAGGCACTGAGCTAAGCCTGCTGCCATTAAAAGGCTGTGTGTTTCCTACTCCTTGGGGGGCCTGTAGCCCAGAGGGGGAGGCGGATATTAATTAAACCATCACCCTAATGAATGTATGATGACAAACCATGATCAGAACTCAGAGGCGGGAGACAGCTCTGATGACAGTTGACTGGGGCTCGGGGCATATGGAAGTTAAGTAGACTAAGACTGTGTGAATGTGTGTGTGGGAGCTGAATATGTGTATTGGGGAAGAGTGGGGGCGGGTTAGCTTGGGGAAGAGGTGGCTCTGTGAGTCCGACAAACTGGAGGAGAGTGGAACACTGGCGGATGAAGGATCCAGCGATGTGCTAGTGGGAAGTTGGTGAGGACCTAAGAAAAACCATGCAAGCCAGATGGTGTACTGAGCCTTATCCTAAGAACGTCAAAGCAGAGAGAAGCCACTGACGGATCTGGGAGGAGACTTGATCAGATTTGCATATGAAGCTCCTAGATTGTCAGACAAGGTAGAAAAAGTTGAGCTCGTTAAAAACTGAGCTATTTTGAAAACAAGTTAGCTGATTGATTAACTTTTAAAGACCCAATTAAGCTTGTGTGTCATCGTTTCCCGCCTTTATACCTGACAGAGTCTGAAAAGGGGCTGCGTTCAAATATGATCGCCTTCCTTTTCAAAGAAGCAGGTTTCTGAGTGGAGGTGCAGCTGGAATTTACCCTACTGTGATTTCTAAGGTCATATTTCCTTTGAAGATCAGTTGAATATTTATGTGTGTGTGTAGAGGTGTTGGTTTTTGATGTTGCTAACATTTCCAATTCTCATGGTGAGTTCAAACTTCTCTAGGACTTTTAAAACATGCTTGCCAAAGAACCAGAATCCATAGCTCACCAAATAAATTCTCTGTGATGTCGGCCATTTTTTCCTGTGCATATTGTGTACTTTTAAAAAACCAATTTTAATTTTCCTCTTCTCTCCTCTGCATGGCGGACCATAGCTATTGCATTATGTTTTATTACTGTCTGGAACTTGTCTATTATTTATCAGGAAGGCCTTTGAAGATTCAAGCCCCAACCTTTCTTTGTGAATAAACTCAACCTAAGACTCCACTGTGTGGGTTGTTAATTGGTGTTTGTTACTTTGAACTTGTGACCTTCCTTTCTCAAACAAGTATTTCTACCCTAGATCTGGTGTTTTTAAAGCCCAGTACAACTGACAACCTGGATTGTACACGATGTTGCAGTGGTCCTCGACCTTCCTAAGGCTGCAACCCCCTTAAACACAGTTAGTCACGCTGTAGTGACCCCCAACCAGAAGATTATTTTCATTGCTACTTCATAATTGTGATTTTGCTACTGTTGTGGATTGTAATGTAAATATCTGATATGCATGCAGATGGTCTTAGACCACCCCTGTGAAAGCATCATTTGGTCCCCAGAGGGGGTCCTGACCCACAGGTTGAGAACTATTGTTTCAAGGGACCATAGTAATACTTACTTGTGTATATAGTTTCATGCTGTGTCCATGCTGCAGAGAGGAAGGTGACTAGTTGCCATAGTGACCAGATAGGTACAAGTCGAAAATATTTACCATGCAGCCCTTTATGGGAAAAACTTGTAAGCCCCATTCTAAAGAATGTTTGCAGCTATTCTCCTATTCCTCTTACATATCTAGTAGTAGACTTAATAGCTGCTGTGCAGAGTGGGCACCCTTGCCTTGCTCCTGAAGACTCTGTATTTTCCTGCAGGTTGGATAAGAGTGTGTGGAGGAAGGACCTGCTCTCCTCAGCAACACTTCGCTAAGCATTTCATCTGTGTTGTCTCTCATAATCCTTATCACAGTCCCGTAAATTAGATACTATTATCGTCACTTTGCAAATGAATACATTTACAAGCTAAATAACTCACAGGACTTGTAGGCAGCAGAAATGGGAACTTGATTCAATTTCTATCTTTGCTTCTGGGCGCTGAGTGGCACAACTGTGGTGAATTGGTTAACAAAGGGAAAGCAGGAGGGAAGCTTCGGAAAGAGACCTTTGTTTCCTGTAATGGATGTAAGCTGTGTAAACGGAGGCATGGCGTGGGTGCCAAGGCTGTTCAGAAGCCACTGATGGCTTCTATGGTACCCGACGTTCATCCTCTTCTGGAGAGGTTTTAGTTGTGTCCTGAAGAACACATGAGACAGAACTGAGTCTAGGAAATCATTTGACCTGAGTGAAGTTCTAACATGGGCCATATTCAAATCCCTTCTTCACGGTTGCCAGAACATTCCATGGGAATGCAGAATTATTAAAGAAAGCACTCCTTCCCAGCCCCATCTGTCAACACTGGAATATTTGCACTTCACAAGCAGCCTGTGCTGCCCATGAGAGCATTGCTGCTGCCATCACAGGGCTGCCAGCACTAGAGCCTAGCCCTGAGATGCTGGGGACTTCTTCCCTGACATTCTATGGCATTGCCTGCAGCAAAGCTAAGCCCTTGATCAGCTAGTCAGGCTGACTTGACTGCTGTAGAACTCATTGGATGGACCTTTCTGAACCCAAGTTCCACTTGTTCCCGGGTGCACAAACTGATGTGCGCAAACAAATTCATGTCAACTCTCAGCTGCCCGACTCTAACAGGTTCTTTTCAAAAGAATCTGGTATTTGATGTAATTGAAATTCTTTCTTTCTTTTCCCTTGAAGCAATTTGTTTGAAAAATAATATATTTTTTAAGACTCTTCAAAAATGGAATAAAATTACTTTTTACTCTGGGGTTTTCTTTGCTCTATGATAAATGAAGTATTAACTGCGATAGCTATTAGCATCCCTGGTCTACAGACAGGTCACTACAGTTGACTAAGTTAAAAAAATAGAAAATTTAAAGTCCCCAACTATAAAATGAATTGCCCAACAGATGCAGCAGGCTCCGAAGGAATCATTGAGTGCTATTTAGCTAAATAATATCCGTGCTAACAAGTCCCACAAAACAGATTTCTGTGACAATGTTCATTCTACAATGGCCCTAAACACACATCACACCATAAGGATTCTATCAGCTAATTAATACAGGGTGAGAGCTTTAAACAGAGAAATTAACTCAACAGGAACCTTATAACTGATAGCACAACACAGCACAAGGAGAACCCTTAAGTCTCCACTTGACTTTGTTTGGCCTCTGAGCGCAGGGACCTCTCCCCCTCCCCTCCCTCCCCCTCTCCCTCCCCCTTCCTCCCTCTCTCCCATCTTCCCCTTCCTCCTCCTTCTCTTCTCCCACCCCTTCCCCCTCTCCCGTCCTTCAGCATGAGCAACGAGGACTCCTGACTTCTCAATCAGTCCTAATCTCCTGAGGGATGCTCATTCCTGCAATATGTTTTGAAATCCCCATTGTGTACTAGACATGTGACACATGCAACTCATGGCTCCACTGTCTTTAATCCTTTGTGGTACATACATTCTTAGACATGTTAGGCATCACTTGCTGGTTAGCACAGATCTGAAGCCTAGATGTGCAACAGTGGATGGACAAATACTGAAAATGTGCTTTGGAAAGCTCTTGAAGTTCAAGAATATGACCCTCGGATGCTTATTAACTTTCAATTGCCATCCCATGGCCAATGAATTCCAAGCTCATAGTGGCCTTTTGCAGATAAAGGTAAGCAAGAGCAAACTCCCTAGTCCCAGGAAGTCCAATAAGACTAGATCTGATGAAAATATACGTGGACAAGTCCCAACCCTTTCTTGCAAACCAGAGACATTCTGCGAGAGTCTGGCCTGATTATAAAAATATTGCTACATAAGTTCAAGTTAAAATAATGTTTTCTCCTTTCAGCCTTGTGAGATAGCTGAGTCTGTGAGGTGCTTGTAAGCATGAGGGGCTGGCTTCATTCACAAGAACCCCCAGTACCCACATAAATGAGCCACATATCCTGGAACACACTTGCGATCCCAGCACTGGGAAGATGGAACAGATGGATCTCTAGAGCATGCTGATCAACCAGTCTAGCTTAGTTGGGAAGTTTAACACCAGTCAAAAGACCTTGTTTCAACAAATGAGGTAGTAAGATTGTGTCAAATAAATGACACTTGAGGTTGATCTCTGACTTCTACATGTGTCTGGAAGCACACTTATGTGAACATACACACACAGGTACTTATACACACACACACACACACACACACACACACACACACACAGAACTCTTTTCCTTTATTTTTAAATCAGTTATACACACTCTTTACATGATGCAAAGCAAGTTTCTTCCCGTCTTGTCAACCGGGAAATGCATAGTGAATATGTATGTGGTTGTTGGGAATTTGATCTTTATGTACAAACTCAGCATCCAACTGCTCCCGATATACCTATGGCCCTTACATTTGCTCACAATTTATTGACTCAAATTGTCAGTAAGTAACTGTAATCTAGTCTGGATTGAATTAATTATAAAGTCATCTATTTGCATGAAGAATGCACTGACCATTCGTATGCCAGCTAGAGGATGGGATGTAACTCCCCAGGAAAAGAAATGGAATATTGAGCCCTAAAAATCAGGTTCACTTGGAGACCAGGGAGGTGATCAAGAGAAAGAAGAGTGTGGACTTCATGTGTGTGTGACAGTGCTCAGCTTGATCCTTCCATATTGTTATGTTCATTGTCTGACTCCTGCAGTGGTGTGGCTTAGACTCAGAGTGGGTCTTCCCATTTCATTTAACCCAATTAAAAATATTCCTTACACACATGCCCACAGATCAACTTAATCTAGAGAACTCCTCATTGAGACCTCCTTCCTAGGTTTCTACATGTGTCAAATAGACACTAAAATACCGGCCACCATATACTACTACAGGCTACTTTTTATGTTAGTACTGTGTGCTGTTAAAAAAATCCTAAAGCCCCCAAAGTCAAACAACTGCTGGGTATCACCTAGGTGCAGTGGTGTTCGTCTATAATCCCAGAATTTAGGAGGCAGGGCCAGGCAGAGTTCAAGGCCAGCCTGGTCTACGTAGTGAATTCTACAATAGTCATATCTACACATATCACATCTCAATAGTCGTATTGAGACCTTGTCTCAAAACCCAAACCAAATCAAACCAGTCCAAAAGTAAACAAACAAAACTTCCTGGGCATTACTTTATCAATACCAAACATGTGAAGCCTGTTAGGAGCCTGGGAATGGGGGTGGGATGGGTGTGGACTGGCCATATTTCCTTCACTGTCCCACCCAGTCTCCCCAGCTCTTTAAGACCAGAATCTTTAAGACTAGAAAATTTACCTTCCTTCCAACCTCAACCTCAGTACTAAGAATCAATTTTTGCATGGTAGGCAAGTACTCCACCACATCCTGGCCCTCTTTTGACTTCATGAGATAGGATTTCACTAATTTTTCTCAGACTGGCCTTAAACTCACCCAAGCAGGACTTGAACTTGGCATCTTCCCGATTCATCCTCCCAAGTAGCCAGGATTGCAGGCATGTTCAGTGAGGGTCAGCTACATTTATCATTCTTGACTAAAGAGTTGAGTATCTTAAAGATACTAAAACCTTAACTTTCCCTAGGCCATAAGGAAAACAGTCCAAATATGCAAACCTTCACCCTGGGTTCGTTCACTAACCACTGAATTTCCTAGTCTTATTCTACTCTTCTGGTATAGACACCTCCTTCTCTAACACCCTCCATGGAAACTGCAATGCCATGTTTTAGGGGCCTCATGGGAACATACTTGTCTGGAATTCATAAACTTTTTGACAGCTGGACCTATTTTGCAAGCCCAAATATCCACCATGGAATCATACCCAAGATATTAGGCAGGGTAGGCCACCCAGGAGCGCTCTCTCTCTCTCTCTCTCTCTCTCTCTGTATGTTGTGTGTGTGGTGTTTTTTCTCACACACTATTTGCTTCTGATTTTGACACTCCATTCCATAGGGAAAAACTCAACAGGAATATGTAGGATAAACCCTTTCCATTTTGAGTTGCGAGTTGACCATCTTCCTCTACACTGTTTCAACAAAAAAGTTACTATTGGAGTACACAGTGTTATACACACACGCGCACACACACACACACACACACACACACACTCACACCACTTCCAAGAAAATAACATTAACCACCTACATATTATTTATACTAGTGTTATTCAAATGATTCATGCATTAGAAGCATTTCTGGGGATTGATAAAATTTAAATTCTTGGGCCTCCGTCCAAGGAATTTGGTTCTGGAAGCCTGAGTAGGAGCTAGAAATATGAACTATAATAAACATTCAAGCAGTCTCAGAATCCTGTTGCAATCTTGTGACTATCCTTTGCACAACATTACTGAAGGCATTTTCACTATGCATACCGTGACACCTGTAAAGTCATCTCTCCACAGTGGAGCCAGAACTTTGTGTTTTTAATGCAGTCTCTCTCTCTCTCTCTCTCTCTCTCTCTCTCTCTCTCTCTCTCTCTCTCTCTCTCTCTCTCTCTCTCTCTCTCCCTCTCTCCCCCTCTCTCCCTCTCCCTCCCTTCTTCCCTCACTCTCTCTGTAGCCCATAGTCCTACCATCCATAAAGCCCATCTAGAAGAACCAAAATGATGCCTGCCCTACCCCCTTCAAAGAGCTATTGCTGAGACAGTAGGTGCTCAGAAAGTATTTCCCATGTATTCTATTCTTGAAGTTGTCCACACTCTGCCTGGGGATGGCAATAAGACATATGGGGGAGTGTTTCTCATCTCTCACCCACTGTTGTTTGTCTTCTTTAACCTACTCTTTTACAGAGAGACTGCCCATCTTGTGAAGACTTCTTAGGATGAGTCCTCAGAAGATTGTGACCAGCATCACACCTAGTTTGTGTCCATAGAGGACAATGGATGCCAACAAATCCTGACATATAGTAAGGAATAGGCAAGTGCTAGTCTGAAGGGAGATATTAACCCACAGCTATTCTTCTACCTGGTACCTGACTCACCCTCTGTTCTTTGGAACATCATTAGCAGCTAGCTGATCAGTTTGGGATACACTAGACTTGAAAATGGTAAGACTTTATCACCTTCTGTAGGGCTGGATTTGTAGATAGATATTGTTTAAATCTGACTTTGTTGTAGAATATCTTCTTTTCTCCATTTATAGTGATTGAAAGTTTTGCTGGGTATAGAAATCTGAGATGGCTTACAGTCACTTACTGTTTGCAGCACATCTTTTCAAGCACATCTGGCTTTTGGTCAGGTACAATTCTAATAGATCTGCCTTTATATGCTACTTGGCACATTTTCTTTGCAATTTTTAATACTTTTTCTTGGTTCTCTGTGTTTACTGTTTTGATTATTATGTGATTAGGGGATTTTTCTTTTCTAGTTCAACCTATTTGGTGTTCTGTTTCCTTCTTGTACCTTTATAGGCATAACTTTCTCTAGGTTAAGGAAATTTTCTTCTATGATTTTGTTGAAAATAATTTTTGTGCCTTTGACCTGGTTTTTTCTTCTTCCTCTATTCCTATTATTCATACATTTGGTCTTTTAAAGTGTACAAGATTTCCTGAATGTTTTGTGTCAGAAATTTTTTAGATTTAACATTTTTTAACCAATGTATCCATTTCTTCTATTGTATCTTCAATGCCTAAGATTCTCTCTTCCATCTCTTGTGTTCTGTTGGTGAAGCTTACCTTTGAAGTTCCTGTTCAAATTCCTAAACCTTTTATTTCCAGAATTCCTTCAGTTTGTATTTTTCTTATTGCTTCTATTTCCATTTTCATGTCTTCAATGATTTATTCATTTCCTTCAACTGTTTGGGTTTTTTTCCTGGCATTCTTTAAAGGATTTATTCACTTTCTTCAATTGTTTATTTGTGTTTTTCTATATTTCATTAAGGGGTTTATTTATATCCTCTTTAAGGACCTCTATCATCTTCATATAAATATTTTTAAGATCTTTTTCCTTAGGTTTCAGCTATGTTGGAATATTCTGGGCCTGCTATGGTAGAATAACTATGCTCTAGTGGAGGCACATAATCCAGGCTGTTATTGTGTTTTTATGCTGGCATCTAAGCATCTGGGTTTGGTGTGATTATAGGGTCTAGGTGATGGTTTATGGGAGGTCAGTAGATGGTCGGTGGGATCCACAGAAGGCATAAAGATGGAGGAAGGGAGCCTGCAGCTGGTGTTCTGTTGCAATACTGAGGACTAACATGAGAGATTGGGTGAACCAGGAAAACAGAGCAGAGAATTCTTTACAGACATAGGAAGGACAATTCTCAACTTCATATGAATAACAAAAAGACCCAGGATAACTAAAACAATCCTGAAGAATAAAAGAACTGTCAGTTCTATCACCATTCCTGATTTCAAGTTGTACTACAGAGCTATAGTAATAAAAACCTCATGGTATTAGCATAAAATATATACATTGAACAATGGAATAAAAATTGAAGACCCAGACATAAATTCACACACCTATGGACATCTGATTTTTCATGAAGAAGGTAAAAATACACACTGGACAAAAGACAGCATTTTCAACAAATGGTGCCTGTCCAACTGGATAGCTGCATGTAGAAGAATGCAAATGGATCCATACTTATTGCCATCCTACACAAAACTCAAGCCTTAGTAGATCAAAGACTTCAACATGAAACCAGATGCACTGAACCTGATAAAAGAGAATCTGGGGAATAGCCTTGAACACATTGGCACAGGAGATGACTTTCTCAACAGACATTCTAGCTTTTAGAGTTGCATGGTTGCTCTTTTTGAGGTTGAGCTTGATTCTAGACTGGATTATTAAACATTATTTTTATGTAATTGCTAATAGGAACTAAAACATATGGTCTATCATATGGGTTTTCCTCTTGTTCCTTGAACACCCTTTGGATACTCTTTCTTCAAGACTTACATGGGCTGGGGCTGGGTGATACCTTTTCTCTAACAGGTGGCTCACTCCACTTCTCTTAAGGTGTCCATCTCCCCTTACCACAATACTTCCTTTGAAAGCATCATTTAAAAGCATCAATCCCAACCACATATCTATTCCTCTAAACCACTCACTCAATTTTTATACTCATTACTTTTCAAGATTCCATTCATTGGTCTCTCCTTGGATAGAATGTAAGTTCTTGGGGGACAGGGAGTTTGTTCTTCTTTGAACACTAAAGTATTTCTGGTGAACACATCCCGGCACTTAAAAATAGTTTGTGAATTAATAAAAATGTCCTTGAGGATAAAAATCTCTGTTTACCCAATCTCTGTATCTACTCCAGCATTAAGAGAACACACACGAGGACTTAATAAATTTTCATTAAGCTCTAATTGTATTTTATTACTAGTTTCATAATGACCTATGGTTGTGAAGCAGTATAAATTCATGTTCGTTTTCACACCAAGAGACAGCAGTGCAGGAGGCAGTACCATAAACCCACATGTACGTGCTGATCATGGCTTGTCCTCCCCTCAGTTCTGGCTGTGTCATCTGCCAGCCTTTGCATCTTATCATGTGTCCATGTGCTAGTTTTTCTAGGTGCTTTATGTTGAGTTAATGAAACAAATTGGTAGGATCTCCATCCTCACTCTTAAGGCTGTAAAGGTTATATTGTTGCTGTACTATGCAAGAACTGCCTCAATTGAGTTGATCTATACAGGATGATCCTTGTTCTTCTAGCCTAAGACCTGTTTAATCTGACACAGTTGTGATAAGTTCCCAAATGGACAGCATCAGCATGTCAGTCTAGGATCTTGCTTTCTCTCCAGATGAGCCAGAGTTCAGTCAGAGCATATGTTATGAGGTTGGAGATGCACAGTCTCTCCAGTGTCAGAAAACACTCTTCATTCAGCTGTTGGATGTTGGACCTCATAGGCCAGGGTGGGTATCTCAGCAGCCTCTTAGGCCTCCACTGATACTGATCATATGACTTACTCTATACTGAGTTTCAACTCACATCAAGAGTTTATAAGACATAGATCATTTTAGCTGTGCCCAGGACCCATGAAAACTGATGAATTCTTCCCAACTCTTTCCCACACATCAATGCAAGAACACAATCCAGACAATGTAGAATAAAAGATACACACAGATGTGACCACTCTCAAATAAGGCACTATGAGACAAAGTCTGGACTTCATAAAACATTAAAACAAGGCAGAACATAAATGTTGTGTTCTTGTCACAAATGCACAACATCTACAGGAGCTTCATGAATGTCACATGGCTTGAAGATTCATTTTAAGGTGTACTGGAAGACAATCAGTGGTCCATGTCTGACTGGAAGACCATGACTGCTCCTCATATTCTTTTATTCAAAAAAATATTTGATGGGAGGGAGCACAGAGTCATGATTTAGGGTAAATGCTTTCAAAGCAGACTGGATGGATCCCATCCCTGCTGTTTAGTTGGCTAAAGCACAACAGGGAAGTGACTAAACATCTTTTTACCTCAGTTTCCTTCTCTGTTAGCTGGATACATGTGCTCACCTCATAGGTGAGGTATAAGGACTCACTCAAAGAAAAACAATATTTTGGAAGTGATTCACACAGAGCTCTACAGATGCTAGCATTCTCCAATTGGAGTGCTGGCTGAAAGGGTAGCTGTAATGGCTGCAATACGTCTACATCTGCAGATCTCTCTCCAAGGGCCTGGAACAACACAATCTAGGGAAATGGCAGGGGCTCCCGGAGTGACATTCTGAATGAGAAAATGATGCGGCTGCATCATCATAACTGCACAGAGAGACTAAATTTACCTGTGTCTGTGCCTACAATTCTCCATGAAAACAGATCATGCAGTGGTGGTGGGGCAGGCATTATACTGGATGCTTGATGCTGTGCAGATATGTCCCCCAAAGTGTTACTTAGGCTTAATAGTGAACACAGTTTAATTAATTGTGACAGCGGGGACATATTCCAAGTCACCCTCATGCAAACAATTAAAATAGTTAATTCCCAGCTCTCTAGAAAGGAAGAGGAATTCCTAGCAGAGTTAAGTAGTCTGGTTCAAAATATAGTCCTACCTATATACCTGTTACCAAAATTCCACAGAGCATTGAAGAATATTTCCAAATTAATGCTGCCCTTGGGAATAGACACATAGTGATTTTTGCATAGAGAGTTTCTTCTGTTCTTATTTAAGCATTGGTTGGGAAATAGCGTCTTGATCTCGGCAAGCTCTGATGATGTAGGAATTTACAGCTATAAGCAGAGAAAGATCCATTTTCTTCGACAAATTTGGTAGAGGCAGAAAAACACGCAGTAAATTAAACCTGATTTGCATGACATTGAGCATGAATGCAGTCCTTCCTGTGAGGCAGGGAACATTCTTTGATTGAATTTTTCTATTTCTCTATGCTTGTGTGGTATTCTGGGAACAATTGAGGAGTCCTCTGTTGGCTAATTAACACCTGTAAATTCACATCGCCTAGTGTCTTCCTTATATTGCGGAGGTAATGAGTCCAAGTCCTGGTAGGGTTGTATTTTTATTAAAATTTCTTCGTATCTTTTTCTTTTCATGTCAAACAGATTGCTACATATTTAACCCTTTTGTGCTTTTTTGTGATCTGTCTTTATCCTGGGAAATAAAGCAGAAGCAAGAGAACTATTATTGAGCTGCTAAAAGAAATAAATCACATACCCAGGAAGGAGGTGGCTGGTGAAATATAGGTTTGAATTCTATATGTAGTGACATACTAATTGGGGATTGAAATTCCAACTAACTTGTCTGTTGTTCAGTCTATATGGTATAAAGGATGATGTATGATGATGTATTAATTTTCATTAACATCCATTTCTTGCTTGACACATGATGGTGAGGACCAAGTGTTTTGCAAGAGAAAGGACATGGCCACCATCCTCTAGGCATGGCCTGGTGACAAAGGTAACAGAAAATAAAGGCAAAACTGACTAATACATGGAAATATGGTCATGGCAGCATGTAAATCAAGAGAGAAACCAACCCATTGTGAAGAATCATAGATTTCTTATAGTAGACAAGACAACCCGAATATTAGAAGATGCAAAAGATCGGTATTCTGGGAAGGGGCTTGAATATGCACAAGTGCCCTGCTAATGGATAATGCAGGCACTTACATGTGCATGGGTCTAGGATGACTTTTAAATTCCTGTATGAACTAACCAGCTCCTTTGGTTAATGGGGCTGAAAAGTCTCACTGACTTAGTCATTCCAACCCCACAGGGGAGTGAGCCATCCATGATGACTTATTAAACTTCTGTACCATCAGGGTGGGTGACCAACTTTGTTCTGCATTATCTTACTTCCAACCCCCTGGATTCAGCTTTATTCTCTGAATAAACCTCAGCTCACGAGTCAGAGAGAAATCAACCCGCTCCCTTCAGAGGGCCCATGCTTAGGGCACTTTGGCATGAGGGTAGTAGGCTCCTTCTGTTGGCCCATTTCAAAGTTACACCTTTCTGAATAGATATGGTTAATAAGCTCCTTATGCTTGAGAAATTAATTGTGGTGACAAATACCCTGCTTTAAAAAAAACTCAAGGAAATAGTCATAGGGTGAGGTCAATCTCATTGATTGTTGTATTAGTTATGGGGAGACACTATACAGAGAAAGTTCCTCCAAATGTATAAAGTATCTGGAACAAGACAAACTTGCATTCTTTGTGTGTAGCAGTACCAAGCAGGATAACAGGTTGCTGGAATGGTCTTCATTCAGTAAATTACTTTTGGACCTAGGCTTATAAAAATGTACTATTTTCAAGTTGTGGCTATTAAAATAATGCCAGGAATGTCTGCGTGTTTGTCATCCATAGGGAAAATGGCATAGCAGGCAAGATAAGGAAGAATTGTATAGGACAGGCCTGGAGTGATCGAACATATGACTTCTATCCACATTCCTTCAGCTAGAACTTACCTTATGGCCATACATAATTGCAAGGGTGGTATGAACTCAGAAAGAAGAGAAAAGTGTGGAATTTACCGGGCAGCTAGTTGTCTCCACAGTACTGTTATACCATGCCACCTCCTAGAATACATTGTACTTGAATCTTTGTATGAATATGACTCAGTAGTTGCCCTAAACATTGGGACTGAAGCTCATCACTACAGTTGCATGCTAGCCGTGTGGACACTTGCTCTCCTCTCACCACTGTTAGCCAGCGAGAAGTGTTGACCCATGGATGAAGGCCAAGACCATAAAAGTAGGCGTTGGAGAAACTTTCTCTGTGATCTCATGCCTGGAGGTTCATGTTGTTTCAAGATGATAGAATCTCAAGTTCTTGTCTGTTTTATTTGTTCATAGTTCTGAAGAACATTATAATCAAACAGAGAGTTCTGAATAAACACGCAGCTTTGAAAACAACTGAGCTAGATTTCCAAACTAATGACCTTAGAATTTATTAGGATTTTTCAGCCAGTCATGGAAGATATTCGGAATTCCATCTCAAAGGATAAGGAGTGGATGAGTAGAAGCCACAGTTCTTGCTGGCTTGAAGCTCTTCAGATTTACTGGAAATTTTATTTGTGTATTTAAAATTTTTACTTTTTTTTTGGCAATTTCATACAGTCAGCTTTGTGTCAACTTGATACAAGTTTGATGGAGACATTTGGGGAGAAGGAACCTCATTTGAGAAAATGTCCTTACCAGATTAGCCTATGGGCAAGCTCGTGGTACATTTTCTTGACTGATGATCAGTGTAAAACGGCCAGCTCACTTGGGTGGTGTCACTCCTAGAGTGGTGATCTTGGGTGTTATAAGAAAGCAGGCTGAGCAAGCCATGAGAAGAAATTCAGTAAGCAGCATTTCTCCATGGTTTCTTCCCTTGTTCCTGCCTCTAGGTTCCTGCTCTGACTTTTCTGGAAGAAGAACATAGAAGCTATAAACTGAAATACACCCTTACCCTCCCAAGTTGCTTTTGGCCATTGTGTTTTATCACATAATAGACAACCCAAGGCATGTAGATAAAGTTTAGTTTGCATATATACTCTCCAGCCCCGACTCCAAATCTTTTTGGACTCCATATCTCCTCCTAGCTTCATGATACCCTTCCCATCCTCTTCCCACTGCCCCTTTTATAACTCAGCAGTGAGAGCTCTGCATATGCACATGGGTGTCAGGGAGGTGAGTGGCCTGGTACTTTGTGCAGTCCACTGTGATGTCATTTGGCTTCCATTTGGTGTGAATGCATCATCTGTTACCTTCCCTTCTGCTCTTCTCTCATTAGTAGGCCCCATTAAAGTAGTACCATTTGGTGGCCACAAAATTGCTAACAAAACATTTTGATGATCCAGGCTATTCCTGTAATAAGGCTTTCAGATTGTCAAGAGATGAAATTGAATTTAAAACTGTGAAAGGTCATTGACTTTCATAGGCATCTTCTTTGGCATGTGTGTAATATGGTGGAAAGAACTTGAGCTTCAGAGAAGGACTGTCAGGCTCAAATGCTAGCTTTCTCTATCCATCGTACGGAATTTAAGTGAGATCAGAGAAGACATGTACAAATTTTTGAGTAAATGGATAACAATGGTAACAAACACAGCTCTGTGTGTGTGTGTGTGTGTGTATGTGAGACAGAGAGTGAGCTATCTGTGTTTGATCTTTATTTGTAGGTGTGTGTGTGTGTATGTATAAAAGTTATCTGTGTGTGTGTGTTTGTGTGTGTTTGTGTGTGTGTGTATGTGTGTGTGTGTGTGTGAGAGAGAGAGAGAGAGAGAGAGAGAGAGAGAGAGAGAGATAGAGAGCGCTCCATCAGATATAAAGGAGAAATCACAAGGAACAATGAGTTTTCCAAGTGTGCTTCGTGGTGTGCCAGCCGAGGTGAGGACATGAGCTAGCATTTGATAGAGCTTGGATCTCTATTCTTCATCCACCAAAGCAAATTTGTTTCACATTCATGCTTTGTGTGCAGAATTTCCACCTAAGATAATACTTTTAAAAAGTGAGTTTTATTACAATGGAAACAGTGGTAACACCCAATAGTCAAACCGTTTATGTTAGACATCATTATCATCCACGTTATAACTAGTAAGAACTTTAAAAGGTATGTTTTATATGTAAATACAAGCTTCTGTGTTTGTGTATGTATGCATGTGTGTTCATGCAGCCACATAAAACACGTATATACATTTTGCCTGCTAGAGTGCTTTTGAATGAAAAACAATCTTGTCACTGCTGTAACACTTTAGACTCTTCCTCACTTTTGAAGACCTTCATGAACACACCTTCCAGGTCTGAATTTCAAATCTAATTTTTAAAACATTAAGTGAAATCATTTTCTCACCTTTTGGAAACACTAACCTATAGCTCTGCATAGCCAACAGCTACGGATTCACGCCTCTCGCTCCAGCCTCTTAATGAGTCAGCGTCCTTCACTGCATTCCTATTAAAATGAAGAAGCGTGAAGCCAGTTTCAGGCAAGTTGAGAAAAAAAATAAGACTGCTTTGGAATTTTTCACTGTAATTTCATCCCAGGGGCCCTGGAAATGCAGACACATGCACTCTCACCAGCCAACACACACACACACACACACACACACACACACACACACTCACAGAGAAAGGGTTTATAATTGTTATGTAAATGTATCTGTTAACTAAAGATTAGGATAGCAATTGTCTAAGGAATTTATATAATTGTAAGTCTGGGGAAAATTGAGTGATGGCAGGAGGGAGAGAGAGAGAGAGAGAGAGAGAGAGAGAGAGAGAGAGAGAGAGCACTAGAAAAAAATCTCTTAGAAAATGATCTGGTTTCTCTCTGTCTAACTTTGAAATTTCAGATATCTTGCTGTCATCTTACGTATATTTCATTTTAGCCAGTGGTGCAAAACTCATTTCACCCTAGAAAATTGTCACTTTTTTTTTTTTTAAAGCACAGAGTGCTTTCTTTTTACGCTGTAACAGTCTTGTGTTGATGGGAATATGCAGTGTTGTGGCTCAAATTCTCAGACACGCAGGAGACTCTGATGCTGTTTTCCTTTTCTCTGGCTCTTGGCACAAGGGGCGTACAGTTGCAGCACATTGTACTTGAAGACTTTCCTTAACGACCACACACGACCTTTGAATTGACTTTTTTTTCCCCCTTCAAGGGAGTCATTATTCCCTCAATCTTAAACAGTTTAGTTGATTGAATCAACCATATCATTATTTTAATAGGTCATTAAAATAAATGAAAAAATTCAAATGATTATAAAACCTGTGTTTTCTGCAATACCATCACAGCCAGAAGCCCCACATCTATAAGTTAAGGCTGTGGCACAACTGCCACGCAGCGCCATTCAAACGCCCTCTGAAACCAAAATGCACGGAAATAAATTAGTCCAAAGAGAAATGTCTGGTTGGCATAGTCAAGGGTAGAGACCATGCTGTGAAAGAAAGACATTAAACTAAGGTTTTTATTAGTCTCTGTTCCTCAATAGCTCAATGGGTAGCGGTAGAACAGAGGCTCAGGCTGAATCAGTCTCTTCCTGCGCAGATAGAAAGGGCGTGGCTTTACTTCCGGTAAGTATGTTATGTGCTTGTAGGCATGTCATAGCCTAGTAACAGTTCAAATTATGTTTCTAGCTCTCTCCTTTTTGGTGCATGATAGAACTACATTCTGCTTACTTGATAGATAAGATGCTGCCATAGCAAGTGTTGTGTCCAGTGAATTATGAGTAGAAACATCATATGTCGCTCTCAAGTAGAAGCTGGAATACACCTGGACTGGTTTACCATGCATTCTTCTCATTGTAGTGGTGGTTGTGGACACCTGAGATAGATCTTGGGTTTTGTGGCTTGAGTCCCTAAGTCACCACAATGCATGAGAGGTTCCCCTACTAACCTATGATGGTCATAAAGTATACGCAATACTTTTCATTATGTTGAACTTTGAGACTTTCGGAGCTGATTATCACTACAGCATAACCTAGCATAGCCTGACTGATGCAGTGTATGTAAGCACTTTGAAATGTAGTAAGCCTTATATATATTAAGATTAAAAAAAAAAGACTAGTTTTGAAAACTTAAAAAACATTTCTGTTTTATTTAGATTATTAAAGCTGTTCTTTGGAAAAGAATTGTGCCATTTTATCTCTTTATGAAAAAAATCTTAGGGACCCCAACCCTTGATTAAAAAGTGGTACGCAATTAACACCTGTGGAGAGAAGAGGAACTAGTATTTCCCAGGGATAGCTTCCTGGTTGGTTATTCAAAACAAAGTGGTCAGCCCTAAAATTATATACAAATAATCAACACTAAGTGGACTTAGCAAGTTGTATTTATATCTCTGTGTGTGTAATGTAATATTTGTATTACTATATAATTAATATTATATATCAATAATGTGATAAATATATAATATAGATCACAATAATAAATAAAAAGAGGCCATGGATGTGGATGTAGGATAGGGTCGTGAGAGAAGGGGTTGGAGAGATATCTTTTAACTAGAGAAAAATAGGATTGAAAGTGGATAGTAGGGACTTCATATAAAGAAGAGCAGATAAAGTATTCACAGGAAGGCCAGCAGCAATGTGCAACAATGCCCTTGACGAACAAGAATAAATGATGATGCCTCCTCCCTCCACCTCCTCTTCTTTCTTTTCTCATTCTTTCTTCTTTTGGTTGGCCTGGGCATTATTTTAGTGTGTGTTTGTAACTGCTGAGGAGAAATGTAGGTCTAAAGTGTGAGAGAAACTACGGTTTAATCCAATTGCGAGAGAATGGGGGAGGGGAACGGTCTTCCACACAGGTGTTGCTTGGCCAGCACAGTTTTCATTCTCTCTCTTTAATTGTGAAGCTCTCAGAGGAAATGAGCATTGCTGTTCTTTAGAGCACCAAATAACCCCTGAATGCCTAGCACTTCCAAACAGCTGTTATCTGTCTAAACCAGGTAGTCGTTTAGATTTTGCAATCCTTTCACTGTAACATCCAGACCTGAGGGAAAAATGATAGCCAATGGTGGTATCTGAAAACCAATACATCTGTGTAAAAGTTTTTAAAAGCACACGTGTATCCGATTAGAATGCTGATAAGAGCATAGAACTCTAATGGTGCAGGCAATGTGGGGAGAACCTAGAACCCAGGCTCCCTGAAAGTTGTTAACGTTTTCCCCAATAATTCTGAAGGAAATTTTAAGAACCTAGCAATGGTGAAAGCTTAAGTTTGTATTAGGCTAGTAGAGAAAGCAAATGACTTAAAGTAGAGCTCACAAAAAGGGGCCTATCATGACTGCTCTCCGAAAGACCCATAGCAGCTGAAAGACTCAGATGCAGATATTTGTACCCAACCAATGGACAGAAGCAGCTGACCCCTGTTGTTGAATTAGGGAAGGCTGAAAGAAGCTGAGGAGAAGGGTGATCATGTAGGAGGACCAACAGTCTTAATTAATTTGGACCCCTGAGATCTCTCAAAAAACTGGACCACCAAACAGATAGCATATACCAGCTGATATGAGGCTCCCAACACACAGACAGTAGAGGACTTTGGGGTCTGTGTTCATTCAGAGATGATGCACCTAACCCTCAAGAGACTGGAGGCCCCAGGGAGTTTAGAGGTCAGGAGGGGTGGGGGGTGGGCGCATCCACGTGGAGACATGGTGGGGTGGAGAGGAGATGTGGGATGTGGAGCAGTCGGAGGGTGGATGGGGGCGGGGAATGGAATATGGAGTGTAAAAAATAAATTAAAAATTAAATTAAATTTAAAAAAAAATAAAAGGAAACAAAACAAAACAAAATACCTTCCTTAATTCTTGGCATTGTCTCTTCTCATATTTTATAGAATTAGAGATAGCTATAAATAAGTAGGAACTAGGTATCCTGTTTAATTGACTCTTTGGTTTTTTTTTAAAGATTTATTTATTTTTATGAATACATGATACCATTACAGATGGTGAGCCATCATGTGGTTGTCCGGGAATTGAACTCAGGACCTCTGGAAGAACACTGAGTGCTCTTAACCCCTGAGCAATCTTTCCAGCCTAACTCTTTGTTTTTGATGGTAACCCTTAGTCTATACTTTGAAAAACATACATCACAGATATTGTTTTGTAAGTCTATTTCAGTAAGAGTACTGAAAGGGGCTGAAGCAACGGCTCCCCTGTTAAGAGCACGGGCTTGTCTTCCGTAAGACCTAGGTTAGATTCCCAGCATCCACATGGTGGCTCACAGCACTGTGTGACATCAGTCCCAGAGGATCTGAGGCCTTCTTCTGATCTATGAGAACCACAGATGGTGCACAGACACATGCAGGCAGAATGTCCATACACATGAAATACAAATAAAGGAAAAAGTTAACTTAAAGAACTTAAAGGAGTAGTTGCATATATGCATATGTGTATGTATAATATGCATGGGTATATGTATATACATATATATTCCTAGATATAACCAGATCAGACTGTATAGTGTTACTTTGAGGTATATGTTTTCTGGGATGATCATTTGGTATTAGATAACTAGTTGGTTTGCTCTTCCTTGGGGGAAAACTCAGCATTTCTTAGCTGCTTGTAGTCTTTTGTGTAAGGATGAGGCTTCATGGTCTTTCTCATGTCCACTTTAGCATGTATATTGATGTCATGCTTGATCATGGACATGTTTAGGCGGTCACATTGGTGTGGCTTAATGAATATAGCTTCTGACGTTACTAGGAGACACAATCTCACAGTAAACTCCCCCATACTCTGGCTTGTACAACCCCCACCTCCCTTTGCAACCCCCTGTTCTACAATGTTTCCTGAGCTTTAGATATGGGAGTTATCTAGTAGATGTAGCCATTGGTGCTGGACTCCACTATTTTGTATTTTGATCGGTTTTAGTTTTCTGTAATGGGGTCCATCTGTTACAAGGAGAAGTTTTGTAACTTTAAGTTTTTCAAAACCTATTTTTTAACGATAGTTCTTAAATGTATTACCTTCCCTTTTAGCCCACCACCCACCAAAGATAGTGGAAAAGAAAGGATACAGAAGAAGTGGACCTGTTTAGAAAGGCTCTTTAGAGCAACTCCTGTCTTGGTTGTCTGGAAACCAGCAATTCAGTTCACAGGTTAGCAGACAGTGGCAGCTTGTTACACTCACAAACACTTCATGGATACACCGGCAGTTCAGTTCAGTAGAGTCAGAATAGCAAACAGCAATCAGCAGAGGTGACATGCCTAGCAGAGAGAGCCAGGCCCCAGTCTCAGCACAAGTCAGCAGGAGGGACCAGGGGGAACACCATGAGAAGTTCTCATCTGTGCCTCTCTCAGGGAAGCAAAAATCAGTGAAGGCTCAAGACCCACAAGTGTTGCACAGCTAGCTCTATAAGTAAGTCAGCCGAGCTCAGTCTCCATCAATGTCCCTCGTGCCCTATCCATACTCCCTCCATACATCACATGCTTTCCAGGTGTCTTGCCTCAGCATGTGCATCTGTCTCAGCTGACATCACTCTGCCAATCAGCCTGAGTCCATGGAAGCAGCAAGAAACTGCAGTACACCACCAGAAGGCTTTTGGTGCATTTCTCTCATGGAGATCCCAAGAAATGCAGTTCAACTTCACAATGTAAGGCGGACCAATGCATGTGGGCTGTTAGCAAAGACTCCTTCATCATGTGTCCTTTCACATGCTTGCTTTAGCAGAACATCCTCTCTCCTGTGTCTGCTTCAGTGCAATGATCCTTCATGAGTCTGCCTCAGTCTTTCACCTGTGTCCACTTCACCTAAACGTTCCATTACGTGTTTGCCCCAGAAAAACACCATTCATCCAATTTTCCAAAGAACCCTTAAGAAGTTTCCACTTTAAAGTTTCCTAGATGTGCATGTAACAATTATTATTATTATTATTTTTTAAAAAGAGGGCCATGAATTGAAAGAGAGCAAAGAGGGATACACGGGAGGGTTTGGATGGAAATTATGCAATTATATTATAATCTCAAAAGATTTTAAAAAATTAATTTTTAAAAAAGAGTACTGAAAGGCATTTGGCCAAGTTCTGTGGTTAAGTACCTCCTAGAATCCATATCAGGATAAGCCCTGATGAAGATCTCTGTGCTCAGGAGATAGTTCCTCTATGAACAGATTCATTCTCAGCTAGAGCCACAGGTAAGTTCAAAGTCATTATTTTCAAGATCCCACTCACAGAATGGACACAGTCCATCAACAAATCTTGTAGTCTGGGTTTTCATAACACATCTCAAATGTGGCCTTCAGGGTCCTGCTAGGGTTCCTACTGTACTTGCCTGGATTAATGAATGGGGGTTCCTCTATGGTTCGCCAGCTATCTACTTCCCACACTAATAGCATATGACCCCTTAATATCTCAGTCCTGCAGAATTTCTCTGGTCTAAACCTGCTAGGGATTTCTTACCTGTTAAAGTCATAGCCACATTCCTCTCCATGCCCAGAGGCCTTATATACTCTGACTATCTAGCCTCTTGCCCACCCTACATACCATGTTCCTTCGGCATTAACTGATCTGTCCTCCTGAAGCACTCCAGGTCCACACCTTTGCTGTCTTCTGGAATGCTCTCCCCTCAGACACTGCCTAGAGTACCCTCACCTATCCACATTTCTGCTCCAAAATCACCTCTTTAAAGGAGTATTACTATTATACTTCTTCCCTATGATAATTAATTTTGATTGCCAATTTGATTAGACTGAGGAGTGCCTGGGGCACCAATAGAGCACATTATTGGGTATGTCTGTGAGAGTGTTTCCAGAAGGGTCAATTGAAGGGGCATTTTAAAGCTAGGCTCGGCAAAGCCTGTCCTTTTGAAGTTTGATGGGAACATGTACTTGGCAAGCCAGATGTGAATCCCTAGTCTGGGAAGTCAAGATCATTACAAAAGATAAAGATTATTAAGTGACTAGTTCCAGAAGAAAAGCCAGAAGAGGATGCCAGACTCCTTGGAACTGAAATTATAGACAGTTATAAGCATCCATATGGGAGCTGGGAACCAAATATGGATCCCTCCAAGAGTAGCAAGTTGTCTTAACCACTGAACCATCTCTCCACTGCCACATGACATGATTTTTTTTTTCTGTATTTATCCCCTCCTCTGACCGGGAACCTGGAGAGTCTTACAGGTGGGAGTGGACCCTCCCTTTCACAGAAGGCTGCCTTCGATCATTCCTGAGCTTGGGGGAAAGGGAAGGAGGGAGAAGCCCCAAGGTAGTTGAGAAGCAAGACTTTAATTTTTACTAGATTTTATTTTTATAGAGTGTACAAAGAAGGCAGACTTCTTCTCCAGCTAAAAATGTAGATAATTTGTGTCTAAGAACTTTGGCAATGCCACTTTGGGAGGTGGTGTCAGTAGATGGAATAGTTGAAGAGATGGTTAGAGGTGATAAGACAACCCTTATAAATGGAGAGTGTCCCACCACAGAGAGGAGACCTTAGGGTGGGAGTTACTCAGAAAGGACACCCCCCACCCCCTGCCCATGGACAAGAATCTGAGTTTCTACTTTCATGACAGTCCGGATCAGGCATGTAGAGCTGGGACATTTGTGGACCAAAGACTTGAGAACCATTATCAGATCTCTGGGAGATACCCCTGGTACCTCTGCAATATCCTCCTGAGAAAGAGAGAGAGAGAGAGAGAGAGAGAGAGAGAGAGAGAGAGAGAGAGAGAGAGAGAGATCTAGTAGTTAGTGTGGTTAGTGTGATTATATGGCTCAGTACTCTAACAAGGGTGGGACCATACTTAATTTACTTAGAAATATTGTTCTGATCTGTCTTGCATTGAGTGGCATGGTAGCGGACTTATATTCACCACTCAAGGGAGTGGGACAACAAGGCTAATCCTGGAGAGTCTGAGAACGGTTGAGGCCGTCTCTAGCTAACCATTCTATAGCACATGCTTGTCACTTGAGCAGTGGGCAGGCACTTTGACTCCCACTTTGCTGGCAATACAATCAAATCACAAAACAGCTTACTGATGTGGAGGGAGTCTGATGTGAGAGGTTGACAGGGCCAGGCAGCTGACCAGAGCTGGGATCCAGACTGGCCAGCTGTCTCCAGACCACCCTTGCACTGCTCCTCCAAGGGTGGAGGCTCCGGAAAAGTGTAAAGTTGAGCATACAAAAGCTCTCTCTGGAGACTGAATTGATGCCTGCCAGGGGGTAGAAGGGAATAAAAGGGGAATTTACAAATCCATCAGGGAAAAGGGAACATTACTGAGAAAAGAGAGCAAGTTATAAATGAAAAGGGGCGGGAAATTAATGGGGACAAAAATAGATTAGAATTTGATGTGCTCCACAGGGTTTACAACGCTTCACATGCAATTAGGAGTAAAATGACGGACTCCCCAAGCCCCTGTTCCCTGGGGGGAAAGAAGGCAAGTTTTTCATTTGGGAGGGAGGTAAGGATCCAAAGACAGCCTTTGTTACTAAGACATAGGCCCGGAGGTAGTGACCAGCTGGCCAGGTTCTCTGTTTTACCCGTCCTAATTTTGCAATGAGAATAGGGGTCAGGTGGTGGCAAGGGCAGAGTGAAGGTGAGTCCCTAAGAGCCAGCCTTGTTTTCTTTCCTCGTGCAGGTCCCTGGAAAGCAGAGTATGAAATCCTGAGCCTTTTCAGAGTGGACCGAATTTCTCATGTGAATACCGCTAACTCAATGACAACTGGTGGACGGCAGGCCCCCCGTTATCCACTGGCCATATTCCTGAAGGTTCTTCACGTGGTCTGAGGCAAGACCTGAGGCTGTGGGGTTGAGCTCAGCTACACTCTACTCTTCTACCTTTGCGTTCTTCTTCATTGCCCCCAACCCCAAACCACCCCCTCAATTCCTCAGGCCTCTGCCTCACCTCCCATCTTCACTGTGGAAATCTCACACAAGGCAGTGCTCCAGAAAATGGTGTGGGAAAAGCAGGATCTGGAGCAGTAGGCTAGACAGAGTTCCAGGCTCTTGGAATGCCCAGTGTACTGTCTTTTAAGACAATGATGAAACCCTGTGGGTCCACCTTGCAGAAAGAGTCACGGCAGCATATTCTAAGGACACGGCATCTGTTTAATCACCATGACTCTCTACACTTCCTCAAGGAAAAGGGAGAACATGCCTCATCCTGGAGAGTCTGAGAGGAGCTGAGGCCACCTTTAGCTAACTGTTATATATATAGCACATGCTTGTCACTTGAGCAGTGGGCAGGTTCACTGTTTAATCACCATGACACTCACCTCAACTTTACAAAAACTCGGGTATAGAAATTACTTAACCAGAGCCAAAGGTCAGGTTAGAGAAAGTGAGATAATTAAATAGAAAATTGCTGGGCTAGGTCCATAGCTCAGTGGTAGAGCATTTGCCTGAAGTACAATATACCTAAAGTCTTAGGTTCACTTGCCAACACAGACAAAGATAAAAGTTAAAAAGAAGTATAGGGGTGGGGCAATGGCTCAGCTGGGAAAAACCCTTTCTGTGCAACCATGAGGAACTGAGTTCAATCCCCCAGAGCCCAAATAAAAAGGCCAGGCATGAGAGTGCAATCCTGTAGTCCCATGGTTGAGGAGATGGAGGCAGGAGGAATTCGGAGGCTAGCTAGCTTTCCACGTTAGCTGAATTGGTGGGCTCCTTTCTCATCAATTAAGCTGGTGAATCATTGAAGACAACATGTGTCACTGACCCCTGACCTCTACATATTTGTGTACACACAACCATGAGCAAATGTAACCATACACGTGGTCACATATACACATGCCCCAACAACTTAAAAAAAAGATGATGAAAATAATGTTGCTTATATTTAATAGATCCTTAGAAAACTTTCATCATCAAATGACTGTTGTTCATTATACACTAATAAAAAATGACTCTAACATATGTCTACCACCCTTAATGTAACAATTGAATTTTCTATGTCTTTGCTGTTGTTTTGGAGAATAAGTCCCAGTGGTCCCCTCTAGGGTGTGCACTCCATCTTGTGGTAATTAAACTACAACCTGCACCTGCCAGAAAGACGGACCTTCCTGCTGCCTCCACTGAGGTATCTCCAAGCAAATAACAAGCAACGTAGCCACATCATTGGACTCTATGAAGGTAGTTTTCTATGAAATCTATACATATAAAAGAGTTGTTGTATCAAAAGATATAAGTGTTTTTGAACCTGGATGTGTACTGCAGAGAATTAGAGGTGCCATGGCATAAAACAGTGTCACAGGGCAGCAGAGGGTTAGTGGATATTGCTTTCGTAATTTATAAATGAAATAATATTTCTACTTCTGTGTGTTCAAGAAAGGAATGGCAAGCATGATGACGTTGCATGTTAGTTTATGAACACTATCTTATGTCTTTATGAACTGGTGGTTTTTATATTATCTTAAAGGTCCTGTTTTCTCTCATCAGTTAGCATGCATTTTAAAATAGAGTTGCTAGACCTTTCTCACAGGCCATTTTTCTGCAAATGAGGAATGTGTCCAATGTCATAGAACTAGTATCTCAGATCAAACTCAAACTACTTTGTCTGATGCAAAAGTGTATTTTTCCCCAGTCACACTGTCTTTCTGATAATCCAGGGAGCAGAGAAGTAGAAGATGTTTGTGCTAGGACTGGGGCACCCAGGAGCCAAGACCTACATAAATATGCAACTTAATTACTGCAGTGCAGGTCTTGGAGATGTCTCCTAAATAATTTTCTATTTAACCTCAAAATACTCCTATTAAACAAGAATCAAGTATAATTATGATATTGGCATTTTACAGATGAGGCTTCTGGGGTAAAGTAATATCAATATGCATTAGGTCAAGTGGAGGTCCCATGGCGTCTTAGACTCCAAACTATTATTTTATGATAATACAGTAACACTCCATTTATCTGTCACCATCAGAAGAAAGAGGCAGGTCACAGAAGTTAATTTTCAGTTAAGTAAAATTACCCTGTTAAATACCAATTTAAAAAAAAAAAAACCTTCTATAAAACTTTCACAAAAAATGTGACTGAACACACTATTTATCATTTTCTTACTCACTAGAAGCCCTTAAAATGATGAACTTAAGGGGAGAAAGGAGCCTAGGGTTGCATTCATATACATGCACAAAATCTTTAAAAATAAAAATTATATTAAAATTCAGATATAAAACAGAGCCAATAAGAGAAAAAAATTTCAATTTAAAATAATTGAGGGGGGTTAATAGGTAGGGAATTAGTAACTGTTGGAATAAGACATTTACGTTTTGTCATGTGATGATCTGTGGTTTGTGGATTGGTGGCAGTGCAGCATAGCTATTAGAACTTACTGGAAAAGTAAACTCATGGGTGCATTGCCAGACCCCCTGAAGTAGTTTAGGGGAGAGGCCTTCACAGACTCTGGAAGGAGGAGGACTCGGAGCTGATTCATCAGGGATGACTAGAGTAGGCCAATGGAGAGAACAACCAAAATTACTACCATCCAGCCAGGTGCTTGCAACATCCGGCATGCAACCCAGAGGGTGCCCTGGGAAGGCATCTAGCTGTGATTCCTGAGAGAGCCCTCATGACAGAAAAGTTGGAACCTAGCTGTTCTCAGAGGCACAATGGTTTCATTGATATATATACATATATATATATATATATATATATATATATATATATAGGCATCATATACATCATATACATACACACATGTATATATATGTATATATGCATAAATTCATACATTCTTATATGCACATATTTGTTCATATACATATATTCATATATGTACAAATATATATGCACACATGTGCATATATGTATATATATAGATGTATATATATGTATAGATGTATATGTATGTATATGCATATGTGTATACTTCATATGTGTATATGTGCATGTGTACATATGCATGCATGTGTATGTGTATATATGCACATATGTATACATGTGTATGTATATGTATATATGTATGTATATATAATTATGTATGCCTTTAGTTGTTAGTTTGCCCATATCACATAGGCAGGGGACTAGCCTGACATAGGAAGGGGCTTTGGAAGACAGTTGAGATTAACCCCTGAGTCTAAGGAAAGGGAGTCTTTATACTCTCAGTCAGCTCTCAAAAGTACAAACATTAAACTACAATTTGCCAGTACACTCTGTGTTGTAGACTAATGAAGAAAAATCATCTTAGGGTTTGTTTTGCATGAAGTAATCTTAATACAATATTTTTTGAGAAAACTTACTTTTAATAAAGAATTGACATTCGGCCAACTGATGTCACACAAAAGTGGAGGGAATACCCATTTGAAAATGGAACAAATGAAGTATGTAGCTTATACCATTATCCTGCAAATCTTTGCTGCTGTGGAGGAGCAAAAGCCTCTTAATGTCAGGACTATCATGTGACTTACTTCATTCAAGCTGCTGAATTCACATGATATACAATACTGGCAGAGACTCTGTGTGTGTGTGTGTGTGTGTACACATTTGCCTTTAAGTTTGTAAATATTTCATGCTTGACTATTCTGATAGAAAAGAAAATCTAAAACTGGTGCAGAGCTGGAAAATAAAAGAGTGCCCCCTCCACAGAAAGGAAACTGAAAAGAAAAGAAACAGGAGTAAAAATAAACAAAATTGAGAAGGGAGTGACTGTAACCACAAAGCCAAGCTCATCCTCACTAGTCAGTGTCTAGAAATGTTAAAGATTTAATTAAAACAGTGACAGCAGAAACCAAGGTTCATCTCCCTATACCCCTGCACCGTACTGTTGTACTGTTATTTTTGGCATAATTTGCTGTTTTTTTTTTTTTTTCTTTCCTTGATGAATTGTTTTGGTATCTTTGTTGAAAATGAATTTACATATAGAGGCCTCCAGCTTGCTCTGATCTATTAAAGTCAATATCACATTTGTTAGATTACTGTAATACTCATTACCAAGTTGAAACCCCCTCTTATTCTTAGTTCTACTGATATTTTTATTATAAACATTAATTTTTTATAAATATGTGTTGAATTTTGACTACTTTTCCTATCTCCACATAGCTGATCAGATAATTTCTATGTTTATTCTGTTATTATAATAAATTTCTTAATTAGTTTTCAATTATTAATTCAGCTTTACATTTGTAGGATAAGTCCCATTTGAACTTCGTGAGAACTACTACCTTTTTGTTGTTATTTTATGTGTTTTTCATGTTTTTCTTTCTTGTGATATCTTATTTTTTCACATGGGGTCATTTATATTGCCCAGATTATCTGCAAATTCATAACTATCCTATTTCAACCTCAAAAATGGCTAGGATTTCATGTGCAAACCACTATGACTTGTTCTTTTTTATGATATTTTGTCAGATTTTAATATTACATATGTGAGCCTTTTAACAAAATTTAGGTTTTGTTATATCCTGAAAAAGATCATAGCCATGTTTTCCTTCGTGTTGTTAATAGAGTTCACCACTGAAGCATATGGGTACTGATTTTGTGTGTGTGTGTGTGTGTGTGTGTGTAGGTAGGTAGAGTACTTTTCTTAAGCTATCAGTATATTTTAAGTAATGTTTTAATTTGTTCTTTGAGAATTTCAACAATATATCTTGATCATATTCAATCAATTTTAATAGATATTGGTCATAGTGTCCACTTGGGAGGAAGAGACAGGGGAATCCTGGTCTACAGAGTGAGTTCCAGAAGAGCCATAGTCTGAAGACCCTGTCTTCAGCAACAGCATTTTAGCAGACATGACTATTTATACTTTCTATATTTTCTTATATCAACTTTTATCTGTTGCAATTTTATAAGGAATGTGTCTATTTCACCTAAGTTAAAATTCTTGGTATGAAATTTAAAATTAATTCTTTAATATCTGATAGATCACATTTTTACATCAATAAAAATATAAAATACATTTTATATATCTTAACATTTCATTTTAACAAGAGAACATCTAGATGGAAAAATCTATAAGACTGTGAAAATATTAAGTTATTCATAACATTGCCAACTACTTTTAGAATACTCATTCAGCCTTGACAATGGAATATACATGCTTTGAAAAATATAGATTCTTTTTAAAAAAAATCATAATGTCTTAATAAAATTCAAAAGACTTGTTTTAAGACTTGCTAGAAACCTGAAACTATGGTGCTAAATTTAGCGCTTTTGCTACTACTGCCATCAGTAAATTTTTCCAATTATAATTTGTATCTTTTTCATCCTTATCCTTTCCCATGCATATCTCCTATCTCTCAGATCTGATCGTATACCTGTAAGATTCAAACATTTAATTTATTTTCTATCTATCTATCTATCTATCTATCTATCTATCTATCTATCTATTTATCTATCATCTGTCTATCGTGTGTGTGTGTGTGTGTGCTGGGACTTGATGTACTAAATGTAATAAGAAAGTATAGGGGGAGGTTTTGAGGATAATCAGAACCTCCCAGTAATGCAGACTTCCTTTATAAGTTCTTCAGGGGAGAGAAGACTCCTCCTCTCACCTTGTGTGCGAGGTGTGCATTTGGTAACCGACTGCTCTTGGCACAGTTCAGTGCCCCTAGCTTTGAATTGACTCATGTGTCCTCCCTCTGAATACTGACATTCTACCCCTTAACAACAAATAGACTACTAAATTTGAACAAAGAGTTTCTATAATCTTATAAATTCAACTTGCTTTATAATTCAGTGAGCCACAAGTTTAAACATTGGGAGTTTTCTATTTAGAAACCTCAATTGTGTGCAGTGGTGGAGCATGCCTTTAATCCCAGCACTTGGGAGGCAGAGACAGGCAGATTTCTGAGTTAGAGGCCAGCCTGGTCTACAGAGTGAGTTCCAGGACAGCCAGGGCGACACAGAGAAACCCTGTCTCAAAAAAACGAAAGAAAGAAAGAAAGAAAGAAAGAAAGAAAGAAAGAAAGAAAGAAAGAAAGAAAGAAAGAAGAAAGAAGAAAGAAAGAAAGAAAGAAAGAAAGAAAGAAAGAAAGAAAGAAAGAAAGAAAGAAAGAAAGGAAGGAAGGAAGGAAGGAAGGAAGGAAGGAAGGAAGGAAGGAAGGAAGGAAGGAAGAAAGAAAGAAAGAAAGAAAGAAAGAAAGAAAGAAAGAAAGAAAGAAAGAAAGAAAGAGAGAGAGAGAAAGAAAGAAAGAAAAAGAAAGAAAGAAATCAAGCTCAATTGGAACCTAAAAGATAATAAACTCCTTTATGTAGCAATAGTCTTATGTAGCAATAGTTGCTTTGAAGTCCTATTTTTGGAACTGGGAATGTGACGTTCTGACTCTGTTTTATTTCTCCCATCTGTTTCTATCTCTTCACCAGCTATAGCTAACAAATTCCAAAGTTTGTCTTTTCTGCTTTTTCTAAAATGTTCTGTACCGACAGTAATCGGGCAGTCTAAGCCTTTTCTTAAACAGTCACTTGAGTCTTGGTGGCCGTATATGATGCTTAAAACAGCTAGCTACTGGGATCCTGCAATCCGGACTGTACTTGCCTTACTCATGCCTTCCATTTGTACTAAAAACAGGCACAACCAAGAGACTCTCTTTCTTAGATTTGCTTACCTGAAGCCATCTTACCAGCACATAATCGTGACATTAGAGAAGCAAGGAGTCTCAGAATTAAAGGGACAAGGCATTTACCATACAAATGACATTGAAAATAAAGCTTTAGTTTGGGTAGGCAGGCAATTGTAGATGGCTCTGGTGCCCAGTGAACAAGTTAGAATGTGGAAGTGGATATAAATGCTAAGTAAGGATTCAAAATATAGGGACAGAGGGGATAGGAAAACCACTGTCTCCACATTTCCATAGTGGCGAGTCTCTGCTGAAAGTAGTCTGGGCAGTGGTTGGGTCAGAAGACAGACAAAAGACTTTGACATGGAATAGAGAGTAAGGACTATCTAGAACATGCTAGACAACCACTTCTGTTTGTTGGTGTACCAACATGTAAATAGCTTCAAAGAGTAACATTTCACCTCCTAGATATCATGAGAAGTCTTACCTTAGCAACTGTGTCTCAGAGTCATGAAGGCAGGCCCTCTGGGAAATGTGGTGCCCCCAGAGAGCAAACTGGAACACATAGCTTGAATACCATTTATTTCCCCATCACCAAATTATTTCCAAAATCAAGAGGCATGATACCAATTCTACCCCCACAGATCTTTTTTTTTTTTAATTTATTTATTATTATATCCAAGTACACTGTAGCTGTCTTCAGATGCACCAGAAGAGGGCGTTGGATCTCATTACGGAGAGCCATCTCAGTGGTTAAGATCACCGACTGCTCTTCCAAAGGTCCTGAGTTCAAATCCCAGCAACCACATGGTGGCTCCCACAGATCTTAATGGTGAGTTTTTAAATGCTGAGCAATATTTCTGGATGACTTTCAGGTGAATATTGAAATGATACATGCATGAATCGAATTGTTTATACAAAAGAATCTTAAATCAATTGCCTTAAGGCAGTATCACCTACATAAGTAGGCCAATCATGACAAGGCTGAAAGACTAAACAGCTACAGTGGTTTTCCTGAGCCAGTAGACTGCATATAATTTCTTCAGTTGCTTAGCATGAATATGTACTATATTATACCAGAATCTCAAAATTAAAAGTAAAACCGTATTTTATTTTGTCTTTATTTGTAAGTAAATGCTCAATGGCATATATACAGTCAATATTAGATTTATTCTATCACATTTATGATCTACCTTCAAGATTCCTAGGCATTACCAGCTTAGTTTTGGAAGTTACAAAAGGATCAGTGTTCTGCCCCCGCCCCCATCTTTGGTGATATTATGAATGGGAAAGGGGGCTTATTTATTCTATTAGCTGAAACTCTTAGTTTGTTTTACATAGCAAAAACACAAACTTTCTCATTAAAAGAAAATCATGGCCACAGACTTTGATGTGGCACAGACTGCCTTAGGAGAGAGGATGCTAGGATTAGCTGCTCCTGGCTGGACCTGTATAGTCTAAATCTCCACACACCAGAGCCAACTGCCTGGCCTTTTAACATGGTATTTGAATTTGGCTACTGGGAAGGAAGGATAAAAATCGAACAACTATGTGTTGGTTTCATCTTTGGGTTAGAGGCTAGGGATATGGCTCTTTCTGCCCCTCTGGGAACACAGGAGCTGGGCTAGCATTTAATTTCATCTTGGGAATCATCCACTATGACCATCAGGGGCTGTGCCCGCCAGTCCCATTCTTCTTACTATATTTAGTTCATTATGAATATGGAGTAACACTGAGAATGATTCACATCGACATCCCTCTGTCTAGCCTAATAACATCAATGTCGTTAGCAACAAACGTAAGTTTACCCTGGCAGTATGATTTGGAAATCTCAGTTCCCCCCATTGTCCTTCCCTGCCTGTGCTGAGAATCTGGACCCAGCAGATGAGCATGCCTGCTCTTTCACCTCCCCCCAGCCTCCTCCTCCTGAGGGTAGAAAAAGAGAGAGAGTCCAGGGAAAGAAAGGAAGGGGTGCTGTTGGCTACATGGACTGTTGATAGAACAAGAGCCATCAGAGAGGATGAGCATAAGGGTAAAATGAAAATTGAGGCTTTCTCCCTCCCTATAGCTTTTCTTCATCTTGTTCTTACACTGGCTCCTTACTTCTACATAGCCACTTGAGCAGTGGACATTCTGCAGTGGCAACTGCTACTCTCTTATCTGCCAACATTGATGTCATTGTCACTGCTCTTTCTACATAGACCTTTCTCACAGAGGAGTGTTCCACACATTATTTCATATGCTATTCTCTAAGGAGTTGAATCATCTATTCTTTGGAGTATTTAGCAGGGTTCTTTTTAAAATAAAAATCTGTTCTCCTGAGAGAAGGCTGGAGGAGGTGACAGAGAAAAATTGCAGCTGGTCATTTCCTCTTTTTTTCCTACACATTAAAAGAGTTTCTAAGTTTTAGCTGCATTCAAATGTGGAATCTCTTGAAGTGTTCCAGACACATTTATTTATATTTTAACTATGGAAGATATACATAAAACTTACCATTTCAACTATTTTGGGGTTGTTTGGCATTGTAAAGTATATTCATGTTATTATGAAGCTGGCCTTGAGAACTGCTTTAGAGACAGAAATGATTCAGAATAGCAGACATTTAAGTCAACATACCACTTTGAGTAGGACTGTCTTACATGCTCTCAACAATCCAGGTCATATGACAGATGGTTTGTACAGTGAGTAAGAGCGTTTGCTCAGGAGTCATGTCACTGAGTTCAAATCCCTCCACCGAGAATATGCAATATCATCTCTAAAGCACCGAGTCATAAGAAGAGTCATTGCCATGTTAAGCACCGAGAAGGAAAACAGAGCTAACAGCTCATCTTGGACGCAGCTCCTTAATGATGGATGTCCATAACACAGACATAATCATCTTAAAATCTTAATTTGAATCCTTTCCTATCTTTTCTTGGGGGAGGGACTGGGGGAATGTGGACATTATAGCATCTTTCATGGAGCATGATCGTCAATAGTTTTACTCAGTGGCCATAACTACTTACGGGATTCATCTTTTCTTGTGTATCATAAGGAACTCGTCTGTTGTTTTGTGAGGAAACTTAGAATCGCTACTATTGGAACTATCTTCAGGGATAGTTATTTGGTTCATGCTTGCAAAAATTGTGATCTCTCTATTTTTCTCTTTTTACATACACACTAATTCTTAATTTTAATGCCAAGTCATAGTATAGTCTTTTGAAAATATTTTAAGCAATGATTAAACTCAATGCTTATGACACGGTTGAAGCAATGACAATAGGATCAGGCATAACCAAGGCTACACATGTGCACACAATTGCAATTATGTCAAATTGCTGCATGACTGCCAGCCATTGTGAGACATCTTTGATTATAAGAGGTATTATGATTCAGAGGTATTAACTATGAGAAAAATGTACATCTTATCATCCTTGTAATACGGTGCAGGCTGTGTGTCTCTTGGCAGGATATTTAACTTCCTTGTGCCCTGGGATCTTAATCTATAATGTGAGGCTAATAATTGTACTTGTTTTATAGGGTGCAGGCGAAGATTAAATAAAACATTTATCACAGAAATTGGTGTATAATAATCATAGTTATTACTAATGATTATTGTTCACTGTATCCAGGTATATATGGTGCTATCTAATATTACATAACAAATAACGCTAAGCTTATTGGCTTAAACCAATCCATATTCATTATTGCACAATTTCTGTAATATAGGAATTTGGAATGGCTTGACAGGATACTTCTGGCTTGGTCTGGTTCTTCACAGGAACAGCAATCAGCTTTACTATCCACTGGAGAATTCTCTTCCTAGATGACTAACACACGTGGCAGGCAGCAGGTGGCTGGTGGCTGGTGGCTAAGCTGCTCCTTTCATATCTTATTAACACCTTCTCCAGGGTCTTCACAACACATCACTTGACTTCTCCTGGAGCCAGTGACCCATGATATAAAGGAGACACTCACAGGGCCATTTCCACCTGCCTCAGAAAATACATCCCTTCACCTCCTCTTTATTCTACACATTAGAAGAGTCTCTAAATTTTGTTTACACTCAAGGTGGAATTGAGCTACACCTCTTGGAGGAAATATGTAGACATATTTTCAAAGCACAGCAACACGATAATGTTAGGTCCGAATGGTTACCCTCATCTCTTCCATTGAGAGATCTGCCATCTTAGTTGTGGGCCATGAATATCTTATCTCTCATCTTCCTTACCAACTATACTAAATGAAGTCTCGATAAAAATAAATAGGCACATTCAAATTAGGATACTTTGACAAGACTTTGGTGCCAGAATGTGGGTAGGTGTTGAGTGATAGAGGAACCTCGAGACTAAAGCAGTTACTCCCTTAAAACTGAGGGAATATGGGCAGAGACTTTACCATAACTGAGAAAGACAGCCATGCCAAGCACCCTCATCTGCAGTGAATAGTGAAGGGATGCCACCAGCCTGAGACAACTTCACAGGGAAGTCTAAGGCATAAGCATCCTGACTCTCCTCTCCTACCTCTCCTGAATTCTCTGTTCTAGCATACGCATCTTCTATGTGCTTCACATCTGATACCAGAAGTTTAAAGGTTTTCTCAGACAAGTACCTCTGCATTTCCTGGTGCACAACAGCTGGGTGTCCTGCAACGTCACTTAGTTCTGACAGTATTTACCTATATAAGACATAAGGTCCCACGGTCTCATGAAGTTGGTCTCTCTTCAACTGCCAAACACAAGTCCAGGTTGTTAATCATTCTTCTGACTGGTAGCTTTATACTGGATGTTACCACAACATTCTAGAATGCAGTCACTTGCTAACATAGTATCCAGAACTTGTAAGCAATTTATTACTAAGTTACTTATTTATTATAAAAGGCTACAACTCATTCATAGCCAAATGGAAGAGATGCATAGGGCAACAGGTGGGTAAGAAAGTGAAGCTCCCATGTTCTCTCTGGGCAAATCATTCTCTCAGCTTTTCCATGTGAACCTCAACCTGGTGAATCTATCATTTTTCATTATTATAGAGACTCAATTAAATAGACATGATTGCTGAAGTTATTAACTATTGGTGATCTAGTTGCTTTCTAGATATCATAAATTCAAGGGTAGTGAGAGATGTTTGTTATAAGTAATTCAAGATGCCCCATTTGTCTTCTTTTCTCTCAAAACTTGGGAAATGCCCAGCATTTCCTGTGCCAGAGAGATTAAATAGATAAATGTTGCCAATGAACAATATTATAGCCCATTCTGTATCTCCATCGCATAGAAGTTAGAGGGATAAAAAAAACCCACTGGATATGTCCATAAACATTAGACTCCTGTGGGAGATGATATGGAGAAAAGACGTGGATGCCAGGTCTGGATCAGTAACCAGAGGACAATCAGCAGGTCATTCCCTCTGTCTCTTAGCATCCTAAAGGGAGCACTCAGAAAATCTCACTGGCAATTTGATGATCACTGGGCGATACCAAATTAGTCACACTCCCTTTTAAACTTAAAATCATTAGCTACCACTGAGTCCTTCATTTCCATTTGTAAGAGAAATGAGAAAACTGTTTTAAGGAACATGAAAATTAAATCCTGAGGCTAGAGAGGTGGCTCAGTTGGTTAAGTGCTTGCCTTGGGAGAGCTCTCAGTCTCTAGAACGCGCGCGCGTGTGTGTGTGTGTGTGTGTGTGTGTGTGTGTGTGTGTGTGTGTGTGTTTAAGCCAGAAACTTGTGTTTGTAATCCCAGAATTGGGGTGGTAGAGACAAGAAGAGCCCTGGAATTCATTAGCTAGCCTGCAACTTTCATGGTCAGTGAGAGACTCTGGCTCATAAAACAAGATAGTTATTGAGGAAGACAATAGACTCAGTCTCTGGTCTTCATACCCATTTAATCACAAGTGCATGCTCGCTTACACACCTGGGTGCATGCACATACACACAACAAAAAACAAAACAGAACAGAATAACAACAACTGTTATGGTCTCTGCTTTTGAGCACCACAAGGCTTGACTGTTCATAGCACCATACATTTCAGCTCCACTTACCTTTCACCAACATCTCCACTTAGTGGAATTCTTTACTTTGCAAGGACAGTTAGACCTGAATTTGGCAGAATCCAAGTTCTGTGGCTAAGTCATTGCCACAGATATTCATTTGGGCCATACAGAGATGCTGAGAAGCAATCTAGTGGACTTTTGTGTTCTAAATATTGTCTTTAATACTGCTTACTTTTATGGCAGTAACCAAATCCCTCTGACACTTGGGAGTCCTAATCCATTTGGTAAAGTGATTCTCTCTTTACTGGTTGGCTTAGAAGACTGAGTGATCAAGCATGAGCAGGGATTGGCCTAGCTTACAACTCATGTGGAAGATGGTCTTGTTCTATATGTCTATAGGCGCTACCTTCCTTTACTGGGCCTAGAGCTCCTGAACACATGTGACTGAAGTTCACAGGAAGAGGAAAAGGAATACTCCCAGTAGATTATTAGTTGTCAGAGCAAGAACAGTATCTCCCACTTCTTGTTCTTGAGTCCTGAACCCATGCTTCCTGGTCATAAGGGGAAAGGTATTTGATTGAGGCACATTTTGCATTCTAAAGTATAATGTGGGCTACTGGGCCCGAGTTTGGGTATAGCTGAGCCTTCAGAAGGCTACATACATTAGTCATTTCATTATCAAGCCAGCTGTCTTTGAAAGTGGTGGCATGTCATAAAACCACTGAATTCTTTATTTTTTAAAGTACTGTCTTTTAGGGTTTATATTTAATTAATTAATTAATTAATTAATTAATTTATGGGTATTTTGTCTGCATATGTACACTAAGTGCCTACTTTAAAAAGAAAAAGTAGAGATCCCACAACTTAACAGCACACTTGAACACTCTAGAACAAAAAGAAGATAACATCCAAAGGAAGTAGACAGGAAATGACTATACTCAGAATTGAAACCAATAAAATGCAAGGAGATATCAGAACATGGAATGATCTCCCATGCTCATGGATTTGTAGAACTAATATAATAAAAATGGACATCCAACCAAAAGTAATGTACAGATTCAAAGTAATCTCCATCAAAAAATCCTACACAATTATTCACAGATATTGAAAGGGTAATGGAAATACAAAAATAGAGGATAGCTAAAATAACCCTGAATAATAAAAGAACTGCTGTAGATATCACTATACATGACTTCAAATTGTAATACAGAACATAACATAAAAACAGCAATGTATTGGCACAAAACAGAGATGTAAATCAATGGAATAGAATTGAAGACCCAGACATAAATCTACATACCTGTGAACATGGGAATTTTTATAAAGAAGATAAATATACATACTGGGGAAAAAGAGAGCATCTTCAACAGATGGTGCTGGTTAAACTGGACCAGGTAGAAGAATCCAAAATGGATCCATGCTTATAATCCTGCATAAAACTGAACTCAAGATGGATCAAGGACCTCAACATAAAAACACATACCTCTGAAAGGAGACAGGGCAATCGTGGAACTCACTGGCATAGGAAAAGATTTTCAAAGCAGAACTCCATTAGCACAGGCACTGTGATCAACAAAGGACACCGTAGTTCTCACTGAAGCTTACAGAATTGGAAGAGATTTTTACCAACTCCATATCTGCTAGAGAACTAATATCCAAAATATATAAATTACTCATAAAACTAGATATCTAGAAAACAAATAACTCAATTAAAAAAGGAAAAAAAAAAGATCTAAACAGTAAATTCTTAAAAGAGGAAACACAAATAGCTCAGAAATACTTAAAGAGATGTTCAACATACTTAGCAATCTGGGAAATGCAAAAACTATATTGAGGATTCATCTTAAATCCATCAGAATGACAAGATCAATAACACAAGTAAGAGCACATTCTGGCATGAATGTGGAGTAAGGGGAACACTCCTCCATTGCTGGTGGGACTGCAAATCTTTATAGCCACTATAGGAATCCATGTGGCAGTTCCTTGTAAAGATGCGAACCCATCTACAAGATCCAGCTATACCACTCTTGAGCATGTACTCAAAGGCCACTTCACCCTACCACAGGGACATTTGCTCAACCATGTTCATTGTTGCTTTCTTCATAAAAGCCAGAAGGTGGAAACAACCTAGATGTCCCTCAATTGTCCTGGCCAAAGATGTATTCTTTCCCTGAAAACCCTTACCCACTCCCAAAAGGTTTAAATATTCTTTGTTCTCTCAATAAAATGAGCTGTCTCATTGAAGCTTGCCTCCTGAGAGTCTGTTCTTGGGTGTTGAACATTTTATTCTTTTATTTTTTTTTATTTGTACTTCATTTTCTATGACCTGATCGTTACTTTACTTGAACATTTTGCTATTTGGATGGTTCTTTTCTTTGGTGCTAATTTTTGTGATTGTTATGTGTTCTATACATTATTTACCTGTTAGATGTATAAATGGCAAAGATTTTCTTTCTTTGTTTCTTCATGCTACTGTTTTCTTTACCACCCAAATGTTGACTTAATGCAATTCTACTTGTCAATGCTTGTGACTATTTCCTGAGCTGCTGGAGTTCTTTTCAAAGAATCTTTGCTCTTCTTGTCTGTGTATTGAAGTGTTTCTTCTAGCAATTTCAGAGTTTCAAGGTTAAATGTTAAGGTCCTTGGGGTGTTTTGAGTTGACTTTTGTACAGGGATTTGATTTTGTTCTTCTACACGTGGCTATCCCATTTTCCTAGCACATGTTAAAGAGGCTCTCTTTTCTTCAGTGCATGTTGTCATCATCATTGTCAAAATTTAGGTGAATGTAGAGTGTGTGATTATGTTTGAATCTTGTTTTATTAGTTCATGTGTCTGTTTTTGTGCCAGTGCCATGATTTATTTTTTTACTATGGCTCTATAAAATTTTGGATCATGTATTTACAGTACATTTATTTAGCATTTCTTTTTATGCTTAGGATTAAAAATTAAAATCCTAAGTATTTAGGTATTTTGTGTTTCTGCATAAATTTTAGGATTCTGTTTTCTGGTTCTGTGAGAAATGTCATAAGAATTTTGGTGTACTACTTTCAACAACATAACCATATTTACAGTGTATTCTGCTAATCCCACCAAATTGGAAAGTCTTTTGTTCTATGTTATATTGTCCACTTCATTTTTCCCCACTTTGGTGGTTTTAGTTTTTATAGTAGAAGACTTTCAATCGCTTGGTTAGGTTTGTTCCTAAGTATTTTAACTTTTGAAGCTATTGTTAACAGTAATTTTTCCCATTTTTAAATCACTATGTTCTTTATTGGTAGATAGAAAAATCACTTTTGTTTTGTTTTGTTTTTTGTTTTTGGAGGGAAGGGGATGTTGATTTTTGAATCCTTTGAATTGTTGAAGGTGTTAATCAGAACTGAAAGTTTTCAGGGAAAGACTTTAGTGTCATTGATGCATATGACTATAATATCTGCAAAGAGGAATAATTTGATTTATTCCATTTATTTATTTATTTGTTTATTTATTTTGATTTATTACTCTAAGATTTCAAATCCCATATCAACTAAGGCAAAGAGCACACTTTTTTCTTTATCTTAATTTTTAGAGGAAATGCTTTAATATAATGTTAACAATAGACTTGCCAAATATAGCCTTTATTATGTTGAGGTATGTTCTTTCTATTGCTATTTTCTTTAGGGTTTTTATTGTGAAGGAATTCTGAATTTTATCAAAGACTTTTTATGTATCTACTGAGATGGTCACATACTTTCTGTTTTTGAGTCTGTGTGCTATATTAAATTTACTGATTTGTATAAATTGAACCTTCCTCACATCACTGCAATGAAGCCTAATTAGTCGTAGTATATGTTCTTTTTTAATGTTTTGTTTAATTTGTGTCAGGAGCCATCATAGGACTTGCTAACAACTAGCAGGAGATCTTCCTGAGATGGTCTGCTTTGGATTAAAATAATCCATGACAGATTTGCTCTTGTAAGCAAGGCTCAGAAGAAAGACATTTTAGGAAAGATTCCTGATATTAATGTTTTTCCTGTTGTTATTAAGTAAATCACTAGGCATTAATCCACCCTTTTAAGAAGATCTCTGCAAGATCTATGAAGATATACTGTCTTCTAGTGATGTTATATAGACAAACAGATGACTTCTCAATTCTTTATGTTGATCCGATAAGAATTCTTAAAAATATATCAGTATTTACTCAGCTCTTTTATAGTGGGACTGCTATTAGATCCCTCTGATAGTCAAAACTGCAATGACAACTCTTCCAGTCTCCCAGGTGTCACCAGTTAATTGCCTCTAGATATTAACCAGACTTTCTATTACTCATAGTGCATTCCCAGAGGTTGTAAAACCATTAACCAAAGATCATAAAAAGGGAACTAATGATTTATTATAGGTGCTAGGACAGAAGATAAAATATTGACTGGGTTTATCTATACAAAACTTTACTAATAACTTAGTTAAGGATTTTAACTTTCACTGAACCTTTGGAGCTGTCATGGGTGATGACTGTTTAGTTAATTACTCCTAATGGATCTGCATGTGAACATTCTCTGTTGTAAACTTCTATTTTGATATATAATTTGAATTTATGTGTAAACTTGTAATGAACTTTTTACCATGTGATAGTGTATTCTGAAAGATGGATAAGTGCTGAGGACAAAGAGAGGAGAGTAAATTTCCCTTGTTCCCCTTAGGATCTTTCCACTTTTTCTTAGAGAGCTTTCACATGAAATGTTTTACAACTTAGAAATAAATTCTAAATTCACTTTTCAAAGTGTCCCTTTTCTTCCTGTGACTTCAACTAACAGGCTGAAAGTTAGAGCCCAGCAGTACCTGCTGAGATAGAATAAAGGCTACATCACTTAATCCCCCACTGTTAGGCTACAGGTGTTAATTGCTAAGTCATCTGCTTTTAATCTTCAGAATTAGCAAGAAGGTTTTTAGGACTTTTTAGAAGTTAGCATCAGCATTCAGTATAGTTAGAGAGCAAGAACTTCTGGGGACCATCAGTCTTTAAAGCCATAGAGTCTTACTCTGTGTCCCATTTTAACCTACTCCAGGCCAGGAGGCTCCCTGCAAATTTGTTTCCAAGTATCTTACAGAGAAGTTTTTTGTTTTGTTTTGTTTTGTTTTGTTTTTTGTCCATGTTCACTGGGGAAGTTGGTGTAGTGTTTACATTTTATGTTGTATAATCTTCAGATTTTGGTATCAGAGTAATACTGCTTTATAAATTGAGTTTGTTAGCATCCCTTCTGTTTCTCTTTTATGAACTAATTTGAGGATCATTTGTGTTAGTTCTCTAGAGTCCTAGCAATATCCAGCTGTAAATCAATCTTTTCCCGGTTTTTTTTTTTTTAAAGTTTTTTAAGTTGAGAGATAATTAGTTCTTCATTCTCATTGCTCATTGAACATATGTTTACATTGTTTATGGTCTCATGGTTTAATTTGGGTAGCCATATGTGTTTAAAAGTCATCTATCTCTTCCTCAATTCCCAACTTACCATAAAATACATTTGAGAATATTCCCTAATAAGGGAGGGTCGCTCTTCTTTGGAGATGTGGCTGCACGTGTCTAGATCATGTTCCATTGGCTGTTTATACATCTTTGTACATATAGGCAGCACTGATTGGGCTCATGGATTGTTAATAACACAAATAAAAGCAAGATATGAAGCTTAGAGGGAGACAGGGTAGGAAGCACTATGGGGAGCTATAGGGATGTGATATTAGATGACTACAATAAAAATTTTATTTAAATGCATGGAACTTTCAAAGAACAAAAATATTATCTTAAAATATATTCCCTGATGCTCCTCTACATTCCATTGACATTTTCTGTATTGTTTCCCTTTTATCTCTAACTTATTTAGTCTTCTCTCTTTCTTTTCGTTAATTTGGATAAAGGCTTATTTATTGTGTTTTTTTAATGATACATTTCACTGGTTCTTTGTATGGTTCTTTTGGTCTCCATTTCAAAAATCTTTGTTCTAGTTTTTATCTTTTTTTTATTTTACTTTTGCTTTTTTAAATATAACTAACTCTGTGAGTGGCTAATTCTTGTTTTTCTCAGACCTTAAAACATACAGCTCCATTATTTAAGATCTCTCTGAATTTTTGATGTAGTTCCTCATAGCTATGAACTTCCCTTTAAAATCCCAATTTACTGGATCCCAAAGGTTATGACAAGTTGTACTTTGATTTCCTTTGATTCTAAAAATTTTTTAACGCTGCTCTCTTTCATGACACACTATCATTCAAGAGCGCTTTACTTGATCTTCATACATGTTTGCTCAGCTCTGTTGCTTCTCTCAGCATTGACTTCTGATTTGATAAGAGACCAGAAGTTACTTTGATTCTTTCACATTTGTTAAGACTTTACTTGTCCAGAATTGTCTTTCTGGACAAAAGTTCCATTGACTTCTAAATAGAACACATATTCCGTAGCTCTTGAATGGAATATTCTGCAGATATCTGCTAAGTACATTTGTTCTATGATTTTGTTTAGAACTGAAGTTATTTTTGGGAAGGAGACTGGGCAATATCAGTGCATGAGAATGGGATACTAAAGCTACCCATAAGTTTTACATCTAGACTTATATGTCCCTTTGTGTCTAGTAGTGATTTACAAAATTAGGTGCCCTAAACTTGAAGCATATATTCTTATGGGTGTTATAATGTCTTCACAAAGGTATTGTTCCCATTATTAATATGTAATAGTTTTTATGACAAATTTCATCATTAAGTCTACTTTGTTACATATATGAATGTTCACACCTGCTTGTTTCCTTATCCACCTGCTTAGTATTTCATTTTTATGCTTTAACTTTTAAGTTTTCATATTTATCAGTGAACTGTATTTCTTGCAGGCAGCAAATGGTTGGATCTAGTCTATAGATTTTAATACTTGAGATCATTACTACTTAGAGTTATTATTAAGATATTTACTGGTTCTCACAAGCTGGATGGTTACTTTCTTGGTTAGTTTAAATACTATTTGTTCTTTGCTTTCCTCCTCATTTATTTTAGACAGTTGTTGGTTCACTGAACTATACATGTTTAATTCTTTCTTAATTCATCTATTCCTATCAAAGACTAATTAGTCCTGGACTCTCTTGCTGTATCTTTCTTCCTACTTTCTAGTAGGATTTCTTTTCATATTATTTTATAATTTTGGCCAAGTGATGATTAATTTCTTTAGTTTGTTAATACACTACTTTCAAAATACAGAGTAGATGTTGGCAGAGAGGAGCTTGCCCTTTTCAAGTATATGAAATCTACTAACAATAGGAAAGTTATCTTATGCATTCCTATTTGGACTTCTAAGTAGTCCATACTTTGGTCATGTATCCTGTGCTAATATCTCATGCAAACAGGTCTTCTAAATTATATATATATATATATATATATATATATATATATATGAATGATATATATCAGATTCAATTAACTTCCATATGCCACAGAGAAATTTCTTGTTCTGGAATTTACCTTTGACTTCATTAAGGGTGCTGTTGCAGTAATCTCCAACCCAAATATGCCCTAGCAATGAAAACACAATTCAGTTAATATGAATACATGCTGTGCACCTAGATTGGGCAGATCTACATTTACACTAACATCTTCCACATCTATGAGACCCCTTAGAACTTGTGGTTTCTCCAGGCCATGTGCTTCTGCTCCGCTTTTCTTCTTCTTCTTCCTCCTCCTCTCTGTCCTCTCCATTTTCTCCTTCTCCTCACTCCCCCAACCTTCCACTCCACCTTCTCTTTATCTGCCCAATCCTCAGCTCTCTTTTCTTTTACAATTAAGGTGGGAAGCAGGTTTACAGGAAATCACCTGAGTGCTGACTCATTCCTTGTTCACAACCTCACACAGCAGAACAGAATTAACTTCAAATATAATTAGCCCCAGGACTTCCGCAATAGGGTGCTATAAATAAATATTTATTTATTCCTTTGTAATGGACATGCTACCATTTTATGGGTCACCAATGGCTTGCTGAGGTACTTCTTTAATGTAACCTTACAATATTCCAGTGTGTACTCCTATACTCTGAAATGCATATGCCTTATTATGACATCTACAAGGTATCTTATTCTTTGATGTTCAGATATAAATTGCTTGTTATTAATTATCAGTGTGATTTTACTGTAGTAGTTACTGTTCTGGAGAAATCCTGTATATGTGTGTTGTTGATACTGACATGTGCGAAAAAATTGCTAATGATTTTTTTCCCTAGTGAGTAGAAAGAGAAATAAAACTTTATATAGATCAATAGTTTTATATCTGATCTTAAGGATAGTCTTGATCTGTTCTGGCAACTACACACCATCTACAGTGACAGGAGTAATTAAAATAACATAAATAAAATTTCAATCGGATTTTGGTAACTCCTCTGGCATGCAGGTAACTTTATTAAGGATTTAGAAGAAGTTTCTACCTCTGACTCTGGAGGTCATATTTTTCCTGGTTTCCTGTGTTTTCACTTTGGTATCTTTGCTGGTATGAAGATAGGTTAGCTTAAGAACTTTTACTTGTCCCTTGCTAACACAATATAGCCTTCTTCACTGGGGAGCATGTAGTATAAAGAATCTGTCTTTTGCTAAATACTTCTGTGCTAAGTATTAGTGAAATGATCTAAAAATGAGTTTTCATGTACTCATTGTAAAATGATCTTGGGCCAAAAGTTTACTTATTGTCTAATCTCCACTATCCTGTGAGAATCTTGGACCTAAACTATGTATCATTTTATCTCCATGAACCTCCACTTGACAAGACCACATGATATTTTGCATCTCTAAAGATCAGCTCAAAACTAGTATCTATGTATGATGTACATAAATGATTATGATTTATGATTATTTATCCCTTTTCACAGCCACACTAGCCAATTGCTTCAGATCTCTGTGTTAACAACAAGGTAGAAGCATCATGGTCCACCTTGATCAGTACAGATTTGTAGCTATACTGAAAGGTCCAAGTCCTGAAAAGATCTAGCCTTCTCCTCTATCAAGAGGTTCTGATAGTCCCAAATAGTCTTAGTCATGGGAATTTGAATAATGCCTAGGTAGTTTGCACATTTGACCTAAAATATTTTCACATACATAAGCTAAGACTTTCAGTAGGTGTCAATCTATATTAATGCCTTCATATCCTGTGACTAGTCTTCATTAGATATGAAAATAGTCTGATTGTCATTCTGTCAGTGTGTCCTATTATAGGAATTACCTCTCTAATCTCTGTGTTGCCACCTGGTTTTACCAGCGCAGGATCTGGTTAGAGCCATAGAAATCAGAGAACTCACATATATTAAACCATTCCCTACTTGTGCCTACAGCTTACATAGAGCAGGAAACAACAGGAGCCTCCAGGACTGCTGTGCTTCCTTTTCAATGTATTTCTGAATTTCTTGGGGGAAACAAATATACTTTAAACACTTTTTTTGAGGAGATACATGTTACTTGCTTTCTCTGTTAGTGATAAAATACCATTACAAGAGCTCTCCACCATGGCACGGAAGGCTTGACCTCTGGAGCTTGAGAGAACTGCTCATAGTGTATCCAAAGTCAGGAAGCAGACAGAGGCGTATTCTAATGTTCAGATCACCTTCTAATTTGTGCTCAGTTGTAGATCCCAGCCTGTAGAAAGTCACTGTCCACAGTTAATGTGGATCCTTCACATCAATTATGATAATCTAGATAATCCCTCACAGCCATGCACCGGGACTTATCTATCTTAGTCTTTCATAAATATGCCTGAAGGCTTGTGTCCTAGGTGATTCGAGACCTTGTCAAATTGACAATTAGCATTAACAATCACAGAGTAACATAATGAGAAAGTGTGTGAATATCCTGCCCAAAGAATCCATTCCAATATTCTACTTTATTGAGCCTTCAGGCCTATTCCAGGGTAAGATGTTAAATTCTGACATTTGGCTCTTATAAATTCAAGGCCATCATTGACTGTAGGTTTTGATTAGGAAAAATATTTAGCAGTAAGCTTCACATTAGTGTGCATATGTAAATGGAATCAGCTTGGTGGAGTCTATATTTATCCTAGACCAAGCTTGGAGTCAGCTGTAAAATAATGTTCTCTTCCCAAATCCTTGCCAACAGTATCCACCAGATTTCCCCCACAATTCCCAGTGCATTGATTCTCCAGTCTAATTCTGAGTGATCCTTAGGAAAGGAATGTGACCCTCTGCTGTTGACCTGCCCTCTGATGTCTGTCTATCATAATTTAATCTTGGTGAGCAGATGCATGGGCTTGCTTACCTCTCACCTCAGCCCTTCCAGCTCACGACAGCAAGCCACATGGGTGTTGTCAGCCCTTGAATACACCAGCTTCTTCTCCTCTTGGATGTTTGCTCCATCTGTTTCCTTCACCTGGGATGTTTTTCCTTCTGATCTTTGAAAAGCTGGCTCCTTATAATTCAGACTTCTGAAGAAATATCTCCTCTTTAGAAAACTCAGCACTGTCCTCTTCACTAAATACGTTTTTGTTAGGTTTCCTGATTATATGTCTCTATGTATTGTTTATTTCCTTTGACCTTTAGATATTAGCACAAATTTTATAATGCCATGAGATAGTGTTTTATTTTTAGTAAATGTCTGTCAAATGAATCAATAAATGCATGAATGGGAGGAATTGCTTTGGCTAATATGATTTCACCAACGGAAAGCAAAGATATAAATGATCCATTAACTGAATTATTGGGAAAAACAGAAATTAAAACTAAAAGGACATGAAGTCCAATGAAATGGATTTTTTTGAAATGATCAGCTTCTTTGTGATAAAGCAGGTAGATAATTACCAGGAAGTGAGTATTCAAATGGAAGATAATCTGGTTATGTGTAAGGATAGGGCTCTTGAGTTTGAGAGATAGCTCAGTCAGTAGAGTGTTTGCCACATAAGCATGAAGACCTGAGTTTAGTCTCCCTAATTCATGTAAAAAGGTGGAATTGGTGGCCCATGTTCGTAATCTCATTGCTGGGATGATAGAGAAAGGCAGGTTTTTGGGGATCACTGGTAAGCCAGTCTACTCAGTAATTCCCAGGTCTCAGTAAGAGGAGCTATTTCAGAAAATAGTGGGCTAGAGAGATGGATCAGTTAATGAAGTGCCTGGCTGTACAAGCTCAAAGATGTGAATTTAAACCCCTAGAAATGATATAAATATCCAAGAGTGGAAGTATGGTTGTGTAACTCTAGTATTAAGAGGATGGAGACAGATGGATCTATTGATGCTAACCATACACTTTGGCTGATTTGATGATCTTCCGATTCAGTGAGAGACTCAGCTTCAAAAGATAAAGCTGGTCAAAAAAATATACTTTAACTTCGGGCTTCCTTATGTATTCACACATTCACATTTGTGCTCATCTGCATGTACACAGACACAAATACACATCACCTGAGGATGAAATTATCCAAGGTTTTCCTCTGCCATATAACATACATACATGCATACATAAACACACACACACACACACACACACGCACACACACACACACACACAGAGAGAGAGAGAGATAGAGAGAGAGAGAGAGAGAGAGAGAGATGGGGGAGCCATATGAAACAATTTTTTTAAAAAGTGAACACTAAAACTTTGACCCCCAAAATGGCATCAAACTTTCCAACCCATTATGTGCAGTAAGCAATCTAGTAGGCCAACAGTAGATGCACAGATAACCACTCTAGGAGCTACACAACTGACCCCAAAGGTCCGGGACTTACTTAATATAGAGCTTCTCCACTTTTGGCTTATGTTCACAAGCTAAGACAGGTGAACATAGTTAGGTCATTCCAAATGTGTATCTGTATCCAGTCTTAGACTATGTCCTGCTTCTAGATAGCCTGCCTGATAGTTCTCCTACACCAACAGCCTCTAATAAGCTTCAGAGCCCACGGAGAACCTTGCCTTTCTGCTAATGTAAAGCTCTCCCACTCCTCTGCTTGCATTTGAGTCTCTGCCAAATACATGTGGCTGTGTCCAACTCCTTTGCTATCACAATCAAATCAGCTCTTGATTATTCTGAGTTGGGTGGTCTTCACCAATTTCCACAAAGACACCAACCAACATGTGTGGTACCTCAAAAATTCAGGATACTGAAGATATTTAGTGAGAATTCTCCATGGAATTGTGCTGTGTGGACCAGACCCCTTGGATGTAAGATGAATTTTCACATAAAAATGTTGTATCTAGAGCACCATGCAATGCCAACATAGTCTAATGGAGCTTCATTATAGGGTGTGATCCACATTGCCTAGAGAACCGTATAAAGCATCCTTATGCAATCTTGGCATTTTCTCTCTTCACCAATAAATAAATAAATAAATAAATAAATAAATAAATAAATAAGAGAGAGGGATGGTGAAAAGTGAACAAGTTTGAAAATGGTGTAAAGTTTCTTTAAGAAATGACTACAGATTAAATAAATGTAATTATGTATGGCTATTTATCTTTAATGGATGTCTCAGAAACAGAATTCTAAGAGACGCTGCCTTGCTATTGTGGTTGCCTGTTTGGGTATGAGCAAGAAAACAATTGCTTTATTCAAACCATTAATGAAATGTCACTGCCAATCTCCCTCCGACTGCATCATGTGCTTTTTATTCTTTGTGTTAAAAATAAAGAAATATAGAACGGACTGTTTCCAGATATCATCTTGTTCCTATAAAAACAAGCTGTGTTCTAATGGCAAGCTTTATCCTGATTTCTTATTTATAAATTTCACTATAAAAACAATCAGACATCTAAATCTGTTCACAATAAATCTGAATGATAATTTTTCCTTGAAAAAAAACCACTATGTCCAATAATACCTGCTAATTTTCATGATGAGTAAGTGATTTCCCCCCTCCCCTTCTTTTCCCCTTTCTTTGTTTTACATTTGTTTCTGTACATGGAGATAGTCTTTGTAATTAATATTCTCTCCCTGTGGCCTTATGCTTTCTTCGCTGGATCCTGATACATATGTGGTGATCCCAGGCTTTGAAAGCAAATACTCCTAAGAAATAGTAGGTTGATATTGGCTTACATTTCCTGGAATGATCTGAAAATACAGTAGCTGGCATAATTTGTAGTATGCTTTATAAACATTGCCTCATGTATCAACACATACCTGGCCAAGCTGAGACGTGGCGGAGCTATATTAACCTCTTTAAATCTAATGATGTGGTATTTCCCCCCTGGATAGTTAGCCCATTGTCAGAGAACCCACACTTCACCCTGATCCTAATCTCTTCAAATTCCTTAGCTCCTTTGGAAACTGGCTAAACTAAGTCAGTTAGTTTTTTTGGTTACTGGGGCTAAGAGAAGGCCTGCCATGTATGAGAATGTTGGTTCAAATGTGTGACCCTGTTTGATGGTGGCTCTGATCTACCTGTGAGGGGAGGGAGGATGGTGAATCACCAAGATAGTGTTAATGGTGGTATCATTCTTGGGAAACTTTTATTTATACAAGCACTTCGGATGGGAAAAGGGATCTGAGGGACGTGTCTTGACCTCTACATTGAGGAGGACGGTCACGTTCTTATTGAAGTTGGCAGTGTCTCCCTTCTAGGCTATCAAATGACTGACAGGGCACATGAAAGGGCTATTGTCCTTAGTGAGAGTTCTTGGTGTCATATGTCTCTCACAGAATTTATTTTTGCTGGCAGGACCCTCAACTGCCTTTGGCAGTTTTAGAAGCACCAATAACGTCACATAGAGCTGTGGAAATGAGTGACCTTGGGGCTTAATCATTGCCCTGTTAGTAAGCTAGCTTACCCTCACTGATGGCAATGGTCTTACCTAACTTGTACTAAGTACTTGCCTCATATAGGCACAGTAATGTGACATGTAAATTACATACATTCTTTCAGTCTCCAGAATGACTTAATGTCATGGGGACCCTGAACACCAACTCTTTCCACAGGGAGTTAGACTGAGATTGGCCCATGGCAGTGAGTCTGGAGGGGAATAGGGATGCAGAATTCCTCCTTTTTAAGACCATCACAGTTTCTCTTCTGTTTGAAAACAAAAATAACAAGAACAACAACAACAACACCCAGTAACTCATCCCTGGCTCCTTCTCCTTTTGCTCTTGTTTATTCAGAGCAATCTCACCTTGCTTAAAAAGAAAATGAGAGGATTGGGAGTACAGTCTGGGTGAGATTCAAACAACATCTGGTCTGCACTGGACTTCATTTAGGGCTTAAGGTTGATAGCTACTTCATCATGATGCTCCAATTCTTTCCTATCTATCTATCTATCTATCTATCTATCTATCTATCTATCTATCATCTATCTATCATCTATCTATCATCTATCTATCATCTATCTATCATCTATCTATCTATCTATCTATCTATCTATCTATCTATCTATCTATCTACTTTACATCTGGATCTCACCCCTTCCCATTTCCCCCTTGCCCAACTCCTGCCCCTCCCATCCTCCTCTGAGAACAGCTTAAGTTAACTAAAGATCAAGGGGATACAAGTTGGAAAAGAAGAAGTCAAAGTATTGCTATTTGCAGATGATATGATAGTATCCATACGTAACTCCAAAAACTCTACCAGAGAGCTCCTATAGCTGATAAACACCTTCAGCAAAGTGGCTGGATACAAAATTAACTAAAAAAAAAAATCAGTAGCCTTCCTTTATACAAAGGATAAGCAGGCTGTAAAAGAAATCAGAGAAAAAACACCCTTCACAATTGCCATAAATAATATAAAATATCTTGGTGTAACTCTAACCAAGCAAGTGAAAGACCTGTATGACAAGAAGCTCAAGTCTCTGAAGAAAGAAATTGGAGAAGATATCAGAAGATGCTCCAATTCTTGGATTTGAGTTTTCATTGAGTTGGGTTTTTTTCCTTTCAAGATTTAACTATAAAAATGCCTGTCTTGCTCCCTTCATTACACCTCTTGCCCTTTCCCAATCCCAACCTCCAAATTCTGATTTCTCTAATGATTTTCAAGTCTAAATTCATGTGGCCATTCATTTGTTTCCCTTCCCATGCTTTTTTCCCATATGTCATATGCCACCTGCTTCCCCTTCTCTCCGGACCAACCCTCATCTTCAGAGCTCTTTATTCTCCAGTCCAATTTTGGAACAATCATCTATCGCCATTAACTGACTTAACAAATCTTTCTGTCAGTGGGATACTTTATGGAAATTGAAAACTAATTAACGTTTATCTCAGCAGCTAATCACATAAAATCTACTGCCTTCTTATTGCAGGTTCTAAGATAATGATGGGCCATGCACAGAGCAAAGAAGATCTTGATAGGTCCTGACAGGGCCCGAGCTGAGAGGAGAGGGAGTAGGAAGACATTAGCCTCTTTTGCTAATGAGGATCATGAGGCCCGCAGCATCCGAGGGTTGCTAGGGGAAAGTGGCCTCAGTACTTCAACAACAAGATATCCAAGCTACACACACACACACACACACACACACACACACACACTCACATGCACACACACATACATGAACACATGCACACACCTACACATGCACACATGCACACACATGAACAAACACATACATACACACTCACACACACACACATACGTGCTCAACTTGTACTCACTTGTACTTGTGTGCACATACTTACACAAATATCTCACACCAAAAAATATTAACTTTGATGGCAAACAGTAGTACTCTCAAAAAAAATACTTATTCATGTCCATTTAACTTTTTATGCATTTTGTAAGCATTAATCATTGGCCATCCTATGCAGTTTTTGAGTTGAGTTCCAAGAAAAAGGTTGTGATATTTAATTTAAGCTACTAGCATTAGAAAGGAGGTAGATAGAAAAAAAAAGAGTTTTCAGGGACACATCTTAAGCACAAAAATAAAAATTGCCTGCTACATATAAACAAAACAAAGGAAAGAAAATGATTTATTTTTGACTTGGGAAAATGTTGGATCGTTCTTTCTGAATTAGCTGGGTTTCTTTACTGCAGAACCTTCCAGGGACTTTAAGATGGTGATGTGTGTTGTTAATTTCAGAGAAGGAAATAGAATATGTCATTTTTTTCTTGGGATTCATATGTATGTGTGGGTGAGCACGTGTGATGTTTCTCACATACGGTGAAGTTTCCTAAATGTATTTTGGGAAATTCTAGCTGACAGAAAAACTTGCCAAAAATAAAAGATTATAAAATGGTGCAAAAATAAAAAGCTGTATGCTGTTATTGAGTCTCCAAAATGGCACTATAAGGCACAGAGATGGATGGACCAATATACAGCTGAACTGGTCACTGTGTGGGGCAATAGTGGTATCTAGGGGTAGGCTATCTTTGAACCATCAGTGCCACAGAGAAAAATGGAAACAGAGCCCCTTTCTATGGTCAGATTCAGTCTGTGCATGCATGTCAGCAGGCATCAGCCAGTGTGCCTGGCTGGTGGGCTCTGGACTGGCTTTCCTGGCACATAATAGAATTTCTATACATATATGTGAAACTAACAAATATTTTGTGTTGATTATTAAAATGTATGTCCTCTGATCTATAAATGGGTTGATTTAAAATATCAGTTACAAACACTACAATTTTTGGGTGGGGGGGGCTTTATCTAAGTGAGCATCTATATAAAGTTATTTGAAGAAGTCTGAGGTGCTTTGAACAGAAAGCATGGTCTGATCTGAGGAATTGGAACATTACCAGGTTTTCTCTCTACCCCTTTCCTTTTGTTCTCTTCCTTCTCTTCCTTCTCCTATCTTCACACAGCTTGTTTCCTTACTCTATGACAACTGCTTCCGGGAGCTTGGACATCACAGAACCCTCAGTTAATCTGGGAATATCATGATGAACTAAAACTAACCTGTCAATCCCAATACTAAATTCTTAGGGAGGAAAGTCAATGGATCATTCCCAAATCAAGCAGCCCATGGCTCTATGTAGAGTCAGAAAGTCATGTAGAAAACACATTTGCACCAAGTAGGGTCACTATTGTTGGATGTATGGTGCTCTTAAAAGGCTTGGAGAGTCCCCACAAGTCCATATGCTACAAGATAGTTCCCTAATAGTTCTTCAAGTTTGTATCCTTGGCCACCTCATTCTATCTTCAATAAATCTTTATGTTGCACCTTTATGGGAGACTTTATCATGAATGAGTTGTATCAGTTAAGCTTTAATGAATAAAGCATGGGATTTGGATACTGCAGGAAGTCTCTCTCTCTCTCTCTCTCTCTCTCTCTCTCTCTCTCTCTCTCTCTCTCTGTGTGTGTTTTGAATACTTTACATAAAAATGCTCTATACATTTTTTACATATATGCTCTATAGTTGGAAACATTTAAATTTTTTATCAAGCAAACAATCTAGGATGCTACTCTACCATTCCATTTTCTTTATCTCTTCCTTATGTAGCCAGACTGAGAGAAAATAAGACATATGTTGGCTGAAGATTCTACACAACAAGGGGAAAAATATTATAGACTTAAATTCAGGTGGAACGTGATAGATTAGAGAATTCCAGACCCTTCCTTTTATAGGTTAGAAATTGGAAGCTCTAGGTTTGAAAGTTAGCTTGGTGGTTTGTGCTTGCTAGACAAGGATAAGGCCTTCAGTTAGAATCCCCAGAACACAGGTTAACATTGGGCAAGGTATGGGTGCATCTGCAATCATAGTATGACTTCAGTAAGATGGGGAGTGGAGACAGAATTTCCAGAAGTTCTCAAGGTAGCTAGCCTGGCATGTAGTATGAACATCAAAGAAGGGAGGCTTTCTCAAACAATGTGTGAAGAAAAGAGCAGTACCCAGGCCGTCCTCTGACTTCCACATGTATGTTAGGGCACATAGAAACACACTTACAAAAATGAATGCTTACACACATACACACATTGTATGCACGCACTCAGAAATACACACAAAGAGAGAGAGGGAAAAGAAAGAAAAAGAAAAGAGAAAGAGACAGAAGTTCAGTATGCAGGAGCTTTTTGTCCTAGGTCACACAGGTAGACAGTGGCTCTTACGTGGATAACATAGATTTTATTTTTAATTGTGTTGATTATTTCTAAGCCTTGTCTCTAACATTGTCTATGGCACAAAAGTGTTAAGTCCAAATTGAATAGAGCTTTTTCTTTTCTTTTCTTCCCCTCCTTATTTTAATTACAGGATTGGAGACCACTTTGCCTTGAGTTTCTCTAAGAAACAATGCATGTTGACAGTAATTCTTCCAGAAAGGAGGCGGGGAGAGGCAGCATCTGGTTTTAAATACTGTTAGCACAATGGAATGAAGGCCCTGGTGAATTTCCACAGGCCTTCAGCATTCACAGTCCAAGGGGGCCTTTGGGATGGATGTCGTTTCTCTCGTCTCTCTTGGTGGCTGATCAAGAGGCAGACCTTTTCTGAAGAAAATGATTTGGTTTTGGACAATGGTCCTTCAATTTGCAGTGCTCGGAAGGGCTATTTGGCAAGTTGAAGCTTACCACTGGATTGTCTGTGAAATTACTGATTGTCTCTGTTGTGCTCCATGTTTTTGTGTGGGTGTTATTCGGGTCCAGCATCTTTCTTTTCCTTTCTTGGTCGCCTCATGCTCTAGCAATGAATGCATTTGTTCCCAGATATTGTCAAGGAAAATGGCCAGAAAGCAAATATAACAAGCACAACAGCTCAGAGGTGAAAATTTTATTACATTTTCCTTAACATGGCCCAGATTGAAAAAAAAAAAAAAAACCACAACAGTACGATGCCTCAAAGTTTCTTTGGCTCAAACTCCTTGGCCTCCTGAAACAAAGCTCAAAAAGAAAGATTATGTGCTCAGTTTATAACCAGAGGCCAGGGGATATCCAGCTTGCCCTCAGCTGTGCTCATCTGCACACACAGGAGCTGCACCCCACTCCTCTATAGACAGAAACCACTTTCTCATAGGTGCCCCCAGTTCTGGCCTGCGTAAACATGTGTGAGCACAGGTGTGTGCATGTGAAGTGCAGGTGGATTTTGTGACAAGGACAACCTTGGGGTGTGATTATTTCTTGGGTGTCATCCACCATGTCATTTGAGATAGGTCCTCCCACAGAATGCACATTACCAACTAGGCTGTCTCTCTGGTCTCTTTGTCCTCAGGTCTTAGAGCCACATAGACCCTGCTTGGTACTGCTGTTACCACAAAGTCACAAATTCTCTTCTGCTCATTTTCTTACAGCTGTCATTATCAAGACAAAGTCCAGTCTGGACAAAAATTAAAATAATAATCTCCCCAGTAAATCAAATCCACAAGTTCAAGATTAGTCCATGGCATAGGGTGTTTCTTTCCCTCACTAATTACACACACACACACACACACACACACACACACACACACACACACACACACACCTTTACAGGGTGCATACATACTTGCCTTCTGTCATGCCTCAATGTTCTTTAGTGACCTGGAAGAGACAACCTGAGAAGGTTCAACTGTCTGCTTTTATACTAGTCCATCCAGGTTTGTGCCTCAGTTTCCATTTTCACCTCCTTACCCTTCTCAGTGGAGGAAGTATTGTTTTCTCTTTGTTTGTTTGAAAATCCTGAAGTCCCAGATAAATAAATTAAAAAAAAATCTTTTAGGTGGATTGACAAAGCACAGAAAGATAAGGATTGTTTACTTAGGATACTTTTGAATTCCTGGGCAGGGTAGGCAGATTTTGATTCTACACAATTCTGGCGTTCTCACTTCTGTGGGCTTGGAAACTTCACTGTAGGGGAAAGAGAGAGAGACTTAGATTTGGGAGAATACTAAATAATTTAACACTGTGAACCCATTTTCCCCTTTGAGTTGAATATAAACCAATTTGTATGTGGGCAGTGTCTGCTTGAGGGACCTCTTGCTTCATTTCCTTGTATCCTTTGCCCATCTCCTGCTGTCCAATGTTTGGTTTAAAATGATGCCAAACATTTGGGCGGTTGGCTGGGTTCTCCGGTTTTCCTCCTCCCAGATGTTTGCAATCCTGCGGACAGTGTCAGAGATTTGTTTATTATCATCCAACATGTAATCATGCCGGGTCTGCATAATCTTCTCCTTCCAGATGAAAACTGGAAAAGTCAGTCAGTCATCCAGATGTCTCCAAATGTCTGGGTGTTTGTCATTGCCAAAGAACATCTGGATGCCTGCTCATTTTTTTCTTTTTTTGTTTCATTTCTAATTCATGTCTTTGGCACAGATGCAGTCTTGGGTTTAGTTGCTTGGGATACAACAGAATAAATAGTCTAATGGAGATGGGTAGATATTTAGCAGAGATATAGTCACAGGTTTCCTGGAGTGAAAATTTAAGGTCTAAACAATTGGAAAATTATCTCTGAGGAAGTCGCCAAGAGAAACTGCATGGTGATCCCTTTGAGTTCTCTCTAAGGTCTATTATCATCAGGAGAGTTGAGACGTTGTGTGTCATCAGTATTTATGTGGTGGAGGAGTCCAGGGATGGGAGACACACTTTAGAGAGAAGGAGGGAAAGCTGGCACCCATTATAACTCCAATCATAAACCAAAATTATCCATCATAAACTTAAGCAGATATCTGGATAAAACTGAGGAAAGCTCTCTCCTCTTTGGCAACTGTACTGAGAGCAGCAACATTCCTCCACTCCTGGCAGCTTATTACCCTACATTAACATGGCCACTGCACAAAGGAAGCAAGGGTATGCGACGTCAATGGTTGATGGTTAAAGCCATGACCTTAAGAATCAGATACTCCTGTCACATGTCGCGTGGCTGATTCCCACCAGTGTTGTGAACACCACAAGCCCCCTGCCTCTTTGAAATTCATCCTCTTCATCTTTAAAAGCATCCATTTGGATTACTGCAAGGATCAAATGAGACAACACATTTAAAGAGCTTGCAGGACACCTAGCCTGTCATGAATCACCATAAAATAAATTCAGGCTAGAGGAAATAGTCATTCTTTGATGGCTACAGTGAGTGTTGAATTCAGAAGAGAGGCTGTGTTGGTTCTAAACTTGGGAGTTGCACAGAAGAGATTAGAAAAGAGGTTGGAGAGTGAGGACCAGAGAAGGAGATGCAAGTTTGAGATGGGCCACTGTGACGGGGGGTGGAGTGGGATCAACTAGCAAGGCAGGCATCACCAGACCTGTCCTGAGAGTCAGGAGAGCAGCATTTCCAGAGAGGAGTGATTATCCTTTCTGGTTGTTGCTGGTGTTGTTTGTGGCTGCTGATGTGACATGCGGAACCAGGTTAAGAGCCTTATAGTGAGCTGGGCATGGTGGTGCACACCTTTAATCCAAGCACTTGGGAGGCAGAGGCAGGTGAATTTCTGAGTTCAAGGCCAGTCTGGTCTACAGAGTGAGTTCCAGGACAGCCAGGGCTACACAGAGAAACCCTCTCTCGAAAAACAAAAACAAAAAAACAAAAAACAAAACAAAACAAGAGCCTTATAGTGGATATTATATTAGTTGAGATTCCTTCAGAAGAAAATCTGGAAATGACAAAGCAAATAAAAGTGGATTATTTAAGGGATGAAGGACCAAGTACGATGATACATGTTTGTAATCTCAGCACTTTGTAGGCTGAGGCAGGAGGATTACGAGTTTGAGGTCAACTAAGGCTACATACAAAGTGAGGTATAGACCAGGCTGAGACACATATTAAGACTCTGTCTGAGCCTGTTATAGCTGTCACCTGAGAGGCTCCACCAGTGCCTGACAAATACAGAGGTGGATCCTCAAAGCCTACCATTGGACTGAGCACAGGGTCCCCAATGAAGGAGCTAGAGAAAGGACCCAAGGAGTTGAAGGGGTTTGCAGCCCCATAGGAGGAACAACAATATGAACTAACCAGTACTTCCAGAGCTCTCAGGGACTAAATCACCAACCAAAGAGTACACATGGTGGGACTCATGGTTCCAGCTGCATATATAGCAGAGGATGGCCTAGTCGGTCATCAATGGGAGGAGAGGCCCTTTGTCCTATGAAGGCTCTACGCCCCAGTGTAGGGGAATGCCAGGGCCAGGAAGCTGGTGTGAGTGGGTTGGTGATCAGGAGGAGGGGAGGGGATAGGGGGTTTTTGGATGGGAAACCAGGAAAGGGGATAACATTTGGAATGTTAATAAAGAACATATCTAATTTAAAAAGACTCTGTCTTAATACTCACACATACACAGATGCATGTACAAGCACAATACATACACATACCTATGTACAAACATGTATGCACATATGTACACACACACACATACATACATACATACATGTACATATGCATGTACACACAGAGATACATATAGACACACATACAGTAGGAGAGTCAGAAAAGGAAGACACAGAGAAAAACAATGTTACTGTGACAGCTAAAAGGCCTGGCAGATGATACTTAAAACCATTGTGGAAATTTTGTAAACCATGTAAAAGAGCTCTCAGAAGATCACCCCACCGAAGGAGCATTATTTATTTATCAGACCCTGTCAAATATTGGCTGAGTCTTTCCCAGGGTCAAAGAGGGGATAATGAGTTGCTGGAACTTTTGGTATATGCTGTAAAGAAAATGTGAGAGCCCACGGCCAGAGCAGCCCTTGGCTCTGTAGAAGGGCAGACACTGCAATTGGAAGTTGAGCTCACAGGCATGGAGTAAAGGCAGGTCTGGAGCATGGTCCAAACTTAGAGTCAGCTTCTATGGTAATTGTAGTGGTTCTACAGAAAGGGAGAAAACTGACTAGAGACAACCAGTGAGGATCCAGCTGAGAGGTAGATGAGGAGAAAGGGGTGCACATAAAGAGGGTTGGCTATACAGGGCGTAGTCTGTGCTGCATTCTTTGTGTGAACATAGAGATGAGGGATAAGGACATAAGGAGGAGCATATTTCTGGCGTGTGTGTGTGTGTGTGTGTCTTTGTGTGTGTGTATGAACGAATCTCCAGGTAAAGTTGCCAGTATAAGACAGCAGGTAGGGGATGTGAGGTGGGCTGATATGTGAAAAAGTAGTTAGCTCAGAAAGGAAAACAGAGCCCTCAAAATGTTAACCCATTTTCTAACTTCTCTCTTTAGCCAAAACAGACCAATCTCCAGGAGTTTTTTCTTGCCTCCTTGAGAGAGATGGTTGTTTTTGTCCCACCACCTACACTTCAGAATCACATTGAAGGAGGCACCCTACTACTTCCTGTTGGTAGCTATTTCCACTGTACTGAAACATTTCCCTAGGAGGAGAAGGAAGCCTCCTGTGACTCAGGAAGTAAAGAAAGCTTAAAAGGTTCAGGAAGCTTCTGAAACTCACAAGATCCACAAAGTCCGTCCTCAAGGTGACCAAAACAGAGGTATCTGCTGGAGAGTCTTCCAACAGTGGAACTGGATGCCTGTCCTGCAGAGGGCCCCAGGGCTTTCGCGCTGCATCACCCAGAGTATATTGTGCTTCTTGGTGATGGAGGTTGTCCAGGTTCCCTCTCACCTTTGCTCCTGCAGATACCACAGTAGAGTCTCTGTTCTAGACTTGGGAGGTGTCGTTTCTTTGGTTGGCCACTGGTGCATTACCTTGACGGAATAGCTATTTGTTCATGTCTCTTCAGGAAGTCACACAGTGCTCTTCATTGTTACAACCAGACTGTTGTCGATCTTTTGTTTTTCTACGTCTAAAACTGTTTTTCGCATTCTGAAAAGGCTGTATCAGAATCATTTACCGTAGCCTGCATGTGTTTTTTTTTCCTCATGACTGATTCTGTATTATTGCTTCCTCACTATGGGCTGCAGTCTTGTAAGGCTTTATGGGTAAGTCAGTATCTAGTGTCTGCTTTGGCCTCGTGTTGCTTTCTCCCTGGTCCTGTTGCCCCAGCTTCTCAGCTTGAGTCTTGCTATATTTTCTATTTCAGTGAGGTTGTTTCTCCCCACTTGAATTGAAGATGTCACTCAGTGTACAGGCATTTTTGTCTCTATGCAGATACAAATAAAAAAGAATCACCATGTCCTAGGCCTTGTGGGTAATTTATTACCTGAAGCACTTGCTTCACAGTCCCATCTTTCAGTGATTTTCCATAGTCTCCATAGAAGGCAGCACCTTATTATAAAATTAATTCATCTATTTACTTTACATTCCTGTTGTAGCTTCCCCTCTCTCCTCCCATTCCCTCCCTCTCACCCCCCTTTACCCCCCCATCCACCCCTCCTCCCTTTCTCCTCAGAAAAGGGGAAACCTTCCATGGATATGAACTCAGCCTTGGTCTATCAAGTTGCAGTAAGACTTGGAGCATCTTCTCCTATTGAGGCTTAGACAAGGCAACCTAGTTAGGAGAAAGGAATTCAATGGCAGGCAACAAAGTCAGAGACAGGAAGTCAGCATCTTTAGCCATGTGTGTCGTTCACTGTGGAGCATCTGGATGGTAATGGTTTAATCATCTTTCCAACCCACCACTAAGTTTCAGTGAAATGGGCATTGCTCCTAACTGGCTTCTCAGATGCTATACAAGCTCAGTCCAGGTATCACAGCTCCCTAAAGCCTCATGTCCACACGTTGTTTTTATTCCTAGTATTATTTAAAAGACAGTGTCTAGGATATGTACAGCTGCCACCGGGGCCTTTATGGTTTGCCACCAACAATCCTTTATCACAACCATTTCCTAGGATTTCAGACCCTTTCTGAATGAGAACAGTTATGTATCTTGGTGGGATTAGGTGTGGTCCCTAGGAGAAAGGATGATGTTAGGGGACAAATACCTTCTCCTTCTTCAAAGTAACCCCACATAAGGGAAAAGATAGCTAGCTGTCTAGCATCACTAGACGTCAAGTGACAGGTGGGGAAAGCCCTGGTTGCATTTTTGTATCTTCTGTTAGCTGGTCTCTGGTCCTGATGGAGTCATGTTATCTGGGAAGACTGACAATGCTTCCCTTAGCTGGTCTCTGGTTCTGATGGAGTCATATTGGCTGGGAATGATGTTGACTCATTCTGGGTAAGAACTTCCCTCTCTGGAATTAAGAACAGTGAAGCTCAGAATCCCTCTGAAACAGCATGGTGAGTTGGCAGGCTAGTATGACCAAGTGACCATCTGGGCCTCTGATTTATAGTTGTATAGTCTCTTATCTGTTAAACTGGGCTAACCAGACCAATTGTGGAAGGTTTATGAAGTAGTTGGATGAAAGAGTGCAAAGATTTGGTACCATGTGAGATAACTAACCCAGTACTGGGGTGCATGGTAGGTATTCCTTATTGATTCATTGTTATGAGTCACACGTCACACTGCCAACGCCCTGCTAACAAACCCTTTTCCAAGGCTGTCTTCATGAAGTCTTTTCTCTGTGGCTTGAATAGTGAATTCTCATCATATCCTTGTCAAATATTACTTTGCATCAGCTCATCTTGCAAAGTAAGTCTCAGAGATGAAAGCCCATTCCTAGTAAGTAACTAACTTAGAGCTGAGGTGTGAATCCAAGTCTTTCCATCTCAGAGCCTATGTCTTTAGACACTGCATCCTGAGTCTTTGATACCCATTTGTATGTGCTTGCATCTTGATGCTTTGATGGTGTGCTAGGAAACCACCCAAGCCTCAGGGGACCCTCCTGTGCCACTGCCTGGTAGAAAAGCAAGGGAGCTTTGCCAGGGTTGGTCTCAAGGGACCCAAAGAGGGACTTCTTTTGCTTCTCCTAATCACACACAGTGTAGCTAAACTTGCTGAGGCGATGCTATGTGAGGTGGTTCATCAGGCGTTGTTTGCGCTCTGTGCAAGAAAGACATTTCAGAGAACACACTAAGCTAAGGCTGTTTGTTCTATTATTAATGGAAACTGAGAAGCAACCTTGCCCCAAGGCAGCATTGTCGCTCAGATCATTTATGTCTTGTTTTAAGTCTAAAAGTAAATTCACAGGCAATTGGGAAAAATGAACAAGTGCCTTAAAAAAGAAAATCCTTCTAGGAAGAGAGCTAGTACTGAAAACATGTGAGTACGGAAGGAATAGAATTCCTGGTCTTCTGGGCTTTATTTCAATTTGTTTAGATAGAGGATAAATCCAAACAATAGCTTTTATTTTACTTGTGTAAGAATAGAAAAGAAACAGGCACAAAAGAAACTTTCTCCCACCAGTATCAATACTCATTGGAGCATAGGACCCATGAATAAATTCATCCTCAGCCATTTCCTCTTCCCATGAAACCCTAGCAACAAGGGCATTGTGGATACTTTAGAAAAATAGAAGCAAACAACAACAACAGAGTCACATTGCATTGACATTTTCTTTTTTAAAAGTGCCTATACTGTCAAATGATTTAAACAATGCATTCAGGTTAGATGTGGTCTTGACTTCATTTTTGTGTCTGAGCCCTATGAAAACCACAAGCTCCTGTGTGCAGTCTTGTAGTATCATATAGGATGTCTTGGGACCATGCTCAATAGTGCATGAAGAGAAGGATGTGGCAAGTACCCTACATGTGGGACAGCTTCCAGAAGGAAATACTTACAAGGACCCAAAATGAAATGACACAATGAATGAAATTCCAAATCTTATTATCCCTGAATGGACTGACTATGGAGATGCTAGTCTTTTTCACAGAGGAAGGAAAGAGCTGCCTGGGTTGTGTAATTCACCTGACCAACAACACTGAATCACTGTATGCCAGGCTGTATGGTAGAAATTACAGATATGGTAATAAACTATGCTGATTTTTGTTGTTGTTGTTGAGAACTTTCTCTCTACCAGGTGGAGACTAGCAACCAGCCACTAAAAGGATGTGTATAAAAGTAATTTTGGGGGATTTAGCTTCACCCTCTTTGCTTCCAAATAATGACAGAGATGTTACACCCACTCTGGCCTGTTTTAGCTCCTGAATAAACGGCATGGAGACCTAATGGATTTATTCATAAACTGCAAGCCATATAAACTGGGCAGATACTCATCTACTGTAGCCCTACTATGCTAGCTTGGCTACTTCCCAGCTATGTGACCCTTTACCAGTAATCTAAGTCTTGCTTAGGTTTGCTCTACTCCATAACTGTCCACATGGCTACCCCTCCTGGTTCATCCACCTGATTTCACCATCTCTCTCTCTCTCTCTCTCTCTCTCTCTCTCTCTCTCTCTCTCTCTCTCTCTCTCTCACACACACACACACACACACACACACACACACACACACACACACACACACTGGTACACCCTGACTGGGATCAGAAATGTGCTCTGTTCTCTCCTGCCCAGTTATTGGCTGAATCAGCTCTTTATTAACCAATGAGAGGTGATGGAAAACAATCTTTCCATAACATTTTGACTGGAGATACTTGACCATGCCAATGTCCAGACTGCAATCACATGTCCGGGCATAGAAACCAACATCTGAATACACAGTGCATAAAACCATCTCCCAGCAAGTATGTTTGTCTTAGATGCTGCTGAAGAGGGAAGTAGAGGAGGAGAAGGTGAAAGGGGCAGTTTAATTTTAATGAGGAGACTGTGAGAAAGTTGTACTGAGTGGCTATTTTGGCCAAAATCTAAAGCAGCTATTATCTCATTCTCTTGATAGGCGAGGGAGGAAATACTAGGCAGAGCCCATCATGTGTAGAGTAATTCTTGAGTGAGAGTGTGATCCTGGTAAGGACAGAGACATTCAGGGGGACCACGTGGCTGGAGCAAAGAGGGATGACAGAGGTTATGTGAAAGAATTGGAGGGACCCAGGTCATGTGGAAATGCAAGGGTTGCTGGGAGGATACTGACTTTAAGGGTAAGTTCAGTGAGAAGACTTTGGGGAGCTGTAGAAGAGGAAGATAAACAGCAGCTCTTTGTGAAGGAGAAGTTAGCAGTAGATGCCAAAGAGCAAGAGTTTCTAAAGGTTAGAGAGACCATGCAGGAGGCTAACACAGTAACAGTAGGGTGGGGTGTTAGCCAGACCCAGTGAGGCTAGATGTGATAGAGCATAGACATGATAGAACAGTCAAGTTTGAATACAGATTTATATTCAAAACTTGCACATATACTTATGTGCAAATAAATTTAGCATCCCGAATTTTAATGTAATGTAATTTTACTTAAATATCAATATTGTCCGTCTAAAGCATATAACTTGGTTATTGCTAATATCTTCATAGAATGGTACAACCAATGCAGTTATCTAACCCTAAAATATTTTCATCACCCCAAATGAAATCTGTACCCATAAGTAATGTTTCCCACCTCTCTTTCTACCACCAGCCCCTGGACATCACTAAGCTGTTTTTGTTCTTTCTGGATTTGTCTAAGTTAGACATCTCATTGTAATGTGATCACAAAATATAATGCTTACAAAGTTCACCCATGTTATAGACTGTTTATTCCTTTTAGCTACCAAGTAATATTCCATTATATAGATATATCATAATGTGTTTATTTATTCATAAGTTGATGGAACTTCGAAATGTCTGTTGCAATTACAAATAATGCTGATACAAACACATATGTGCCAATTTTGTGTGAATAACTCCACATTCTTTTGGGATGTGAATAATTTTTCATTCTTTGGGGTGTAAATAATTTCACACATATATATTGTTTCAATCTGAGTTTCCTTAAAATCCAGATTTGCTTATTATCTTTTATTTTCTATGTGTATGAGTGGTTTTTGCCCACATGTAAGTGTACCACGTGTATGCATTGCCCAAGGAACCCAGGAGAGGAACTTTGAATCCTTGGAACTGAAGTTAAAGACAGTGTAAGATACCAGGAGTTTGCTGCTAACCACTGAGCCACCTCTCCACCCATGCTTACTGTCACTTCTATATGTATTCTAAGTGTTTGTTCATTTTTAAAGTTGGGTTATTTATATTTTCATTGTTGAGTTGAAAGAGTTCTAAATCTTAGGTATACTAAACCTCTACAAGATATATGATTCACAAATATGTTCTTCAATTAAATGGGGTTTCTTTTCATTTTCTTAATAGAGGACTTTGAAATATAAAGCCTTTTAATTTTTGTATATTTTTAAATTGCATCTTTCTCCCTCCCCTTCCTTACCTCCAATCTATTTCATGTACTCTTCCCTTACTCTTTCTCAAAATCATGGCCTCTTTTTCTTTAGTTGTAATTGCTCTGTGTGTGGGTGTGTGCACCTAAATATGTAAATATAATCTATTCAGTTCATTTAATTTTTCCTGTATAATTCACTCACACACACACACACACACACACACACACACACACACACATGATTTCAGGACTGATCACAGTATTAGATAACTCAGTAGAGAGCTCGTCTCTGTGAAAGGATTTCTCCCAGTTCCAATATTCCTTAGTTGACTACAATTCTTTGCCTAGGTGTGTGATCTTGTGAGATTTCTCCTTTCCATGTTAGCATGGCTACTGATGTTGTCATTGTTCAGGCAGCCATATTGTTCAGGTATCCTGGGTGAAGTTTCCTTGTCATTTCTAGGAGACACAGTATCAAAGTAGTCTTTGTGATCCTCTAGCTCTCACAGTCTTTCTGTCCCCTCTTCTGTGATATTCGCTGTCTGAGCCTTAAGAGTTGTGTTGTAGATGCTTTAACTGGGGCTGGGCACCCCATGATGGCCTGTTTTCTGTATTTTAATCAGTTATGGTTTTCTGTCTAGGTTTTTTTCTGTTGTAGAGAGAAGTTTCTTTGTTGAAAGCTGAGAGATGTACTTATCTGTGGAAGGTATAAAGGTGAATACTTAGAATGCAGTTAGAAATTATGCCGACTTAGTAACGTAGTAGTAGTGTATTCTTTAAAATCCATGGCATCGCTAGCCCCAGGTATGTAGCTAGGTTTTCAGTGTCAGGTATGATTTTCCACCTGCTGAGTGGATCTTAAGTTCAATTAGAGAACTGTTGGCTACTACCAAGCTATGAGAGGCACTTTTATGCCCTTGTGGTCATTGTGACATGCTAATCGTATTCATAGTAAAATTTTGATTAATTTCCCACTTGTGGGAAATTTTAATTTTTTTTTTTAATATTTTTATTACATATTTTCCTCAATTACGTTTCCAATGCTATCCCAAAAGTCCCCCATAGCGCCCCCCCACTTCCCTACCCACCCATTCCCATTCTTTTGGCCCTGGCATTCCCCTATATTGGGGCATATAAAGTTTGCAAGTCCAATGGGCCTCTCTTTCCATTGATGGCTGACTAGGCCATCTTTCGATACATATGCAGCTAGAGACAAGAGCTCCGGGGTTCTAGTTAGTACATCATGTTGTTCCAACAATAGGGTTGCAGATCCCTTTAGCTCCTTGGGTACTTACTCTAGCTTCTCCATTGGGAGCCCTGTGATACATCCAATAGCTGACTGTGAACATCCACTCCTGTGTTTGCTAGGCCCCAGCATCGTCTCACAAGAGACAGCTATATTTGGGTCCTTTCAGCAAAATCTTGCTAGTGTATGCAATGGTGTCAGCGTTTAGAAGTTGATTATGGGATGGATCCCTGGGTACAGCAGTCTCTAAATGGTCCATCCTTTCATCACAGCTACGAACTTTGTCTCTGTAACTCCTTCCCTGGGTGTTTTGTTCCCAATTCTGAGAAGGTGCACAGTGTCCACACTTTGGTCTTCATTCTTCTTGAGTTTCATGCGTTTAGCAAATTGTATCTTAAATCTTGGGTATCCTAAGTTTTGGGCTAATATCCACTTATCAGTGAATACATATTGTGTGAGTTCTTTTGTGATTGTGTTACTTCACTCAAGATGATGCCCTCCAGGTCCATCCATTTGGCTAGGAATTTCATAAATTCATTCTTTTTAATAGCTGAGTAGTACTCCATTGTGTAAATGTACCATAATTTCTGTATCCATTCCTCTGTTGAGGGACATCTGGGTTCTTTCCAGCTTCTGGCTATTATAAATAGGGCTGCTATGAACATAGTGGAACATGTGTCCTTTTTACCGGTTGGGACATCTTCTGGATATATGCCCAGGAGAGGTATTGCTGGATCCTCCGGTAGTACTATGTCCAATTTTCTGAGGAACCGCCAGACTGATTTCCAGAGTGGTTGTACAAGCTTGCAATCCCACCAACAATGGAGGAGTGTTCCTCTTTCTCCACATCCTCGCCAGCAACTGCTGTCACCTGAATTTTTGATCTTAGCCATTCTGACTGGTGTGAGGTGGAATCTCAGGGTTGTTTTGATTTGCATTTCCCTGATGATTAAGGATGTTGAACATTTTTTCAGGTGTTTCTCTGCCATTCGGTATTCCTCAGGCGAGAATTCTTTGTTCAGTTCTGAGCCCCATTTTTAATGGGGTTATTTGACTTTCTGGAGTCCACCTTCTTGAGTTCTTTATATATATTGGATATTAGTCCCTTATCTGATTTAGGATAGGTGAAGATCCTTTCCCAATCTGTTGGTGGTTTTTTTGTCTTATTGATGGTGTCTTTAGCCTTGCAGAAGCTTTGTAGTTTCATGAGGTCCCACTTGTCAATTCTCGATCTTACAGCACAAGCCATTACTGTTCTATTCAGGAATTTTTCCCCTGTGCCCATATCTTCAAGGCTTTTCCCCACTTTCTCCTCTATAAGTTTCAGTGTCTCTGGTTTTATGTGAAGTTCCTTGATCCACTTAGACTTGACCTTAGTACAAGGAGATAGGAATGGATCGATTCGCATTCTTCTACATGTTAACAACCAGTTGTGCCAGCACCATTTGTTGAAAATGCTGTCTTTCTTCCACTGGATGTTTTTAGCTCCCTTGTCGAAGATCAAGTGACCGTAGGTGTGTGGGTTCATTTCTGGGTCTTCAATTCTATTCCATTGGTCTATTTGTCTGTCACTATACCAGTACCATGCAGTTTTTATCACAATTGCTCTGTAGTAGAGCTTTAGGTCCGGCATGGTGATTCCACCAGAGGTTCTTTTATCCTTGAGAAGAGTTTTTGCTATCCTAGGTTTTTTGTTATTCCAGATGAATTTGCAGATTGCACTTTCTAATTCGTTGAAGAATTCATTTGGAATTTTGATGGGGATTGCATTGAATCTGTAGATTGCTTTTGGCAAGAAAGCCATTTTTACAATGTTGATCCTGCCAATCCATGAGCATGGGAGATCTTTCCATCTTCTGAGATCTTCTATAATTTCTTTCTTCAGAGACTTGAAGTTTTTATCATACAGATCTTTCACTTCCTTAGTTAGAGTCACGCCAAGATATTTTATATTATTTGTGACTATTGAGAAGGGTGTTGTTTCCCTAATTTCTTTCTCAGCCTGTTTATTCTTTGTGTAGAGAAAGGCCATTGATTTGTTTGAGTTAATTTTATATCCAGCTACTTCACCGAAGCTGTTTATCAGGCTTAGGAGTTCTCTGGTGGAATTTTTAGGGTCACTTATATATACTATCATATCATCTGCAAAAAGTGATATTTTGACTTCATCTTTTCCAATTTGTATCCCTTTGATCTCCTTTTGTTGTCGAATTGCTCTGGCTAGGACTTCAAGTACAATGTTGAATAGGTATGGAGAAAGTGGACAGCCTTGTCTAGTCCCTGATTTTAGAGGGATTGCTTCAAGCTTCTCACCATTTACTTTGATGTTGGCTACTGGTTTGCTGTAGATTGCTTTTATCATGTTTAGGTATGGGCCTTGAATTCCTGATCTTTCCAAGACTTTTATCATGAATGGGTGTTGGATCTTGTCAAATGCTTTTTCCGCATCTAACGAGATGACCATGTGGTTTTTGTCTTTGAGTTTGTTTATATACTGGATTACGTTGATGGATCAACGTAATTCAACGTATATTGGATTCAACGTATATTGAACCATCCCTGCATCCCTGGGATGAAACCTACTTGGTCAGGATGGATGATTGTTTTGATGTGTTCTTGGATTCGGTTAGCAAGAACTTTATTGAGGATTTTTGCATCAATATTCATAAGGGATATCGGTCTGAAGTTTTCTATCTTTGTTGGGTCTTTTTGTGGTTTAGGTATCAGAGTAATTGTGGCTTCATAGAATGAGTTGGGTAGAGTACCTTCTGTTTCTATTTTGTGGAATAGTTTGTGAAGAACTGGGATTAGATCTTCTTTGAAGGTCTGATAGAACTCTGCACTAAACCCATCTGGTCCTGGGCTTTTTTTAGTTGGGAGACTATTAATGACTGCTTCTATTTCTTTGGGGGATATAGGGCTGTTTAGATCATTAACCTGATCTTGATTCAACTTTGGTACCTGGTATCTGTCTAGGAACTTCTCCATTTCATCCAGGTTCTCCAGTTTTGTTGAGTATAGCCTTTGGTAGAAGGATCTGATGGTGTTTTGGATGTCTTCAGGATCTGTTGTTATGTCTCCTTTTTCATTTCTGATTTTGTTAATTAGGATGCTTTCCCTGTGCCCTCTAGTGAGTCTGGCTAAGGGTTTATCTATCTTGTTGATTTTCTCAAAGAACCAGCTCCTTGATTGGTTGATTCTTTTTTTTTATTTTTATTTTTATTTATTTTTTTTTTTTGTTTTTCGAGACAGGGTTTCTCTGTGTAGCCCTGGCTGTCCTGGCACTCACTTTGTAGACCAGGCTGGCCTCGAACTCAGAAATCCGCCTGCCTCTGCCTCCCGAGTGCTGGGATTAAAGGCGTGCGCCACCACGCCCGGCTTTTTGATTGGTTGATTCTTTGAATAGTTTTTCTTGTTTCCACTTGGTTGATTTCACCCCTGAGTTTGATTATTTCCTGCCGTCTACTCCTCTTGGGTGAATTTGCTTCCTTTTGTTCTAGTGCTTTTAGGTGTGTTGTCAAGCTGCTAATGTGTGCTCTCTCTAGTTTCCTTTTGGAGGCACTCAGAGCTATGAGTTTTCCTCTTAGAAATGCTTTCATTGCGTCCCATAAGTTTGGGTATGTTGTGGCTTCATTTTCATTGAACTCTAAAAAGTCCTTAATTTCTTTCTTTATTCCTTCCTTGACCAAGGTATCATTGAGAAGAGTGTTGTTCAGTTTCCACGTGAAGGTTGGCTTTCTATTATTTATTTTGTTATTGAAGATCAGCCTTAGTCCATGGTGATCTGATAGGATGCATGGGACAATTTCAATGTTTTTGTATCTGTTGAGTCCTGTTTTGTGCCCAATTACGTGGTCAATTTTGGAGAAGGTACCATGAGGTGCTGAGAAGAAGGTGTATCCTTTTGTTTTAGGGTAAAATGTTCTGTAGATATCTGCCAGATCCATTTGATCCATAACTTCTGTTAGTTTCACTGTGTCCCTGTTTAGTTTCTGTTTCCATGATCTGTCCATTGGTGAAAGTGGTGTGTTGAAGTCTCCCACTATTATTGTATGAGGTGCAATGTGTGCTTTGAGATTTACTAAAGTTTCTTTAATGAATGAGGCTGCCTTTGTATTTGGAGCATAGATATTCAGGATTGATAGTTCCTCTTGGAGGATTTTACCTTTGATGAGTATGAAGTGCCCCTCCCTGTCTTTTTTGATGACTTTGGGTTGGAAGTCAATCTTATCTGATATTAGAATGGCTACTCCAGCTTGTTTCTTCAGACCATTTGCTTGGAAAATTGTTTTCCAGCCTTTCATTCTGAGGTAGTGTCTATCTTTTTCTCTGAGATGAGTTTCTTGTAAGCAGCAAAATGTTGTGTCTTGTTTGTGTAGCCAGTTTGTTAGTCTATGTCTTTTTATCGGGGAGTTGAGTCCATTGATATTAAGAGATATTAAGGAAAAGTAATTGTTGTTTCCTGTTATTTTTGTTGTTAAAGTTGGCATTCTGTTCTTGTGGCTGTCTTCTTTTAGGTTTGTTGAGGGATTACCTTCTTGTTGTTTCTAGGGCGTGGTTCCTGTCCTTGTATTGGTTTTTTTCTGTTATTATCCTTTGAAGGGCTGGATTCGTGGAGAGATAATGTGTGAATTTGGCTTTGTCGTGGAATACTTTGGTTTCTCCATCTATGTTAATTGAGAGTTTGGCTGGGTATAGTAGCTTGGGCTGGAATTTGTGTTCTTTTAGTGTCTGTATAACATCTGTCCAGGATCTTCTAGCTTTCATAGTCTCTGGTGAAAAATCTGGTGTAATTCTGATAGGCTTGCCTTTATATGTTACTTGGCCTTTTTCTCTTACTGCTTTTAGTATTCTATCTTTATTTAGTGCATTTGTTGTTCTGATTATTATGTGTCGGGAGGTATTTCTTTTCTGGTCCAGCCTATTTGGAGTTCTGTAGGCTTCTTGTATGTTCATGGGCATCTCTTTCTTTAGATTTGGGAAGTTTTCTTCTATAATTTTGTTGAAGATGTTTGCTGGTCCTTTGAGTTGAAAATCTTCATTCTCATCCACTCCTATTATCCGTAGGTTTGGTCTTCTCATTGTGTCCTGTATTTCCTGGATGTTTTGAGTTAGGATCTTTTTGCATTTTCCATTTTCCTCGATTGTTGTGCCCATGTTCTCTATGGAATCTTCTGCACCTGAGATTCTCTCTTCCATCTCTTGTATTCTGTTGCTGATGCTTGCATCTATGGTTCCAGATTTCTTTCCTAGGGTTTCTATCTCCAGTGTTGCCTCATTTTGGGTTTTCTTTATTGTGTCTACTTCCCTTTTTAGGTCTAGTATGGTTTTGTTCATTTCCATCATCTGATTGGATGTGTTTTCCTGTTTCTCTTTAAGGACTTCTACCAGTTTGGTTGTGTTTTCCTGTTTTTCTTTAAGGACTTGTAACTCTTTAGCCATGTTCTCCTGTAGTTCTTTAAAGTCCTTCTTGATGTCCTCTACCATCATCATGAGATATGCTTTTAAATCCAGGTCTAGTTTTTCAGGTGTGTTGGGGTGCCCTGGACTGGGCGAAGTGGGAGTGCTGGGTCCTGATGATGGTGAGTGGTCTTGGTTTCTGTTAGTAAGATTCTTACCTTTACCTCTCGCCATCTGGTAATCTCTAGAGTTGTTATAGTTGTCTCTGTTCAGAGGTTGTTCTTCTGGGGATTCTGAGTATCCTCTGTCAGCAGACCTGTACAGACTAAGTTCGGCGGAGTCCCGGAGCCAAGATGGCGCTCCCTGCAGAGCAGGTCACTGTTCTCCGGCTGGGAGGGTGTCGGATGTCTGCGGCCCCAAAAGGGTGCTGCCTCAGCAGTTCTGTGGCTCCCGCCTGTCCCAGAAGCTGTCTGCCTCTGTGGTCCTCACTCTGACCTGTATAGACTAAGTTCGGCGGAGTCCCGGAGCCAAGATGGCGCTCCCTGCAGGGCAGGTCACTGTCCTCCGACTGGGAGGGTGCCGGATGTCTGCGGCCCCTAAAGGGTGCTGCCTCAGCAGCTCTGTGGCTCCCGCCTGTCCCAGAAGCCGTCTGCCCCCGTGGTCCCCACTCTGACCTGTAGAGACTAAGCTCGGCGGAGTCCCGGAGCCAAGATGGCGTTCCCTGCAGGGCAGGTCACTGTCCTCCGACTGGGAGGGTGCCGGATGTCTGCGGCCCCAAAAGGGTGCTGCCTCAGCGCCTCTGTGGCTCCCGCCTGTCCCAGAAGCTGTCTGCCTCTGTGGTCCTCACTCTAACCTGTACAGACTAAGTTCGGCGGAGTCCTGGAGCCAAGATGGCACTCTCTGCAGGGCAGGTCTCTGTCCTCCGGCTGGGAGGGTGCCGGAAGTCTGCGGCCCCAAAAGGGTGCTGCCTCAGCGGCTCTGTGGCTCCTGCCTGTCCCAGAAGCCGTCTGCCCCCGTGGTCCCCACTCTGACCTGTAGAGACTAAGCTCGGCGGAGTCCCGGAGCCAAGATGGCGCTCCCTGCAGGGCAGGTCACTGTCCTCCGACTGGGAGGGTGCCGGATGTCTGCGGCCCCAAAAGGGTGCTGCCTCAGCGCCTCTGTGGCTCCCGCCTGTCCCAGAAGCTGTCTGCCTCTGTGGTCCTCACTCTAACCTGTAGACTAAGTTCGGCGAGTCCCGGAGCCAAGATGGCGCTCCCTGCAGGGCAGGTCACTGTCCTCCGACTCGAAATTTTAATTTTGATTAAACTCTGACTTTTCTATTTTTCTTTGGTTTTTTTTTTTTTTTTTTTTTTTTTTTTTTTTTTGGAGGAACCATCACCAAATCTAAGGTCTTGCATATTTACTCCAATATTATTGTCTTAGATTTTTATTATTTTGTTTTTTAATACTTCAGCCTCTGGTCAATTTGGGGGTTTTACTTTAAAAACATAGTGTGAGGTAAGCCTTTTGCTGGTTGGTGTTATGCCAGTGAGGCTGGAAGAGCTTCCTGTTACCATGTGTATCTATGATGGTATTTCTGGAGGACACTAATGTTTGAATGGATAGACTAACGCAATCAACTTGGAGTCTATGCAGAACAAAAAAGTGAAGAAAAAGGTGACTCTACTTTCTGCCTGATGGTGTGAACTGGGAGACCGATTTGTTTTCACTGTCTTGTTCTTGGGTCTTCGGCTTGGACTGGACTCTATGGTACTCTCCAGAAACTGCATCTGTAGCTAATCTACCACTTGGTTTTCCTGGGTCCCCAACTTTTAGGTGGCATCCATGACACTTCCCAGCCTTCATAATTGTATGAGTTGTGGGGAAAAAAAACACTTTCATGTCAAGTTGGCATATAAAATTAACTATCTGCGACTCCTGCCTTACACCACATATGTATTCAACGCAGGTACAGATACATGGTTTATGTGAAGGCAAAACCTTGGAAACCTGTTTTGTGGTTCCTGTGGCCATCTTGATTTCTTTCATAAATACTGGTTCCATTTTGAGCTGGTATGATGCTCTGGAAATATAACCACAGATAATGTTGCAAAAAGGAATTTCTACAGAGTTAAGTGATTGTCTTAGTCAGGGTTTTTATTCCTGCACAGACATCATGACCAAGAATCAAGTTGTAGAGGAAAGGGCTTATTCAGCTTACACTTCCACATTGCTGTTCATCACCAAAGGAAGTCAGAACTGGAACTTAGTAGGTCAGGAAGCAGGAGCTGATGCAGAGGCCGTGGAGGGATGTTTCTTACTGGCTTGCTTCCCCTGACTTGCTCAGCTTGCTCTCTTATAGAGCCCAAGACTACCAGCCTTGGGATGGCACCACCCACAATGGACCCTCCCCCCTTGATCACCAACTGAGAAAATGCCGCATAGCTGGATCTCATGAAGGTATTTCCCCAAATGAAGCCCTTTCTCTGTGCTAACTCCAGCCTGTGTCAAGTTGACACACAAACCCAGCCACTACAGCCATACCATCATTCCAACCTTTTACATTTTCTGTTTCCTGTGGTTGTTGGTATAGTCTTCAGCCTCGAGCATTATGATGGTCATGGGAACTCAATTTTTGCTCAGTTTCTCCTGCTTCTTTAATGTAAAGTTATTAAGTCAGATCATTTTAATAGTCAGTATTCTAATAACTACAAGGCACAATAAGGGATTTTTCCTCAAGATGTCACCTCTGATGGAGAAGAGGCAAAACACACCTCTCCATTGGCCACAGAGTGGCCACTTTTAACTTTCTGTTCTCAGTTGAACAAATTTTTATAACCTTATTTAATTATGAAATTAGCATATACCTTAGGAGCAAGTTATGGAGTTGTTTATAGTCAGCATTATATTTACCAGTCAACATAAATTGACTGGGAGCCTATAACTCTATCAAATATTCCATTTAAGACTGGAGACCAAAGTCCAATGAATTGACACACTAGAAGATAGGGATAGACAATGTAAACTTAAAATATTTTAACTTGGGACACCTTAATATAGAGTGGATAATGATGAAGCCGGTGCATTTTAAGTAACATCCTCTTTGAGAATGGTGTGCACACATCTGTGGACAAAGTTTTACTACTGTCATGCAGGAGTGCAAAGACCTCGAGAAGAGACAAGTTTGGTGAATCTGATGGACAGCAAAGCAGACGAGGAAGCATACAGAAACATCCGGCTAGGAACTGTTGAGACAGAGTGTATAATGGATACTGCAACTCTTTTCCTACTCTTTCTAATTCACTGGCTGCTCAGAGGTGGGACCACAGTGGTCTACGGTAAGTGACAGTTTATCCTCTTCTCTAAGAAGACTGGCTTCGACGTTTCTATATAACAGTAATTAATTTGGGGTCAGCTAGTCATGAGACTCAATTATAGGATCTCAGAAAACATTTGAGGAAAATTTCTCTTCTACTAATAAAATGAAGCCTTTATTTCCTTTCTACTCTTAGCTGTGGTTATATGAGGATGTGGTACTGGGACTGCATCTGCTGTATTGCATACATGAAGTAAAATATCATCGGTGCATTGAAGATGACAGATCAAAAATGACAGGGAGAGGTGAGGTTTGTAATGACATTACTGAGTGCTTGGACCAGATTTGGAGCAAGCAAACTTTGGGATTATTGAGACATAGCATATAAAATGATCACTCTCTGTTGGGTATTCATGACTTTTAGCCAAAAAAAGAATTCTCACCTTACACTAGTTATATGTGAGAGTATTGGCTTTTGTAGTAGTTGAAATGGGAAGGCAGGGGAGGGTTGTAAGCAGGGGAGAAATATCCTTTGATCTACAGCTTAGATATTCCTCTGAATGTATTTTGAGAATGGATTCCAGTTAATCAGGGAGAGAAGTTAGGAAGATCTTGCAGGAGTCTATGGTTAAATGGGTTGTGAAATAGAGCTGGAAAGGGGTGCAAGGATTGGAGCTTTCCTTGGAGATGGTGCTGACAGGGCTTGTGGCTGGGTCTTTTTTATGTGGTGTATAAAGAGAGCGGGTGGAAGAAAATGCCTTCTCCATCTGTGGCTTGAGCCACTGGAGGGAGGTGGTGTTTTCTCTGGTTTCCTTCCTATCTATCATCAAGGGAAGTCAGGGTAGGAACCTGTGAGAGAGAAATCATGGAGGAATGGTGCTTGTTGGCTGGCTCTCTAGCCTTATGGTTAGCTAGCTTTATGATAAAGTCCAGGCTCATCTCCCCAGAGTACAGCACACCTGTAGTGGGCTGGGACCTCTCACATTTATAAACAATCAAGACAGTCCTTCACAGACCGGCCTACAAATCAACGAGATAAGACAATAGCTGATATTCTTTTCAGGTGATTATAGACTACATTGAGTTCATAGTCATTGTTAACTTGGACAATATTAGAGAGGACTTGGAGACATGGGATATGAAGTCAAAGGCTCTATTTTGGTTAAATTTGAAATGCTTGTTACATACTCAAGTGGATGTATCTATTGGGTATCCAGCAAAAAGGAAAGGGCTCAGTGTGTTGAAGGGTGCAGATAAAAATCACTCAGGAGAATATAGAAGACTTAAGACAAAGCCAGTGAGAGTTTTGATGTTTGAAAGTATTTCAGATGAGGCAGAGAGAGAGAGAGAGTCTAGCAGAGCGCAATCAAAGGGGCTTTGGGGAAAATAGCCAGTGGGTCAGGAAGTAACCCAAGACTGATGATTTAATCAAACCCAGACAGAACTGCTTCAAGGGCTCAGGAGTAGACACCTATGTCAGTGTGGCTACAGCAATGAGAGAGGGAAACATTTTTGCCTTGAAAAGGTCAAAGTCAAAGAAAATGGCTCAAGGATCCTACTCAAATTGGAGAGAGGGAAACATTTTTGCCTTGAAAAAGGTAAAAATCAAAGAAAATGGCTCAAGGATCCTACTCAAATTGGATGGTAGCCTTAATCCAGAGGCTGTTCACTTCCAAGAAGCTGAAAGGACAAGGTTTCTAGTGTTTAAGTCACAATCTGGGCATTAACAGAGGTCAAGACTCAGTGCAGTAATGGAGGACCGAGATAAAGGGTTGGAAAGAGTATAGGAATTTAAGCGCAGACCGAGGAAGATCTAGTGAGGGATCAGCCCGACCCTCTCCTCTCATTCCTGTCTACTTCTTTAGCATGCTAGCTCATTTAGCATCTACATCTGCCTGGAGATCTGTGCTCCTGGTTGTGATCCCTGGGTCTGAATGCTGCAACTCTGGAGAGAGGATCCGATTTATGCCGTGAACTCCTATGCACCCAGCCCTAGGGCTAAACAGTGCAGGGACCTTGGTACTGGAGAGGCAGAGCAGATGACCTTCAAGCTTCTGTGACCTTTGTATGTTTACCATACTGCTGAAGGCATTGAAGTGCAGCTTTTGGGTGGCTGCTGCTGACATTCCTTCCACTGGCCCTCAGAGCAGTTATTTTTGTTACGGGGTATTTTATGGAAAATACTACATGTAAATGAATATGCACGCTGTGTGTTCTTATTGCAATCCTACCTTACAGGCTCTTTATAGTGCATTCTTTTGCTCTTGTTTCCCACTTTCTAAGGCCTTGGTGTTAGATTTGTTTGCCATTAAATATCAGCTCCACACACACAATAGCTATGAACCTTGACCAATCAATTCCCTTGACTACCAGTTTCTTCACATAGTAGTAAAAGAGACACTAATACCTGTTGGAAGAATTATGCTAACACACACACTTTCACATACTCATATACTCTGATACGTATGCACTTAACACACAAACACACATTCATGTACTCATACACATATACTCATATACACATACACACATATACTCACCCATCCACTGCTTACACATCCACAAACTCTTGCACTCACACTCTCTCCCCTGAACAAACTCACAAACACATTTATACACACTTTCTCATGCTCACACACACAGGCTCACATACAAATTCACATTTACATAAGCACTCATTAACATACACATACATATATTAACGCTAATACAAACACACAAACACATACACACATGTTCTCACACACTTACATGTGCATACACGTTGACACATACATTAATATACAGACACACATTCACAAACACACACTTAAATAAGCTTACACATGCACATCTACTTCATTTACTAACACATCTACACACTAGTATTTCATACACATACTTTCTGTATCCCTGCACATCCATTCACACTCATATAAACAACCACACCTCTACACACCCATGCACACTCACACATAAACACAATCACATAAACATATTTCTACATACACACACATTCACACACTCCCAATCATACACATTCACTCACTCATAAATTCTCATATGCATGCACTTACATGCATAGATTCACAGACACTTAAACACAGTCATATACTCAACAGATGTTCACACATACTCAAACTCATATACACTGGTATCCAATAAGATATGTACACACACACACACACACACACACACACTCCACCACCACCACCACCACCACCACCACCACCATCATCGTCATCATCACACTCACACAGGTATATACATACTGGTTACATTCACTTAGCATAGTGCTGCCCATTAGCAAAAGCCTGTATCTTGACTCCTTTTGTGGGTTCAAATCTCATGCCCTGCTTGGCTCTCAAAGTTCTGTTTTCTCACTTTGGCTTCCAGAGCATGGTCTGCATTCCCCAGCAGTGTTGTGTGGACCACAGTCTCAGTTTAGGCCTTGGCATATCCTCATAATTCTATGGTTGTTCACCCATGGGGAGTTTGGTGAGGTGTATGGTGTCCCACAAACCTTTTCTGAGCTCACACGATTGGACTCACTTAAACCTGTTAAAGACTGAGCTGTCCAGACAAAGACAATTAGATAGGTTCAACCTAGCACTGTGGCCTGTCGTACTGTTGAGTGTCTGTCCTGATGAATGCAGGCAGGGAAAACAAATGGTTTCCATTTCATGTGCTGGCTTGACCCAGCGGTTAAGACCTGAGTTATTTTGCAGAGGGCAATCTGGGACAAACCTTTCCAGAAAGACACAAATAAAGAAAAGAGATGATCCTGCAATTTGTTGTAAATGCTGGATGAAGGCACCCAAGCCACAATAATAGCTGCTGCTGGCTAATTTTCAATTGCTAAGTGGCTAATTGGGCCTTTTCCTGGAACTTGCTTTGTCAATATGCCTGTGGAGATTGAAACCTTTCTCTCATACCCAGATAATAATCTTCATACATTTCTAAATTTTGGGGAAGGCAAAAAAAACCTATATCTGGAGAAGTTGGGGGTTCAGTTCCAAGGATGTGAATGACATTACAATCTGCTGGTGGCTTGATGGATGTGCCTTAAAACGTGCTTTTTGGAGGGGAGGGAGTGGTGTGTGTCAAAGAGGAGGGATGGCTTGCTTGATTCTGAAGCAGAGGCTGTGGGTGGGGTCAGAGGACAGAGAGGTCAGGGAGCCTGCTGGTCTAGGTGTCTTAAGTATCTTACAATGACAATTATGTGTCAGAGACGTAGAAAGGCATCGCTATGTAAGCAGAGAAAACCATCGAAGAGGAATGCATTAACATACTTTATTAAAACATTAGTAATTTGACATCTCCCTACTGCCCTTAAGATCCCAATTTCTGCCTCATGTCGGGGACATCTTCCAGACTATCCCATTCCCTGCCCTGAGGTGTGACTCTGGGACTCTTAGGGTTGGAGACCTCTTTCCACTTGGGAATCTGCCACAATATAAAACATGGGCTAAGGAAGTATGTCTTGGGTTCAGTGTGCTTTACAATAGCTTTCTGATGGAAAAAAACATTAGGCAAATGCTAAAATGTCAAACTCTATTTTCTTTTCCCAAAAATAGAAAACTGTAGGTCCATCAGATGCTTTAATGGTTCCCGGGTGGAAGTCTGGGCTGAACTTTTGGAGATTCTCTCAAAAATACAAAAATCTTTATAGAAAGGAGACAAGAGAAAGCAGGAAGGATAGACAAGAAAGGATCTTGTGTGATCTACTGCTCAACTGTGATCAACAGACATCATATTCATGTATGAAAAAGTTGTGGCGAAGCCCATTCGTTCATACAACAAATAGATACTAATAAAAAGTGGGAAAACACTTGTGTAGGACCACCCCACCCCCAACACCAGGCCATGAACCCTTGTGGAATGAAAGTCATTCTAGTTTGCGTCTGTTGCTGCAACAAAGACCATGACGCAAAAGCAACATGGAGGAGAGGAGAGGGTGTATTTGGCTTACTCCTCCCCCTATAAAGTCCATTGTGAAGGGAAGTCAGGACAGGAACTCAAGGCAGAAGTCTCAAAGCAGGAACTTTAGGGCTATGGAGGAATGCTGCTGCTTACCCTCCATGGATTGCTTGGCTTGCTTTCTTAGACAAACTAGGACCACTTGCTCAGAGGTGGTGCTGCCCACATCCAAGAGTGGGCGGGGCCAACCCAAGTCATTCACTAGCTCAGTACCTCACAGGTATGCCCACAGGCCAATCCAATGGAGGCCGTTCCTTATTTGAGGTTCCCTCTTCCCAGGTAACTCCAGCTTGTGTCAAGTTGGTAAAAACCAACCAGCATAAGAGAACTAAAGGTATCCTATGAGAGCCACAGTGAGTAAAACCACACTAAATATTGTTTTCCTTCTTAAAAATGTAATAGCTAGAAGCTGAAACTTAGCTTTGCTTGCTGACCAGTTGACATGGTGTATTCTCATATGCATACAAATGATGCTATATCAAGCTTAGTAAGATACATTTCACTGATGCTGGTGTGGGAAGGGTGTTATTTTAAGTCACACACACACACACACACACACACACACACACACACACACACACATTTTTGGCAGCTCACAGATAATCAAGAGGAAACCCCATTCAACTCCCCAGAATGCTGCTCTTTCTGTCCTCAGCCAGTGTCACCACCTTCAGTAAGGTCTATTGTAACCACAAAGATGGCTGCCACCATCATGCCACCATTTCCAGACGTTAATTCCATTGTCTCCCGTCAGACCTTGCTGACTCCAGCTTATCACCGTTGGGGCATCTTCCATTTTCAGACAGACCTTGAAACCTGCCAGGAATTGCGGGAGTCATAAAGATAATACATCTGCATTGTGTCTTGGTTAAATGAGAGGTTGTCCGTTTTAGTCCTCTAAGAAGGACCTAATGCAGTTTAGCTTCTGTCCTCGAGGCTTACCTACCATTTAGCTAAGCATGTATATACTTTTACTTATTATTTCCTCCGACTGTGGTCTACTGAGAGAACACACATCTGAGCTAACAGTGAGTTAGATTGACAGCAACCACACACTCTCTGTTCCTGCTTCAACTTGGACACTGATTGTGGTAGAAACTTCTTAGTGGTCTGAAACTCAGGGCCTCCAGCTTCCCTTATTAACCGACCCATCTTCCCCTAACCCCCGTAAGTTAGTCTAGTACCTCACATTCAGCTCAAGGCTACCTTTCATAAGCATGCTTTGATGAAACATGACAGTGTGACCGAGTTTAAACCAAAGGTTTCGGGCAGGACTGGAATCTATTTTTATAGTTTTGAGGTAGTCCTAGAGAAAATTATCCTAAGGAAGGGATGTCTTGTGCCCAGTCCCCTGGTTAATACAATAACTTTATGGCTGTAACCAATCAGACAGGAACAATAACATAAGACAGGTGTTCCTTCCTATGAGCCTGGAATTATTAGTCTTGAAGAACCAGACAGGCTTCTCCAACTTTTCCCCTTTGTGTGGACTGGAGTACAAGCATGGAAGTAACCCTGTCTACAAGCATGGATAAGACATTTGGAGGTGGCCGGGGAAGCTGAAGGAAAACTCATGAACCTGTTAGTGACTTCCCGAGGTAGAGTCATCTCAGTAGACTGTCTGGACTGTCCCTGTCTGGACCTTTTTTCTTTAATTTATGTGGTTGCACTTTGGGGTTTGCTTTGTCAGCAGAGTTCAACAAGCACTCTGAATGCCCTGTGCTCAGCTGTTCACTCATTTACATAGGCCTTCTTCTAGGATGCTTAGTAAGTGTGAAGGTAAACTCCCCAGGGACCACTTCACCCAGTCACTAAATAAAGCACAGCACATTCTACAGTGAGCAGAGGTTTAGGGTGGGCTCTGGGCTCTAGTCAGGGCCAATGGCTCTTTAATCACCACTCCTACTTATCAGTGCAAACCTTTATGTCTTGAAAACCTAAAATGAATTCTAAAATGTATCCCTTTAACAACTCTTTGAAGAACTTTCTGACCCAATGCTTAAGGGAGCATCTTGGGGGAAAGTGAAATTCAAGAACATTCCACGAGGAGATGACGGTAACGGTTTTTAGGACAGGCTGAAGATGGTACCAGCCTCTCTCCAAGTCATCATCAGCCAAAGAGTGAGCAGGAACCTGGGAGGGGAACTCTTCTCTTTCTGATGTGGAGGATGGTATGAAACAACTCACTGCTCTGAGGGCCTGCGCGTGTTGATAGGCTGCTTTCCCAAGCCCATGGATTCTAGATAACATAGCTTCCTATGGTACTCATTCCTTATGTAGATGAGCAGAAAACAAGCCAGCAGCTAATATTTGAGTAGCATTTTAGTTTACAGCATGCTTTTTATATTCCTTCCTTATGCTTGAGTATATTTTCAAGGACAACTGGCAGGAATCACTCTCTCCTTCCACCATGTGTGTCTGGGGGATCGAACTTAGGACCCCAGACTTGGCAGCAAATGCCTTTATCCAGGAAACCCTCTCGCCACCCTTTCACATTACTATGTAGTCATAGGATTTTTTGCAGGCCACAGTCTTGGGGTAAGTGCTGGGCAAGCAAGAGGAGTCAGCTTTGATCACTTCATAGTTCATCCATACATGATATCATTGTATTATGCTTTATGAATGTATGCTAAAATTGTGTCTGTTAAAAATTATAAAGTAATAAAGAAGACAAGAGTAATTATGGTAGAGATGGTAAAAGGGGTCGGACTCATTCACGTCCCCTTGCTGTTATGAGGCTTATCACTATGGGATTCCCTCGTTGAGACTGAGAGATTCCCTGCAGTGTACAGATTCTGTCTTTTTTCCCCTCCATTTCTTCTTCTTGAAGATTTATTGGTCATATTCTGTGTTGGACACATTGTGTTAGATGTGAGTTCTGGGGCGAATAGCAACTGCAATGCTCAGTAACCTCTTGCAGAATCATCCCTGGGAATAATGACGGCAGTAGTCATGAACTGGGCTCCTACCAGATGCCAGACACTGCTGTGAATGCCATGTGTGTTATTTCATCTAATCCTCAAAACAGCAAAATGAGAGTCCAGCCCCTTTTCTATTGTGCAGTTGCTGTAGACAAAGCCTGAGAAGTATGAGGCTTTATCAAGGTTTTCCAACTGGTGGTATGTGTCAGGTTAAGGGTTTGAACTTAGCCTTTCTCTTCTTTTTTTTTTTTTTTGGTTTTTCGAGACAGGGTTTCTCTGTATAGCTCTGGCTGTCCTGGAAGCCTTTCTCTTCTTAAGTGGATGATTTCAAGAGACTCACTGTCCTCCCGAGTCTTCCAGCACCCTTCCTACCACTGAAGCATGTTAGGATTCCATATTGTTATGTGTGCATTATAGTCACATCCCCACAAATACACATAGGAATAAGTCATGAATTTGTTTCTTAGTACTTTTTCAGAGATAAAGTGAAATAATTGGCAGAGTGGACAATCTCATGTGGCTTGCGCATAAAGATGATCCTGTGAATTCTGATATAACACACCACTTTCTCCAGTACCACACTCTGTTCTCATTTCAAGGCTGTGTCTCAGGAAAGGACAAATGTTCAGTGGAAACTTAGCGCACTATATAAGTAATTGGAGAGAAGCAATAGTCCCCTCTTCTCTCATAGTAGGTTGTCTCTTTCTTTAACATGAAGATATTGTCATGGAATACTGCCTTAGTTAGGGTTCTACTGCTATGAACAGACACCATGACCAAGGCAACTCTTCTAAGGACAACATTTAATTGGGGCTGGCTTACAGGTTCAGAGGTTCAGTCCATTATCATCAAAGCAGGAACATGGCAGCATCCAGTCAGGCGTGGTGCAGGAGGAGCTGAGAGTTCTACATATTTATCTGAAGGCTGCTAGCAGAATACTAGCATTCAGATAACTAGGATGAGGGTCTTAAAGCCCACACCCACAGTGACACACCTACTCCAACAAGGCCACACCTTCTAATAGAGCCACTCCATGGGCCCAGCATATACAAACCATCACAAATACTAGCTCAGCTGCACTTCTGGGAGGAGAACACTGACATTCTGGCTTTGTACGACCTCCCCAGTTCTCCCTTTTGGTGACTGAATCCTCTTTCCCTAAAAGATGCTGTAGACAAATAGGAGTTGTCATTTTGGAAGACAGCGACTCAGGAAACACTTGGGAGAGGACTTGCCAGAAAGCACTCCAGAGTGACTTTATCTCAAAGCATTGCCGAGGATGAGCTGTTATCAAATTAAATGGCAGACCTCGGTGTATCCACTCTCCCAATAAAGCACATTTATTACCTTACAAAAGTGACATTCTCCTCCACGGTGAAGTAGTAATGTTCAAAGAAATAATTGTGCGTAACGCTGTTAGTCACTGGCATGTGGATCCATTCCCGAGCATTAAACTCAAATGGTGTCTTTGATGATAATTATAATCATAAAAAGATGGACTGGGTTTGTTATTATGGAGGGGCTGGTGGAAGAGGAGGAGAAGGGGCATTTCCCTGGAATCTTCCAACACAAGACCTGAGACTGAAAGTGGAGGTGGTGTATGGAAACACACACAAGCACCCTCATTTTGTCTTGCTGAAATGGGTACCAAGCTAAGTTCCCTGGAGGAAAGAGAGATGCTTAACTCACCTACACTGTGGGAATTGGAATGTAGAAGATGTTACCGCTACACAGACCATGAACTTTTCTATTACCCAGTCATCTCTGAGAGCAACACAGAATGAGCTAGGAAGCTCCATCACTTTCTGTGTGTGTGGCACTTAGAGTTCACAGTATTTTCCACATGGATTGACCTGGTTATGTCTCCTAGTAGCCTTGTGAGTTAGCAACTATTATTCCTGTTTTATAGACGAGAAAAGTGAAGGTCAGAGAAGGCTACAAAACACAGTCTTTTATAAAATTGTGAACATAGAGAATCTTAATTTGGAAGGTACTTTAGGAAGGAGTCAGTCAGATTTTAGCTAAAATTGCTTTAACTGTATTCAGTTGGCTTATGTACTATTCGCTCATTGCCTATTTGTACCCGACACTGTTCTACCATGGGAACTTTACCAGTTTCTGTCCTTGGTGGTCTGATTGTCCCTCTGATGGGAGAAGCAGCTTGTGAAGAAGTGGCTCACAGCATGTTGAAGTGCACGATACCCAGGAAGGGCATGTGAATTCTGTCTAGGCAAGAGTTGTTATTCCACTTTGAAGGTTTGGTGGTTAGAATAAGAATGGCTGCCATAGGCTCAAATATTTGGAGGTTTAGTCATCAAGGGGTGGTGCTTCTTCGGGAGTCTTGGGAAGTCTGTTGGGAGAAGTGGGTCACTGGGGGCTGGGCTTTGAGGTTTCAAAAGCCCATGCAAAATCCATATTCTCTCTGGGTGTCTTTTTGTCTCTGTCTCTATCTCTCTGTTTCTATCTCCCTGTCTCTATCTCTCTGTCTCTATCTCTCTGTCTCTATCTCCCTGTCTCTCTCTGTCTCTGTCTGTCTGTCTGTCTGTCTGTCTCTCTCTCTCTCTCTCTTTCTCTCTCTCTCTCTCTCTCTCTCTCTCTCTCTCTCTCTCTCTCTCTCTCTCTCTCTCTCTCTCTCTCTCTCTCTTACTCTCTCTCTCTGACTGTGGATCAGGATGTAGCTCTCAGCTCCTGCTCCAGCATCATGAGTGCTGCCATGCTTCTGCTGTGCTCTAGCACCATGGTGATAACGTACTTAGCCTCTGCCACTGTAAGCAAGATCCATAAGAGTTGCTTGGGTCATGGTGTCTCTTCACAGAAATAGAACAGGAACTAAGACAGAAGGACAGAACTCCTTTCTGAAGGATGAAGGAAGAAAGATGGCCTGATAGCAAGGCAGGACTGTGCAGGCAGAGGAGCAGTAAAAGCATAGAACAGAGACATGCTATAGAAGAGTTGGCTGTCCCCAGTGGGTAGAGGATCTTGTGGTGGGAGAATGGGCTGCTGAAAGGAAGATGGAAAAAAAAAATTAGCATGACAATGAGGGAGAAGCTCTGAACAGAGGGTTGGGAGGATTAAGTAATACAGCTGTTTCTCCTATAGGAAATAGGGTGACGTATAAGCTTTAAGCATAGAGATAATATTAAGTTAATGATGATACAGCAGGCCATATTTATTGAGCATTTATCACAGGTCAGGAAGTTTCTAGATATTCTACATAGCAAGCAAATCAGTTAATCATGGAAACCCATGGGAGAAGGAATGCTATGAGCCCCTTTTTGCAATGTGGAAACTAGTGAGGAGTTAAGTGGACTGTTGTGGTAGAACTGGGGTCTCCAGCCCTCCTGGGCTCAGATGCTTGTTAGAACCATCTCTCTAGTACTATGGAAAGGGGGCCTCAATGGAGAAAGGTACTGGTCAGGCCCCCGCAGGTATGTCATTGGTTTCTGAGCTATAGGAGGAAATATCCCTCTTCCTCAAGGTTCATGTCCTTTCCCAGGAAGCTACGGGACAAGTATGACTCTATTTTTCTAGGCACTCAGTTCCCACCTCTGTCCACTTCCACTATCTCTATCCACTGCAAATCTTACTTTTCATCAATGATGTCTCTGAGATTGCACTGTTGATCCAACAGCCTTTAAGCAAATCAAAACTGTTCATCATAGAAAATGAACAACAGGTGGGGTAGGGTGGGGTGGGGCTACATCGAGGACTTCAAGGGAAGGTTAAGATGAGCAGAGAATGCCATACAGTGCCCACCTTACAGAATGGGCCTTAGAAATGCTTCCATTGCATGCCAATTAGGTGTGGGTAATGTAATTGTGAATGTACTGGTTAAACAGATGAAAATGGCTGAACTGTAAATCAGTTTATTTAAATGCATTTTTTGATAGCGGAGAATAGGCACATCATTAGCTTGTAAATGTGTCTAATAAGGCTGCCTTCACTAATATGCCAAAAAGAGTCTAATTAACTTTTTTTCCTCCTGTTAGGCAGTAGTCTGAGGATCCCTGATCACATTTCCACACTATCTTTTTAGCATCAGCAAAGCGGCACTAAAACAGCCCCTGTGACATCTATAAAAATGCTAGTTTATAATTAGGACGATCTTGGCTTGAACAATAATGCCGCAATTTGTAGTGATGGCTTCTGCTTCTCTTTAATTTTAATGTATTAGCCTACAGTGCTCTGGAGAGTTCTAGGCAGTTGCTGGCATTATGCACTTTAGGTTAAGGAAGGAGCAGCAGCTGCAATTTCATCTATCTATCTATCTATCTATCTATCTATCTATCTATCTATCTTTTCTAGGAGAGAAGTATTGATATAGAATGCAATTCTGAATAGCTTACCAGAAAACCAAGATGCAATGAATGCAGCTTAGACTATTCCTGTAGCACATGACATTTAATTGTGTACTTACAAAGCTTCACTGTGGGAATTATAGATAAGCAACAATAATATTACATGACCAGGGGAGTAAATAATATTCTTTTATTGTTCTTATATCAGTGTCTCAGTTTTCATTAGTTCTTTGTTAAGCTTTCTTCAAGTTCTTTGAGTATATTTGGAACAGTTATGTTAAATGTTTGTACAGTAAGTTCAAACCATTCTTCAGGTATGGTTTCTACCAACAATTTTCTTCCGTTGACTGGGCGATATATTACTGTTTCTTTATATGCCTTGTGACTTCTTGTTAAATACAAAACATCTCACTCTCCTAGTCTTTGTAGACTTGCTTGATGCTTGTTAAAAGCCAAGTTTTTCATTAGCACGTATATTGACTGGGCCTATGTATGACTTCATTTCTCCCTGAGATGTGGTTGCCACAGATCTAGTTTCTCAATGTGTATCAATCATCCTGCTTCTCCCTGAGCATCACATAGTCTCTTGAGTGTCTTCAACTGTAATGTGTGACATGTGACCAAATTTGTGGGTCTCTAGGCCCCACCTCCTTTAAGCAACCTGAGTTCCAAATTGGATGACACAGACCCATCTTTCATGAAGCACCCAGTCAGGTTAGAATGGTGTGAGACCATTTTTATCTTTGCTGCTCTGATTCAAGGAAGGGAAAATAACAGCTTACCCCTCCTATAGAACAGCATCTCACAGGGAAGGAGTGGGGAGGAAGAGTAAGACTGCACCACTTCTCCTCCTCCTCCTCTCTCTCCTTCCCTCCTTCCATTCTTCTTTCTCTCTTCTCTTTTTCTCTTCCTTTCCATTTCTTCTCCCTTTTCCCCTCCTCATTTCCTGAATCTCAGATTTTATTTCTCCATCACTAAAAGGATGTGTTTTGTTGATATACAATTTATTTACCTGCAAACTCACATTCTCCTTAAGATACACACTAGTCTAAAAGTTTCATTTTTAAGACTAAGAGATCTAAAATTTGTTCTTCCATTTTGGTTTCAAATTAGAGTAAGCGTATATGAAATGCTACAAAAGTATGTGAATGTGACAAGTGCACACATCAGAATACAAAGAAAATCAGTTATTCAGTTATGAATATATATGTACATAATTATATATATATATATATATATATATATATATATATATATATATAATTGCCAGGGACAGAGGACTAATTTTTTAGACTGTGGCTTAACCACAGTCTCAAAAATACTAACCATGGTCCATCCCATTGTTTTCATTGTTTTATTTAACCTTCAGTGCCCAGGGATTTGTTGTTGTTGTTTTAAGTTTAAAAAAAATCTACACTCAATAGAATATAGGATTTGTAGAACCACACCCATTATCACTGTCATTCTGTAAGGAGAGTCACTGCAAAGGGCACACAGTTAATTGTTTTTTCCTTGCTAGGGATCAAACACAGGGCCCCAGACATTCAAGACAAGTGCTTTCTCATCCACCTGCATACCCAGCTCTTCACTTACAAGTCTCGATCTAAAACTTGACTTTTATTTTGGTGGAAAAGGGGGCCTTTGTATATTTGGACACTATATAGTATCTATTCTATAGTTACCTGTGGTCTTACCTGAACTTTAGTCTGAAGCAGTTCCTTTCTTGTAAGGACAAACCTGAAAAAGCACTATGTCTGCTCCTGACCACTGTTCCTTGTCATGGCTTCTGTGCATAGCTGTGCTTTGCCTTCTTTGGTAACATATGATGTGAATGCTGAGACTATTTTTGAAAGATACCCTTTGTTTGGCTAATATATTTCTTTTGCTTAGATCATAATCAAATTAGTCTTTGCTAAATGAGGACATCTGACTCCAAGAAAGGCTTTTGCCATTCTCACCACCCCTTTTGGGGTTGTTTGGTTTGTTTGTTGGAGACAGTGTTTCACTGTGTTGCCCTGACTGTCCTTGAACTCCATTTATAAACCAGGCTGTCCTCACACTCGCAGAGATCCACCTGCCTCTGCCTGGAAACAGTTGGGGATCAAAGGCATGTGCCACCAAGCTCAGCTTTCACTGAGAGAATGAATCAAAAAAAAAAAAAAGTCAGAATTTCCAGCCTTCTCTTTGCCTGGCATTTGACGCACACTGTCAGGCTTTTCTTAAGGAGAATAAAGGAAATCGCCACCATCGACTCCACAGCTGTAAATCTCAGCTTCAGCCCTTAGTGTTGGATGTCTTGTGTCTCACAAAGGAGATGCTGAGTTTGCAAAGTGAAGCTAATCGCCTTGCATTTTAAGACTTTTCCATTGGCCCTACCTCAATTAGTGATGAGCTGAGTGTCCCTGGACAATATTTCGTTTTTTTTTTTTTTATAGTTCTGTCAAAGAATCTCCTTTCTACTAAAACAAGCTAGCCAGCAAAAATAAAATAAAATAAAACCAACCAAACAAACAAACAAAAAAACAAAAATCAAAACAAAACACAAAAATCTCTTTGCTGCTGTTGTTTCTGTTGAAGATACAGAAATTTTTTTCTTTTCAATTTTTTTCTTAGATATTTTCTTCATTTACAATTCAAATGCTATCTCAAAAGTCCCTTATACCCTCTACCCACCCTGCTCTCCAATCCACCCACTCCTGCAGCCTGGTCCTGGTATTCCCCTGTATTGGGGCATATAATCTTTGCAAGACCAAGGGCCTCTCCTCCCAATAATAGCCAATTAGGCCATCTTCTGCTACATATGTGGCTAGAGACACGAGCTCTGGAGGTACAGGTTAGTTCATATTGCTGTTCCTCCTATAGGGTTACAGACCCATTCAGCTCCTTGGGTACTTTATCAAGCTCCTCCATTGGAGACTCTGTGTTCCATCCAATAGATGACTGTGAGCATCCACTTCTGTATTTGCCAAGCACTGGCATAGCCTCACAAGAGTCAGCTATATCCGGGTCCTGTCGCAAAATCTTGCTGGCTTATGCAATAGTGTCTGCGTTCGGTGGTTGATTATGGTATGGATCCCCAGATGAGACAGTCTCTGCATGTTCGTTCTTTCTGTCTCATCTCCAAATGTTGTCTCTGTAACTCCTTCCATGGGTACTTTGTTCCCCATTCTAAGGAGGGACGAAGTACCCACACTTTGGTATTCCTTTTTCTTGAGTTTCATGTGTTTTGAAAATTGTATCTTGGGTATTCTAAGTTTTGGGGCTAATATCCACTTAACAATGAGTGCATATCATGTGAGTTCTTTTGTGATTGGGTTACCTCACTGAGGATGATATGCTCCAGATACATCCATTTGCCTAAGAATTTCATAAATTCATTGTTTTTAATAGCTGAGTAGTACTCAATTGTGTAAATGTACCACATTTTCTGTATCCATTCCTCTGTTGAGGGGCATCTGGGTTCTTTCCAGCTTCTGGCTATTATAAATAAGGCTGCTATGAACATAGTAGAGCATGTGTCCTTATTACAAGTTGGAACATCTTCTGGATCTATGCCCAAGAGAGGAATTGCTGTTTCTTCCGGTAGTACTATGTCCAATTTTCTGAGGAACCACCAGACTGATTTCCAGAGTGGTTGTACCAGCTTGCAATCCCACCAACAAAGGAGGAGTGTTTCTCTTTCTCCACATCTTCACCAGCATCTGCTGTCACCTGGATTTTTGATCTTAGCCATTCTGACTGGTGTGAGGTGAAATCTCAGGGTTATCTTGATTTGCATTTCCCTGATGATTAAGGATATTGAACATTTTTTCAGGTGCTTCTCAGAAATCTTTTTTAAAACTTTGATTTGTTTTCTACCACCCTTCTTTTCCCCAAAACACCCTGCCTAGTGTAGCGGGCCTGCTCCTGTGTACTTCAGGACTCCCTGTACGTGAACGTTTGCCTCTGCCTCAAAAGAGATTTTTTTTTTTAATGTCAAAAAAAAAAAAAAAAAGCCCATTCTTGAAAGAATGTCATGCAATTTCCTGCCATTTTGGACACTGCTTTTCTGGCATTTGTCTGATTGCTGTAGCCCATGGCCTTGTTCAGAGCTCCTATGAAGAGATTTCAGTCAGTGGATGACTGTTCATGCTGAGCAAGCACGAGGTCCTGGGTTTGAATCCCTAACACATAACAAGCCAGATATGGTCACGTAGGCTTATAAACCAAGCGCTATGGAGGCTGGAGACAGGGGGATTGTGGGGTTTGTCATTGCTAGTCTAGCTACAGGTTTGTTGAGTAACTTCTGTCTGAAGAGTATAAGGCAAGGGAGACTAGAACAGGCCACCTCACTCCAATGTGCTCGTATAGCACATATGACACATATAACACACATGACACACATATAACATTCATGTAATATCATCCCTACCTTACATACATTTCAACTAGAAACCACAGTTTGTGTGTCTGTGCATCCATGTGGATGAGTAAGCCCCAGGGATGGTCCCTCCCCTGCCCTCCCTGTTCTGGGCCATAAGCATGCATCACTTGCCTAGCTTTGCTTTACAGAGGTTTTAGGACTCAAATTCAGATCCTTGCCCTTGCAAGGTGAGAGCATTCCTCACTGAGCCATCTCCCCTACCTTAAGCCAATACCTCTGAATCAGAAGTCACGTCAGCTCTTTTGATATCGAGTCTCAGATTTCAAGGGTTTATCTGATACTTTTAGAATTGCAAATGTACCACTTTAATAATAAATTAATATTAAGATCATCAGACTGTTAGAACAGACCTTAGAATGAAGTCCATTGTTCGAATGGGCCACATGCCGTACCATTTTAATAATAAGTGAGTAATAAAATTACCAGACTGTTAGAACAGACCTTAGAATGATGCCCATGGCTAGCAGGGACCTCTGAAGCAAGTTTGCTTAAATCTTAGTTTTCCCATGTGGAAGGGAGGGCTTCTTCCTGGGAGGGGAGGAAGGACCTTTCTGAAGTCACTCAGGGGGGAGTGGAAGGTCTGGTCTTTACACCCCATCCTTTATACTCAGTGTCTAGTGTGGCCAGCTTAGGTAGCACATATGACCAGGGGAGGATCCAACACACACACACACACACACACACACACACACACACACACACACACAAACGCACATACATGCAAATACATAAAGAAAAAAGGAAAGAGAGCATACACTGAAAAATGAGAATGATCAGGGATTCAGAGAAATTAGGTGTCCAATAATAAGTAACTGGTTAATAAATGATATGATGTCCATGTATAAGCATCTACTGAATAAGTATAATTGATGCCATAGAGTTATGTTTGTTATCACAGAAAGATGCTAATTACATGCTGCTAACTAAAGCAAAAATACTGATTATGGATATATAAATTTAATGTGCTCCAACACATAGTGTTCTCTTAATAAAACATGATTTATTGATGTGGCACAGCTCTAAGAAGGAAAAGAGATGCCAAAATGTCAATAATTATTACCCTGGTTAGTGGGTAATGGGAAGTTTTTATTCGACTCTGTGTGTGTGTGTGTGTGTGTGTGTGTGTGTGCGCGCCTGTTTTCTTATTTTCTCTTCAACGAATAAGTGCTATATAACACAGAGTCAAAGGGGGTCAAAGTTACCCATCGCCATCGCTAGACAGACAGATCCTTGGCTGACAGTGAGAGGATATTGACGAATAAACACTGACCAGAGATGCTGACTCAGGGACCTCTCTTCCCCGTCAGAAGCCCAGGTGACTCCATCCCCACCATTTTTCACATGCCCAAATACCAGCCTTACTCAAGAAGCCATTGCCAAATCTTGGTACTTTGGGATTTGCTAACCACATAAAACAGCAAACACTGAATAGGTCACAAAGGTCATAATATGTCTGTTGTGTTTGCAGTATGGCCCAGTCGGATGTATAGAAACTTGGTAGATCATTGAACGACTCAGAGAGTGAGTAACCATTGTTCATTACTGTGAAGAGAAAGAGGAAGAGAAACAACGATTTCCAGTAGTATACATCACAGACTGACTTAGGAAGTTTTTGTGACACTTTCAAAAGTTTTTTTTTAAAATTATATTTGTGTGTGTTGGTGTGTATGTGTGTGTGTTGGTGAAAGGACTTTTAGAAACTTGTTCTCTCCTTCCACCACTTGAGTCCCAGGAAGCCCTATTACCCACTGAATCATCCTTCTCTTTCTGTGACACTTACGAGTGTGTTTGGAGTCTGGAACTCAGGCCATCTCAGTTTGAATACTGATTCTACTTATTAGTGCCACACAGTTTTCTCATAATTTAAGATGGAGATAGAATGGCCTGTCTCTCATGCTGCCGTGGCGGGACTCATCCCACGTTCAGTGTCAGCTGGCCTGACTCTTAGTGAATGAAAGTGATTTTTCAGAGATTCAGAATCCAGGAGAGTCTACTTTTATGCTTTCAAATGTACTGAGATTCCAGTTGACCAAGGACTTATAAAAAGGATTAGCGAGGCCATGAGCGCTTGTGGGCACAGTGACGAATCTAATCCATCACCACAGCAGAGCTAAGAGCATCTCACTAAACTTACATGACCCTAAGCAAGACTAGCAGAATAGCCATACCTAACTCCTCTCTGCTCTCCCAGCCACCAGAGTCAATAAAATTGTACGTTTGAAGCATCAAATTTTGGACTGACTTAGCATATACAACAATAGTTAATGCAAACCTAGTATCACGGCCTCTAAAATATTTGAAGATATGATATGGTCAAGTTAAGTTTAAGCCACGAAATTTTGGGGTGATTTAGTATACAACACTAGTTAATGAAAATCTACTATCATGGCCTCTACAATACTTGAAGATGTGATATATGGCCATGCACACTGAGCTCTTGGCACATAATCATTTCTCAGAAACTGCATTTAGTTAGGTATCTCTGCAAACAATTCTACACAGCAGGTGAAGACATCTCCATTTTCTTGTTTGAAACATTTTTATATTTCCAATTAATTTTTATGTGTTTGAGCACATGTGCATGTATATGCACACACACACACACACACACACACACACACACACACACAGAGTATGGTATGTGTGTAGATATCAGAGTACAATAGGAATCTGTTCTCCACTTCTACTGAGTAGGTCCTGGAGATTGAACTCAAGTATTGAAGTTTGGGGACCAATGCTGACTGAGCTATCTTGCCAGCTCTAGCATCCCGTCTTCACATTGAGACGCCTGCCATAGAAAGCAGAAGGGAGGGCTAGCATTCAAGGTGCCAGGTCCTTCTCTCCCCAAGGCAGATGTTCCCTTGGTTTGTAGCTGTCTTTCTAGGAAAAATAGAAGGAATGACTTGTCCTACAGCCTTTGGAAAGCAATAGCCTCCTTCTCACCTCAGATCTTTTCAGCAATAAATAATGAGGGGAACGGAGGCTATGTGAGCCAAAGTGTGCACTCTGGGGATGGGTCTGGTTGCTGTGGAGATGGCGGTGATGTCTCAAGCTGATGATGATCTCAGCAGGGGAAATGAGCCGCAGGAGAGGATGCACGGGGGAGCAGAACGCTCTTTCTCCTAATGTCATGTAATGAAGGAAGTTAAGCTACAAATGAATGAAAACAGGGATGGAATATTTTCTAAAGATAATGCTTGCCGGCATCTCCCCAGCACTCTAGTGAGCACCATCAGCTGGCAGAATGAGAACAGCAGCGAGTACCATTCAGCGTTAATTATGTTGAAATGTAAATCTAAAGGCATCAGGCGCAGACGAGTCATTTTTAATAACACCTCATCCTGGGCTATGAAAATTTTTATTTGTCATCATCTAATTGATTTGTGTCCATTTCAATTATTTGTTTGCTTTGGCTTGGTGTGTTCCTGGGCTGGTGGGAACAAGCAGCCCTCAGCCCTCATTCCCTCCCCCGCCCCCATTCACTTTAATTCTTCACACCTACTATCCCCAATGTTTGACAATGAGCCATGTCGAAGTGGCTCACTTTCTGCCTTCTCCTTGGTTATTAAAAGCAACCCCATGGTGATGCTGAACGATCTCTTGGCTCTCCATGACCTCATTTAAAAAGTCAACAACCTAGGGTATCTGCCTGGAGAATGTTTCCCAAGCCTAGAACTTTCCATATTCATTACCCAAATCAATACCAGGAATGGGCATCATTTTGCTTTCTAGTAAATCTTATCTCAATATACACCTGTATGTTTGTCTCATTATGTAGCTACAAGCTTTTTAAGAGCTGTGTGTGTGTGTGTGTGTGTTGTCCTCTATCTCAGTACACATGAACACATATGTGCACATACATGGATACACATCTATGCAAAAGCACACACACACACACACACACACACACACACACACAAAAAAAAAAAAAACTATCCAGTTGCTAGCAATATTCTTGGCCAAACTCTAGTTCCTCTTCTCAACATTTACCCATTACTTTCTCCACTGTCTTTTAGGTTTCCTACACAAGACCAAGTGTGATGACAGATTAGTTAAGTAATTAAACCAAGTGCATTAGGAATCTCATGTGTGACCACTCCCAGATAATAAAATGCTCTTAACTAAGCAAAAACGCAGCTACTTCCTTAATATGAAAGCTAAGCTCATGGAGGAAGAAACAAGGTATCAGACAGGGATAAATATCCTTAAGTAGGGTGACTTTTCAGGGACCTGAAAATTGTGTTGGTCAGCTAGCTATTAAGCCTAGGCCTTTGAATGTCAGATTTATAGTAATTTTGTTTGTAGATCTGATAGTGATGAGTGTTGTAATTGCGTTCTCTGGGGCCCCCAAACCACCTGCCATTTAATCAAAAGCAGATGGGAGATGCTACTCGGTGATGGGAAGCGTTGGGAATAAAGTGGATACAGTGGCAGCCATGCAGAGGTAGAGCCTCTCTTCCCATAATTTAGGATGCTTGTGTTTTCTCTCCTCTCACATCACATTCCATCTTTCACGCTCAGACAATGAACCCATGCCTCTGAATGCCTCCCTCTCCGGGCATGAGGCCTTTTTCCCCAGCAGTATGAATCAGAGTAGACATGGCTTCCAAAGAGCCGAAGGGAATGGCATCCACCCATCACTGCAGGGACAGGCACCGGAGGCGCCAGCAGTTGACAATATGTTTGTAACAGATCACTGGGCAATTTTCCAGTCTGATACATCCCTTCTGCCTGTGCCCTCCAAAACACAAGGTATCAAGAAAGTTGGCAGTCGAGTTCGAGGAAGGCTTTGAAACACAACCCCCATCACACACCACATGCTGGAAGGCGTCCAAGCAGCAGTACCCGGCTGGATTCATTTGCAAGTCTCTGAGTCCCGGGTTAATTGTACAAAACAATGGCCCTGACCCATCAGTACAGAAAGACAATGACTGGCAGACTCACAAGTGTCTGTTCATTTAACTTACTCCTCTAAGCATCATGCCACTTAAGCGGGTGTGTTTAGAGGCAGTGGGCACAGGAATATATGCCTGCTGCATATGAATTCCATGTATAACTTCAGTTACATAGATGTTTTTGTACACTCTATCACACACACACACGCACAGGCAGGCACACACACACACACACACATATACTCACGCACACACACAACCAGACAACTTACTCCCAGTCTGGGTTTTAATCCAAGCCAATTGGACTTGGCCTTGCGAGTCTATTCCCAGAGCCAGAGTGTAGCCCTGCCCATGCTGAGTAGTGAGCACATTCCAGCTACTGGCATTTATTTGAGTTTAAATTCCCTTGTCTCATAAAGTCTAGCCATTGTGCTTTGAAATTCATCAGGCTCATATCCCAGCCATGAAATGAAAGCTTTGCACAGCTGCCTGACCTGTGCTCAGGATGCTATGACTGTCCCTTCCCCCACTGCAGGGCGTGGCCAAAGACTGAGTATGGAAATACTCAGTCTGTCCCATGGCTCCTTCAACCCATGTGACCAGTGATGTGATGGGCATGTGTCTGCTCCTTTATTTCCTCCTATTATTTCAGGTATGAGTCTAGCTGGCAGAGTTGCTCATATAGACTTTGTGGACATGGCAAATGCCTACTTAACACACACACACACTTGAAAGCCTCTGGCTGCACCTCAACCCCACGTAGCAAGGCAGTGAGGAACTTCAGAATTAAGTTTGTTAGACATGCCATGATATAGCTTCCAATTGCTGCTGTTTAGTCTGGTTTTGGCCACACTGTCTTTGACCTTCAGGCTAAAATGTGACTGGCTAACACCCATCTCATACCATAATGTGTTAACTGTATGTGATGGTGAACCTTGATTGTCAGCTTGATGGGATGTAGAATCACCATAGAAACACACTTCTGGGCGTATATTTGGAGTGTTCTCAGATAGGTTTGACTGAAGAAAGAAGACCCAATCTGAATGGTTGGTGTGGGTATGGCTTCTCTAAGATTGGGACCTTAGACCTGAAGAAAAGAGAGGTAGTGAGCCCAGCTTGAGTACTTGTCACTGTTTTGCAGCTGAGGGTGCAGTGTGACCAGCTGTCTCAAGTTCTCGTCGTTACTGCTTTCCTGCCACTGTGGACTAAACCATCAAGCCGAAGCTTGAATTAGCCATTCTTCCTTGAAGCTGCTGGTTGTCTAGTATTTGCTCACAGCCATGATAAACAGTAACTAATTCAAGCACAAGTGGGATCAAGCCTATTCCGAGCATCTTTAAAGTGTTCAGTAAGCCCTGGACATCACCATCAATACCATCACCACCACCATCACTATCATCACACTCCTAACACTATCACATCACTGTCATATTACATCACCATCACATCACCATCACATCACTACTACATCACCATCGTATCACTACCACATCATCATCACATCACTGTTACATCACCATCACATCACAACCCTATCACATCACCATCACATCACTATCACTATCATCATCACATCACGACTACATCACCATCGTATCACTACCACATCATCATCACATCACCATCACATCACCATCACATCACCATCACACCACTATCACTATCATCATCACATCACCATCACAACCCTATCACATCACCATCACATCACTGTCACTATCACATCACCATCACATCACGACTACATCGCCATTGTATCACTACCACATCATCATCACATCACCATCACATCACCATCACATCACTATCATCATCACATCACCATTACATCACCATCATCACCATCCCAACCCTATCACATCACTACCACATCATCATCAAATCACCATCACCATCTATCACATCACCATCATCATCAAATCACCATCAGCATCATGGTCATTACCATCACTATCACACCATTACATCACCATCACCATCACCACCACCACCACAATCATTATCAATCATCATTATCATTTTTGCTACCATCACCAATTCATGCTCCTTAGAAGAATGTACCAGTACCTGATAATGGCCAGCCGTGACTTCTTGCTCTTTGATCTTTCAGGTTCTGTAAGCTCATTTTTTTTTCTGATTAGGAAATTTTTAAAAACTAAATTTCTTCCTTCTTAAAGTTAAATATTCATGTACATATATTTACTTTTATTTGTTTTGGTAGTTTATGTAAAAGAGACTAAGAACTCACTAAAAGGCAGCAATATCCTAGACACTGAAGTGGTTAAAGTTTATAATTGCCTTTAGAGATTCTAGGTTCCATTTTCAAGAGAAATGTTGGTACAGGGAGCCTTTAGAAAGAAGGGGAGGATGCCGACTTTCCCGGGGATGGGGAGGCAGACCTGTCTATGTGGTGAAGGTGGCACACGCAGTAAAGCTCACTACAGACTTGACAGAGGAGGAGTTAACCCCGAGTCTGATCTGGAAGGCCAAGGACCGGCTCCTAGGAATTCAGAAACTCATCAGTCGACTGTTTCTGTCAGAATTCAGAGAGATTTCCTAGTGTAGGACAGGAGGGGAAAATGCCTTCCTTGCTCAGAAGATTAATATAGCAAGTATTTCACGTCTATGGAGACAGTTGAGCTCAGTCAGCCAAGTGCTTCACTGGCAAACAAAAGGGACTGACATGGATCCTGGGAAGCCACGTTTTCTTTGTAAATTGTTTATTTATTCACTTTATATCCCAGTCACAGCCCTCTTCCCTCCCCCCGCACAGTGCAAACTTCAAAAACCCCTAACCCCATTATCTCCTCCCTTTTCCTCAGAGAAGGGGACGCCTCCCTCTGGTACCACCCTACCCTGGTGCAACCATCTAGTCACAGTACAAGCAGGAGCATCCTCTCCTATGGAGACCCAACAAGGCAGTCCAGCTAAAGGAAGGGGATCCAACAGCAGACAACAGAGCCAGAGGTAGCCCTGGCTCAAATTATTAGGGAGCTACATAAAGACCAAGCTATGAACATGCTGCAAATGTGTAGGGGGCCTAGATAGAGGCATTGGATGCTCTTTGGTTGGTGGTTCAGTCCCTGTGAGCCCCCACTACTCAAAGTGGCTAAGATTAAAAACAAAAACAAAAACAAAACTCAACTGATTGCACATGCTGGTGAGGATGTGGAACAAGAGGGACACTGCTGGTGGTACAAACTTGTCCAACCACTCTGGAAATCAATCTGGTGGTTTCTCAGAAAATTGTAAATAGTTCTACCCCAAGACCCAGCTATACCACTCCTGGACATATACCCAAAAGATGCCCCACTATACCATAGGGACACATGCTCCACCATGTTCATAGCAGCTTTATTTATAATAGTTAGAAACTGGAAACAACCTACATGTCACTCAACCGAAGAATAGATAAAGCTATGTTTTTTAAAAAGCAAAAACACAAACAAAAAACGCTAGGCATGGCAGGACCTGCTGTTGTGCTATTTATACTGTTGTACTGTTGTCTCAGTGCTGAGGAGGCAGGCACTGTTTTCTAGGCTTTACCAACCACTCATCAGACTGGGGATTCCCATGCTAGTCAAATTAGCAAGTTCCAGGTGACTGAGAGACCCTGTCTCACACACACACACACACACACACACACACACACACACACCTTAGATGGCAGCTGCTGAATGAGAGCTGAAGGCAATGTCTTTCCCCTACACACACATGTGCACCCCCACTCACCAAAACAACAAACAACAGAAAACGTCACACTTCTCTGACCCCAGATACGGTGTTGAGGACACAGAGTACTGGCCCAAAGAAGAATAGTATTGGATTATTGTGCAACCACTAAATGCCAGGCATCTTCCTGCATACTCAATGTTCTAACTTGTTTGTTACTCACAGCAGGTTTGTGAGGCCCAACTGCAGGTGAGGAAGCTGAACACAGAGAAGTTATATCAGGAAAAACTCACACATACAACTAGCAAATGGCAAAGGTTGAGTTTGAGTTCTGGATTCCGGCTCCCTACCTTCAGTAACTGTGATCATGGGAGTAAGGTGGAAAAAATATGTAATATATAAATGTGTGAATTATATGTATATATGTATAATTTTATATATTACATATAATATATCTATATATGTTATATACATACCATACATTATATTATATATACACTATTTTTTATATTATATCCCCTCCCTACAATTAAAATGAATCTTCTCACATCAATTAGTGACAGATCAGACACTATCTTAGTAAAGTGATCCAGATGACATGACCAGTAACCATATTGTCTTCAGGTGACATGAGCCACTAAATAAAGGCTACATCCAACCTGTGGCCTCCTCCAGCAATGTGCAACTTCAATCTGATCATCAGGAAATTCCAGATACATCCAGTTCAAAGACACCCCATAAGCATCTATGCATCTATGTCATGAAAAACTATTACTGTATGGAAGATATTATAAAACCTAAAAGCTAAACAGAGTCCAGCATCCTAGATAGAATCTTAAAACAGATAAAGAAATTTGTACAAGATTTTGAAATTAACATAGCCTATGCCTTTGTTAATAATATTATGGCTAATTTTATAAGTATTTATAAGATGTTACCATTAGAGGAAGGTAGGTAGGGGTGGTGGTGGTATGGATTCTTTCTATAGCATATTTTATAATTCTGTTAGAAAGTTCCAGTAGTGTTCCTGATTTAAAATAATTATGATTTAAAAATGGGAAAGGAAAAAAATCAAATTATCTCCCTATGCAAACAACATGGGCTTACAGATTCCACCTGGAAATCTTAAAAAGATCACTGAGTTGGATAAAGTTGTAGAATATGAAATTACAATACAAAATCATTAGGGCTTTTATGTATTAGCAGTAAATTAGCTGAAAAAGTCATAAAGTGAGTGATTCCCTTTCCTGAAAGCTCCAAAGATACCTGAGGATAAGAGGTAAAAAACAAAAACAAAAACAAAAAAGAAACCCCCAAAAAACAAAACAACAACAACAACAACAACAAACACCTTTCTTCTATGAAAAATTAGAAAGCACTAATAAGAGAAGACAAGGGATATTTTTAAAAATGGAGGCGTGCTGGTGAGATGGCTCAGGGGTTAAGAACAATGCTGTTCTTCCAGAGGACCTGGAATCACTTCCATGTACCCACAGACCAGCTCCCAACCATCTGTAACTCCAGGGAAATCAGATGCCGTGCCCTGGCTTTTGCAGGCACCATGTATGTAAGTGGTACACAGACCTATATGCAGGCATAATACTAATGCACCACATAATTTCTTTTTAGTCGGAATGGCATCCATGTTCATTCCCCTTGGACTCACAGATATCCACCAGCCTCTGCCTCCTGGGAGCTGAGTGTCACTGCACCCAGCTCACCTAAAGCTATTTCTAAGGGACCACAGAAACTGAGCAGCAAAGCGGGGCTCTGTGGCCTTGCCTTTAACTCCTGGCTAGACACTGCACAGCTTGCACTGTTCCTTTTACATGCCCGTAACAATTAGGATTCCTTTTAATTCCAGCAATTGACTTAGCAATGGAGAGACTCAGTTAATCCCATGTTCACAAAAATTCTGCTAAGGGTAATAGCAGACTATTGTCTGTGAGTCAGACACAATCATCAGGAACCCAGATTTACTCTCCTTTTCTCCTTACACCACTCCAGGTACCATACTTATCTTACTTTGGGTTTTTACTGTTGTGAACAGACACCATGACCAAGGCAACTCATAAAAACATTTAATTGGGGCTGGATTACAGGTCAGAGGTTCAGTCCATTATCACCAAGGTGGGAACATAGCAAGCAGCATCCAGGCAGCCATGGTACACAAGGAGCTGAGGGTTCTACCTCTTCATCTGAAGGCTGCTAGCAGAATACTGACTTCCAGACAGCTAGCACTAGGGTATTAAAGCCCATACCCACAGTGACACACCTACACCAACAAGGCTACACCTCCTAATAGTGGGACTCCCTGGCTCAAGTATACACAAACCATCACATTCCATTCCCTGGCCTCCATAGGCTTGATCAAACATGAGTCTATAGGGGCCATACCGAAACATAGCAATGCATTTAGTCCAACTTCCAGAGGCCCCATAGTCTATACCAGTCTCAACAATGTTTAAAGTCCAAAGTTCACGGTCTCATCTGAGATTCACCCATCACTTAACTGTAATCTCCAAAGCAAGGCAGGAAACCAGCTGGGCAAACTCCAAACTCTGAATCTCCATGGCTGATGTCAAAGCGGTCTTCAGATCTCCAACTCCTTTTTCATCTTTGTTGACTGCAACAAACTTCTTTCTCCTGGGCTGGTTCCACTCCCTGTTGGCAGCTTTTGTCAGCAGATAGCCCACGGCTCTAGCATCTTGAACATCTTGAGGTCTCCAAGGCAACTTCAATGTTACAGCTTCTTGTTTCAACCTCTGGGATACACACAGGATCTTCTGGGCTCCTCCAAAAGGCTGGCATCACTTCTCCAACTCTGCTCTCTGTATAGCACACTAAACTCGGGTTAATCCACTCTATTGGCACCGCAGTTCTTGGTGATCTTCACATGGTACTGGCATAACCAATACATTTGAGTCTTCGGCTGCAACTAGGCTTCACCAATAGCCTCTAATAGGCTCTCTTCTTGGTGCCAAGCCTCAACTGTTCTTCATGACGCATTCACACCTTCAAAACCAGTACCACCTGGGTGACTCTTTCACATTACCACGTACAGCTACAGCACAAGGAACAACCTTGGCTATCTTTGGAACACAGCTTCTTTGTGCTCTCAGGAAAAACTTCCCAAAAGATTTTAGCTCAGTGATGCTGGCCTCTTCTTAATCACTGCTAATTTCTTAGCTCCAGCCAACCAGCATCAATTGTCCCAGTAGTCCCTTCTATTCTTGACTCTAAAGACAGAGCCAAATGGCCAAAACTGCTGAGTTCTGCTGCTTGCTGGGGCTGGAACATGCTCCCCCCACACCTTATTCTATTGCTTTATCAATGCTGGGATTAAAGATGTGTGCCACCACACCTGGATTTAAGCTTTTCTCCACCTAGAACTTGCTCTGTCCCAGGCTGGCTTTGAACTCAGAGATCTGTTTGACTTTATCTCCAGGGGTTAAAGGTGTCTGGATCTAAATTTAGCTGGATAGGATCTTGACCCAAAGTCCTACTCCCTTAATCTGGAATCTGCTAGAACACAGGATTCAGCTCCATTCTACTTCCTGGTGCTCCTTTAATACTTGAACCATATATATATATATATATATATGTGTGTGTGTGTGTGTGTGTGTGTGTGTGTGTGTGTGTGTGTGTATATGCAGGGTTTTTCTGTGTAGCCCTGGCTGTCCTGGAACTCACTTTGTAGACCAGGCTGACCTCAAACTCAGAAATCCGCCTGCCTCTGCCTCCCAAGTGCTGGGATTAAAGGTATGAGCCACCACTGTCCGGCTTATTTTATATTTTTCCTTTTGAAGCTTACTATACTTGTTCAAAATACTCTTCATGAAATTTAACCAGAGAAAAAAGTCTCAAAAGAGTCTGCTGGGCTTTTTTGAGACTTCTTTTTTAAAAGCAATTAATCTAAATCTCTTCACCTTAGCCACAGGCAGACTCTTTGGACAATGGCAAAAGGCAGCCATATTCTTCACCAAAATATCACAAAAACAGTCTCTATGCCACATACTGAAATTCTTCTCCCCTGAAACCTCTTGGATCAGGTCTGTACAGTTCAAATTATTCTCAGCAATAAAGTCTCCATGTTCCTACTATGGTGGCCCATTAAGCCCCATTTAAAGCATTCCAAATGGAATCTGCTTTGCAAATCCAAAGACCCCCAAATCCATGTTCTTCCAAACAAAAGCATGGTCAGGCCTATCACAGCACTGCCCTAGTCCCTGGTATCAACTTTTCTGTCTTAATTATGGTTTTACTGCTGTGAACAGACACCACAACTAAAGCATCTTTTATAAGGATAACATTTAATTAGGGCTGGCTTACAGGTTCAGAGGTTCAGTCCATTATCATCAAGGTGGAAACATAGCAGCATCCAGGCAGGCATGGTGCTGGAGGAGCTGAGAGTTCTACATCTTCATCTGAAGGCTGCTAGCAGAATACTGACTTCCAGGCAGCTTGGATGAGGGTCTTAAAGCTCACACCCACAGTGACACACCTACTCCAACAAGGCTACACCTTCTGAGTGGTACTCCCTGGCCCACGTACATACAAACCACCAGAATAGTCAGCAAGAGTTCCTTTGATAGAATGCACAGGGAAGAGAAGAAATCTCTGCAACCTAAGATATCTATCTCCCTTCGTGTTTCATTGTCCAGAAGAGGCTCACATGGCTGATTCTAGAGCAATTCAGACAGTAAGAAATAAGTCTATGGATAACTTCTACCAGTCACTCCATACACTGCAGCTGGGGTTGTTCCCTACATTATAGAACATATTATAAATGTATATTTACCTTAGAAAGCTAGAGATTCTGTTAGTAAAAAGGCAAAGAGAATTACTGCTTAGAAAGCATCTGATATCTATTGAATATGCACCCCTCTCTCCTCTCTGTCTCTCTCTGTCTCTCTGTTTCTCTGTGTCTCTGTCTGTCTCTCTGTCTCTGTCTCTGTCTGTCTGTCTGTCTGTCTGTCTGTCTGTCTGTCTCTCTCTCTCTCTCTCTCTGTGTGTGTGTGTGTGTGTGTGTGTGTGCGTGCGCGCGCGTGCACTCCCTTCAGTTATATTAACTTCCAACATGACTATAGAAATTAATTCTTAGGTTTGTTTTGCATTCTCCACAATCAAGATGAGTACAATAAATATTTATTGATTAGCTATAGCAGGGGGAAAAGATAACCTTAAGTCAAAGATTTGAAGACCCTGTCATTCATTGCCTCAAAAGTTCTATGCCAGCTTTGAATGGGTCTCTTAGGTATATTTGCCAAGGATGCCAACTTGGAAGAAGGGCACCAGAAATTCTACCTGCTGGTGCTCAGTTGACTATCTGGACATGATCACATGCCAAACGACACAGCAGGTGGCCACTGGGACTCCTGTTTTGATTTGTGTAGCTATGATTGACAGCACCAGCATTTTCTACAGTCATTGTACTGCATCTCATGGCTATGGGGTTTCACATAATCCATCCTTTCACTGGAATATATTTCCCTTCCCACACTCCTTAACCTAGGTGAATCCTGATGGTCCTTTAAATTTTCCTAGGATAGCTTCTCTTTTCTTCATGCAATGTTGAATTTGGGGCTTCCTCCTCTGTGGGTCTGGATAACTGTCCTAATGATTGCACTTAAAAATATATATATTATATATTATGTATATGACATTATGTAGTTGTAAAATACATCATATGTGATCTATAATATATAATATAATTCCATATAAGATATATTATATAAAATAATTATGATGTGTATAATATATAATAATATATAATATGTTCTATATATGTATTGACAGAGACTTCAATATAATGTTATATTATACTATATTATGAATATGCCATAATCCTCTTTTACAGTCAGGAAACATATTTTAAGTCTTTAAGTAGGCATCTGAAATTCCAGATGTTGCTGAAACCTATTAGTAAGCTTGACTGCAATCCCATAACATTCTCATAACCAAGATGGTTAGTTAGTGACTAGGGGTAAGCAGGACATACAGAATGGACACATTGGACATGTGGGTGATTTATACACTCGATGGAAGGAGCAGGATCGAGTGATTTCATCATGTTACCTGTAACAATGTTATAAATAAAATTTATACTTTATTTTTTTCTTGGAAATTTGTTTTGCCTGTGTATTTGTCTTGATAAAGGATCTTGGGAATTCCAGGCTGGCATTGAACTCGATATGTAGCTGGGGGTGGCCTTGAACCTTTAATCCCCCTGCCTCCACTTCTGAGTGCTAGGATTACAGGTATGTACCCCAGCTCTCAGTTGGATGTACTATTTTATATTTTCAGATACTGACTCTGTTTAATGAAATCGTGAAACATGAAACCTGTGATAAAGATACTATTGTATTTATTATATATTGAGTGGCTAATTTTTAGGCTTGTGGCGTTTTAAAAATAGTCTCAGTCAGAAAAAAAAAGCCCTGTACTGCATTGTTTGATTTTCCTCTCAGTAAGAAGTAGAATCAGAAGAAAGGCTGCAGTTACTAACTTGGAAGTGACCTGTGGAGAGAACTCACAGACCAGGAGAGCAGCATAAGGGCAAACCCACCCACCCCTTCAAGATGCAGAAGAGAGAGTAACAGACAGCGGCCATGGCTGTGCTGAGGAGAGAGAAAGGGTGGTGTCAGGCAGAAGACAAAGCAACCTGGGAGCCCTGTGATCTGAGGGAGCTTGTGAGAGAAGAGGAGGAAGGTCAGATCAGAGAGGACAGTGGAGTGAGGGAAAGGCTGGGGGTGGGGGGGTGGGGGGGTGGAGATCAAGTGAGGCTGCAGTGTGGTGGGCCAGGCCAGCCCACCCAAACTCTCAGCCTGGTGTTGTTTGCATAAGAACCACCAAATGTAAGTCTCTCTCTCCCTCTCTCTCTTCATCTGTCTCCCCCTCTCCCTCTGTCTCCTTCTCCCTCTCTGTCTCCTTCTCCTTGTCCCTCCCTCTCCCTCTCCCCTCTCTGCCCTTTCTATCTCAAAACAAACAAACAAACAAAAACAAAAAAAAACCCACAAAAATGTAAAGTTGGTTAGATAAGAAAGTGGGATCTGGGAGGATTTAGGCAGAGGAAAACACATTATCAAAATAAATTGTATGAAAGAATAGTTTTTTAAAAAGCTAACAAAAACACTGAATGTTATTGTTTTAATTACTGTCCTCATTGCTACAACAAAATACCCGACCAGAGCATTTTAAAGATGAAGATGGAGATGTTTGTTCTGGCTTAACATTGAAGGGGAGTCTGTCATGATAAAAAAGAAGGCTGCCTATGCATCTTGCATCTTCAGTTGGAAAGCAGGAGGGATAAATGCTGGTGCTCAGCTCTCCCTGCCCACTTAAAAAAAAAATTCAGTCAAGGTCCCGACCCGTGGAATGGCACTGTCCACAAGTAGGTAAATCTTCCTACCTCAACTAGCTTAATCTAGAGACTTCCTTACAGTCATGCCCATAGGCTTGTTTCCATGGCGATGATAAGTCCAGTTAAGTTGACAAGATAAACCATAACCGGCGCTGGGGGTCTTAAGATATCTTAGAAGGTAATATGCCAGGGAAAGAGCTAAAAACTATATGACCGGGTTTTTGTTTGAAAATAGTCCCTTTGCAGAGCAGCCTAAGGAGTTGGTCTTCTAAAATGAGTAAGATGAGCCAATGGCTGTGTAGAGAGGAGGGCACAGGCAGCTCTGAGTGATCCGGAAGGTTGATGTCACTGGCTTAGCCTGGAGTGGTAGTCATGGAGACGGAGGAGCAAAACAGAGCTGTATTCTTTTACTGTTGCTGCCACTACTGATGAAAGAAAACTTAATGACTGAAACCAACACACCCATTGTCAATGGTCAGAAGTCGAGGCATTCTGACTCAAGGGCTCCTCTGTTAGCGTTAACTTCTATGGAAGGATGTGATGAACTTAGCACGTGCCAGATCCATAGACCCATCTCAGAAGGCTGGGGTTATAGTGTTAACCCTAAGCTTCTGTCTGGAATTCCATTTTCAATTCATTTAGGTTAGAGGTGAATTTCCTTACAGTCCTTATTTCTGTAACACAGTCTTTATTTTCAAGTTGAGAAGGGATGGCATTTCAAATCCTCTGATGGCTTAGACTCCCTCTTCTATATCTCTCCACTTTCATGCCTTTCTATTCTGCTTATGTGATTACATTGGCCCCACCTGAATCATAGAATAATCTTTCCACCTTAAGATCAGCTGACTGGTAACTTTAATGACATTTATATACCCCTTCCAACATGTAGTACAACAGAACCATGGATATGATAGCCCAGGGCAAAGACAGGAGGGCAGAATGCTACCTGTCTCATGAGATTAATTAAGCAACTAGAACCAACAGTTCTTGCCCAGGAATTGAAGCGACCATCACCACATTCCTCTTCCTAGAAGATGGATGCAGATGCAGAGAAACTACAACCCTACATCAGGCAGCAGGCTGCTGCTATTTCTCAACTAGTATTGTCAGATGTTTTGTGATTCTGGCATAATCAGAGGCAAGGACTCTCAGGTAGAATGCTAACTGGAGCTCTGCTTAGTTCTTTCATCCCTTGGATAAGCCACTCTACCCCTTCAGCCCTTGGTTTCTTAGAAGGAATTGAACCAGAGAGCATGGTCCTCCTGAAGATTTCTAATACCAAGTAAATCCTATTCATTTGTCTTTTCTTCTTGCTACTTGATCGGGAACAGGCCAGGTGTGAGGGGGCGGGGTCGTGGAATTGCTGGCACATGCTGAATTCATCATGTCTTTTCATGGAGTTTAATGCCAACAGATGTTTCTGAGTCATGATAAAAGGTTAAATATTTTAATAAAAAAGACACATGTTGAAGGTGATTTGGGTTTCGATTAAACTCCCCTGTACTCACCGTTTTTTTCCCCTCACATGCAAATGAACTGGAAGCTTATTAATGAGATGAGAGGCTGGAGCCTAATTAGCAACAGGACTGAGGAAGCTTACATTAGCTGATTCAGCAAAGCGAATGGATAATTGCTGTAGCTGGACTTGGGTAGCTTCTAAGAGGCCTTATTAATAGAACTCTCAGAAATTGCCTTGATTATGGTCCCTCAACCTACAGATTTAATCCAAGCCATAGATCCTTTATAGTTATTCCATGCAGGGAATCAGCCTCCTCCATCATACTTAGTGGGCAGACAGAATACAAACCGTCTCTGGGAAAGCTGGATCTTTATCAACTTGGGGACCCAGGGGAGTCTCTCTCTGTATCTACTGCTTTTTTTTTTTTTTTTTTTTTTTGAGCCTAGTCTTTATTTCCTCCTTGGTTTGGAGGCACACCTGACAGTGCTTTTCATATTCATTGCCTCTTTGAAACTAGGAGGCCTAATATTTTATATGTTAATTTTTAATTTAACAGATACGCGGTTCAGCGTACCCCATGCTGTTGGTGGTAGGTTTTGTTACTTGTTATTTTGACAAAAATCTGGAATCATCCATGAGGCCAACTTCCAGGCGCCCCAGAGAAGGATTACCTAGATTAAAGTTATCCTCTGAGAATGCCTAGGACAGGTGCTTTTAGATTGTGTTAATTGATGTGGGAAGTCCCACCTTAATTATAGGTGAGACCATTCCATGGGCAGGGGATCCTTGATGGTATAGAATGAAGACCGTGAATTGAACACTGGCATGTATTCACTGTTCATTCCTTGTGATCCAGGACACAATGTTACCAGCTGCTTCAAGTTCCTGCTGCCTTGACCACCCCGCCATGATCGCCTGTACCAGGGCAAGCAAAGATAAACCTAATCCTTCCTTCCTTCAATTACATTTGTCAGGACATTCTGCACATTCTTCCCAGTAGCCAATGGGAGCACATATTAGGATGTAAAGCAAGTCTCAGGAAAATTGAAATCACACCCTACATTCTATCTGACCTCCATGGATAGCAAGAATGGATAAAAGAAAAAAAAAAAAACAGAATGTTCACAATTCGTGGAAACTAAACAACACACTACTGAATCAAAATTGGATGGAGGAAGAAATCAAGAAGGAAAAAACTTAAATTTCTGGAACTGAAATGAAAATGGTACCACAGCTCACGAAAATCTATGCAATGCAAGAAGATCAGTGATAAGAGGAAAGCTGATCGCATGATGTGCATTCATTCATTTTAAAACTTTGAGACCTCTCAAATTAATAACTTAATGATGTACCTGAAGGAATAAAATTAATAAATGCCCCCAAAAAAGTAGATTTGAGGAGAAAGTCAAAATCAGAACCAAAATTAAATAGAAATTTTTAAAAAACATATAAATCAGTGAAGCAAAGAGTTGCAGGTTTGAAAGGGTCACAGCTCAAAAAAAAAAAAAAACAAAAGAAGATAAGACAGTGATCTAAGTAATCTGTGGTTGAGAAAACTCACTACACTACCATTCATCTGTAACTTTGATGTTTTGGTAGTCAAAGGGGAAATAAAGAAAGGAGCTGTCTAATAGACACATAGTAACAGAATATTTGGGGATATTTACTGTGTAAAAGTAGTAGCTGGGTGGGGGAAACTGTACCAGAAGAGTTTTATTTTTCAGGTGTATGACAGCCTCAAAGATATATTAGAAAGATGTATTCAAAGCCAGGGGCCTCTCTGGACTCTTGGCTTCACTTGATTCTTTGGTGTTTCCTTTTTACATTAACTTTTTCTTCTTTTGTTTGAAGTCAAATTTCTTGGAAGCACTGAATTAATACTTTGCTTCTTTTCCTTAACTCCTCATTACTCAAACATTACTCATAACATGGCCTGTGTTGTCATTGCCCTGCTCAAACTAGCATTCTAATAATTGCCAGTGACATCCTGCTTCCCAAGTCCCACAGGATCTTTGGTTAACCTCATGTCCCACCCTCTCTGCCAATTATCCCTTGTCTCCTTAGTCATTGTTACACTGCCTGTGGACAACACTATTCTGTGGGATGGTGGACAACACTATTCCATGGGTTGGAGGCTTAGACAGACTAGAAATGGAAGAGAAAACAAAAACAAAAACAAAACAGGAGTGTTTCCTTCTCTTAGATTCATGGCCCACTGTCCTGGTTTGTATTAATGCCCAACTCAACACAGCTTAGAGTTATGGAGAAGAGAATCTTGATTAAAGGATTTCCCAAAGCAGGTCAGCCTTCAGACATATTTGTGGGGAGCTGTCTTGATTGTGAATTGCTGTAGTAGTGCCCAGGCCTCTTTGGGCAGCACCATTCCATGGACATGTAGTCTTGAAATGTATAAGAAAGCTATGTAGGTATGAGCCTGTGGGAGCCAGCAAGCACGGTTCCTTGATGCTTTTTGCTTTGAGTTCCTATCTGAGTTTCTTTCACGAGTGTCCTCAATGATGTAAACAGAAACAAACCTTTCCTCCTCTCAGTTGTTTTGGCCACAGTATTTGTTACAGCAACAGAGTGCATCCAGAACACCCTCTGTTCTCTAAACCTGTCTGTTCTGCCATTTCTGTTCTGGTATTTGGTGGATCTCTAAAGCCAGGGCAGGTCCCACTTTGAGTTGTTTCTGCCAGTCACAATGGTGTAAAAGTAATTAATAAAACACACACACACACACACACAGAGATAGAGAGGTTGAGAGAGAGAGAGAGAGAGAGAGAATTATGATTTCACAGACCTCAATCCTAGGCTCTCTTCTGTTCTATCTCTTTTGAACTATCCCACACATCACCGTGAGCTAAATAAAATTCTATGTGATCATGATCCTAAAAATATATTTCTTTCATAAGATATTTCCTCAGAGCTCCAGAATTCAGTTCCAATTCCATTCAACATCTTCACTATTTAAGCTCTCAAATATCGAAACTTTATGCATTCTGAATAGATCTCAGACTTTATGTATTCCAAATAGAACTCTTTCAAGTTTATGCCTTCTGCTTCAAAATGCACATACCTTCTACATACTTGAGCATATGATCTCGGGGGGTGTCTGTATGCTACCCTATATATGCAGGTGAGGAAGATATCTTAGCTGGAGAAAGAAATAGTGGAGAAAATCAGCTGTACACAAAATGCCTAGGCTGTACTATGTACTCACCAAATATGAAGTGATGTAAAATAATTTAAAAACTAGAACCAGAAAGAACCAAAATGATTCAATAAAACTTAAACAGCATCTGCAAACAACACTAAATAAGAAGAGCTTAAAAGTATCCAGCACTCAGCAATGTAAAATTTATGTCTGTCATGCAGTGAAAATGACCAAGCATACAAAAAGGCAAAAAAAAAAAAAAAATCATGATGTCTTTGATTTTAATAGCTGAATAATATTCCATTGTGAATATGTACCACATTTTCTTTGTCCATTCTCTGGTTGAGGGACATCTAGACTATTCCCAGTTTCTGTCTACTATGAACAAAGCTGCTATGAACATAGTTGAGCAAGTGTCTTTATGGGATGGTGGAGCATCTTTTGGGTATATGTCCTTATGGCAGTATAGCTGCATCTTCATGTAGAACTATTTCCAATTTTCTGAGAAACTGCCAGATTGATTTCCAGAGTGGTTGTACAAGTTTGCAACCCTACCAGCAATGGAGGAGTGTTTCCCTATCTCCGTATCCTTGCCAGCATGTGCTGTCCCTTGAATTTTTTATCTTAGTTATTCTAGTTGGTGTAAGGTGGAACCTCAGGGTTGATTTGATTTACATTTTCCTGGTGACTAAGGACTTTGAACATTTCTTTAAGTGCTTCCCTGCCATTCAAGATTACTCTGTTGAGAATTCTGTTTATCTCTATACTCCATTTTTAAATTGAGTTATTTGGGCTGTTGGTGTCAAACTTCTTGAGTTCTTTATAAATTTTGGATATTAGCCCTCTGTCAGATGTAGGATCGGTGAAGATCCTTTCCCAGTCTCTAGGCTGCCATTTTATCCTCTTGACAGTGTTCTTTGTCTTAGAGAAGCAATTCAGTTTCATAAGGTCCCATTTATCAATTGTTGATCTTAGAGCCTGAGCCATTGGTGTTCTGTTCAGGAAGTTGTCTACTGTACCAACGAGTTCAAGGCTATTCCCCATTTTCTGTTCTATTAGATTTAGTGAATCTGGTTTTATGTTGAGTTCTTCAATCCACTTGGACTAGAGTTTTGTGCTGGATGATAGATATGGATCTATTGCATTTTTCCTACAAGCAGACATACAGTTAGATCAGCATCATTTCATTCTGAGTGAGATAACACAGACCCAAAAGGACATGCGTGGCACTCACTTATAAGTAGATATTAGCCATAAAATACAGAATACATATGACACACTCTAGAGACCCAAAGAAGCTAAACAAGGAAGAAGGCCCAAGCACCCAAGTGAGGATTCTTGAATCTCACATAGAAAGGGGAAATAAAATAATTTGTAGGAGGCAGATGGAGGGAGAGAACTGGGTGGGAAAGGGGATGGGGAGGAAATTAGGCAGGTGGTTCAGGATCAGGGGTGGAGAGACAGGGGAGATTACAAGAAGGTCAGAAGAATGAATGGAAATCAGCAACTTATGGGGGTGGGGAGGTGGGGGGGCATCTCAAGGATGTTTAGGTGTGAAAATATATACTATGTTTTAATGTTTGTTCATCTTAAGAATTACACAGGGTTGGTAGGATGGCTCAGTAGGTAAAGGTTCTTGCTGCCAAGCCAGGCAATTTGAGTTCAATTGCTGAGACATGGTGGAAAGCAAGGACAGACTCTTGAGTAAGTTGTCCTCTAACCTTCACATGTGCACACACATACACATGTGGGCACACACACAGCTATACACTCACAATTTTATCATGGATGAGATGCTCTTAAGATTGTCTAAAGTGTGAAAGTGGACATGAGTTTAAGTAAGTTAAGATTTCTGTGAGTTGGTAATTATTAAAGACAGATGAAGCACACTGTACAATTTGTTATTCTATTTTGTGAATATGCTTGAATTTTTCATAATAATTTGTTTTTATAGGTTTTGGCCATTGAAGGGTTTTTTGTTGTTGTTTGTTTGTTTTGAATAGCTTAGTGAACAACACTTTAAATTTTGGATGACATAGAGAACATTGAAGGTTATATTAAAATTCTTCAATGAAATGCACCAGTTCCCAGGGCAGAAACGGCATCTGGATGCAGCAGCGAGACCCACTTGTTTGGACCCCAGGATAGAAATTACAGTGTTTGTTTAAACCCAAACTGAACAAACCCGACACTGTGAGAAAGCACAGACTTCCTTACCCACATTGTTGGCAGAAGCCCCTGCCTCAGCGGGTGCGCACATCTAGATTCTTGGATGTTCATCAGGACCAGATTGAGTCTTTAGGGCTTCACCCATCACCAAGCAGAAGGATATTCATGCTTTCCTCATCACATATGGCACTGGAGATTAAGGCTTCCTGGTGAACATCTTAGCCTTTGGCAGTTGTGAAGAGCACACATCATTTGCTTAAGGCCAGTGGGTGGGTCCAGCTTAAATCCCCCAGTAAGCTTCCCTTTCCTATACAAGAAATGCCAGGCTTCCAAGCTATGTAGTTCTTGGCATGAAAGAGCTCCAGAAACCTGCCCCTCTCCGCAGCATGCGCCCCTGCAGTCAGTCACCCAGCCTCTTTCTACGAGTGCAAACCTTCAAGGGGACTGAAGAGATGGCTCAGTGGGTAAAGTACTTGCCGAGCAAGCAGGAGGCCTGGAGCTCAGACCCCCAGACTCCACATGAACAACAGGCAGATTTGGTGTCCTGCTTGTTTTCCTGTACTTCCTAGGCAGAGATGCAGAGAAAGGCAAGCCAGGAGCAAGCTGAGTTGCTAAACTACCTGAAGTGTGAGCCCTCAGTTCAGTGAGAGACTCTGCCTCCATTTATAGAGCAACTGAGAAAAACACCCAACATCAAACTTCAGCCTTCTCACAAGCATGTACACTGCATACCTGCACACTCATTCAATTATGTATATGAGGGCATGCATATACACAGTTACATACCACACATGCGTGCGTGCGCGCGCGCACACACACACACACATCTCTGCTGAGGCATCAATAGTAATACAAAAACATGGGCAGCTGCACTTAGGAGTTGTACTCCGAATCTCACAGGAGAATAAAGGCAAAGGCAACTTAAATGATGTTTTTAATATCTCCTGATGTTGTCCTACTATTTAGAAAAGATCCTAAATTTACATAGTAATCACTTGAGGCAAAGCAAATCTGCCACCATTATCCCAGTTCCCTATCATTCACAGAAATGCAACGCCATCTCTCCCATCGCCATCTCTCCCATCGTTCCAGCACATAGAACCCCCACTGCCTCGACCTTTCACTTTTCATCCCTCCCTCCTCCCTGAAGTTGGACTGCTAACCCCTGCTCTTACAAGAAGCCCAGATCCTGTTGGAATAAACTTGATACAAAAAGAAAATAAGTTAGCCCAGATTAGATTTGAACTCTCACGTTGCCTCTCCCTAGCTCTGTGATGGTCTTTAAAATTTTTCCATTTCCTGTGTCCTGTGTGTAAGGATATCCACAACTCAGAATAAGAGAAGGGAATGAGTGAGATCACATGTTAAATGACTGGCACAATAGCTGATGTACTAATATTGCTCTCTAGCTTCTCACTTCCAAATCCAAATCTTATAGCCTGGTTTTTGTTTTTCCTTTTTCTTTTTCTTTAACAGTGAAGATGAGCCCTTTAAACACTTCTCTATGGCCAGCAAACACAATGTTTTGTCAGTAGAGGATGCTAGAAGAACACAGTTAGAGGGTGGGATTTTCTCCCCCTGGTTCCTTTGTGCTCTCTGGCAGTCTCTTTACCATGCACAGCTCCCGGAAAGTGCTCAGCTCCTGCTGTGCAAATGTCTTTCCTAGGGCAAGGTTACTGTGGGGTGTACAATCACCCTAGCACCCAGTTTCCAAAGAGTGCATGACTTCCTCAGTGCTGCAAGCCTACAGCATAAACAGCTTCTCCAATGCCCGCCTCCCGCAGCAGGGAGAGGTTATCCTGAGCCTAACTCCTGCCGTGAACAGATTCTCCAATGTCCTACTTCTGCAGTAGACTGGATGCTTAGCACCACCTCAAGTGTCTGCAATGGAGGACACTTCCCAGACATCTACCCATCATAAATGACTCTGACTGATCCTTTGTGGAATTGGCCTGATCCTTGACAGCTTCCCTCACTAACCTGCAGGCTGAGTTGCTAGCAAAGCCCCCCTTCTTGTCATCTCAGTGAATCCATTATTCAGGGAACCAAGGAGATCTCTTTGGCTTGGGGTTGAGGGAGGCGCTCTTCATGAGTACTTTATCAGTCTGAGTGGTAGTGCCTGCCATCTTTATCTGTAGCCTTATATCCCATCGAGCTCTCTTTACTTCTTAAGAGGCAGTCCCTTGTTTCTTCAAGCCAATGATGTAATTTAAAAATTATGTTGTTGGTGTTTTTTTTTTTTTTTTTTTTTGTTCTGTCTTGTGAAACAGAGTCTTATGTAGTCTTCACACGGGTGGATCTGACATGCACTATTCAGACCTGACTGAGGCTCAATCTCAGGGGCAGTCTTCCCACTTCCTAAGTGCTGAATTATCAATTCCCCTTTTTAGAACATTTCCTTGTGGAATTATTGTGTGGTCTCTGTCTTCCACTTAGACTTCAAATAATACCGACACGCTGTCCCTGTCAGGTGAGTTCAAGACAGAGAACTGAGTCCAGAAAACCTCTTGTAATTCTGTCATCTAGTTCTAAGACTTAAACATCTCCATTTTAGAACATGTTAGTACAAAAAGTACTATGTACGGGCCTTATTACTACCGAGAGACATAACAATCATGCAGCCCTTGGCACGTATTATAGATTCATATAAAAGCACGGCCAGACTCAGAGCCAGCAAGTCTTCAACGTCCATCTAATGGCATTTATTCTACAAGAGCATCCCTGCCGACTTGCCTTCTAAAGCATTCTTTTCGATTTCATCGAGTTTGTTCTTTTCTGGAATGTCCTTCAGCGTAGTTCCATGAGAAGCGGCTGGGCGAGATCAGAGATGAGATTGCTTATCTCTGGGAAACAAAATGTTCTTAGACCTCAGGAAAAGTCGGAGGCAGCAAGTCATCTGTGTTAGCGGTTGCTAAAGAAACAGAACAACAGGAGCCTTAAAGCCTGGACAACCAAGGTTGGAGTGCTAGCTCTTCTAAGCTGGTAGTCATTTTAATTTCCTGTCAATGGGATGCTGTTGAGAAATGTGTCTTAAAATTAAGGACAGTCCCTTTCCCAATGAGTCACTGGTAATTGGTGCCTTTGAAAAGACTGAGCAGGACTTATGACTCCGGGTTTCTCTCTTAATTTGCATTTTTAATTAGATGAGATCTCAAAGGGTTTCTGAGCCTTTTTTCCTTTTGCCTCTTGCATTGCCTTTTTTGGGTTGTTGCTCCGCAATTAGAATTTGTAACAAATGAGTTGCCTGCATATAAATGTCAGCTCTGAGGTAAAATATTATTGTTGCTGAAGAACAGAGCGGGGCTCTGACCATAGCTTTTGAAATGAAGGCACATTCTCTGAAGAGAGAGTATCAGCGGGGCCAGAAGAATGGAGACTAAGGTTTAACAACAGTTGAAGTCTTTTGTAGGAATCACTTTCTCTATGGATGTTGGAATGATTCCCGATGCTAGCATACAACCCCACTTCAGAGAACTCCAAGTCCCTCTCCAGATCTGCACAGAGTGAGGAAGGGGACAAATTAGGGAACCCCCAAGGAGGAGCTGGATCTGTCAATTTCACCATGACTTCTGGGCAAAGGAAATGCTTTTGGTTGAGTCCAGCTTCCTTCCTTCCTTCCTTCCTTCCTTCCTTCCTTCCTTCCTTCCTTCCTTCCTTCCTTCCTTCCTTCCTTCCTTCCCTCCCTCCCTCCCTCCCTCCCTCCCTCCCTCCCTCCCTCCTTCCTTCCTTTCCTTTCTTTCTTTCCTTCGTTCATTCATTCTTTCTTTCTCTCTCTGTTTCTCTCTCCATGTCTCTCTCCCTCTTTCCCTTCCTTCCTTTATTTATTTTCACTCTTTTAACTCTGTGTGTGTGTGCGCGCGCGAGCGTTTTACAGGAGCTTGTGAACTTCCTGGCATGGGTGATGGGAAATAAACATGGGTCCTCTGCAAGAGAAATATATGTACATAGGTTCTGAACCATTTCTTCAGTCCTTGAATCTTGTTCGAATGTTAGAAAACAGCAACAGGGTGGTATCTAACTAACCACAAATGGGTAAGCTGAAACAATCATTGTAGGGTTAGTTTTCCAACCCTCAACCCTGCTTATTTCCTCATGGTTTCAGAGCCCACACTCTGCACTCTAAGCCTGGTGTGCATAACAGACATGGCTCATTGCTTCTGTGGTCACAGTATGCATGGACACAACTGCCCCAGCAAGAGCATGCTAAATGTGCAGTGGACACAGGCAAAGCAGGACAAGCATCTGCCATTCTAGGCACAGATCAGCTAAGCTATTTTCAAAGATGCCTAAAGAAGACAACTCTGTAAACTCCCATGACAACCCACCGAGCACCCTGCCAGGAACCATTTCCTCGTTCTATGGGTAAGCCAGTGTTCCCTTGTTCTGTGCTCCGCTGAGAGAGCGTGCAGCTGCTTCTCATCCTGCTTAGGTGAGCCTTTTACAGACTTCAAGACGCTGTCTGCCTTCTGTCTCCTTGGGACAAAAAAGAAACAGAGCTGCCAACAAAGATAACAATAATAATTTTTACTTGGAGATGGAATTATTATCGCTATGGTTACTCATAGGATCTTTTTTTGTTTTTCCAATGGGAAAAGGACATTTATTCAGTACTGTACTTCGATGAAGAACAAAGTGCTACTAAGTCCACCTTGCTTCAGATGCCTTGTTTACACAGAAACGTCAAACCAGGACTGGCCAAAATATGTCTCATTGCCATTTGGACTACGTTGGAGAATGTGATAAAAACCAGTCCTCCTCTCAATTTCTGGGCTTCAAATGTTGAATGTTTGAGCTAAACAGAATCACCATATTATTAAATCAGGGACTTTCAAGACAGATACAAGAGTGTGACTTAGAAGCTATAGTCATCTCTAGGAGAAAAGGAATCTAAACTTGTGTGTGTGTGTGTGTGTGTGTGTGTTTCTAAGAAAATCCTTAGAGAGGTCACAGAACATTCAGGACTAGCTTATGTATGGTTAGTTGTCTGTGCCTTGTGATTTAAAGAATGCCAGCCATGGCTGGCTTTCCAAAACCACAGCCTCTAATGGCCGGCCAAGGGCACGCCAGTCTCCCATCTTTCATTGCTATAGTGTAAGACAGAGAAATTCAAAATTAAAGTAAAATTGTCTTCAGGGATAAATAAGGCATTTAGTCATTACCAGTTCTTAATTCTTGGACCTGAATTAGTTTGTTAGTTAAAGCCAAAAGCAGGACATTGAAGAAGCAGATTTGGGGTCAAGGAGGCTGTCTACACAGAGCAGCTGAGGCAGAATGAGGGCTGGAAGGAGGCTGATGGGACCTTGGCCTGCTGACTAGAAGTTTATGGCCGGGGTGGTAGACAAGGAGTGACATGGAAACAAGCTGACCAATTTCTCAATTTTGCCTTAACCTTCTACTTCATAGTCTTATACTACACATTATCCAGCACTGGTGTTTCAGTAAATAAAGTTAAGTTCACTAAATGAATTTCAGTCCCAAATAATTATTGTAATTATAGCCCCATTCACACATTCATTTGTGTCCTTTAAATGTGGATTTGGGATGACTCAAACAACAAGGGTGTGACACACAGCACACTATTCAAGACTTAAGAACACAGCATTAACTTGATAAAATTGCCATCCATCAGGAGAGCCCTAGAATTGGTGTTACAGTTCCCAGAGAGAACACAGAAATCAGAGAGGTAAAGAACCCTTTTACTTTGTCCCTATTACTTCTCTCCAAAGCCTGTGCAGCACAGCACCAAGAGGAACTCCTGTTTTCCACACCATATGGCTTCTCTGTGAACACCAGTACAGGGCCCAGTTGAGCTGTCTATCTGTAGACACATCGGCAAGTCTACTAACTTGCTGTCTCCAGCACCAATCAACACATGCAGGGTCTCTTGCTTTGGAGACCTGCCAGCTGACTGGCAAAAAATTCAAAACAATCATGGTAAGGAGACCAGCTCTCTTCAAGTAAACAGAGATAAAGACCAAATATGTTCAGAAAACAAGAAGTGAGTGAAGCTGGGATGGTTAACAGAGACAAAAGCAGAACAAAGGAGACAAATTTTGAGGCAGAAAAACAAAATAATTGAGCTGGAAAATTCAACAGAGAAAGTTTAACATCAGAAGAAGAAAGAAACATTGTGAAACTGACATAAATGAATATTCATTAAAAACACAACAGAAGAATATATATATATTTTTTAAATAAACATTTAAAATCTATGCAAGGAGCCAAATAGATAGTTTTCCAGAGAATAAACACAATGGCCAACAGACGCATGTAAGGAGCGCAACCTCACCAATCCTAAAGAAGAATGTAGATCAATGCCATAAGGAGGTATCATCTGGTGCCTCTCAGTGTGTCTACTCCATAGAAGAACTGAGAGATGCTGGTGCGGATGCTGGAAAAGAGAACTATTGTATGCTGGGCTGCTGGGAATGTGAAGTGGCCACTGATGAAAACACTGTGGGATGCAGTACCTTTGTACCAGGTATGTATCTGAGGGCACTGAGGGCAAGACCTAGAAACATTGCTGAGCTCCGCCCCGGTCACTGCAGCAATATTCACTGTGTCAATAGTTATAACCACCAAGCTCAGTCCACAGGGAGGTGAGTGGAGAAAAGTGTGACTCAACAGAAAAGGAAGGAGATGGTACCAGTCTCAACAGCAGATCTTAATCTGGAGCAGATCAAGCTGAGTGAAATAAGCCAGACTAGTCAGTACTCGAGATACCATTTATGATGACTATAAGAGTCTAGCAGAGAGTGAATTGGTGGGGCTGGACCAATGTGTATCTACCATTCATAGTCTGCTTTCCTTTCCTGTGTAAGCTAAATCTAGTTGACTTTTGTTAGTTACCACCAGAAAAATCACTAAAAGTATGTAGCAGTAGAAACCTGATCAATCCTTAGCCATGTGGCTCATTTTCATCCCAGGAGGAAGAGATACATTCTGAAATGTATCTGCTAAGGTTAGAGACTACTGCAGAGGACAGAGAAATAAGACAACCTTAGCTAAATCAAAGCAGGATGCTCTCCCCTCTCAAAGGAAGCCTGGAGGTGTGTGGGTCAAAGGCTGACGTGACAGCTCTTTGCAATTAAGAAACAAACCTTTCTATTGTTCCTTGCTATCCTTAGCTAAAAGGAAGGGCATAACACTGGCTCATGGACCATTCAATAGAACAGCTGGAGTTCCAGCCTGCAGGTCCAAAGGTAGAAGAGAAACACAGCAAAGGGTGATCTCCATCCATTTCTGTCAAATGTATCCAACTAGTGGCCTATGGGCCACATGCATGCCAGGGTAGCTATGAATATACCCAAGACAAAGTTGTAAACCTATTTAGAACATTATGAGATTTTTTGAAGCTTTTGGGGGGAGATGGATTGCATGGTTCTCAATGTTAAAGATTAGCTGCTCCTGCCAGATCCCATTTACATGCTCAGAGCTTAATTAGTCATTCCTAACTGCTATCAGATAGGAGGAGGCATGCCTTGTTACCAGGGCATTTTTTTGGCTCTGGCCTCAGTGATATAGAAGTTCTCTTACAAAGACAAATGAGAAAATGGAGGAAGGCTTAATAGAGAACCAATGGTCTCTGTGAGTCACATAGAACATGTATGTATGCCCCCACACAAGCAAGGGCTTTCTCCTGGAGAGCACATATTTTGTTCAAGGTCAGGGACTACTGTTCTTTCAAAATACTCCCCCACATGTTCCAATAAGGAGGGAGAGAGAGACCACTGGACCTGTGTAACTGCTGATCTTCCCTCCCCAAAAAAGCACGATGCCTGACACAGACGTGAAGCAATAAAAATTTGCTTCCTGGATTCACAAGGCAGCTTGTTGTAAGGGCTAAAATTTCCCGGCAGCATTATAAATTTCCTTTGAGATGTGTCTGTGGAACCAGTCTCTCTCTTGCTTCCTCCTGCAGAGATGGGGTGTATTGTGTTTTTCCAGGAAGCATGCAAAATGGGATAGTTGGCACACAGCTAAAATAAGTTCTCTAGGGGCTCTTTAGTCTTAGACAGATGCAGTCTCTCTATGAGGCAATCCGAGTGGAAGGCTGTGTCCTTTCGCTTCTGAACGAGAAGTCCTAACGTGTAGAAGGGTCTTCAGAGCCCATGGGAACAGTAACCATAAACATGGAGGTGAGGAGAGCAAATGGAGCTGGAAGAGAGGGAAGGAGGGTCACCCTCTTGAAAGAGAGCGCTGTATATATTTTTTTAATGTCGAATCTGCCAGCAAACTGCTGGCAGTAAAAGGAAGATCCCAAATCACCTTGGAACGTGCACATACTTTTGAATTTATGAGAAAGGACATCTGTGGAGCCTGCAAAGGAAATGCATTCAAAGAGGGCAAAGAGATCTGCTTTTGGGTGTTTTCTGACTAGAAATTGAGACTTGTTCTAGGTTTGCATTGGGACCTTTCTATACATTGTTCAAATCCTAGAATTTTCCCATCATATCCATCTCTAGGAACTCATGGACCGATGTCTGCACTGTGTCAGAGAAAGGCATTATTTCCTAACCCACTTAAGATGTCTTCTAGTCACCAAGATCCCTTCTCTTGGGGTTTGTCCTCATGCCACTCAGTGGGGTGCTGTGGATGGCTGGTAACCTTGCTATCATGATTTAAGTTATGATGTAGCTTCCTCTCTTAAAAATTGAAACTCCAGTAGACTAGTTGAGGCTATAGCATTTGAATATCATTTGGAAAATATGCATATTCTTTTTATAAAACATGATATATTTTATTTTTATTTATGTGTATGTGTGTCTTTATATAAGTATATACATGTGCTCAAGGATGCCAAAAGAGGGCATAAGATCCCTTGACGTTGGAGTTCAAGGCAGTTGTACACTGCCCCTTGTGATGAGCCAAACTCAAGTCTGGAAGAGCCCTAAGTGCTCTTAACTGTTAAACCTTATCTTCAGCCTCCAAATCTGCATATTTTAATTTCACTTCATAGGTTACTTCAGGACTCCTCAAAAGCGAAAACAAAAGAAAAAAAAGACAGAAAGAGAGAAGGAAAGAGAGAAAGGAGAGGGAGAGGGAGGGAGGGAGGGAGGGAGAGAGAGAGAGAGAGAGAGAGAGAGAGAGAGAGAGAGAGAGAGAGGATTTTAAAAAGAGAAATAATTCCAATTTTATTTTTTAACAAAAGACAAAGTGAACAATGTAATGTTTAAGCTAGATTCTGTAGAATTTGATCCTTGTTTAACTGAACAGCATTTTAAGTGCTGTATGTCTGTGGGGAAGATACTTGGCTTCACAGTGGCCCAGTTGCCACATAGATTAAGGTCAAAGCAGAATTCTTACATCTACATCAGCACCTTGTAGGATTTCTATCAATGCGGGCAATTATAAATGAGCAGAATGCCTATTGCTACTTAATGCAATGCCTTTCTCAACATTCTCTGTGATTTTAAGAAAGCGAATTCTTAACAGGTAAAACAGTTTCTTTTCTCAACCTGTTTGGATAATGATGGGCATCTTATCCACATGCGCCTCACTTACTGTTATGAATTCTTGGGTAGGGCTGGAGAGATGTCTCCACCGTTACAGGCTTACAACCAAAAGTATACGAACTCTTGGGTGAAACTTTCTATTTTCAGTGACTATTCAGACAAACCAAACATGGGACTACATGGAGCTAATCCTTTACTTCAAAGATTTGAATAGTTTTCGGTTCCTCTGGTCCTCATGCTCTTGCAGTGACCTGTCATGGTAGACCACATTGGCTTCCTGCCTTAAAGCTGAAAGGCCATCTCTCAATGCCTCCTCATTTTTCCTCACATCTGTTCTTCCCCCTTTCACCATCCTCCCAAGGACAACACCTGTCTTAGTTATTTTTTTATTGCTGTGATAAGACACCCATGACCAAGACAACTTGTAGGAGAAAAAGAGTTTAATTCGGGGCTCACAGTTTGCGGTGGGTTAGATTTCATGACCATCGCAGTGGGAAGCATGGCACAGACAGGTAGGCACGACCCTGGAGCAGGAGGTGATTGCCTAAATCTTGACCCACAAGGACAAGACAGAGAGAAGGTGTAATTGGGAATGATGTAGGCTTTTGAAACACAAAGCTCCACCCCAGGGACACATCTCCTCCAAGACGCCACACTTCCTAATCGTTCTCAGCTTTTCACTCCCTGGGGACCAAGCATTAAATATCTGAGTCCATGGCCATCATCATCCAACCCTCTGCTGTGAAAGCACAGATGATCAACAAGAATGGGCTATCACATTCCTCCAAGAGATGAGCCTTGGATGAGAAGAGGCTGCATTAGCTACGCTCCCATCACTGATAAAACACTCTGACAAAAGCAACTTAGAGAAGAAAAGGTTATTCTTTCTCACTATTCCAGAGGAATAGAGTTCATACTGATGGGAAAGACACGGTAGGAGGCAGGAACAGCATCATCAATATTAAAGATCCACTCACACACAGGAAACACACACACACACACACACACGAGAAAGAGAGAGACAGAGAAACAGAGACACATAGAAACAGAGAGACAGAGACAAAGAGAGACAGAAAGACAGATAGGGAGAAAGACAGAGACAGAGACAAAAAAAAAAAAAAAAAAACAACAGAGAGAGTCTATAAACACTCCAAGTCCTTCCTCAGGAATTCACCTTTTCCAGCAAGGCCATACCTTCTAAAGATTCCATAAGCTCCCCAAACACCATCCTTACTAGAGGACAAAGTGCTGAAATACATGTCCCATGGGGGACATTTCCCTTTCAAATCACCACAGAGGCCATCAGGAAAACAGCTTTTCTGCTCTTCTCCCTGGATGGACAATCCTGAGATGCTTCCATGAGATCAAGCCATCAGTTACAGGAGACATCCAGAAAGAAGGGCTTGAAGTACAGCTTCTGGTTGCCTGCCCATCTTTTCTGCCTTAATCCCATTTCTCCTTGATTCTACCTCTTTTGATCTGCAATCCTCAATGAACTAGCATCACCAGGCTTTTGCCTCAGTCCTGCTTTGTGGGGAATTCAGCTTACAAGCAAATCTACAGTTTTCCATTTTAACCAAGGTTGGCTTTTCTTCACATATTTGTGTTTGCATATTCAAAGTTTTTTCCTTGTATGATGACTTGATTCTTGACCATGGTTTGAATGTGCGCACCAATACATTTTGGGGGGATAAAATTTCAATTTACTAATTCAGTGTTTTCTTCAACATTTGTTTCTCTGAAGAATCAGAAGAAATCTTAGATTTAAAAAACTGCCTTCCTCTTTCAGATCAATATAACTGGGAATCTGGGAGAGGTTATCTCTAAAGCATTGCCAGCCCTAATTCTCCCTAAACTAGCCAATATTCGCTCCTCAAGGCTCCTTGTCACCATTCTGGCCCTCTTTACCCTCTTATCTTGTAAGATGATGAGCCTTTCTTTGATCTGCCTATGGTGACACTCTTACCCCCACTTCTGGTAATGAATTCTAGGACCTCTGTCAGCTGCTGTCACATAATACCTTTAGCATTTGTACTCTGTTTATTTATACAGACTGAATGTGACATGTAACAAGATATGATGTGCATTTGACTCCGGTGTATTGTGTCTCCTTAAATAAGTCTTAGCTCAATGTTATTCATGAGGATGCTATTTACTATTGAGTTATGATTATGATTTTATGTCTATATGGAAATAATATGTACTTAAAGACCCAGCATATTTTAATACCTATTTACTTTCTATTCTTTCTCCTCTGCTAACTCAAGAAGCCCTTCCCCCCTTTTTCTCTTCTCTTGCCTGGTGGCTAATTCTGAGACAGATGGTGACCCTGCTTCTACTCTATCTGGGTTTGTTCTACCTTCTTTAAAATGATGTGAATAATCTGTCATGTGGAAAAAAAATCATTCAAGTATTAACCTGACACCTCAGTCCCCTGTCACCACCCAAGATGTAAAAACTGCAAGGAGATAAAAGTCCACAAAAAACAAATTTTGGATTTGTATGTGTGTATTGTGTCTGTGTGTGCCTGTACAGTCATGGAGGCCCAAGGAAGACTAGGTGTTCTACTCCATCACTCTTCATCTGATTCCCCTGAAACAGGGTCTCACATTTAACCCAGAGCTAGGCTGGCAGCCAGCAATACTCAAGTAATCTTCCTGATACTACGCTGGGGTTACAGGCTTGTAAATGATGTCACCAATCTTTTCACATGAGTGTTGGGGACTTGAACTCAGATCTTCATGTTTGCATAGTAAGTCTTCTTACCCACTGAGCAATCTCCTTGCTGCACTTTAAATGGACCATTCCACCTCAACATTTGGGGAAGGGGAATGAAAAGTAGGCTGTTTTAAGCCACAAAATGTGACTTTTGAGTAATGAAAATATGACCTTTAAGGACAAAGGGACTAAAATGACTGTGTTGACTTGAAGAAAATGCTAGGCCTATCCTCTCTCCTGTGAGAAGAAAATTAAATTCTCAGGAAAGGCAGAGGAGACCCCATAGGTATACCTTTAAGAGGGCATCTGCATTCTGTCCTACCCCACCCCAGTTCCAGTCACACTCTGTGGAGGAACTTCCAGAAACATTCTGGTATGCTCTTAGGAGATTAACAATAACAGCATTTGTGACCCACACAGAGAAGATCTGTAGTAGCCTGACCAATCTTTCTCCATAGTGATGCTGGAGAAAATTCATACTATCTTAGTTATTATTGGATAAAAGTAACCTCAAGAGACCTTCAGTGTCCTTGTAGCTGGGTTATGAGGTCTGTAGTGTGGCGAATGATCAAGCTGAAACATCCTTATGGCTGCTAGAGAGGGTGGAGTATGATACAAACTACTCATTTGCCTTGAGAAATCGCAAAATGCTCTCTACATGAATTGCACTATTAATTTAAAATCCCCCAAAGTTCATGATGGATTGAAGACCTACTATTGTGTCCAAGCTTTGTCTGAGCTCAGATAGTCAATGTCACTGTATATAATAGATTCTTTATCAATAGAGATAGCTAGGAGTGTAGAGAACAGGTTCTCTTTTCTACCTTCATTGAAGCCCCACCAACCCTTCAGCCTCTCATTCTCCACTCACCATTTCCAATCAGGGCTGTTAATTTTAAAAACAGCAAAAGCTACCACTGCCTCCAAAGAACACACTGCCATCTTCAGCTGCTCACCATTCCCTTGTTATAAGGCGTCTGCCTGTTCATAACGCTTCTCTTCACTTTGCTTTTTCTGGCAAGGAGGAAAATAATATTTTCATCCCGTTTAAAGAAAGAGAGAAAGGTACTAGATGGCTATGGACAGCAGTGGATGAGATCTTTGGGGAGAGTTGCTAAACTCGGGCAGGGTGGGTGGGGAGAGAGAGATAGTGTTCTTCATGAGTGCTGAATGAGTATTCCACACTCAGTCAGGTCCTCGAGCACACCGTGCCCTTTGCTTTTCTCCTACGAGATGGGAGGCTTCATCCTTGTAAGGCTTACAGGAACAGGAGGGCTCATCAATTTCAACCTAAAGCTATTAAAATGTTACTTTGTTAACAATAATTAAGGTGTTCAGCCAGGGCTCCCTATAGATCACAGTTGGAGTCAGGGTCATATTTCTCTCCTATAGCTCCTCATGTGTCTTAAATTAACAAATAGTGAAGGGAGGGGTGGCAAAAATGGATGTAGGCAAGGAAGGAGAAAGGGAAGGGAGATACTAGTTTGCAGGATGTCTTTTGTTTTTTCTTCTTTAAATTTTCTTGGTGTGTGTGTGTGTGTGTGTGTGTGTGTGTGTGTGTGTGTGTGAATGTATATGCACATGTGTACATGTAAGAATAAAGGCTAAAAGTTTACACTGGGTTTCTTCCTTAATTGTTCTCTACCTTAATTTTTGAGGCAGAGTCTCATTGTCTTGGGGCTCAGCAACTTGGCTAGAATGCCTTGAGGTAAGTCCCAGAAGATACCAGTAAGGGATCTTCCTGACTGCCTCCCCAGTGTTGGGATTATAGGTGCATGCTGCTGTACCTGCCTTTATATGTGGATGCTAGAGATCCAAACTCAAGTCTCTACGCTGACATAGCAAGCACATACTGATATAGACATCTGTCTAACCCAAACCATCTTTCTCTTAAAGCCACTTTCTCTTTTAAATTATCCTAGAACACTCATCTTGCATTTAACCTGGAAATGCTTAAAATGAGTAACTGGCTGGTCTGATTTAATTTTTCCAATATGAGTTTTAAAGTCATCAAAGACACTAAAATTGTCCTTCAACATCAGGTGATTACAATATATAATAATAGTGCTATAGCCTATGTGTCTCAGTGCACTCTGAGAAACACCTCGCCATCTAGCTTGTATTTCTGGAATCTTCTTCTTACTTCCATTCTTCACCTTTGTTCCCAACTCTGCTTGTATCTTCAGCTTCACAGGAAAACCCCAGTGCCCACCTTGCCAGCTTGTAACACTCCAGAAAAGATACTACCACTTATACATCAGCTTAAGGAAGTTTCTTGCAGAAAGATCCCTTGTATGGAACTCTGAGGACAGCTGCTATTAAAAGCAAGGCTTGTGGACTTCAAAATTCAGGCACATAGAAACATTAGAAGAGACCAGAAAATAAGAGTCCACTGTCTATGTGAGGAGGTTTAATAGGGCAAATTAACTTTTGCTCTTTGTCATTCTGCATAGGTTCCTAAGGCCTGCAGGCTCTATAGTGCACTCTGCATGGAAATGGTTTGTGTCATGAAAAAATTCCAAGAATCCACTTTACCAAGCTAGAGGCTAGACTCTGAGGCAGTAGAAAGCATATTAGCTTCGATTTTGGAAAACAAGCTGTTTAGTAACTATATGACCCTGACCTCAACACCCAGGAAGCTCCTCGCCTTCATCTAATACTTGAAGACACCCACCTCAAAGTTAGCTGTGAGCCTTAACTGAGATGCTGGTCCCAGTTCTGTAAATTTCTCTTGATTCCCAATCCTTGCCATAGGACTGGCTCTGGCAATGGAATCTGGGCAGACTGTCATCAGCTGGCAGTTCCACTCCTGTTCTCTCAAAGGCACCATGTGTGTCTGTCCTCCCTCCTTCATCTCTGCCATCGTTATGAGAAGGTTCCCAGCTAGCTGATGGAGGAATCGAGGATGAGAACTTAGAGAGTATACCTGCAACTTCAGTATCATTAAAACCCAAGACTAGCCCCAGAAAACCCATTCAGTAAGTCAGTTGTATTTTAGTGAGTCCCCCAGGGCTGTTGATGATGTCCGTCCATCTGTTCTCCTTTTAATCCTTGCTGCCTCCCATCCTCTAGTCCCCGGTTCTTTTGCCCCTCCCCAACCACTTTCAGTGAATGCACCATTCTTGCGTGCTAAAACAGAAGAATTTGTAGTTTGTTCCTTCGGTGAGCCGCGGGAGTAAGCCGAACATACATTTTTAGAGTGTGTTTCTGAGAATCACTTTAAAGAGTTTCTAGAAACATCAATACTGAGCGTAGAGGGCTAGAGAAGAGAGCCAAGGGGAGTCCTGCCTTATACCTGCCCACCAGAGCTCAGCCTGTCTCAGCCAACCTCTACAGCGCCCAGGGATGTAGTGTGTATTTATAAAGCAAATGCTTATTTCTAGACACCGCTGAAAATGTGCGCTTACTACATAGCAGTGGTTGACTGGTGTAAGTAAATGTTCAGTCAGATTATAAATTATGCAATGTATGATTGTGTTCCAGTGACCTGGCTTTCTGGAGGGAGGCCAGAGGCAAGCTCCAAGTTCTGAAGAGATGTGAGGGGAGCTCTGAGTGTCTTCAAAATTCCACAGAACCATAATTTTCTCTCAGAACAATTCCCTGCCACTCACATTGTTCTCATTTCTCTCTCCTTCAATTTTTCATTACTCTTTTCCTGCTTTAACTCAAAATGTCCCAAAAAATCTGAAAGTGAATTTTAAGTCAAGCTATGCTATTGACTGGTGGAGGGACTGGTGTGGCTGAGTGTCTTTAAGGCATGCCCCATCCTATAATACAAAGATGATGAGACAGAGAAACAGGAGGGAGGTGGGAGGGAAGAAGTATGGACTTCCATTGTTCAGGGAGTCTATAGCATTTCAATTCAGTGACACACGGCCTCAGTTCTAGAGATCAAGCCAGAAGCAGAGCCTCTCCTATCTTAGGTTCCATATTGTATCAGAAGAACTAATTATCCCAGCAGACAACTTTCTCCCCTAGGCTGTAACTCCTCAAGGACAGAGATCTTTGCCTTGTTCTCTGAAGTATCTCACAGCCATGCCTGAAACATTCTAGACATTCAACACTTATTTGTTGAATGAAAAACATAATCTCCCAGAGCCTCAGGTAGTTTCTAAAAGTAGTGGTTTGCTGGACACACAAACAATCTCTGCCTTCACCTTCACCATGCTTGTCTGACACAAGCGGCACAGAGCAGCTCCCAGCTCCCAGCTCCCAGCTCCCAGCTCCCAGCTCCCAGCTCCCAGCTCCCAGCTCCCAGCTCCCAGCTCCCAGCTCCCAGCTCCCAGCTCCCAGCAACTCCCAGCTCCCAGCTCCCAGCAACTCCCAGCTCCCAGCTCCCAGCAACTCCCAGCTCCCAGCTCCCTTCTCAGGATAACAGTAACAATCCTGAGCAGTAGACATGTGCTTTACTGAGACCCAGCTCTTTCTACATTCTGAGAGTCCTGTATTAATTCTCATTTCTCACTTTGCTTTACTCCAAGTCTTCATCACCACACTATTCCTGACCATGAAAACATTTCCAGCACTTCTTGAAGGTGAGGAGGGGTGCCAGTTTAATTTTTTTTTAGCACTTTAAATTTTATCTTTAGTTGACAAGTAATAACTGTGCTTGTTTCTGGGGCACGATGTGCCTCTTGGACCTATGCATACATTATAGACTTTGCTGGGTGTAGCATACTAAATTTGCATATTACTGTGACATTGAGATGCAATATTATAGAAGCATGTATTCCGTTGGAAACTGAGATACAGAAAGTGAATAATTTAGCCAGTACCATATGAATAGCTGGAGGAGGAGCTGAGACTTGAACTTGCTGGCAGAGATTTTTCTTCACTGCTCCAAAACGCCTAAATATTTAGTCCTTTTTTTCTGGTCTAATTTTAAGCCAACGACTCTGATAAATTCAATTTAAATCTCTGGGATTATAAGGTGGGCATTCATTGCTATGCTAATAGTACATCAGGGCAATAAAGGTGGCTGACATTTCTAGAATGTTCTATAGCCTGGGAACTACCCTCAGACACAGTCCCATTTGATAAGGAAAGCCTTGCCCTGGGTAAAGAGATGGCTTTCTTGGTAGGTGCCCTCTCCCTCTAGAATGGGAAGAGCACCCAGGTCACAGTGATAGATAATGATACATTGGGCTGCTGCTTTTCAAACCCTGTAAGTACAATGGACTGAACTGGACCTCTGCTTAGATTGTTCTTGGGGTCTGGAGCCTGAAAGTGAGGTAATTGAAAATGGAGCAAGAACAGCAAACAAGAGGCAGAGAGAAGTCTCCGCATCACTGAGGCAAACGCTGACAGGAGCGAGCACAGTAAAATATTTTACTACGAGGCAGAATTACTCCAAAGACTGATGGACTCGCTCGCGAGACCCACTCACATTTATGAAGGTCATAAGTTACCGACGCCTGGCTCACTCACAGGAGCACAGCCATCACCTTTTATGGGTGAAACTTCCTGCAATATATTAAACTCTCCAGAAAACAGACAAGGGGTTTATGGCAAACGATAACTTTAATGCCTAGAAACCATTTGGTGATTTTGGGAGGATTATTAGTAACAAGGGCAAGATGCTGAGCTGTTTCCAGGCCTAGGCCTTCTCTCTCTCTCTCTCCTGCCTGCTCGCAACAGTCTTCATTTTATCTTAGTGTTTCAGCCAGAAACGTCGCCTGACCGCGAGGCAGTCCGTGGTGGAGTGGAGTTCTGGGGAAGGCATCTAAGCAGGATAGAGTCCAAGCCTTATTGGGTGAAAAGTCCTCACGGCCCTTGGGTAATGGGCTCATGGAAAGAGGAAAGAAGAGCCCTGCAAAAATCTTCAGACTGTGGCTTAGACTGCCCTTGAAAACCCCGTGTGCATCCTCCTATCCGTTTGGAGGAAGTAAACTGAAGGACAAGGTGGGGGTGTCATCTTTAGGAAGACATTAATCTATCTCAGGATTCAGAGAGGGCCTTACTCATCAAAGTCTGCTATTCTCAAGCTCTCCTAAGTGCCCAAGAGCCTCAGCTCTGGGCTCTGAGAGAGGCGTTTAAATGGCTGCCGATAGTCGGCAGAGGGGCTAATTAATGGAAGCTGTGCTGGAAGACCTGGCCATGGAAGAAACCTCGGAGAGGTGTTATCAGGAGGGGAAGCGAGAGTTACTGCCTGCACACAGCCTCATTTGTGTGGGACTGTGCATCCAGTGTGACTCTGGGGCGTTGGTTTCTTCATTCACAGTGGATGCAGACGAGTTCTCCCTTGAGGCTCTCTGAGTTGCACTTCTTATCTGCTTTGTATAGCCTGCTCTAGCCCCTCTTCAAATTATCATATATTCTGTTTCTCCAATCCCTGCTTTTAAGAGCACTTTCAACCGAGAACCAAGCTCCTGAATCAGCTCTCAAAGAAACCGAAATCCCCCTGGAAGGGGGCAGCTTAGAAGCCCGGTCTCCATTTCTTCACAGTGCACAACCATCTGACTGACTTAGAACTCCCATTTCTCCTCTGAAAACGGACCCTCTCACTCAGTACACTGTAATAAGGCTTTATCTCTGGTTCCTGAAATTATCGACTGGCTGCTTCTTCTCCACTCCAAGATTTGGGGCTCTCAGTGCAGTCCTAGGTCCCAGCTCAGCTCCAGTATCTTGATGCTTGACCTCTTCAGACAGTGGAGGTGTGAACTGAAGAAGGCAGACTCTACATCCTCTTCCTACAGTAGAGTGAGACAGACAAAGGAGAAGCTATCTTACACACTGAGAGGCAGTTCTTCTCCAGAAGCAGAGAGCAAGTGCCCATAACTCTTCAGTTGAGGTCAAGAGGTTGTGAACGTGTTCCTACTCCATGCTAGGATGCTGACAGGCTTGGTCTTGTGTAGTCCTTGTGCAGACAGAAGTTCATGAGTATAGTGGTCCTCTCATTGTCTAAAAGACACAATTTCACACTATCCCTCCTGACCTCTGCCTCTTACATTCTTCCTGCTCCATCTTCCAAGATGGTCCCTGAGCCTTTGGGAAGGCATGAGATATGATTGCCCTCTTTGTTTCTGAGTGCTTCATGGACACTAATTCTCTGCACTTTACCAGTTGTGGAAACTCTCTTCCTTTACCTTGACTTTGTCTTCCAAAATTTTTCTTGAGGAGGAATTTCTGGGGCTGTAGGGAAGGCTTGAAGGCCCCTTGATCCCTTCACAGTGCCTGTGGCATAATTCATCCAACATAGCATTGGGCCTCATAGTTTTCTGTCACCAGAAACATTTACTCGATGCTAACCAAATAATTGCCAAAAATATATGTAATGAGATGGGACTAACCAATGGACAATTGATATTTAAAAAGTGTGTGTGTGTAGTGAAAAAGGACTATGTTGGTAGACAAATATTAGTTACATTTATCGCTATGATGGCTGGAGACATTCTCATTGTTAATATCAGTAGAGTTAATACACATTTTATTAGAATTTTTAAAAGAAGTTCATACCTCTGAATTCCTAGCATATTCTTATTTCTTTAGCTCAATATCACTTAAGATGTCAAAGGTGTTGCCAAAATAGATAAATTGTATTTTATTGACCTATCATTCTGACTCTATTTTCAAAGTACAAAAATTACTCATAGCAAATCTGTACTAATTCTAGATATTACTTTTGAAAATACTCGTTATTTGTTAATTCTCTGCTGTAAACTTTTCCTAAGCTAGGCATACTTATTTTGTTAGGGTTGTTCCTGAATTAACCATTACATCCCTCTACCAGACACTGTCTGCTATAATCTGAAATTGGATCTAGTGGTTTGATATGTTTCCTAAAGATCATAGTTCTATGGCCCTATCTGAAAATGAAAACAAGGTACTTCCATCTGCTTCTGGGGGCTGAGCTCCTATTAGGGGGCATTCATTCTCTTACCACATCCACAGCTAATTTGGACTACGGCTTCTTTCTGCTTATCTCCTTTCTTCTTTCTTTCTTGATCCCAGAAAAAAATAAAGAATTAAGACTTACCCTTCATTTCTGGTAAAGTACATGAGAAATCTGCCCTTGACAGTGCCAAGGTCCTTGACATGGAATGGGGCAGATGACTTACCTGTTTCTTAGTCTCAGCGTGGCTTCCCTGGAATACATTTGAATTCAGGGAAATCATTTTATCTTCTGTAATCTCCTGTTTGTTCCTATAAAAAACAGGCTGAAATAATACGTGAAGGTTTTTGTTGTTGTTGTTTTGATTTTTAACATTTAAATATGCTTAAACAGTTTCTTTCATGAAATGTGTTCTACCTTCTCAGCCTAAATCTCTATCGTACAAGTAGAGTTTTCGGTCTGTCTTCTTATCCTTTCTTCATTGGGGTGGTGATATCTTTGTACAGGTTGATCCGCTATTGTGTGACATGAATATTTTCTTATAAGTAAAGGGTTGCTACTGGTACAGTTAGGACCATCCAGACTTTGTATGCTACACACTGAACCACATATCCCTCAAAAGCTTATATTGAAGACTGTCCAGCAGGACTGTGCTGAGAGACACAGACTATAAAGAAGTGATAATGTTAAATGAGATTGTGAGGATAGGGCTGTGGTCTGATGGGTCTTCTTCCCTCCTTTCCCTCTCTTTCCCCCTTCCCCCTACTGCTATGCCTTTGTTCTCATCTCTCTGTAATACATCGTGTAGTACTTAGCACAAAGGCAGTGTTCTGGAAGCTAGGATGGGAACCCTAACAAGAGAGCCAGGCTGTCAGACTTTGGTCTGGACTTTCATCCTCTAGGACTGTGAGATATACCTTCCTTCTGCACCCCATCCAGTTTGTGGTCTCTTGTTTCAGCAGCCTGAGCAGACCAATACACCATAGAGTAGGCACTGACATTGGATCACACCGCTGCACTTAAATCAAGAGCTGAGCTCCTAATTGTTGGTTGGCCTTAGACAAATGACTATTTTCTTACAATCCAAGTCACTTCATTTGTAAAACAAGGCTTTTAAATTTTATTATGCCTGTCTCACAGGATTGCTTTTCAGATTAAAGGAATAAGGTGTGAAATCGGTTGTTTCCCAGGTTGGCCACTCTGTGGAATCAGTCTTCTAAAACTGTTCATGCCTACCTCCTACCTCATAAACTGTCAAGTCTTTTAAGGAGCTTGGAGCATCTCAGGTAACTGAAAGGTACAACAAGGTTTGGAAACAAGAGCATCATTACAATACTAACTCCAGAGTTAGTTAGTATCTGGTAACTATTGGCTTTTCTTCTTGGCTTTCTCTTCTATGATACAGCATCTGACAGTTTCTCAGAATGTCTAAATATGGCACTCTGGTTTTTTTGTTTTTGTTTTGTTTTATTTTTATGTCTGGGTTGAACAGGTTGGATCATTCTGGTAGGAACTGATGGCTTGAAAATATAATAATCTTTGCTCATATGGGGCTGACATGCCTATAAAGAAGTTTTTTTTTATAGAAACACTTTTCTTGTATTTATTCATCCATGTTTAGACTTGTCCAGTTCCTATGGATCTGCAGTCTGCTGCTCTCTCGAATCAGTATACAAACTTGCCTTCAATCTCTTTTCTCTTCTTCCCTCCCCATCCTCCATGAAACACACCTCTAACCAAGACCTTTTCTACCTCCCAAGTCCCCCAGACCCACAAGGGCTGCTGTCAGAAGTAAGTGACTGCATCTACCAGTAGGTCTGTCGCTTAAGAGAGAGGCTGCATCTGTCTTCTGTCCCTTGAGGCAATTACCTCTCAGCTGGGCACTCACAAGATACACTCTGACACCCCCCCCCAGTTGCATAATCTCAACATGAAATTGTTCCCTTGCCTAAACACTCACTCTTTGAAGCACCTCATCTTCAGGACTTGACAGCTAATTAATAACTTCCATTTTCCTGCTAAGGAATCATAAAAAGATAAATGTCCATCTTTCAACCCCTAGCTCTCATTATCATTGATGATAACATCTCCCAATTCAGGACAAGTCCTCTGCCCTGTATGGTTCCCTTCTTGACGTCAAAGTATTTCCTAAAAGTCTGTTTGCTACTGAATTAAATAGGATTCTGGGTGTGAATGTGGACTTATAAATCTCAGCCAGGATTGGTGCCTAAGCACTTCTAAGATCTGGCCTTCAAGTTCTAAAACATCCTTGGTCCGTGGTTCTCAGCAGATTCGGGGGAGAAGATGTTCCAGAGAGAGACCTGGAGTCTTTGCAAGGATGTTTCCACATCCTCCACACTTGTATTAGACCGTGGTTGAACATGTGTTGCATATTTATTTTGGAAACCTTTACTTACTTCATCAACCACTGCACTAGTGATGTTTTATATTTATTTATGTACATGAGTGTGTTGTCTGCATGCCACCACTTGAGTGTCTGGTGCCCTCAGGGACCAGAAGAGACTGTTGGATCCCCAGAGCTGGAGTTATCTATCAATGGTTAGGGGCCACCATTTAGGTCCTGGAACAGATCCCCTTTCTCTGAAAAGCAACAAGTACTCTTAACTTCTGAGCCACCTCCTCAACCCTACTAATGACTTTGCTATTATCATGTCCTCTGGAATGACTGACTTAGTTGGTGAATACAAGTGGCTGGGTAGACAATCCTTTCTTGTCTCTGCTTGACCATTGGGGTCATTTGTGAAGCTTTTACAAAATTCAGATTCCCAGGTCTTGTCTCAAATTATTAGACTGGAATTCTTTAAAGTCATATCTGAAGTCTGTAATTAGGGAAAACTAAAGGCTCTGGATAATTTTTTTTTTTGAGTCAGCTAAGGCTGAGAGCCGTTGGCATGGTGATTAAGAGTCTGAATTCTGGACCCAAATGTGAAATAAATTTTTATAGATGTCATACCTAACCTAGCACCTCACATCTCAGGGGGACTCATAAATCATAATTAAAACTTGCCATTATTGAGTACCTATTATATGTAAGTGATACACTGGATATGGACACACACTATTTCATGCCATTCTCACAAAAGGCAGCCACCCACATCACATCTAGGGAGACTTAGCCTTCCTATAGAGCAGCGGTTCTCAACGGTCTTAATGCTGCAACCCTTTAGTACAGTTTATTGTGTTGTGGTGACCTCCAACCATAAAATTATTTCATTACCACTTCATAATTGTGATTTTTGCTACTATTATGAATTATAATGTAAGTACCCGCTAATCAGGATGGTCTCAGGCAATCCCTGTCAAAGGGTTGCTTGACCCCCAAAGAGGCTGGGAAACGCTGCTCCAGTCGAAAGCCTGGAGCCTGGGTGTTATTCTAAAACTTACGTTTATTTTACATCCCAACCTCTACATACACACATTTGTAATGTATGGATTGTAGCCCCAGGAAAGAACAGCACCCCTTTCATTCCTGAGTCTCAAACACTTGCTGTCCTTGTTGGACATACGAAATGACTAGCCAGGCATATAAGATCAAGGGAAGACAGCCCAGTATTAGGCAGATGCCTGCATGGCAACTGGAAATGTTTAGTTGGCTCCAAATAGGTACATTCTGAGTTTTAAGCTTTCATCTCTCATTATCTTGTGGACATACATAGGGTCTCAGACCAGGACCGAGCAGGAACGGAGAAAAGTATGCCGCCTGTGAAGGGCCGGGAGGAAGCGCGCTGAGGGGAGAAAGGAACCAGACTGGAACCCAGAAGGCAAGGAATTGTGGGAACATGCTGCTCGCCACTCACCCAGAGCCATTTTACCCTTAGTGATTCATAAGACATACTAGCTAATATATTACGTATTGCTATTCTAGGTGTGCATATGATACTGGCAGGGACATTGCCATGATATTAGGGAAGCCAGAACACAACTCAGCAAAGTCAATTCTTTCCTTCCTCTGTGGTTTTCCAGGATAGAATGTCAGTCATTAGACTGGCTTTAAAAGTATTTCACCCACTGTTCCCATGTAAGGCACAATGATCTTACTGGCCACAAATAGCATTTCACAGTTCGCCATAGGCCACACATACTGATTTGCATAGAAAGCTGACATTTGTATTCAGATTCCTGGAATATGCATAGACTCTCAGGTAGACTGATGCAGACCCCCTGACATGTCTGGGAGGGGGCAAAGGGCAGCGAATAAGGCTCCAGGCTCAATTAAAGGAGCTACTCCAGGAGGGGAATGGCGCTGCTGTGATGGGCACTGGAGACAAAAGACTGTCAGTCATTAAAGGTCTGTGGGCAAATGGACAATGTGCTCTGAATGCTGCACCCAAGCCTCGCAACAATGCTGTCTGTGACTGGAGGGTCAGAGAACCCTGTTTTCCACATTTAGATCCCAGGGATGAGAGGTTTCAGGAGGTGACAAGTTAGAGTTTAGTTGTCCAATTTCTGCCTTGTACACATTCCCAGGCATACACAAGTAATTCACACACACACACACACATACACACACACACACTTGTTTGCATATATATATATATGTATATATATATATATACACACACAAATATGTGCATGCCCATATTCATGTTTGTGCATGCTTGAATATGCATATATATATGCAAACAAAACCATATTTAAGCATGCACAAACATGAATAAGGGCATGCACACACACAGACACAAACATGTTAACATACATATGTGGACATGCAACAAATATAGGCAGGCATATCCAAGCACCTTCACACACTCTAAGCACACGCCCTCACCCAGCCAGATCCCTATCTCCTGTATGTTCACTCTACCTCCTTCCCTCAGCTCTTTTGCGTTTTAATGAGAGATTCAGGATGACTTCGTTGTTACCCAAGACTAAAATCAGTTGATGTTTGTCATGCTTGGTGGCTTCATTGGGGCATCAAGGACCAGATGAATAGGAGTTCAAGGGTAAAGGACACATTTGGGGGTGGGTGTATAGCTGTCCTTCAGAGACACAGGAAGACATGAGGTCCTTACAACAAAGGATATGTCTCCCTTTTAGTCCATTCCTGATGCCAGCAGTGATCCAGAAACCGAGTCTTAATGCCTCATTTGTCCAGGAATACATCTCCCCTTGAATTGCTAAATGATGCCCAGTGACACAGAGAGACCTTCACGGCAAAGGTTTCGCATCGCTTTACCTGTTAAAAGCCTCTTAGTTCATTTTAATTAAAAAAATTGTGAGAACTGTTCACCTCCTAGAGCCTCCTGGGATTTAAGAGAGAGGCTTTCCCGCCTCGACAACAGATGGGGAGGGAGGGCCAGAGCGGGGACAAAATGAAGGGTGATGCCCAGATTTACCTAACATAGCAGAAGGTGTTCAGTAACTGGGGTAGCATTATTATGAGCAGGACAGTGGTCTTCAGTACCTTTCCTCTCTGACTGAGTGGCTCTGACCTTCCAGACAGATCCTCTGAGCCACACACTCCCCTGCCTCCTCAAATGTATGGTGCTTTCTTTCCTCTCAGTTTCTTAGTAGCCTGATAGCGTTTTTCTCACCAGTCTTCTCTCTCTGCCCTACTGTGGTTCTCACCATTGCTGCTGTGACTAATAAGACTCAACATTTATGTGAAAGAAGGCTCAAATTCTTCCAAAGCCCCTTTCCCAGGTATCATCTCTTTCCTGTACACAACCTTCTTAGCCCACAAGGTACACATGCACAGAATTGCCTTCCCTCTGGTAGTAAACTTGGAAGACCTTGGCATGACTGCTTTATTTGTGCTTTTTCTAGACACGCAGTCTGCCTTCCTTATTGATGCATATTTTAAAGTCTGCATTACTTACCGGCAGAGGCTAATGCACAATGCTATACTCAAAACAGCAAGCACGGGCAAACCTGGAAGCTTGTGATCTGGCTACTAAGGTGTGAGTCCTTAGTTCACTCTACCTCCTTCCCTCAGCTCTTTTGCGTTTTAATGAGAGATTCAGGATGACTTCGTTGTTACCCAAGACTAAAATCAGTTGATGTTTGTCATGCTTGGTCTGGTCCTAGGTCCCTATACTCTGAGCTTTCTGATGGTGGGATAAGGTAGTTAGGTGCCTGTCCCTGGAGGGGTGCAAGTGACAAGATGCTGCATCCAGTGTGGCTAGGAGAACTGATAGAGTTGTATGGTAGAGTAAATCTCTATACTTCCTGTCAGCTGTGAGACTTTCACTATATGAAAGGGTTGTGGTCTGTATGTGTGTTTGTGTGTATGGTGTGTGCATGGAGTATGTGCTGTGTGTATGATGTGTGTTTGTGTATGGGGTTTGTGTGTGTGGTGCATGTGTGGTGTGTGTATAGTGTGAGTTGTATATGGGGCATGTATATGTATGATGTGTGTGGTGGGTGTGTGTGTGGCATGTGTGTGTATGGTGTGTGTGTGTATGAAGTGTGTATGTGTGGTATGTGTGGTATGTGTGTGGTGTGTGCGTGTCACACATGCATGAGTGCAGGCACGAACATGCCACAGCCTATGAATAGAGGTCATAGGAAACCTAAGACATCAGTCTTCACCTTTCACTTTGAGACAGTCCTCTTGTATTGTTCTCCAACGCGCAGTCCAGACTAGCTGGCTTGTGAGCTTTCAGGAATTCAACTAAACTGGAGTTACAAACACACTCTTCCACATCGGGCTTTATGTGGTTCTGGGAATCCGGACTTGGGTTCTCATACTTGTGTGGTTATCACTTCATCCCTGAGCCACCTCTCTAGTCTGAAACCTTGCCTTTTAAGGAAAACATTTGATATAATCACCTTTGCCCTTAAAGAAAGGAAGCTTTGGACCTTCATTCAGTTTTTCTTCCCTTAATACTATATAGCACCAGCTAAATTTTAAAGCAAATGCCCTGTTTGGAGCATCGAGGCAAAGCCCTTCCAATACAGCAGAAGCTCCAGAGTCAGCAAAGGCAAGGCAGGAGTCTTAGCTTCCCCCTCCCGCCATGGGCTGATGAGTTCGCCCTCCTCCTTCCTTCTTTCTAAACCTCCTGTGGCACTTTTAAAACCTAGGCCTCAGCACCCCCCTGGGCTCATCCTCAAGCATCATTTGGTCTCAGAGAATGCAGACCGTTCTAATGTTAGCCTGAGGAAGCATTTCCCAAAGTGTGATTAGAGGAACACTTGCCTTAATAGGTACTTCTGGTAAAGAGGTCCTTGTGTTCAAATATTGCTGCGTGCATTCTTCCCCTTTGGAAAATTCCAGTGCATAGTAAAATTTCAGCAGAGTAAAAGTTTTGAACAGTCTTGCACAAAGAGATGTGTTTCATGGTTTCAAAACCCAGAATTTCCCAAATATATGTGATCATATCAGATTTTTAAAACACTGGTTTGTGTGTATATGTGCCTAAACATGCATGCATGTGTGTGTGTGTATGTGCCTATTTGCTTGTGTGAGGGAGTTAATGGACATGCATTTGGAGACTAGGGTCAACCCTATGGAATGTTCCTCAGGAGACACCCACCTCGTTTCTTGAAATAGGGCTTCTCACTGAGACCTAGAGTTCCCCACATTATGATCAACAAGCACACACGACACTACAGGTGGCTCTTTATATCAGTGCTAAGAATCAAACTCAGTACCTGGTTCTTATGAGGTAAGCATTTTACCCTTTACGATATCTCCCTAGTGCCTCGGACATTAATTTTTATTGGAGGGGTGGTGGTAGGGGGCTGACCTATAGCTAGTAAGTTAGTACTTAAAATATCTGCGAAGCCGTGCTTAGGGGAAAGGCTCCTGCCATCATTCATGGTTAGGAGGACATGGTTATATTTTCTATTGTTTGGATTGACTGGTACCCACCTGCATCTGCAGGCATCGTGACATCAATAATAGAGAACTGGCGATACCATCAGGACCTTTCATCAAAAGCAGGGCCCTGGCACATCCCTCTGGAAGAGTCTTTGATGAGTGCTACTGACTTATCTTGGAGTCACTATGCATGACATTCAGGGCAGGATGACCTTCCCATTCGGGGCTGTGCCCAGGTCTCATCTGCAGGACTCTCCAGCAGCAGGTGTATTTCATCTCTTAGCTCCAAGGTATTTGTCCTGCAGCACCTGGTGTGGAGCGATAATTCCTGCCACAGGGATGCTCCTGGTGAGCCACTTGGCAGGAGCCTGGGGCTCAGAGGCTCTCTTCACAAATCTCTAAATCAACTGGCCATGCAGATGCCGGAGCAGCAGCAGCTGTTTCTGAGGCAGAGGCCATTCATCTTCTGCCTTTTAATCTCTTGTTTGTGGGGATCCTGGAAGAGTGCAGGTCTCTGCCACCACACATTGTATGCCTGGGTGCTCACCAAGATTCATCCAGACTATATAATTGCTAGATGCTCTCAGGAAGCCAACACGTGGATGGCAAGGATCTTTCATGAAAGGGCTTAGAGGCATGAGGATTTTATTTTAAAGAGCTTAGGAAATGCTGGGGTCCTGATCGATGCTTTCCATGGCCTGAACTCAGTACAAACAAGGGACTTATTGTACTTAGTTCTAAGTCCTATACTAAGAGTGGAAGAAGATTTGGGGGCTAAAGTAGAGGACACTGAATCAGGGTTTCTGAAAAGGTAATGATATTGATACATAGAGAAGGCTTTAACTAAAGGCTCTGGCTCACCTCGAGAATCCCTAGCCTCCCGAGAACTGCTAGGTAACTGTGATGTGAATAGAAAAGGGAGCTGCACCTATGTGGTAAGTGGATCAGCAAAGAGAAGAGAACACAGTATCTGTTTATATTATGGAGGATACTCTGACAGCATAGACAAAAGGCATTTTCAGTCTGTGGAAATGGGCTTGGAAGACTGAGGGTTTTAGAAAGGGGATGAAGCACAGGCACAAAGCAGACGGGAAACACAGGGGTGCATTACTGGCTGTGGATGTCAGGGTAGCTAGTCAGGTCTGGACTCATCTGTTCATGGTCCTCTGCTACTGCCCCCTTGGAGTCATCCCCTCCCTCTGATCCTTTGGTCCTGATCTATATACCAGCCCTGGTTCCCAGGAGTCTTTCTAGACCTCAGTGCCTGGAGATAGTACTAATCCATGGGAAAGCTCCTGTCTGGCCTCCGTCACAGTCCCTCTGGCTTCTGTCACCTTTGGCATCTCTTTCCTCAAGATGACCTGTGAACTGCTTTTCCCTAGAGCCATGGGGTTTGAGGTCAAGGTCCTTACAGACTCCACGCAACCTGATTGCACCATTTAAGCATTGTTTTGGAACTCTGTGTCTTCCTTTTGGAACTTAGACATTGCAACTCAGAGAAAGGCCTTATTTCAAAAACCTTGAGTGGCAAATGTGCGTACATTTAAATAAATAAGAAAGAAGTACTCTGGTCCCTGGGAGTGCCCTTAAATCCTGGCAATGACTATAGTTATCTGTAAAAAGCCGCACTGAGAGCAACACTGCTGGATATAGCACACTCCGCATAGACTGCTGACACTGCCTTCCTTGCTTCATATCAAGTACATCAGTCCTGCCATCAGAGGTCCTCAGCACTTCATGAACTGAACACAAGGGAAGTCAGCCTCCAGCAGGCAGGGCCTACTGTTTCAAGTGGTAAGCAATAGGATGTTCCTGGAGATGTGTTCAGTCAACACACACACACACACACACACCTTACCACATATATACATTCCATACATATATACACATATATCAAAGCACAACACATACACATACCACATAAACTACACACAGCACAACATTCAATACACACTGTCACACATACCACATACACACATACACACACTAAACATACATACCATACCACACATACCACACCATACAATACTACATACACACACAAACATATATATTACACATGCTCACATACATACATACATATATACACCACATACATATATACACACCATTCACATATGTATACCACCCACATATATAAGAAAACATGCATACAACACACACACACCACACATACACCACTCACCACACACACATACACACACACACCACATATATACATATCGTTCATACTACATACACTATACACACACCACACACATCTAACATACCACATACACTAGTGTGTGTGGCTATTGGCTTCATTCTGGCCCCACTTCATTTGACTATTGCTGGCTTGGATTTCGATGCAGAGCGGTTCAGTCTAGATACACAGCTATTATCTCTGTGAACTGGATAATCTTAACTTTGAGCTTTAGTCACTGATTATATGGGAAACTCCTTCCCTAGTATCTTCAAACTCCCATTCTAATTGCAAGAACACAGAGTGACCGATCTGGGGATGAGGCGAAGCCTGAAGTTGCATTCATTGTGCCTGCAGTTGAACACATCATGTCTGCAGCTGCACACATTGTGCCTGCAGGTGTTCTTTATTATCCCATTGCCTCCATTCCCCTTGTTCTCTTTCCTGCTAGCTCACTTTACACCACCACCTTTATTCTCAGGCCCAACTGGGTAAACTGAAGCCCTCTTTCACCCTTGCGTGACTCATTTGGGAGGACTGTGCCTCTCAGAACCATCTCCTGAACTTCACTAGATTCAAAACTTAAATCTGTCTCTTGTTTGTTTGTTTGTTTGTTTGTTTGTTTGTTTGTTTTTTGAGACAGGGTTTCTCTGTATAGCTCTGGCTGTCCTGGAGCTCACTTTGTAGACCAGGCTGGCCTCGAACTCAGAAATCTGCCTGCCTCTGCCTCCCGAGTGCTGGGATTAAAGGCGTGCGCCACCATGCCCCGCTAAATCTGTCTCTTGTTCATAGGTGGCTTAGTTATTATTTTGAACCTGATCAGTAGGGGGGAAAAGTCCTTAAAGATGTAACTGTGTTTACAAATCTATCAAGTTCGCTCGGGCAATCATTGGAAAGAATTCTGTGATGGGGTAAATATAAATTAACCCAAAATACTGTGATTAAAGTCCTTCAGAACCGCTTCTGGGTGTAAATGTTAGGGGAAAAGCAGTTGCAAGATGTCTCCAGTTTTGCAGACCTGCATGTAGCTGGCTTTCCTGAAGGATGCCCTCTGAGCAGGGGAAAAGCTGAGTGGGGCTCAGCCCAGCCTCCAGGGTGTCCCTGCAGCCACGGGGTGACTTACTCTCCAGGTGGAGCAGCAGGGATGATTTGATGGAAGGGACTTTTCATTGCAACTGTTCTCCCAGCAAAGCTCCTCTCTGGGGACCTCAGACTGGCACCTTTCACCATTGTTAAATTCACTTAAGATAAAAGCGACACCAGGCAAACGACAAGGGAAGAGCCATTAAGGGCTGAGTGTAAGCCTTGACTGACAGGCAGGCTCTCCAAAATGCTCAGCTGCCAGCCTGGCTCCAGCTGAATCACTAACGTGAATGCTGTCCCTAGCTAGTGCTTGACAAACAGGCAGGGCCCAGGCCAAGCCTACAGGACCTCCGTCCATTATTCCCACAGCCTCAGCCTCTGAGAACAGCCACCCACACTCCATCAGGGACATCATCTGTAACCACCTGGAAAGAGGGGACTCCTGCCTGCAAAATGAGACCCTATCTTCTGCCTGCTTTCAGGTCAGTGCCTGCGGGTAGCAAGCCATGGACTATGGAGCTCCGATTCTCTCACTGTGTAGCTGAGAGTGTGAAGATTGAACTCAAGTCATAGAGAATGCTTAGACTGTCAGGTCTCTCTCTTAGCCTGTCTCTCCTGTGAGTACAGAATTGTGTTGATTGTCATGTCTTTTCTTGAGCCTGGGTACGAGGCCGTCCATTTGTTGAGATATGCCAGCATACAACTTGGTAAAGGTAGATGCTCTAGAGCATGGAGGTAACAGCAGGTACCTAACCTGCTAAACATTTTCTTTTGGAAAACCATCATCATCATCACCATCATCATCCACAAGGTTTAACTGTGCAGCCCAGGATAACCTGGAACTTGTAATGTTCATACCTCCATCTTCAGAGTCCTGGGACTACAGACACATCAACATGCCTTACAATTGTGAGAAAATTTATTAAGGTAACTTTTACCATTGGAAGTTTCTGGAAAAATATTCAAATAGAAGCCCACACACACACACACACAAATTGCTATCGCACAGTAAGTCCACAGTTGAAATTTACAGTTTCTCCTAAGTGCAGTGACTTCTAATGTTTATTGGTTCCTTCTCCAGCTTTGCCACATCTTATCTGTGTGACCTGGAGAGAGTCACTTAACCTTCCTGCGATTTCATGTCTACAGCTTTAAAAATCAAGTACAGGACCTCCTTCCTGGAGTTACTGTGAACATTAAATGAGTTTGAAATATAAAACTCAGGCTGGAGGATAGCTCACTCTCTAAATTGTTTGCTGTATAATCACGAAGAACCCCAGGGCCTCATGCAGGGGAAAAAATAAGTTGGGCATGGTGACAATCATATGCTTGTAAACCCCAAACTGGAGACATGTCCCTAGGGCTTGCTCACCATTTAACACAGCCTACTTAATTGAAGAATTTCAGTGAGAATCTCAAATAATAAGGTGTATGTTGGTTGACATCTATGAACAACACCAAAGGTTGACTGCTGACCTCCACAGGCTTGAGCACACGCCCATGCCCACAGAAACATGCATGTCATGCACACACAAACACACACACACACACACACATGCACGTGCACGCACACACACACACACCATGAAGCCAAGCACACCATAAATAATAAATATTTAAGTCTTGTTGTACACCATTTTCCACCCTGTCTTTGGCCTCAATTGCAGTTCCAACCTAATGCTGCTTCCTCTCTCTGTGGTATTTTGAGCCTAGAGATGAACCTACACCTCTTGGCAGTGCTTTTGGCTGCCACTTCAGCATCGGGGGCCCATTGTAGCTGATGGTCATATCATACATCCTTGCTCTTGATTGCAAAGAATTCTGAAATATCAAGGGAGGAGGCTGAAATCTCTGCAACAGATTTGTGTATGCAACTTGAGACAGATTCTTGCCCAGTTACTCACCCTGGATTCAGCTCTAGGTGTGTCCTGAAATGTTGGCGTGTCTTATATAAGCTTAGAAACACAAATCTCTTCCACTCCAGTTTCTTCATTATGTGCTGCCTCCATTCATAAGATGACCCCTTTGGAAGCATAAGTATCCTGCATTGGTGAGGCTGTGGGTGGAGCTAGGGAGGGTAGGCCGGACCACTGTCAATCTTGAATGCAAATTTCATGAAGATCTTAAAGTGCACACTTGGTGACAGTCTTTTTAACACCATGCATCTTCATGTTCTTGCCCTAAAGTATCTTCTGGTGGAAAAAAATCTAGCTGGGTCTTGTAACCCATGGCATCCAAATCAACTCTTCTCCCTTCCCCTGCATCATCTCAGTGGTCTCCATTGTCAAAATGTCTTCCTTCAACCAAGATCATATAGACTTAATGTGCACTGGATGGTCTTTCCGAGTTGCACAAGTGAAGCAATATTCTTTCCAGTTTATACAAACTTACAGAAATGCAGCTTTGAAAACCAATATGATGATTTTACCATCAAGTCTTGAATCCCTCAATAAACCAAGAGGCACAGATGCAATCAGAGGTCACTCAGCTGTCTTCTGCATCTCAGCGTTATTGACTACAGAGAATTCCATCTTATTGTTTTATAATATTCTGGGATTCTTTCCTGTTTTGTTAGACATTGAGGTTCTTCCTTCAAATTGAAAACCAAGTACCGCTTGCTCTCCTTGTGCAGCGGCTTCCATGCTTATGGAGTTATTTTCTTAGCATAACTTTCTAGAATATAGCTTAAGAATTTTTGATACAGTAATATTTTGTGAATTACAAGGGATCACACTCCTCCATTATACCCATCACAAGTTGAAAATATTATAAGTGAAGAAGTTTTCCTTAAATATACTAACCCACCAAAGACATCGGCTGGGCTATTGGAATTTTTTTTTTTTAAATCAGTTAAGGTGTTAAAAGATAAAGTGTTTGGAGCAAAGCAAGCAAAGGTTTCATTGCTTATTGGCAAGCTCTGTAGACTCTGTGTGTAGAAGGGTGGTTCAAAAGCTGGGAGACATTGTCTCTGAAGGCATTTTGGTTTATACTGCATTTGAGGTATCCCTCCCAGTGTCCCCTCCTATCTTGTTTTGTACTGTCCTAAAGGTGTCTGTGTGGCCCTCTATGGAAAGGGTCGGGTCTTTCTAGCCATACACATGGAAATAATTGCAATAGGACCCCCTCCCCTGCCTCGGAGTAAGAAGGCAGTGTAGTAACAGGATCCCTCACCATGGTGCATAGGCACAGGAACAGATGTTGCCTAGATTTGTCTCTTTCTTTGTGGTAGAACCAGGAAAAGACTCATCGCAGGAATGGGAAATGACGCAGGAATGGAAATGATGTAGAAAACAGAAATGACCTACTTTTCAGGAAAATAGAAATTTTCTGCTAGAGACAAAAGCCATACAATAGAAACCAACTAACCAACCAACCAACCAACCAACCAACCAACCAACAAACAAACAAACAAACAAATGGGGTCATTATATCCCCCATTTCTCTCCTCCTTGGGCCCACAGCCTCACAAACATCCTTGATCAACAGTCCAGCACTCTGTAAGGCACCATCAGGACTTTCCTCTGCTGTTCACATGACTGACAGGAGCTATGGAACACTGCAGCAGGCCACCTTCAGCCATTTCACATTTAAAGATTGTATGGAGAACCATCAGAAATCAAGGTCTATTTTTGTTTTTGTTGTTGCTGGTTTTGTTTTAATCATAGATGAAAGGCAGAATGGCTGCTTTTATATATCATCTTGAGCAGATCATGAGCTACCTGGATAGTTGACTAAACATTATTATACCCATGTCTACAAAGATGTTTCCAGAAGAAATTACAATCTGTACAGGTGGGCTGTGTAGAGCAGATGATGTGAGGGCTGAGCAGGTCAAGAGGCTGGAGAGCAGTGGAATATGCTCTGTCTGCCTGTATGAGCTGGGATATTTATCTTCTCCACATCTCCATCTTCAGACTAGTCTGGGCTCTGTATTATTATTGGTTTCCTGGCTGTTGTGAGGGTTCATGATTTGCCAAAGAATGATACCCCAGACTCAAATAGTCTGTAAAAGTAAAGAGCGTATTACTCTGCAGATGGAAGATCACGGAACTTCTCAGCCTCCATAGTCATGGGAACCACCATGTTACAATGCACTCATTCTTTACATCTACTTCTGGTCTATCAGCGTCCTCTGGGGAAGGAAGTACTAAAGTTTCTAGAGTTGTCCCTTCCACAACAGTGTCGTCCCACTAGAAAAAAAAAAGGTCAATGGCTGAATTGGCTTGGGAATTGAGTACCTCAGTTACTGGAATGTTCTTCATAGCTGAGAAATGTTGTCCATCTGCCAACATTACATATGGGATAAACGCGTTATCACTTAACACCAAATTACACCAAGCATAATCCCATTTTCCTTTGAGAATTTCAAAGGCATTCACAGTTCTTCAGGGTCATTATCATAATCCTACTTCTCAATGCAGAGCTTCAGGGGCTGTGTGAGGAAGCCCTTTGTAAGTGGCAAAGAACTGTGGACATGTGGAGTTGCAGTGTTTCTGGTTTTTGATGAGAAGAAACTGCATTGGCCAAATTTATCAAGACATGCCATATCCTGAAAGTTCTTTTTTGGGGTAGTATGTAACAACAACTCATTTATATGTCATTTACCTCTTCCTCATGAAAGCAAAATCAAGAATATTAAGCCAAGCATGGCAGCACATGCCTGTAATGCCAGCACTAGATCGGCAGAGGCCGGAGGAGCTCTGAGTTTGAGGCCAGCCTGGTCTGAAGACTGTGTTTAGGACAGACAGAGGTACACAGTGAAACTGTCTCAAAACACTAAGAACAAATACAACAACAACAACAACAAGAAACAACAAAATATGTAAAAGTTCCTGTTTCCATATTTGAAGGTGTTCCTAGTGAATATACTGTAATTTTAGTATCACAGTGTTCAGTTCTAAGTCTCTCAGTATGCGTCAACAATAAAAACAAGGCTAGTGATAACATGAAAGCATTTTCTTCACAATGAACAAAAGTTCTCTGCTTCTATGAATTTAGGGATGGTGGAATCTGGAGATGGACCCAGCGCTGTTCCTGAAGGGCTCTTACAGACGTCCATTGCCTTGGGAAAGTCAATTACCCTTTCTGAAACCTGTTTTCCTCATAGATGATGAAAAAGCAGTCATTTTTAAAATCCCTTTAAGGCCTAAAATTTCTATGGTTTTTATGCCTTGGCCCCCGTTTTTGAAATTATGTTGTTTCATTTTCTTGAAAAGTTCTTGAGCTAAAAGAAACTATATTTCTGAAGTAAAATGATGTAGAGTGAGACTTTTTTCATCATCTGGGATGTTAGCTCTGTTGAGAACAAGGATTGGGAGGTATCTCTCACTTTAAAGGGCCCAGAGCTCCTAGCGAACATACTGAAAGAAGACAGCAACCATCTGCACCCTCAACACAATCAGTATCCCTAGAGTAGGCACTAGCTTTGGAGCATGGCACTGGTGACTTAAGATTTAGATCAAGTGTGGTGGCTAATGCTGAAACCCACAACTGGTCAAAGTGAAGAGAACATGAATGAAGGGTGCTCAGTCAGAAATGGGACATTTCTATTACACTCTTCTTCCCAGAACTCAGGAAGACAGAGCAGAAAAATAAGGAGCCAGAGATCAGGAAGGACTAGGAAAAACTGTCTTCTGGATATGACAGGACTACTTTACTCATGAACTCACACTGTGGTTGCCTGCTGAAGACCTAAAGAACACCAAACTAATAAGTATCCCAGTCTGGGAAGGAGAGGCACTCATGAGCCCCCACTCCTAGCTGAGACACTATTGCAGTTGGTGGCCTCTTGGTCAGAGAGAGGTAGTTTTCTTTAAGAGAATGGTCCCTGGTGAGCTGACCACACTCTGGTGGGTAGCCCCAAGTTCTTAAGTATATGAGCAGAACATATTGTACTCTCTGGGTTATTTAAAAAAAAGAAAGATAAAGGTGGTGGAGGAAGGAGGTGAGACACGGGTTAGGGGGAAGTTAGGAGGAAGAGTTAGGGAGGTAAAGATGATCAAAATACATAAGTTGTATATGTAAAATTCTCAAAGACTTAATAAAATAGTTTATGTAATGAAAAGAAGAGGTAATCTGAAAGGTCTTCAGACTGGAAGTGGGAGGACTATTCTGTCAGTGTCCTTCCCCAAACCAAGTCATTTGGGACTCAAGAGAAAGAAAGATTGAGGGGGCTGATGGTATTTGAAGGGCCTTTCCCTATGCAACTGGAATTTAGTGTGTGTGGAGCTGTGGGTGGACTCCAATGTAGCCACCAGCAGCTATGGGTTCCTGGGTCCCTGGAAAGCTGGGGATGGATGGGAAGGATGGTGAGAGAAATAAAAAGCCAAGACAAAGTTCTCTGATCAAGGCTCAATGTTTACTTTTTGAATCTGAACTTAAAGGGGGGAACCAATCCCCCACTATGCCAGGATCTTGCGGCTTGTCAGGATCTCTTCAGGACAAGTTCAGGCTGCTCAGCAGGTAGTAGCATCTTGCAGGAAGCTGCAGATGTGGCAGACAATAGACTTTTCCTAGGTTGGAGGACTCCACCCTAGGTGGGCTAGCCACCCGGCTGTGGCAAAAACAAGATCTGATTCAGCCCACTCAAGGCTGGGGGAGGCTCCAGGATTGAGGAATCTCATGGACTATATCTCCATGGAACATAAAAATCCTGAGAAAGATTCTCTTAAGATTTACATGAAATTGATTACTATTGTCTATTCTTCCCTAGAACTGGGGGCTGGTGACCAGCTGTGGCCAGGCCCAGTGGTGGAGTAAAAAGACAGAATAAAACAGTTGCACTCATCTATACTGATACTGTGGTCTGAAAAGGATTAATGTGATTTCTGTAGATAGGGGGTCCTTCAGGAAGGTCCTGGGCTAGGGTCACCATACAAGAAGGGCTGTAACAGGGCAGCAGTTTGGCAGATGAGATATGAGGTGAACAGCCCAGGTAGCCAATGAGAAGTACAGTGGCACCCATGACCTGAATATCTTCTCTTCATCTTGTCCTTTCCCTGTGCCTGGATCCTAGGATATGCAGAAACAGAAAAGGTGGTCGCCTAGAGGGGTTCTGGACCTCCTTTTTCTATAGGTACTTGTTATTTTGTCTGTGTGTTTATAGCCGAGGAAACAGAGGCAGCAACAAAATGAGTAAATATCACTTCTTCACTAGATATGGAGATGCCCCTCTTTGTTGGTGGGCTCTACAGGTGAGGACTCAACAAGTTGAAATATCAAGCCTTCAGAAAAGCATCCCATCGGTACTGAGCACTTTTTGCACCCCTATTCTCTGAACAGTACAGCACAACAATTTACTCAGCATTTATGCTATATTAGGTGCTCCAAGTGATCAGGAGATTGTCTGAAGTCTGGCCTACCAGGTTGCTCAGTGGTTCAATCCATGGTTTTCCAAACAAGACCACCACAGTTCCAATTTTTGAATGCATAGAAATGCTAGACAGGATTGATAACCCATATATATTTCCAACATGGGAAAGCAGAGACAGGAGGTACCAGGATCAAGTAGGCTCAGCACCCAGGCTCAGCACACTGGGTTTGACTGAGAAAAAATGTGATGGAGAGGCAATCGAGAAAGATTCTGAGGATCAACCACAGCTCTCTATATACATGTGGACACCGACATGCACTCACACACATCTAAACACAGAAGCATACATACACGTACACCAGACAAATAAAATATATATGTAAAAAAAAAGAACAACAACTACATTATGTCATTTTATCTAAGGGACTCCAGCATCTGTGGATTTGAGTCTTCTCAGAACATCCTTGTCCCTCTCTCCTGTATGTACCAAGAGATGATGTCATATACAATGGGAGGGCAGTTTGTGGTAAGGTAATGAGAAAAATTTAACTATAGATTGTGATGTGTTTCAACCATGAAATTGATAGGGTATTTCCTAAAGAAACCATGTAAAAAGGAACCTACACTTTTCAAAAAAAATGACTTGATAAAATTTTGTCCCTGAAAAATCATGGCCTTTGAAAGCAAGACAGACCTGGGTTAAATTCCCAGGCCTCCCATTTGTCACCCGGGGCAAATAAGATGCATGAGATTATCTGGAGCCGTACACTGTGGCATGACTAAAGGACAGTCAGTAAATTCCTAATTTCTTCTTATTACTCTTGGTCTTAAATACAAATTTATCTGATTTTTATCATTCTTGTTATATATAGTTTTTAAAATATGCATAAAATGCATATACATTTTACTTAATTGGGTTTTTAATAAAAAATATATAATTCCATATAAATTAAAGAGGAGTATAAATTATGTTACTATGTCCAGTCCCACTATCCTAATAGATCCATCATTAGCATTTTGCGGGGACATTTTAGTGGAGGACTCTTTCTCATACTTTCTCTTCACTTGGACAGCATCTTTTCTTCATTACTCTGAAAATTGCCTTTGCTTCGTTGGAGGCAACTTTCGTTGCCAGAATGGGTGTGGTGAGTGGTGTTAGGGGACTTTAATAATGTATTGTCAATTTCCATTCCAAGGCAAAACTCTGGTCTTCTAAATAATTTCTTTCCCTCTGGGCAGCTGGCTTTGCAAGTGGGACAAGAAAGAGAGCTACTTGCTGGACTGGAGACTGTTCATGATGTCACCTTGAGAGCTCTTCATGTTCAGGACGAGTGCAGTGTTTGGGTCAGTAGAAAGTCACATGTCAGAAACTGTCAGCTTTTCTCCCCCATCACTCCTTATTACATACGGGTGTTTGCCAAGTTCCCAACATCTTTATCTCCCAGAGGCTGGGTCCCAGGCAGGTTTGCTTTCTTCTTCTCTTTCTGTTTCCAAATCCATCCTTCTTTGCTAATGTCTTCTAAAGAAGTGTTGTTTGGTGAGTTTCAGAATTGTTGGTCTCAGCCAAAATTTTACAACCCTGAATTATAATATTGATGACATCAGAATCAATGAGATAGAAAAAAAAATCTACACCTGCATTTGATTTAGAATAAAATACAGTGAGATCTTAGTCATGGAAGCTGGCGTGTTATATTCCAAAGATCATCAAAAGCCACCATCCCCTTTGGTTTTTTGCACAGATTGGGACTTGATGTCTATGAAATGATGTCTTCTGGTTTCCCGTGTTAGAACAATAATGACAACAGTATTATGCATGCATCTGCTGGACCAAATTCTATTTGGAGAATTTCCTACACATTTAGTTTTATTCGATCCTTGCAATAATCATTTCTGGGTGAAGAAAATGATGGCCATGCATGTTAGCTGACTTTGGAAAGTATCACCTTTGTAGTGGCAAAGTTGAATTTTAACCTAGAACCATCCTCCTCTGGATCTTGTGTTCTAATCTGACCTTAGTTTTATCAAGTAAAAGAAAATGTCCTCAAGCCAAATAACCCAATATTAAAAAAAAAAAAAGAAAAAGAAAATGTCCTGATCATATGTCATGCAGGGAGATGGCAATCATTCTGGGCTTCCCAAATCCTTAATCCAAGGGTATCGTGAACTTTCTTCCAGAACATGGTTGAGTAAGCATGTTGTCTAAGGAAGGATGCAGGTGTAGTCAATATGTTTCATGTAGCCTATTGAGAGACAATCAATTGTAAAGGCAATGAAGTGTTTTGTATGGTACAACTATGTGTGGTGGTTTGAATAAGAAAGATACCTTGCGTTCACTTGGTCCCCAGTGGATGTTGCTATCTGGGGAGGTTCTGGAACCATCAGGAGGTAGAGCCTTGCCAGAGACTTGTCACTTGGATGGGCTTTGAGGGTTTTTAATACCTCATCACTTCCTGTTCTCTTTCTCTCTGCTTTCTGCATGGATGAAATATGATCAGCTAGACTCATGCTTCTGCCATCATGTGTGCCTCTTGCTGTGACCCATCCAGCAGGTCCAGTTATTTAAGGGTCTCAAGGGGACCTTCTCCTAAGAACCAAATGGGGGGGATAGAGAGAGACAAGGACCAAGTGCAGGAACGACACAGAAACATTCTGAGTGGCATCAAGGTCCCACTGTATTAGCCAGGCCCAAGGTTTAAATGCACAAGCAAAAGGGGAAGTACTTCTCAGCAGGAGGAATGGGGCAGTGGAAATGCACCTCAGCAGGAGGGATGGGGCAGCTGAAATGCACCTCTGCAGGAGGGATGGGGCAGCAGAAAAAGAGGAAATACTTCTCAGCAGGAGGGATGGGGCACTGGAAATTTTTCTTTTGGAGACTACAGGGGGTGGGGGGAGCAGGAACTTGGAGGTATCAGGTACATCTTGAGGTCAGGACAACCAGCACTGATTTAGGGCTGGAACAATCTGTGGTTGTTCTTGGAGCGGTGCATCAGTGGCCCACTTTTGACCCCCTTTTCTTCTCGGGGTGGGGGGGGAGAGGCCCAATTCAGAGATCAGGACAATTGTGTTGTCTTAATAGCTCCCAACATTGCTGTGTCTTCCTTGCCTTAATGGACTGTTCTTCAAGAACTGCAAGCCAAAATAAACCCTTTCTCCTCTAAGCTGCTTTGGGTCAGGTTGTTTTATGACAGCAACCAAAAAAGTGTCTAGTGCATCACATCATCTTAGCATTCTTCTCTGATTTCTTTGAAGGAATTTGAGCATCTATTCAAAAATTGGGACTTGAAAATTTTCAATATTCAAAAGTAAAAGAGACACAAGAAGTCTTTAATGTTTATTTTGTTTTTCTCTTTAAGTCCTTCATTCCAATTCTTTGCTCCACTTCTTCGAAATGTGTCACAGATCATCTGTTTGGAACTCACTGGCGAAGGGGATTTCTGCTTCACATGACAGAGATGAGGTATCAGATATGTAAATGCACAACTAGAGTAGAATGCCCACGCTGCTTTAAAAGTGCTATGTGCCAGTTAATACAGAAGCATGGAGGAGGGGCCTGATTTGGAGGGAGAGGACATTTAACTAGGTACAAGGGAAAATGACATTTGGTTTGCTCTTGACAGAAAGAAATAAGTCTGGCAGTTAAGGAACAGCACAGGAGAAGATAAAAGGGAGGAAACCATCCAGGTTGCTAGCAAGCATGTCAAGCTTCATATATGTCTTCATGTGTTGAGGATGTGGGTAAAGGATACTGACAGAGGGTCAGATCCAAGACTGGAAATGTATACCCCATGATAAGGACTATGAATTTTATGTCGAAGACAAAGGAAGTCATTGAGGAATTTTCAGAGTCTGATAGGAGACTATGAGGAGGGGCCCATTAATGAAGACACACAGAAATCAATACCATTACTATTTTGCAGTTTTGGTTAACAGGATTTGTTGACAACTTGGATGTGGTATTGATAGAGGTTGGAAGATGTAGAGGATAAAGCCCCTGGTTTCTACCACAGGCATCTTGTACATGAGGTAAAGATAGGGGAAAGAAGACAAGGTTTAGTCTTATCCCTGAAAAATTCTCCTTGTAAAATCCCAGCACTTGGGAGGCAGAGGCTTGCAGATGAATCTGTGTGACTTTGAGGCCAGCCTACTCTACACATTTAAGTTCCAGGCCAGTCGGGGCTGTATAATGAGACCATGTTGAGAAACAAAATCTTGAATTAACCTTCAAAAAGCATCCTTCAGATTGGCCCTAGTCTCCTCAGTCATTGCTCCAGCATGAGATTATAGATGCGCTAAATTTCAAGTAAGTAAAAAAACACTGATAAACTGCTTATTATACCAAATGTCTGCTCCCTCTCCCCCTCCCCCTCCTCCTCTCCCTCTTTCACTCTCCCCCTTCCTTCCTTCCTCCCTCCCTCTTATTCTCCTTTCTCTCCTCCTATATTTGCCCCAGAGCTCCTAACATTACAAAAAGCCAATGTTCCTTTCCTGTGGCATTGTTAGAACCTGAAGATAGTCTCAATATCTGAAATGTTAAAAATAAATAAATAAATAAATAAAGATTCTTTAAATTCACACACTGAAAGGAACTAGATGGGTTGTGAGAAACTGAGCCCCACCCTCTTCTTCTGAGTCCCACCCTCTTCTTGCATCCCGGTTCTTTTTATTCCGGTATGATATGCATTTTGCTGTTCATTGCTGTACGTCATGGGTTTTGCCATACTTTGCAGCATAATGACAAGGAAACTGACTGCAGCTCTGTTCCCAGCACAATACTCCCTGCTTCACAAAAGCCCTTGGGATAAGAGAATCAAATATAGAATTTGCTGAAGGGCACAAACATTGGCAGTGCTCAGCTATCCAAATCCAACCAAATGACATTTGGGGAGATGTGGGATGTCACAGATGCCACTCAGCTTTCACAACAATTGCTAGTGCTTTTCCACTTTTCTATCCTTTTTCTTTTTTTCCCCCAAATGGAACCCATATTTGACTCAATCAGTTACTAACTTTCACTGAAGGAAGAGACAGGGGAGATAAAGTGGCTTTGTGCAGATGACATGGCTTGTCGAGGTGATGACCACTACTGTCTTTGTCCATGGAGTTCTTGCTTACGAAATCAGTGCAGCTTCAAGCTGCATGTCTCCTGCTTCCTATAAACACTAGTGTTTCTCAAGATCACTTGCATCTGGGGAGGGGGGTGGATCAAGAAGGAGTAAAGTCCTTTTAGGACTTTAGGGGACCCTACTCTTCCTCCTCCTATTAAGGTGTGGCAATATTCACAGCTGTTGTTATGCACCTGCATACCTCTGCACTGCTCAACAGTTAGAGTAGCCATCAGCCAAGGTAATGGCTAACCTCAAAATGGTGACAGGTAATCATGCCATGTCTGATTGGGAAAATCACAGACTCATGCATTAGCATTGTAATTCTAAGTCTGGGCTAAGGTAACAGGTCATGGGAAAACCAAGTACCCAAATTAAGCCATAAGTAATCTACACACATCCCCAAATGTCTTTGTCAAGGAAGTTATCCTGTGGACTGTTGGAAAGCTCAGGACAGGAAACCACGCCCTATGCAGATAAAGCTTCAAGCAATACCAGGCACCTACCAGCTGGAACCCAAGGCAGCTTAACAAAGTTTCATTCTGTATCCAGCATATAGGTAACTCCTGTTATGTAGTGACAATCCCCTACCTCTGTCACACAGCATAGGCCACATATTGATGGAATCTATTTCCTTATAGGGCAGGGCCTCCTCTTCCCTCAAAATCCTTCAAGAGTTGTGGTGTCTCACAGTGTCCCCAAGGCCTGAAACTCTCTGATCCCAGAGTCCTGCTGGCAGGCTGGTAGGATTCTCCTTACCATCCTTTAAGTTGGTCAACACATATTGCTAAAGCTTTCATATACTTTAGTCTGTATCTTAATTCTTTTTACAACCAGAATATCATTCTCAACATCTACTGAAGTTAACTATTTCTCAACAAAAGAATTCCTGTCCTACCACTTGAGAATGAACATTCAAGAACAGACACAGACATAAGGAGCCAGCATGATCATTTACAGCCGGGTGAAATCATTTGTTTTAAAAGGAAAATTTCATGATAATTTTCAGAAGAATGAAGGTTAGGTAAAAAGATAAGGATGGATCAGATTTTCTAAGTACAAGGCCAAGGTTGGATAGAAGGTACTGGGCAGGCCCTACTTTCTCTTAACAAAAAAGACAAATGAGGAAGGAAGAGATGGAGGGAGGGAGGGAGGGAGGGAGGGAGGGAGGGAGGGAGGGAGGGAGAGAAGAAGGGAAGAATAAAAGAAAGAAAAGCAAAAACAAAATAAATGCTATCTTAGGGTTTCTATTCCTGCACAAAACATCATTACCAAGAAGCAAGTTGGTGAGGAAAGGGTTTATCCAGCTTACACATCCACATTGCTGTTCATCACCAATGGAAGTCAGGAGTGGAACTCACACAGGGTAGGAACCTGGAGGCAGGAGCTGATGCAGAGGCCATGGAATGATGTTACTTACTGGCTTGCTTCCCCCTGGCTTGTTCAGCTTGCTTTCTTATAGAACCCAAGACTACCAACCCAGGGATAGCACCACCCACAATGGACCCTCCCATCCTTGATCACTAATTGAGAAAATGCCTTACAGCTGGATCTAATGGAGGCATTTTCTCAAGGGAGGCTCCTTTCTCTGTGATAACTCCAGCTTGTGTCAAGCTGACACACAAAACCAGCCAGTACAAATGCTATGTAAATTTTAAATGCAAGTTAAAGATTCAGGAGGAAACCACTCACCCTGACTGATGAACAGCTGCAATCTGTAGCTTAGGAATGCTTGAAAGTTCTAGAAAGCTAGGCCATCCAAAAGATAATGGAAGAACACTCTTCAAAACACACAAACTGTCACCATCAATTTCTATGCCCCTCCTCTTCCTCCCATAGTCTGCATTAGGTTTGGGGGGGTAAGGCAGTGGGGAGGAGAGCATAGATTACATTTTACTAGGCCTCCCACAAACTGTTTTGGACACATTTCCATTTGATTATCAAAATTCTCCCACATCAAAGATAGTATTCCACCAGTACTTTAGGGACTGGAGAAACAGGAGCCAAGAGAAGCTCAGCGAAGTCGCCCAGGGCCATGAAACTATGTATTAGTGCAGAAATGTGGATCTGGGTCGGTCTGATTCAAAGCCTCACTGTGGAACACCGTGGGTGCCTAGCAAATCCACATTTATTCAGGACTCACATCAATATTAAACAGTCTTCCTCCCCAGCCAGGCCTTTCCCTTGTTGCTGGGTGAGTGACCGTGCTGTTAGTCACCGCGGTGGAAGGAAACCTTTGTGACAGTTAGTGGTCTGTGCTCATGTAGGGGACGGGGAAAATAAAGCGAAGTCGGCTATTTGCATAAATAGAATCCACTCGAATGTCAGCAAGCACACACTAGCAACAAACGTGGAAACAAGCCAAAGGCAGATAACACACCTCTGCTGCCTCATACCCACCCTCGTCCCCAGCCCTGCCAGGGAGCATGTCCTGTCAGATAAGCCCTCGCCAGACAAACATTGTCACTTAACTTCAGCCCATCACTCTGATCCCGATTGGGTCCAGGTTCAGGCTCAACGCCCAATCATGAGCAGAATTTGCTTTGACATGTACCTGGCTGTGATAACCAAGTCCCTGCCTCTACCCCTGCCCCACTTGACCCCACGGCCTCATATGTCACAATGTGACATCCCAGGTGTCAGCTGTGACACTGGATGTGCAGCTCGTGGGGAAAAGATGAACACTGACAGCAAAGGCTTTGATGCCTACTCCACGCCTGGCACCAGGAATGGACTTCTGCCCGAGAGGAATACACCAACTGCACGTCAGAGAGGCTGGGAGAGCACCAGTCGGGCTGGGTGCGGTGGAGTCTGGAATGTCCATTGCTTAACCATCGTTCTCTCCTTGGGTCCTCTCCTAGAAAACTCTGAGTTAGTCACTATGACTTTGACAACAAGCAGCATTTTCCCTGTCTGGAAGATACAACATTACCAAAAAGACTTCGAAAATCAGGAGCCCTTGACCAGTGGTTCTCAAACTGTGGGTAGTGAACCCTTCCCAGATAGGGAGGTTGAACAACTCGTTCACAGGAGTCACATATAAGATATCCTGCATATCAGATATTTACATTACGATTCATAACAGTAGCAAAATTACAGTTAAGAAGTAGCAATGAAAATATTTTTTATAGTTGGGGATCACGACAACATTAGGAACTGTATTTAAGGGTCTCAGCATTAGGAAGGTTGAGAACTACTGCCCTAGACTCAAAGCAGGAAAATTAATCAGAAGCCAACAGTGAGTTTTTGGTGTGTGCAAGCTGAAGTGCTTTGTGTATCTTGCAACAGTTTCTCCTCAGTGGGGAGGGGTGTATTTCAAGACTGTAAGTAGATGCCTGTATTTCCTGCACTTCAGCTTTCTGTTTATTTGCTCATTAGTGTGTGTGTGTGTGTGTGTGTATGTATACATATGCACAGGTGCACAGATGCTACCATGCCCATGTGAAGGTCAGAGGACAACTTTTAGAAGTCATCTCTATCTCTCTCTTTCTATATCTCTGTCTCTGTTTCTCTCTCTCCCTCCCTGCCATTTTGGGTTCCATTGATGTAACTCAGCTCATCAGCCTTGGCACAGTACATACACTTTATCCACTGAGCCGTCTAACCAGCCATCGTTCTCTGGTTGTCTACACCTATTACAGTTGAACTTAAAAGTTAGTCAGAATAAGACATTAACAACAATTCCCTGAATATTCTTGCATCCCCAGAATTACACTTTTTATGAAAAGCAGAATTTTCACAGTTCGAGTAGACAATGCTCTTCTTTGGCATATCTGAAAGGGCTCCTCACTGTGTTTGAACTTTGAGTCCATCGCTTAGTGAAGAAATGCTACTAAAGTATAAGCTCTATGATGCCATGTTAGTCTGACAACTGAAACAGCTGAGTACTAACGGGCAGGTAGTATATACAGGGCAGATACACTGGACAAAGGGATGATTCATGTCCTGATAGTATCAGATCTACTCAGAATGATGCACAGTTTTAAATGTGGCGTAGGAATGTCTTGTTGCACATTTTCAAACTGAAGGGGATCACTGGTAACTAAAACCCTGGCAAGGAAGGACTATAGTACTATAGTATATGATTTTATTGTTACAATAGTGCCAGGTTCACATAGGAACCTGCTTACGACTATATATCCACTAATTAAACCGAACATCCAGGTTGTGGCCCTGGAATTTTGTCTGATAAATGCTATGGCAACCTTTCTGTTCCTTTTATGGCATTCTATCTATCTATCTATCTATCTATCTATCTATCTATCTATCTATCTATCTATGTGTGTGTTCATAAGTTGGTTTTGTTCTCTCACTGTATGTGTCTTTGAGATCCAACTCAGGTTGTCAGGTTTGGCAACAAGTGGCTTCGCCTTATGAGCCATCTTGCTGGCTCCAAATCTTTCTTTTCATGACACTTCTCACCTGGAGCCACAGACTTGGGCACAGAGCACAGAGCACAGACTTGGGCACCTTAGGTACCTTTTCAGTCCCTTGCCTTAATCTCTCCTGACATATCAGGACAAATGCAGAGACAAGTAAGCTCTCCTACTTCCTGAGCCTGCATGGGATGCCCTTCACTGTATTCTATGGGAATTCTAAGAGTATGCAGGTTTCTGGCTGAGCCACACTGGTCATGGGTTCTATGAGGGCAGGGTCTTACCACGATGGTGCTGAGTGACCTGGGGTTGGTGACTGCATGATGGGGTGACGAGTGGAATGGCTACAGGAATCTCCCGTTTATCTTTGTGGGCTGCCAGAAACAATATACATGGCAGTTCCCAGACTTTAGAATTTTAAGGAACTATTTAGGGCTGTCATGTAGTCATCGATGTTACATTTCATCAAGTAATCATATAAAATACCCACTTTGCTATCATTACCGCATTATAAAGAAGACATTTTTATGTACAATAGCAGAGTTTTTCAAGAATAAAAGTTAGTATAGGTTATATATAGATATAAAAGGTTATAGGGCTATCTTTACATAGCTCATCTGTCATCACAAATGCATAAAGATAGATAGCATCAATCACCTGTAAGAGCCTTTATCCCAATGATGCAGTGGTTGGTGGGGAGCCCTGATTAGGATGTAAAGACCTTAGATTAAAAGTTGGGCTACCCAAGACACAAGCTTGAAACCACTACTCAGAAAGTTACAGCCTCTCTGGAGTATTCTGCGGCCTCCTCCACGGGACAGAGTAACAGGACCACCAGAAGGTTGTGAGGATTGAACAAGGTCCTGAGTGCAAAACATAGACAAAGAAATACCAAGCCATTCATCCTTTACATAAGAGGACTGGATGAAATGAGCTGGTGTCCCATTCAATTCTGTTTTCACAGGAAAGTAGCCCAAATCACAAACAAACAAACACACAAACATGCGTTGATAGACATTTCTCTCCTTTCACTTCCCTCTTTGCCTCATCCTCTCTTCTTTTTCCTTCCTTTCTCTTCCCTTCCCTTCTCGAAGCATGGTCTGACAGTAGCCCAGGCTGGCCCCAAACTCAAGGAAATTGTCTAGCCTCAGCCTTCCAAGTGCTGAGAGAGAAAATTCTTCCTTGAAGACAGAATGTCTTTTAACTAGACAGAACCCTACAAGACCTGGGATAGATCAGATTTGGGGTTAAACCCTGGCAAATTCCCTATCCTATCTATCTATCTATCTATCTATCTATCTATCTATCTATCTATCATCTATTCATCCATCCATCCAATCATTCATTCATTCATTCTGCAGTTTTTGTGGATGTTTTCATTTCTCCCCTCCCCCCACCTTTCTTCTGACTCTGAGTCTCATCTGATGGAGATCTTCTGGGAGTGGTAGACCCATACTCCCCCAACTTATTAATGGGCTGTCACCTTTGACTTAAGCTCCCTGGCTCTCCCTTATATGCAAATTGACTTTCACATTAGGTATATAAGCCAGAGATAGTTTAGTCAGAAGAAACATTTTTTTGAAGTTCAAAGTATGATTTGCAAGCACAGCAGGCTCGATGCAGTGAACCCCAGGATGGCTGCAGATGCACCTGCAGCACCTGTTTTGCCCAACTCTTGGCCTTCACCCGATTTCTAGAATCCCAGTTCAACTGTTCCCGAAAAGCACGTTTATAGTTAATTCTGTCAGCCCCAAGAGATTCTGGAAGGCTGACAATTGTGTGAGTAACACTGTGTGTGCGTGTGTGTGTGTGTGTGTGTGTGTGTGTGTGTGTCTGTCTGTCTGTCTGTCTGCCTGTGTCTGTCCCTGTCCCTGTGTGTGTTTCTCTTCAGTGAAGAGTGACAATAACCCATATGCTAAGGAGCCAACAAGGCCCTATAGTGTTGTAAAGGTCATCTTTCCAAAATAAAAGTGCAGCTGACAATGAACATCCACCAAGGGAGGGGCTTTATCAGCTCCCACGGGGAAGGAATGCTGGAGCCAGGCAGATCTCACAGCCTCACCATTATTGTACCCCACACCAATTAACCAGGCAGAGAAAGTCACACCCAGCTCTCATATCCCAGTACTTGGAAATATGTGTCCGGTGGTTCAGGACTGTGTGGGACTTAGATGTGGACAGTGGTTGGGGTTTTATTGAGGCCGACACGGAGGAAGTTTGTAGCTGTCAATCTCAGCTTTTTAATCTGTTCCTCTAAGGCAAGCTTAATGTATATCCAAGAAGTCCATGGTATAGGTTTCTGATCTCTTGTCATTTGTGGGACTCCCTGTTTTTTTTATTATTTGAACATGTAAAATAGAAGCTTTTATTCTGAACCTGAAAGTTTCATTCCTTTCTTATGGACAGCAGAGATAACTTCCATAATAGCGCCCAAAGAGGCATCTGTATAGCAGCTGAATAATCAAAAGGATGAAATGATTCAAATGGCAAGCACCCCATTCATCCCTTTACGTCCTGTTCCCACCTCCTCTGAGGAAGACTTTTTTTAAAAAGACTTCGGGAACCCACTGAAGATGCAGGAATGAAATTTAATAGGGTCTACTCTATGCTTGCTCACCTTGAGGCCAGAAGGGACACCTGCTGTTGGAAAGAATGACAGTTCATATAAAAAGAGAAAGAAACAGCAACAGGGCAAGCATCACCAGACACGCTGTACTGTGCTGACACATCTCCTAGGAGAGTAAGGCCAAGGAGTGGTACCACCCACAGTGGGCTGGGCCTTCTCCAATCAATCACTAACTAAGAAAATACTCTACAGGCTTGCCTACAGCCTGATCTTAAGTGGTGCATTTTCTCAGCTGAGGTTCTCTCCTCTCAGATGACTACAGTTTGTTGCATAAGCATTCATTGGCCCTGAGTTCAGATCTCCAGCACTCATGGAAATCTGGGTGTGGGAACCTGCATCTGTAACTCCACTCTGGGGATGTGGGGCAGGCAGAGACAGACAGATCCCTAGCGCTCACTGTCCAGTCAGTTTTAGTTGAGTCCATGAGCTCTGGATTCAGTGAGAGAGCCTGTCTCAAAAAAACCCAAGGTTGAGGGCAGCTGAGGAAGATGCTCAAGCGTGCCTCGTGGCCTTGACATGTGTGTTCAAGCACATGTGCATGCACATGTGCACACCTACATGGACCAATACACTGACATGAATATGCACACACACATAAATATGTAGTATGTGTAGCTTTTACTGAGGCTGATCCTATAGTCTTTGCCTCGTACACTAGGCAGATTCTCCAGTGAAATAAAACCAATGGATTCCATTGTAGCAAGCATTTGTTATAATGAATTGTTTGAGCCTTTTTCTGCAAGCCTGAGTTTCAAGACACTCAAAGGTATAGTTTCAGTTAGATCTGATGGTGTGAAACTTAAGGAATGGATGATACAAGCTCTCAGCCCATTTAAACCCTAACAGCCAAGGTTTCTTGATGATGCCAATTCCAACACCGGGGCAGAGCAAAATAAGACTTACATCTCAGCTCCAGCTCACAGCAGAGACATTCTGCCCTTCTCGAATCTCCAATGGGTGAGCTGCGACCCACCCATCCTGGAGAAGGCTTTCTGTTTTACCCAGACTACTGCCGAACACATGTCTTTTCTGAAAACCCTCACAGGTGCACTCAGAAATGATGAACCGAATGTATGGGCAGTCTGTAACCTAGCCAAGCTGACATGAGATCATCACAAGAGCCCATCTGTGAGAGAGCCCTAAGGGACCCTGGAGGAGAACACCAGCTAATTGGAGGTTCTGTATAAACGATTTCATTCTGGTTACAGTAAGTTCCGCTCCCCTCCTCCAGTGTCCTCATCCTTTTGACGTGAAAGAAATGTGATTTTCTGGGGTGTTTGTGGTTATGGCTATGTTTTGTGAGTAAGAGAGTACGTGCTGCATCTGTGTTTGAGAAGGACAAAGTGACCAGAACCACCAGGAGGTCACCCATTTTCTGGTTTGCTCCAACCAGTAGCAGCAGCACTGGCTTTTAATCTAGGTCAGAAACCCTGTCTCACTACCTTGATTTCTGGATTCCTGTAGTCATGAGTCAAAAAGACTCCAACAGCACCCATAGCTGGTTGTTCAAGGGGCCTTTCTGTATCTTCTATTGAAGACATCCTTTCTTCCACATCCATTTCATATGGAAATGGTCTTCCACATGAACACAGACTAGCATCATGGGAATAGGGTGTCCAAATCCCTAAAATAGGTCCCTTGGAGTAACAGAAATGGGGCTACTCTGCCCCCTATGCTGTGGTTTTTAATTCATGTACTCTATACATCAAGGACACCGTATCATACAAAGCTATTGCTTTATAACAGTGGTTCTCAGCCTTTACCATGCTGTGACCCTTTAATATAGTTCCTCATTGTTGTGGTGACCCCTAACCACAACATTATTTTTGTTGCTACCTCAAATATGTAATTTTGCTACTGATAGGAATTGTACTGCAAATACCTGTGTTTTCCAGTGGCCTTAGGCAACACCCGTGGAAAGTCGTTTGATCCCCAAAGGGTTGCAACCCACAGACTGAGAATTACTGCTTTATAAAATATGCAGGAGCCTAGAAACAGTGCTCTATTACTGCAAGGTATCATTTCTAAGCTGACGTTGACTTCCAGGACTCCTTTTACCCTTGGCAGTGACATCAGGTGCAAGTACTTGCTCTGGAAACAAGAGAACCTGAGAACACATCCCTATTAACCGAAAAAAAAAAAAGCCCAATCTCAAGGTGATATAGCAGAGAACAATAGAGGAAGACACTGGATGTATATGATATGTGATGCTGGGCTCTGGCCTCCCCAAGTGTGCATAGGCATGCAAGCACACCTGTACACTCATGTGAATGCAACACACACACACACACACACACACACACGGCGAGAAAGAGAGAGAGAGAGAGAGAGAGAGAGAGAGAGAGCCTTTCCCTACTGACTATCTGAATGTGCTAGGAAAAACAAATTCCACAGTTGTTTGCTTGCTGTTAACTCTTCTTTGCTACAATATAACATGAGTTTTGGTCCAATAAAATATCATGTAGAAGCCTTGCCACTTGAAGCCCTCAGAGTGACTATAGCTGAAGACTTACAGGCATGGGATGACAAATTCAAATGTGGACTGTCTGCAGATCCCATTTCATCTGGTTGCTTTTTCTTCCAAGGTAGAAGGGATCTCAGGATGCCAGGTTGCTACCAGCAGCTGTGTTTCCTTCAGGGATGGTACCCCATTGGGATCACCTGAGGGGAGGATGAAGTTTTTCTCTTTGCTCAATGGAAATAAATATGTCATTTTTGCTGAGTGAGGTAAGTGGGCCCTTTATTCCATTGATGTACCCATTGTATCAGCACCCAGACAGCCAACCAAAGAGCAGGCTTCTGGGTTGTTTTGTCTACCTGATTGTTTCGTGCATTGTCTATGGTGGAAACTCTTAGGGAACTGGTTAAGTGATGCTAAGATCTTTACTTTGTGTCTACACACACACACACACATGCATACACACACACATTGCACTCATACACATACATACATGCACTCATACATATACACACATGTGCTCACACATACATATGTGCATATACATACACACACATACACTCACACACACACACATCTTTTCCAGAGCCTGTCTTCGCTTTTTGCTTTTAAGTGTCTTTATTTTCACATTCCCAACAGAGCCAATGCCAAGAAGCAGGTTCTCTGTCCATCTGTCTCTGTGCCTCTTTCTGTCTCTCCATCTCTCTGTCTTTCTTCTCTTCTTCTTCTTCCTCCTCCTCTCTATCCATCTCTTCTTTCCTTTCTCTTCTGTTCACTTCTATTACCACACAAAATAGGAGCTCTGGATTCCTCCGTGCTCTGTTTATTGGGAGGAGTTCCCCTCATCAGTGTGTTGCAGAGCACTAAGCGAGAGCAGTACCAGTGTTAGCCACTTGAGATCTGCAACCATATACAAAGCTCAGCCTTCCCACTCAGCTCATCGTTAGGGATCCTTCAAGTATTCAGATGTATGAGCTAATGGAGACACACTACTGTGGCACTAGGAGAATAAATTGGCTGAGTTACCCAGTCATGCAGCAGACTGTGTCCGGAGAGCCTTTGCTAATCTTGTTTATAACACTCTGCCTTAGAAATTGACAATAGGTCCACCACACAAGTCTACTGTACTTTAAAATTTGGTGATTCTGAATTAACGTAACTTATAATGGAATGTCTGGCCTCATGGTCATTTGGTATCCCTTGGTCAGTCACTCCATCTCTCAGGTTCCTGTGGTAGTTAGTCTTTTTTTCAAGTGGAATACAATTCTCTGGTATGAATGGCATGCTTCTGTTCCAAAAACACTGGGTTTACATTATGACACTTTTGTTGTGGCATACCATAGCCCCACAGAGCATCTTTCCCCACCAGAGGTGCCTATTACATCACAGGGACTGCTGTGTCACATGGTCCAATTTGCAGAGTTCTTTTCATAGTAATTCAAAACCTTTATGCAGCCCTTTATAGTTCTAGGGTTCACTCAAAGCTGCAGTCTTCCATGTTACTCGGTGACAGTCAGAGCAGTATTCCCTGTGGAACCGACTTCCAGGACTCAGGGAAAGTTGTTAGGCATTGCTATTTCTTCCCAGTGGCAGGAAGCAGGATTTGACATAATCAGCTACTATCTTTGGAAGGGAAGCCTTAACACGCCCCAACACCACCACACTTCGGTGCTGTTCTAGGGTTTTGGATATTCATAAATTTCATCTCCTGCCTCTGAAAGTGCATTTATTATATGAAAAATCCCCAGCGTATTTGCTCATGCCCGGTACTTCTTAACACAACTTTATTAATGTCATGGATGAGTGTAACATTCTTTGGAATGGCCAGTCTCAGTCTCTTTAGCCTCCAAGAAACTAAAAAAGTAGAAGAATTCACATGGCTCAGGGCAAGATCACAAATACACATTTTGTCTATGCCATGGGAATACAAACTCTTATCCTTCTTCATACCACAGAAAATAAGTAATTTAGGATGTGAGAGGCGGCCTCGTACACACTGGGGCTGTGTTATATGCCTTTGCAAAGATTCTAAACTCATCACAGCGGTTGCAACTAGGCCTATTATCACTTGCTTGAGCAAAGATTCATGTCTCTGCAGTAGTGTACAACTAGCATTCTCTAGGCACCACACTGGTGAGATAAATGAAAATGTACTGGAAATGGCCACCCTGACATTGCTCAGGTTTGTAAGTAGTGGTTTGTTTGGTTTATTCTAGAATGCCTTTAATTTACTCTTTTGGTAGAGAGGTGGAGGTTGGAGAAAGAAAGGTTTCAGAAGCTTGCACTTGGTCTACTTAGCTACACATAGTAGTTTTTATTCCACCATCCAGGGATCTCTCTTATGATGTGTATCTGGGAAGCCTGTGGATTCACTGTGAAAAAAATGCACACAACGGGCATAGTACGATCCTTCCCTAAGAACAAGACTATGATAACTAACTCTCTGTGTTCCAGATGTGCGTGTCAACATTAGGCGTGTGCTAATCAATCCTTCAAATATTTAAGCCATCTTCTTTCTCCAAGTCGATAGCCATCTGAGTAAATGCCCAAAAACTTTTTTGAACCATCATGGGACATGGTTTCTAATCTCTAAGACATGAAGGGCTTTTCCACTGGAGACCTTTATGATTAGAGTCTAGGAGCTGAGGAATATGTCTTGATTTTTCATTGCAATGATAGTCTTAGCCTCTTGATCATCTATCTTTGATTTATTTGATTATGTACATTGAACAAACTTTTATTGGCTACCCATTTGTCTTGTTTCCTAGGGATGCCACATTTTACTAGCCATCTCCATTGATCTCAGAGAGTGCTTTCCTTTGGCTGAACTCCAACCTTGTCACCCACTATAATTGTACTCTAGATCTGTAAGATACAATTTCCTAGCTTCTAAGGAGACCTCCAGGTGTAAGCAGCTTCCTCTCTCTTGAAATAACTTACTCCCTCTGTTAACATTCAATTCTATGAAAATTCTTTCTTGTGCACCAGAAATATGCTTTCTGGAATTTCTACTCATGTGACGTGCCTTTGTGTCTGGGAAGGGAAGGTACTCTGCCTTGCAAGCCTTTCTCCTTATTTCTGTCACAAAGACTATAGCCTCTTTTATTTGAAAAAATCTCAGAAATGGACTTTAAAATTCACTAAAGAAGTCAGAAGGCTAATTAACCTTGGGTCATCTGGAAGGGAAAGAGAACACATGGTATTGAGATTAGGTAGAATAATAAAACGACAACTGCCAGCCACATAGATAACATCCATGTGTCTACCGTGTGACAGGTCCCATGCAAAACCCTTGACTCAAATGATCCTCACAATGAGCATTCATTTATGCAAGAAATATTTATTAAGCACCTAATTCATTCTAGAAACTGGGGGTACAGCAGTAAAGAATACAAAAAAATCCTGCCCATATAGAGCTTACATTCTAGAAGTAAGAAGATGGGCACAGGCAATAAATAAGATAATCGAGTGCTCTATATAGAATGTTAGGTGTTCAGCATTAAGGAAAATAAGAGCATGAGGAAAGAAAATAGGAAATGGCAAATGTCATTTGCAAGGTTAGAGACCGAGGGAGCCCTAGCTAGTGGGTAACTTGAGTAAGACTGGAAGGAGATCTACAGGTGACCTTATGGACAACTGGGAACTGTTCCAAGGAGAATGAACAATAAGGGCAGAGACCCTGAGGTAGTATTATTATCTCTGTTGTATACATGACTTGCCCAACAGCCCAAGGCTTGAGGATGGAGCCAGGATTCAAACTCGGGCCTGCTTTATTGTAGACCTTGTTATTACCATAGAGATGCCTAGTGACAGAGTGTGACATTAGACAAGGGGGAAATGCCCTATGTCACCAAAGATGGCACAAGATCCTAGAAGAGGGAAGCAACTTGCTCAGATGAACACACATAAATGGTGGCGGCACTGAGACTACCATGTGGTCACTTCTAGTCCCTCATTTCTGTCTGTAGTAGCTAGGCATTTATCTTCTGGCTAGAACTAGTTTCCAAACCAATCAATGGGCCAGGTAAAACAAATTTTGCTGATAAACATTTTAGAGTTCTGTCTTGGCTTAGCTGCACTAAATGATGTCTTTGAGCTCTGTCTTCTCTCACTGGCAGGTCTGGGTTAGTAACGAAGCATAGACTATGGAGTTAGTTAGGTACATCTAAGCCTGAAAATAGGCTCTAGGCTTTTTTATCTATGTGGCCATGGGCAAGTTACTAAATATTTCGGACTCTCAATTTTCATCATTTATTAGAGGATAGGAATTCCTCTTGGAGATGTGGTAGGGATTAGTCAAAAATAATACATGTGCAACCCCTCCCACAGTGACTGACATGTGGGAGATGCAATACCTGCAACCATGTTCTCTCCCCTAGGTGATTAGTTGTCTTGTCACATGCATAACTCTTACTTTGTAAATGCATTACTTCTTTTGAGAGTTGAGAGATTACCTTATATATCTAGCTACTCACCACATTTTATATTATATTGTGGTACACAGTAAATGCTTAAGAGTGATTATTTGATTGCTGGATTAGTGGAGAAGAGAAAGAATAGTGGTTATTGCTTTGGGACTCTGTCGATGTACCAATCATCTGGTTACAACATCTGCTAGCTCCCTGCTCACCAGGCTTGTTTTGTCTGATACAAGTGGCCAGCAGATATCCTCTGACTTCTTCGAAAGTCCATATGCATTCTTCCAGAAGTCAGGCCACGGTTCAGGTAGAAGAAGACTTTTGTTTTCAGTCAAGAGAAGAGAGACAGTAGGTTCTTGTGAGGATCAGTAGGTTCTTGACATATCCTGGAAAGAAGACAAAACTCCAGTTTAATTCGCAATGTTAGCATCTTCCACTCAGATCGTTCATCAGGACTGCTATCAAAGAGTCAAATTGACCAATTTCCATTTTTATTTCTTTTCCCCACCCTCTGGCAAGATCTCAGTGAGCAGCTAACCAGCTGAAAATAGGAAGAGAAGAGAAAGGACTGGACTTCAATGACTCCAGAGATGGCTCATCAGGCACCAAAAATTGAAGTTAGTTTTTCATTCATGTAATGTAGGGAAAAAAAAACTCTCTACTGTAAATATTAGCAAGAGTTTAATGGTGTAACTTGTTTAGAATACCACTGTTTAAGGAAAAAGGTAGCTAATTTTATAGCAGCCTCTTACATTAGATTCTTTAATCCTTATGACCACTCTATGAATTAATTATTATGGTCCATGCCTTAGAGATGAAGACCTACAAATGGAGCCTAAGGACATTAACTTGTTCCAGACTCACAGCTTGTGAGTCTCAAGCCCAGGACACTATCTACACATTCTTGAGTCCAAATTCATTCCTCTGCATCTTGTTTTGTTTGTCTGTTTGATTGTTTGTTGCCTCCATTGCTAAAAGGATGGATGACAAATATTGCCTCCTGATCCTCTTGGAGGTCAGTAAAGGCTGTCAACCAACGGGGACCAAACAAGCAACTATCTCCTTTTCTCTGGTGAAACACGAATAGAGTCCTGTAGTGATGCAAAAACATCACAGAAAACATCCTGATGTTCCCCCAAGAGTTAATAATGCCTCTAAGAATGAATACTTCTCTCTACATAGGCGAGAAGACCATGAAGCCTCACCTCCTGACAAGATGAAGAAAGAGGGGTATTATTTTGCGGCTGAGGGTCAAGGGAAAACAAAGAAAATGTTCAGCACAGTTCGGAAGAAAATCATCAACTGTACCTTCTGAACTGTAACACTGGTCAGGTTGAGCTTAACAAGCTTTAAAGTACTTGTTAAAATAAATCAAACTATTAAACTATTAATTGTGTATGTGTGTACGTCAGAAAGATTCATGGACAGTGAGCACCATTGTATTGGGATGGTAGGATCATAATGACATTTCCCCCCTTTTATGCTATGATTGTATAGTATTTATATTAGCAGATATAACATGATAATTCTGTGACTCTATTGGAGACTCTGTAGATATCCATTTGCCCAGAGCTAGGAGTTCTCTCTCTATCAAATTCCCAATTTTACAGTTGATTAAATTGACACCAGGAAGACAGATGTCTTCTGGGATGGAGGCACTGATGATGCTCCTTCAGTGATAAACTAACAGGAACCACTGGGTCTCATGGACTTAGCATCTTTGCATTTCAAGATGGGTGACTCAACTTTGCCTGGTAGTCATAATGAACATGGAAACAGAACCAGAGTTTTGGGTTATTTTCCTTAGAATAGCTTCTCCAGTAATTTTTTTTCTTTTTTCTCTCATTTTATAGGTGTGGCCGATTTTTAATAATCAGATATCCTTGTAAATATCCTAATTCATTCACCTTTGGAATTTCTTATTTAGCCTAGCCATGCCATTTTTCTTTAGGACAAGCAGTTCACTTCTTTGTACAGGAAGAGAGTGAGGCTTGGAGAAGGAGCTTTCAAGGTTAAAGTTCACAGGCAAGCACACATCATAGGTTACCTAGTTAGAAATACATGCACGTAATCACATGAGTTAAATGGTGTATGATTGAAATGAGCAGGTTGGGAACCTTCCCAGTAGGACTGGTCCATGGGAGAGTACTTCAATATGTCTCCTGATTCTGCTGCATGCCCATGTCTAACAATCCTTGGTCATCTATTTTCATTCCATATACTTTTCCCCACTTACCCACTCCGTAACATCAGCATCCGTACCCCACAACCCAAGCAAGCAAGTAAGTTCTCAATATTACTGCTGCCCTTCATTGTACTATGCAGCAATTTGTTCATTAGAAAGTACTCTAGCCTATGTTACTGGGGACTCTGAATATACTGGGAATATAGAGTTTCCATTCTTAATAGTGAAAGACACTAAACATATATGAAGAGACACATGGATACTATTTTTAAAGAAGCTTATAATTTGCTTGTTTTCTCGTGGTTGAATAAAACTTGAAACCTTCAATGGAGTCTCTAAAGTCAGTAGAGAAAGCAGCCATGAGAATGAAGGGCATGGATCTAGACTTTGCTGGCTCTCCCTTTTGGACTCTCAAGGTGCGTCCCCTAGTGCTGTCTTTGCTTTCACAGAGGGATGGCGAGTGGCTCTCATTCCCAGGCAGCAAGGTTACATAGACTTGGAGGTGCTATGAGAACTTCAAATCTGCTAATTCTTGCCTGTATGGTTTCCAGAAATCAGGCAATATTTCCAGGTCTGAGGTCACATCTTGTCAGAGAAGTGAGTTGAACTACAAACTCTGAGTCCCTGGGGTTTCACAAGGTGGATTAATTTAAGCTCAAGAGAGTACATCATGGCTGCATCTCACAGACTTTAGGAAGCCTAGATCACCTGCGTTGGTGAGATGGAATCGGGACAGGTCAGTGTGAAGCTCTGAGAGTGTTGGAGCTGATGAGAGAAGAGTCAGAGTGCAAGTAGCAGTGTCGCTGCTGTACAGAGACACTGTACAGTCAGAGAGAATGACTTCCCTAACATTCTCTACCTTTGCATCTCTCTACTCAAGCCTGGAGTCCCAGGACACTGAGTCTTTGGTCTAGAGTGAGGCTGTATGTGCAGCTTACCTAGAGAGCAGACAACTTCCTTTGCACCCTTAGCAACACAGCGTTCTGTAGTGGAAAGACTGTTGCTGCATAATGGGCTAGATCTCAGTGGGCATCTACTTGCTTCCTCCTGTACCCCTCCTTTTTCTTTCCTGTTCTCTCCCTCTCCCTCTCCCTCTCCCTCTCCCTCTCCCTCTCCCTCTCCCTCTCCCTCTCCCTCTCCCTCTCCCTCTCCCTCTCCCTCTCCCTCTCCCTCTCCCTCTCCCTCTCTCTCCCCTCTCTTCTCTCCTATCTTCTTAAGGCTTTTCTAGTTACCAGCTGTCTTTTCTATTTGGGGGAGGCTATATTTTAGTACATTAGAGTAGGTTCCAGTCCTCACTTCTCCTCATACTATTAGAAGGATTAGGATCGTGGTGAGGAGAGGAGACAGTTGGCCCAGCTAAAGCTGGGGATCAGAAAGCCAGAAAGCAGCAGTATTTTTACAGACTAGAGCCAGGGAGGGCTATGAGCAGTGATCTTGGAGCAGATGGCTCATAGAACAGTCCACCAAAGCCGCCCCCCCAGGGGTACTGCTGCTAGTCTGAGGGGTTTCTTTTCACAGTGTTCCCATTAACACATTTTCTTGGCTTTCTCTTTATGGCTGTTGGGATGAGCAGTCTTTTTCCATTTCCAAATTGTCCTTATCAGTAATGCAACAATAGCTAATTTAATTAGCTGACCTGAATGGTGGCCAGTTCGGGCTAATTTGGTTTTGATAGTGCTCCCTGGCACATGCAAAGCTGATAAGCATATTTCACTCCAGATGAACAGTGGGGTCTAGGGGCCGGTATATGAATGAGGATAGCTCTCCCAAAGCCCCTCTATTTCCTGGGGGACACAGTGCTTGACCAAAGGCAAGTTATTCTAAAGTCAGTATTCTCCCGCCCCCACCCCCTGCAAGGACCTGTCAAATGTGTCAGCTGAAAGAGATAAAATAGACAACCAGAAAATTGCAAAGGCAAATTGCCCAGGATGAGGGTGATGGGAGCTGGGACAAAAACATTCCCTTTAGCAGAAAGAATGGTTGGCTGGGACGTCTGGATCTCATCCATGGACTGACCATCCCTCGGTCATCCCAATTCTGTAGGCCAGTCACCTGATGTGTCAGGTGATCAGTGGCCACTTCTTCCACAGCTGTGTCTCAGCACATCAGTGCAGTGTAGATAAGGGCTCAAGCACGCACGCACACACACACACACACACACACACACACACACACACACACACACACGCACGCACACCAAGTCAGTGGAGGATGCTGTGACAATGAGCTGATTACCCTGAGAGTATTCATTCTCCTGATTCGCCGGTTCTCCTTGATAGGAACTAAACACCATTACTCCTTGTGTCTCTAGGTCCTAATAGGATGTGTATGCACGAAAAGTACGTAACATGTTAGGTGACTGAATGATACAGGAAAGGGAGTATGGAAGCACACAGTTTCAGGATAGTTTCAGGCAACACGCAACTGAATATCATGAAACTAATTCCTTTTCAGGTCAATATTTCAACCCTCTCATCCTTGGAGGGAAAAGTTACCAGAAAACCACAATTGTTTTGTATCCCCAGTGAGACTCCATTGCAGAGAACTAAGTTTTCATTGATGTATGATTATCAATTGGAGATAGCTTCTAGGTTAGGGATGGAGTATGGGGCCACTTCTCCTTTCAACTCCAAGACCCCATCTGGCATAATCCATGCAGGTCCTGGCTATGCTACTCCAGTCTTTGTGAGTTCATATGTGCACTGGTCCTCTGTGTTTAGAGGGCCTTGTTTCCTTGGAGTCCCCCATCCCCTCTGGCTCTTACCATCTTAGCCTTAGATAGGCAACACAAAATAAACTCAATGACATCTTTGGAAGTTCCTGGTCTCATTAATATGTTGTCAGGAATTTTTTTTTTAATCTTACATGTATGTCCTACATGGCTCTTGGCTTTGTGTTTTTCAGTGTGTATGAATGGCAGTGTCTCTGCATTTAGATGTGTCGCTTGTGCTTTTCTTTGGATCTTTTTCTTCTGTTTGCTTGTTTTGTGCTATTTTGGGTTTTGTTTTATCTTATTTTTATTATTATTCTTTAGATGCCTTTTTGTTCTCTAAGAGTTATAGAAAGGGTGTGGATTGGATAGGACAGAAGGAGTGGAGGACCTTTATAAAATATATTCTGATTAAGGAAACATAATCAGAATATATTTTATAAAGGAATCTATTTTCATTTAAAAAATAGGAGAAAAGACTCAGTTGTTCCGTGAGACATATTTTTTAGCATTGCAAAATCTCTTTGTCCCACTGTAATTTCTGTCTATCATCCCCCAGCCATGTTCTTTCTAGATAAAGGGCCACACCTTTTGCTTAGAAGGGCTTTCCCCATTTTGGAATGGCACTTCAACAGCACACAAATGAACATGCACGTAATCACATGGGTTAAATGGTGTATGATTGAAATGAGCAGGTTGGAAACCTTCCCAGTAGGACTGGTCCATGGGAGAGTACTTCAATATGTCTCCTGATTCTGCTGCGTGCCCGTGTCTAACAATCTTTGGTCATCTATTTTCATTCCACATACTCTTTCCCACTTACCCACTCCGTGACATCGGCATTCTATGTGCTGAAAATACAGAGGTCTTTGTCTTCTACCCTGAACTCCCTAACTCAGTTGTGCAGAAATGTAACGGACTGTTGGAGTTTTCCACCTGGATCTTCCATTACATCCTAAGCCAAGACACCAAAAACCGTCCTTATTACCTGTTTACAGAAATCTATTTGTCTTAATTCCCTGCTTTTGTGAACAACCCAACCCAACCCAACCTGCCTCTCTTCACTCCTGCTTTAAACAATCACCTAGTCTATTGATTTTTGTCTTCCAAATGTCTTTTAAATCCAGGTCATTCTTAATATCAAAATGACTTTATTTATATCTTTCATCCCCTATCCCTCCCATCAAAACAGGAATTTCTCAAAGTCTGAGCTGTCTCAATGTCAGACAAATAGGAGGCACTCTGTTTTCTGAAGTGAATTAACATTTCCCTCCCACTGTCCCATCGAATTCTAAATCTTTAGTGAATACCAAGTACTTGGCTGAATACAAAGATGTAGATGGGTTTTCTTACTCTAGTGTATATCAATTTATTTTTTAGTAGTGAAACCAAATGCCTTCCGTGTATAGATCGTATGCTATGCGGTTTACCTAGTTCATTGATGACAGCCAAACAGAAAAACAAAACAATCAAGACTCTGACAGGTTATGAAACTTTTCCCTTCTTACACAGATCATAAGTGATAGAAGTTGAATTTGGAGTCTGGGTTGGGTGCAATGTAAACACTATGTAAGATAGATATATTCAAAGTCCTTATCTCTGTAAATAAAACAAAGAAAAAGCAAAGCACCCAGATGAATCTCAAAATAATTACACCAAGTGCAAGAAGCCAGATGAGGCAGATTGCATGCCGTGAGATTCCTCATACACAAAACTCTAGAAAATGCAAGCTAGACGTGGTGATGGAACTAGGTCAATGGTTGCCTAGGGAAAAAGGACAAGGTGGAAAGACTGGATTGTAAGCAAGGAGAGTTTGGTTAAATGTGAACATGTTCAAAACTTATCAAACTGTATCCTTCCAATATACGGTCCAGTGTGTACTTACACCAATAGAGAGACATACATAGACAATTGAGCTACGTTCATATTTCTAAAATCCCACATATTAAACAAAGGGCAATGAATCAAGAGCATCACCCAGGGATGGGTGAAGGTAGAGCCAGTCCCCAAACACCTAGATCTCAGAGTCAACAGGTAGTGGGACAAGATCATCTGACAGCTAAACGTCCCAGGATTGGTGGGCCTACCTGGTTCTCCCCTCCTCTGCCTTGCACTTGAGGGAAATCTGGTGAAGTGCATAACAAACCTTTAAGTGTTTTCATCAAAGAAGCCACACAATGTGAATCAAGGACTGCCCTAAGAGCTGGCATAACATACATAGTCCACTGATGAGGTGTTGCCCTCATGCCTATGCATATAGGAACACCTGCTAAATATTGATAAGGGTTATAGAAGGCCTGAATCAGGGTGTAGTGGGCTGTGGTGTGTGTGTGCATTAAATCTGGCAGGGGTGAGAAGGGACAGTCCTTAGGTGTGGTTCCAGAGAAAGACATAGGTCATCATCACGCAAATGTTCTTTTCTGAAAGGTGCCAGTAGCACCTGGGGGCAGTGACAGATCATTGGGTCTGGTGTCTACTGATTCCCGGGGGCTTTTTCCCTTCTCATACCCTACCAGGAAAACAGAATGCAAGCAGCAGCTCTTGCACTGGGTCGGTCTCTGCCTTTCCACAGCAAATAGCCATGCTTTCTGCTTTATTCCATTCCTCTATTACCTTAATGTGCTGGCCTGGAGGATGAATGAGATAATAAACACGGAGCACTGAGCGAGCACAGAGTCTGGGTCACAGGAGGCGCTCAATAAATGTTAATTCCCTGCCCCCAGCCTGGTATAGATTAGCCCTGACTTCTCAGAAATGCAAATCCCTGCACACTCAGCTCACCTAGGTCTCCTTTCAATATCCCTGCATAGGAGCCTTTTACTACCCCTTAAAGCTGGGCCAGAATCCCTCTCCTCTGCTAATTGTCCCACAGAGACCAGGGGAAGAGAAGGCAGCCACTCCGGAAGAGGCCAAAGCCTCCCAGCAGAAGAGTCTGTGTGTGTGTTATTGAGCTTCATGAGTGTGGGCCTCATTCATCTTCACAGACACTGCTGCGCCATCCATTTTAAATGACATAGAAGTCGACCCGTTTATCAAGATCAGCATACTACTGTATTATTATGATTATTTAGCATTTACATAACACTCTATTTGCAAAGTGCTTAATAATAATTTATTTATTACTTCATCTAACTATGCACTAATGGAAAATTCAAGAGGTTGTTTTGAGTTCACTGACCTCAGCTCTGGAGACACCTCAGGCCATTTTCAATTGCTGCCCAAATGCCTGCCGTAAAATGTTTTAATGAAAAACCATTTGATATATATATATACACACATACACATATATATACACATACAGGTATACACACACACATACAGGTACACACACATACATATATACATACATATACATATATATTTATATAAATGTGTGTTTATGCTTTCCTTTTTTGGCAGTTGTAATGTGTTAAAAATATTTTTACTTTACAATGGGGAAAAATATCCACTACTATTATTAAAAAGTCACTAGAAACATATATTTAGAACTTAAAATTGACCCAAGATTCAGTTCTTATTGTGTAGAAGACATGGAAACCATACATGCATTCTTTGCATCCTGCTTCTAGAAGGGTGTAGACGTGGACAAAAGTGATTCTCAGGTCTATCCCAGGATGCAGGAGGCTGAAGCAGGAAGGTCAAGAGTTTAAAGCCAGCCTGTATACATACTGAGACTCTGCCTCAAAACCAAAACCAAAACCAAAACCAAAACCAAAACCAAAACCAAAACCACAAAAAACAACATAAAACCAAAACAAACAAACAAAAAAACAAATAAATAAGCAGACAGAAAAACCAAACCAAAGGGTTTAGAGTCTTGTGGGTGATTGACAGCCTTGTCAGTTAGCTTTTTTGAGACCCATCTCAGGCAGTGACTGAGCATGGCAGTAGGGTGCAGTGGCTATCTGCCCACGGTGGGGTTCAATTAAACAGGGATTTTGTTGCAGAGCTGTCTTGGATTGGCAGAGACTTTCTGGGGCCTCCATTTCTATCTGACAGCTTTCCTGCCCACTCACGTCCTTTTCCTCCACAGTTATAAAGACCTCCGCACATTTTGCAGTCCTGGCTTAACCTCAGATATAGCCTGCTTCCCCAGCTGCCAGGCTTCCCCAACCCCATGCTGAAGCTAAGCCTTGCTCTGTTAGACACGTCTGTAGATCGGATGGGAGGTGGCTTGGATGCTTTCAAAGATCTTTCCCCTCCTTTATTCTATGGGAGGAGATTCACTATTCTGGATCTTTCGCCTCCGTAGAAAAAGGTTTTATTAACACCCTGAAAAACCTGCTCTTAAAAAAAGGCAATTTGGGGCAGGGGAGAGAGTTTATTTTAGCGTGTATTTCAAGGGTACAGTCCATCATGAAAGGTCATGGAAGCATGATCTTAAGCATGTAGGTAGTCACACGGCCCCCTCAGCCCAGAGGATACAGATGGTCAAATGGAACCCTCAGCCAAGAAGCAGAGAGTGGCGATGTTCAGCGTCCTCCTTTTTATACCATCCAGGACAGAAGCTCACGGAGGAAGGCTCTGCAGGGAAAGCTCATAGCTTCTGATAGCACCATCTCTATATCTACAATGGTCTGCATTGATCTTACTCATGTTAAAAGTTATGAGCACAGACCGACGTGTGAACATTATGAAATAGGAAGGTATATATTTAACATTATATAATATACAATATAATAAAGTAAATAAATGAGGGCATAAATGAACTAGCACGTAGGCACACCTAAAATTCCAGTCAAACAGGGGTGTCCAAAGAGAGAAATGGGGAGGAGAGGTCATGCTGACAGAGGGTGGGAACACAATTACGTTTGAAAAGAGGCTAATTCCTAAGCCAGAGAGCCCCACTATTTACCTATCCAGTTATATACTCAGATGGGAAAGGAAAACGTAAGTGAACTGCTCCAACAGGGAACATCTCTTGAGGTATGCTCAGAATTCTGGGAATGCCAAGGTCCTCGTTAGGGGGTCCTGTTTATCACCAATCGAGGGTTTTGTTTGTTTGTTTGTTTTGTTTTGTTTCTTTTTTTATTTTTCTAAACCATTTCTGGAAGAAATCAGGTCTTTCCTTCTTTTACACCTTTTATCCTTTTTCTTTATCTCACAGTGGTCTCAGGTCAAAGACACCCGTGAGAAAACTATTAAGAAATGTAACTAGTAGTTTGGAAAATGAAGTCTACCAGGAATAAAAGCTAAGCATGGACAAGGGTCCTACATGAGGACGTTGGTGATTGACTCTGAGAGACACGCTCAAACTGGCTGAGAAGTTAAAGCATATTCCCGAGTCTTTTGTGTAAAGTCTTAGAAGGCGTAACTGTCATTAATTAGGGGGAAATGTAGCAAATTTAAGAGAACAATAATGAGATTATCTTGGACTTTTCATCTGCTTTCATCAGCTTTTAGAGGATAGATAACAGAAAAGTGTACCACACCCCTTAAAACAGCAAACCGGTAGAGTTCAGAAGTTGTCTCAGGTAAGAATCTAGGCTTGACTTCAATAATGACTTCAAAGCACGAAGTAGAATAATTTGTGACTTACAGACGTCAGCAGGAATTGACCCAAACAAGACACATCCTATTACCATCACTTACTCCTAGGAAGAAAGATATGACAACAGCACAGAATCCCTGATCCAATTTTTTCAACATAGTGAACAGGATTCCTTTTGCCCTCGATTGGGATAAAAGTGGGTAAGGAGAACAACAATATGCCAATAAAGGGGAAGGAGTCTGCCCTCAGCCTGCAGTTGTCCACAGTGTTTGCCACAGGCACTGGCTCTTACTGGTCCAGTCTATAACAGGGTTGTGCTGACAGCCAACATAGCCTGGTGGCACTGCATGCCATCTTCAGGGTCACACTGTGGGTTCACATCCTGACTCTCCTAAATATATTTGGGTGTCTCTATATACCTTAAAAACAAACTTTTCTGGAGATTTTCACAAATTTATTTTATATGAGATGTGTGTCAGCAGCTCATGGTGATGCATGTCAGGGGGCTAACTCAGAAAGATATCCTGAAGTTCAAAGACAGCCTGGTCTCCACAGAGAGTTCCAGACCATCCGGGATCTGTAGAAAGATTTTTGTCTCAATAAAATGAAAGAAAACAAATAATGAAACAGAACCAGTGTCATGGTGCACACTTTAAAAAATTGGAATGAGATAGCAGGCTACGTACAGTGTAGCATCTGGTCAGAGAAAGAGTCTGGAAATGGTAGCTCTTTATTACACATTAAACGCATTGTCTGAGAGTAATGAGCTAATATGTGGGATGCTTACAATCAGGACCCAGAAAGGTCTCACTAGGCTGGGCTCAAGGAGCAAATCTAATAGGGTGGCCTTTAACAAGGATAAATGTATAAGTAGTGCGATTCGATCTAAACAGCAAGTGGCAGACGCCTGGTGGGGAGATGGGCATTATCAACTGCACACCTGCACAAAGGCTTGGGCGCATCACTGACTCTTTGCTAATTAAGGGTCAATGGTGTGAGAAGTCCACCAAGAAGCAATCGCTACTTAGGCAACATAAGGCCAGCGCTTTATTTGGAACAAAGGAAGAAATAGTAGCCGTGCCCTCTGCCATTCCCTGGGCCTCACAGGTTACCAAGGGTGGTGCTAAATGAGGCTAGGAACAGGAAAATCCAATTGGAGCAAAACAGAAGGAGGTCAGAGAAAAGCCCATGAAGGCTCTAGATCTGTGTTCCCAGACATTCAAACCGCAGTACGTACATACGTGGGGAATAAAATCCCTTGTAGCAAATTTCTAGCTCCTTTTCTGCTTCAAACTGCTCAGGAGAGCAAGAAGGATGGGGTATAAGTTCTAGGAAGGAAGGTTGCTGCTTACTCTACAAAGAACACACCTCCAATCATTAACACTGTCACCAAGTGGGGACACAGTGACTCTCCCAGCACTGGGAAAGCCCAGGGAGAAAGAGGCTGAAGAATCACCTGCAAAGGATGCTGTGTGATAACTATGCTGTTTCCTAGCTCAAGGATCTGTCTGCCTGCCTTAGAAGTCATGGGGAGAAGGTTCGTAGCCCTCTTTAGATCATTTATAGAACCTCACATCCTCTCCTCCCCCATGATGAAGATGAATTGAGTTGGCACATTCTTTGTTCAACATGTATGTAACACTATTGGCTATTGGACCAGGGGGTGGGAACACAAGAGTTGAATAAGAGATGCTGTCTCTGTCCCTGGAAAGGGAGAGCTGGAATGTGACGCATTCTGTTAAATGTATGAAAAGTCCATTCTGTGCTGTGGTGGTGTCGTACAATAGAATGACACATGTGAGTGACAGTATGCTGTTCTTCCCGGGGCCTGTCCCTGCAGCTTGGGGACTGGGGACTCTGTCAGAGACAACAGTCAACGTACCTAGGCTGTACTCCAGGGTCACCAAGGACTCCAAGGGGCTGAGACAACAAAGCCACAGACATTCTGCAAACCCATGCCAAGACCCTGGGAACTGTGTATCTCTGGTCCTGACCTTTCTAAGATCCTATGCCGCCTGGCTATGATGGGGTAGGTGTATGAACTAAAATGTTCTAAAATGAGATTTCCTGGGAGCTGCAAGAAAATACGTTCACTTAGTTCTTGAAAACCCAAATCAGCAGCTGCTGGCGCCTGTATGCACACCTACATTAAACTGCCAAGCTCCTTTACATTTATTTACCCTCCATGTACTGCCTGTTTATTGGGCTAATAAATTGGAGGCAGTAATATCCACTCATCAAAACCCTACCTGTCTTCCAGGGCCTGGCTGTCACCTTACATTCTTGAGACGTCTCCCCAGGTACTCTGCACACAGAGAACATGCTATTCTCTGAACAGATAAAGCATCTACTGTGTATGCCTCTTATTAAGCAATAGGTTGTTACTTCTCTGGATTCTTTTACTTAGCTGGAGTTTCTAGTTCTTAGCTAGGTGAAGTCTTGCCTGATGAGGTCATTAATTCTTGCTTACTGGGGTGGAGCCAAAGCTCATGACTGATGTGAGATTTAGAGGCATGTGAGCCAGTTGCTAAGTAGGGAGTCATATACCTATCTTTGGGTCTTTTAAAGAAAACTGTTAGAGCCAGATAGAGCCAAACTCAGAAAGGCAGTCTGTTTTGCCCTGGCCCGTGGATTCACCCAGTCTCCCTGGAAAGAGCAGAAAGAGGGAGATGGATCCTATGGGTTTTTACATTGAAGACTTGACATCATGGCTTTTAGATTTTTCCATAGTCTAAAGAACACTATAGTTCTGGCCTGGATTTTTGAGACAGTCTCATTATGTAGCCCTAGTTGTCTTGAAATATGCTATCTGTACCAAACAAGCCTTGAAATCACAGAGATCTGACTGCCTCTTCCTCCCATGTGCTAGAGATTACATGTGCATGCCATCTGGCTTGTTCAGAGCATGCAACCAGAGGGGTAAATAGTTGGCGTTTAATAAGAGATGTACACAATAAATGCAGCTGTTCAGAGAATAGCATGTTCTCCATGAATAGAACACCTGGGGAGAGATCTGGAGAATGTAAGGTGACATTCAGGCTCTGGAAGTCAGGTAGAGTTTTGATGAGTGGCGAATACAGAGTCTCTACAACCAAACTCTGATTCTCAGGCCGACCATGTCTTGGCATCTTTATGTTCTGCCAGAGACACAAGAACAGACCTTCAAACTCTCAGCAGCCCAAAAGAACTTTCTCCCCGTCAGTCAGATTCAAACGGAGAGAGTCACTGACTTAGATGAGGAAATGGAGATGTTTGACATAATTGAAATCTATAGCTGCTTTAAAAGTGAAACAACTTACTGTCTACAATTATCCAACTTGGAACATTGTAAGTGGTTCTTAGTGGGACCAAAAGTCTGAATAGACACCCACATCTAACTTCTTAGGGGAAATATCCTGTCTCCAGCTGGGTGTTACTCAGATATAAGCTGCCAGGCTCAGATTATGAGCAAATGTTTGGGTATAAACCATGTCTTCTCTGAGGGCCTCTCTCTAAGTCCAAGCCCTGATGCGGGTTTAAACCTAGCTAGTATTCATGAGAAACCAAAGAGCCCAAGCACAGAGAATTTCTTTACATCACTGACCCCGACCTAGGCATTCCCCACCCTCAGAATGCTAGTTCTTCTGGCCCCTTCCATCATTTGGACAGTGTTGTTTGCAAATCAAACTGGCTCCTAAGGTCACAGAAGTCTAGGTCCTTTCATGGTCTCTTCTGTGTAGAGCTCTGGTGGCTGAGACAAGCATCTAAACTCAGGGGTAGATCCTGACTCAGAGGGGGAAGCTGACATTAGGACAGAAGCCTGCTGCTTGCCTGTGAAGCCTGCCTCTGCCACCTTCCACACTCCCTTCACCCACTAGCAAGATGCGAGCAACACCAGCTGGGTCAGTATCCTTCACTACACCGCTGCCATTTATGGCTGCTCTGAAACCCAAGGCTACACCAAAGGAACAAAGGACATTTCAACATGGACACTGGCTATAAACACAGCCATTTAGAAGTCACCTTGGACTCTGACTCTGCCAGAAACCATTAGCCAAATTCTTAGGCTAGTTCTGTACCGGTCTGGAAATCTCCATTTGGCTGGGAGCTGTTCTATTCTTTCTCTTTCCCCCATTCTCTTCCTACCACACAAAACGCCCGAGACCCACCTGAGACCTAACATTTGTCTGTTTTGAGAATAGATGAGTATTTATTAGAATTAAACAGCTGGGAGCCCCGTGATATTTAGACGGGTATTAGGAGGAATGTATGAGGAGAGGATAATGCTGGGTCTTTTTGTCTGTAAACCAGCCTGGGCTTAGTTACTGAGGGGATTTCTTGGGTCTCCTGTGAGAACCAGATACAGTTAATTTCCTGCAAAAGCTGCGGGCTGGGCCGTGCTGATATTGCAGTGTTATTTAGAATAGAAAGGTCAGGCCTGAGATTGAATAATCATTGACAAGAAATCCACAGGGCAAAGGAAGCAGTTGGTGAGCAGTCACTGACTCATTTCTCTCCCCCCCGCCCGCCCACCTCCCTTCATTCCTGGGTATCTGTTGATTCTGGGGCTTGTTTAATATTCTTTTCGCAACTGTTTGCCAAATTTGTAGCTGGTAGGAGATGTGTGTTGAGACAAAGAGAGGACCGCTTCCGAGCCATCAATGGAGATGGGATGTTCAGTCTTATAGACTGGCTGTATCTATTTTGGGCCATTGGCCTTGGATACCTGTGTATGAATTTTCTGACCATATATGGTGGGTTTTCTTCTTAATAGTTTGAAGCATCCTGTCCCTAAACAGGATGCTTTCTTTGAGTGCATGGTGTCTGAGTTATCCTCCGTGTGGCCCTGTTTAAAGCCTTCCCTGTGTCTGGAGCCACATATCAGCCTTTGAGAAGCACAGAGGAGAATCCCATGAATGGAACACATGTTGTGTGTGAGGCTGGGGTAGTTTATGAATTCTGGCACCCACACAAGCCCCACTTTACTGATCTGGAAGGCATAGAGAAGGTGGATGGCTTGCTCAAGACTTCTCAGTTAATACACAGCAGTGTGAGGGTATGAAAGCTGGGGATCTCTGGGTACTAAGCCCATTGCATGTCTCAAGGATCCCAGTCTCACTGGGGACCTTCTCTGGTGCCAGCCTCTTCCCGTTTATCCAGTCTCCCTAAGAGGTTCCTTGTTCTTATTTCATACAAGAGTTTCTTTCTTGTATTGTATTATTATCATTAGCTAAATAAGATGGCGTAGACTTGTGTCCCATTTGTGAAGAATCTGGACGGGCAAGAGGAATGCTGGCATCCCTTCTGAATTTTAGATGCCACATAGTTTATTTATTTTGAAATTCTTTATTTAATATGAACTGCAACAAGAAGACTGGGAGTCTGAGGCCAGACTGAGATAAACAGCAAGTTCAACTAGCCTGGCTAGCCTGGACTACATAGTAAGACCCCGACACCCCCCCTCCCCCCCAAAAAAACCCAAGTTTGGACATGAGTAGCTCATACCAATAATCCTAGCACCTGGGGATTCAGGCAGGGGGAGTGTCATGTATGTGAAAACAGTCTGGATTACGGAATGAGATTCTATCTCAAAACTCGTGTGCACATATGTGCACACACACACACACACACACACACACACACACAAAGACACAAGTGGATAAAGACAAAGTTAGGTACTGGAATGATTCCTTAAAGCTAGAGGTCATCTTGCTTAATTTGTCAATGGTATAGGTACAAATAATAAAGCAGCCAGCAAATCATCTATCATGAATTGTGAGTTGGCACCTAGGTTATGGTGAAAGTCCTTCTAAGGACCAAGAGTACTGTCAGGTAAGGGCCAGAGCTCGTGATTCTGAGAATAAGGAAAGGTGGAGGGTTATAAGGTCAGGATCAGAATGCTCTGTCTGGGTCTCTTCTAATCTAGGCACAGGTATCGACACGTAATGAGATGACCTCTTTGCACAGTGGCTTTGACACACACTGTCCTGTCTGTTGAGGTTTCATGTCATCAGAGTGTTCTGGCATCTGGTGACACTTCTCATGCTTTACATAACTCCAGACCTGGATTGAAAGGAGGACCCTATATAACAGGTTGGGCCATAGGGAGACCAGATCTTAGACTCATGTCTTCCTTAGCTGACAGAGACAGCGAGCAAAATTAGATTGCCAAGTCATCTGCTTTATACAGATTCAGCTCCTAAACTGAGACGCAGTGTGACGATTCCTGTTACCAAACCAGGTATTTAGTAATGACTACAAACATCGCTGGGAATTAACAGGGGTTTTAATGCAGCCAAAGTGTTTAAAAGCCATGCTCTGGTGGTGCTACCAACCAGGACCTTGGAGTCCCAACCATATGGACTCTCCTTTCTCTGTGCCTTGCATCTGTATCCTAAAGCTACAAACCACAAGGTTGTTCACTGGCTTTGAGAGTTTATCTTTTCCAAGCCTCGAGTTGTTTAGTGCAGGAAGATGGCTGCTAGCCTTTGTCAGTGCAGCTGTGCGTGGGTTAGGGTAGTGAGAGGAAGAGCTGATACACAGAGCAGGAGCCTGTGTGCCCAGGAAGTGGCAGGATTCCCAGAGAGTTAGTGGCTTGAACTCTGAAACGAGACTCTCAGCTCCCCTACTTTTTTACTTTGTGCCTTAGAGAAAGTTGCACAACGTCTCTGAGCTTCAGAGTTCCATTTGTGATGCGTGGTTACAGCACCTACGTAAAGCTGTTGAGAAAATTAAAGACATGGGCATGTGCAAACCCTTAGAACTCCACCTATTTCACCATAAGCACAAAGATGTGGACATGTACTTCTTCGGCCTTGCTAAGCAGTTGCATTTGAAAAAGCACCATTGGAATGCCAAGACCTCTGGTATGCACACAGATTAATTAGGAGGCAACTGGTTTCTGACCTGACTTCTGCAATGAAGAATCAGGCTCCCAAGACCTGGATGTGATTCCACAAACCAACCTTGGAATGAGCTTTTAGTCTGTTTCAGGGCAGCATGAACTGACTCTCTGACTCCAAATAGTTTTATTGCACACCTCTATGAGTCATGCACCTCCATTAGCAGTTTGTTCCATAGTCCCTGTGTCTGGGTTTTATTTCTTGCAGAAATGGAGCTGTGCCACCTGCCCCTTTGGGTTCACACAATGGTTGTGATGCTCCAAAGGAATATGTCAGCACAACTTTTTGAAATGCTTGACACATCTGTGGTACCAATATTCTAACCATGACAAGTGTCACCTCTGTAAGTTGGTGGCCCAGTTGTCAGATGGCAATCCCCCCCACCCCCCACCCCCCACCCCCTCCATTACAGAGTGAGTACAGATGAGAAGGATGACCTGGAGAATACAATCTCTGTGGCGCCATCTGGCATCCTCTTTGCCTTTGATTTATGAGTTGCCCGCCTCTCCCTGTGCGATACCATAAAGGCAGGTTGTGTGACACCTTTACTGTCTGGCACAACTCGAAACAGCATGATCTCATGCATACAGGGACAAGGTGTGGAGGCTCACCTCTGCCCCTCTCCACAGGTTTCTACACTGTGCCTGGCCACATGTACTGGTCAGGAAACCACTGGCCATTCTAGCTGCTCTGGAAAAGGTAGAGATGAGCCAGGGCAGAAACAGGTCAGCCAAGGTCCAGCCAGGTGGGATGTGTCTATACAACCTGTCACGTCCCCTTCTTCCAGTTTGTTCTGGTGCCTGCCATCCCTGAAGTTTATAGGTATCATTACCTGTGAAAAATCTGTTCCATCTCAAGACCGTCCGGGTTGGGGATGGGTGGCAGATTGCAATTTAATGACCAGATTAAAATATGCTAAAGCAAACAAATAAATAAATAAAGATCCCAGCAGCCCGGAGCTCCACAATTCATTCTGTGGGCAAGAGAGGCTGGGGCTCCAGGGACCAGCTCGTAATTCACCCCATCGGCAGGTTTAGTAGGCTGTTACTGTATGACCACAAGGGGAAACAACTCTCTAAGAAAGATTTACACTGACTGCCACTGGAGGCTGAAGGGCTAGGGGCCAGGAGCAGAGGATTTGGGAAACAAACAGGTTCTACACTGACCAGTCCGACAACAGAGGTCCACATTCCCTTCCTCTTCTGAGTTCTCCCTGACCCCTATGTTGTTCACCAGGATTAAATCACTCCTCCTCATGGCAAATGAACCCAAGGTCATAATGCCACTTATTGAAATGGAGGCTCCATTTTCTATCTCTGTGTCTTAACAGACTAGCCTGTTTTCTAAGGGTAGGGAAAGTAGTATTCTTTTGTTCCTCTTAATTTCAGGTATAACTTTGAGCCACTGTTCAATGAGCGAATGCATGAATGAGCACTATGTGTTGGGATCTGTGTGACTCAGGGGGGGAGTTACAGCCCATAAGTATCTAACAGGAACTGGTACTCTTTGGTATCCAAGGAGATGCCAAAATCCAAGACTGCATAAAATGGTATAGTGTTCTCATCATATAACCTGCAAACACCTTATTATGCCTTTAGTTATTGCTGGATAATTCCTACTATGTACTGCAATGTAAAAGTTGGCTGTCATTTTTTATTATTTTTAACTGTGTGTGTGTGTGTGTCTGTCTGTCTGTCTGTGTTTTTGTGGTCAGGGATCTGCACAAGTTTGCAGGTGTCTAAGTAGGTCAGAGGTATCAGACCCCCTGGAGCTGCAATTACAGGCAATTGTGAGTCACCTTGTGTGGATGTCGGGGACTCAGTTCTCTGTGACGAGCAAGACTCACTCTTAACCTTGAAGCTTTCACATCAGTCCCCAAACTGTTGTTCTTGGGCTTTTAGGGACTAATGATCAAAAAGTCTATATCTGTTCAATGTACAAGTAATTTAGAAATAGTTTTGACCCTTTGTTGAGTTCACAGCTATAGAGCCTGCAGGTGTGACAGGCTAGCTGTGCTGCGGGGTAGGCATTCTCATTTAGTGAAGAAAAGGTGGGAAAAGGACATCAAGGCAAGCCTTTGCCTCTTTGGCCTTTGATTTCTCCTGGAACTGTCCTTTGATGTTCCTGGCCTGCAGGTCTACTCCCTGCCAGTTTCTCTCTTGCAGCATAATCCCTGTCCCTGCTGTCCCTCTGCTCAACATTCTCTTTGCTGTCTGTTATTACATATTTAGCTAATTTGACAGTTTGAGCTTCAGAAGGAGTTACTTAAGAAGATGTTGCTGGCCCTCTTGACTAATTCAGTATTCTTTTGTCTCCCATTTTTTAATTGGTTGTTTTATTTATTTACATTTCAACTGTTTTCCCCCTTCCCAGTCTTCCCTCCACAACCCCCCCATCCCCTCCTCACTCCCCCTGACTCTATAAGGGTGCTCCCCCACCTGCCCACCCACTCCTGCCTCAGCAGCCTAGTTTTGTTTTATTATTAAAGAAGCTCATAGGATTCTATCTATCTTACCTATCCATATGAATACCAGGTAGGTGTTATACAGGCATTCTCAATAGATGGTGACCATCATCACAGGAAGAACTACGTAGTGTGTGTATGTGTGTGTGTACCTATGTGTGTACATATGGACATGAGTGTGTGGGTGTACACGAACAGGCATGGAGCCACCGGTCAACTACCCATGTCATTCCTCAGGCTGTTTGTTGTCTACTTTGTGCTCTGATACTGGGTCCGTCACAGGCATAGAACTAGGCTGGCTGGCCAATAAGTCCCGATGGGTCTGTCTGTCTCCACTTCCCCAGTTCTAGGATTATAAGTGTGCAGCATCACATTTTAAATGGTTTCTGAGGCTCAAACTCAGGTCCTGATGCTTGCGTGGTAAGCACTGTACCAAAGACATCATCACAGTCTTAGCCTTCTTTACTTGCCACCCTAGCACTCTGAACGGCACATCTCAATGGAGACCACAGGAAAAGGTCGGTGCTTAGTGGAATGTTACATCTCCATGGGGTCTTCTCATTTCCATTGAAAAGACATCTCTGCAGCTCTCCCCTCCCCTATCCTGACACTCTCTGACCTATCATCTTTGCCCATCGAAATATACATGGTGATTGCAAACACGGAGCTCCATAGAGCTGGAGCCTAGAAAGGCTGGGGACGCTCTCCTCTAGGACCCAGCATGGCTGGGGATCACTGCTGTACGTGAAGGAGAGGGAAGGGTAAGGAGCTCCGAGGTCATCACTCATTTCTACCCCTTGGGGGAACTTTGTTTTCTATTCACATTCAGCAAATGATGCTCTTGTACCACTAACAAATGTCAAGTGTTCTTCCTGGGACTTTGGGGAGACAGAGCATTAGCAGAGGAGGAACAATCCAGCCAAAAAGACAGGAGTTCTATTTAAGGACAGGGAAGCTAAGTAACAAATGTCACCCTGAGACACCAGGGAGACAGCTTTGTATAAACAACCATGAGTGCAGAAAGAAAGAATATACCCACGGAGACCCGTGAGTATCCTGACTGCCTGCTTTCTAGAATATTCCAGAAACCCCCCTCTCATGCTTTGACACAATCCTTAGCTCTCAGCATTACGTTATCTATGGGATAGGGTGCTGCCTGAGATGAGTGTTTGGGGGCCATGTAGGGAATTTGTAGGAGCTGCACAGCAAGGCTAATATATACTTTAAACAGCATTGCTAATAAGAACACTATGGCTCCAGCCCACAGTGGTTTGGCTATGTTATATTTCTTTGTTTGTTTATTCATTGGACAGCGGTGAACCACACTTAGTGGTAAGTGTGGGAGTCATTGTTCAGTCCTCGTCCATTCGAGGTTGGAATTGGGATAAGGTCTTATTCACCTTTTCATTTCCACTGAGAGTAAAGGAAATAAAGCTCAAATTGGGGCGGGCAAGGGATCTCAGTTCACAAGGGAGCAGAGAGATGGTAGGTAATTCCAATAGAGGCCCATCAGTGTTAGATGAACAGGAAAACCAGAATACCGTCAGGCCTCACGAGAAGTCGTCAGACACATTGAGCAGTGAAATCCAGGGAGGGGATCTTGCAGGGAGAGCCTCCTTCTGGGCTAAAGATATTTGTATTTTTCCCCCAAAAGCAAAGTGCTATGTGTGCATGTATTCCCAAGTATACCAATGGTGGGTGTGGCGCATGTGTGTGAGTATACCTGTGTGTGCAGCAGTATACACGTGTGTGCAGCAGACACATGTGTGAGAGCACAAGCCAACTCGAGGTGTCCTTTCTCAGAAACTGTCTACCTCGGTTCTTGAAGCAGTCTTTCATTAGCTTGAGCCTCTCATCAATCCAGTTAGGCAGGATGGCCAACAAACCCCAGGGAGCCACCTGTTTTCATGTCGCCAGCATGGGCATGTGAGCATGTATCACTGTGGCTATTTTTATATGAGTTCTGGGGTTATAATCACATATCACAGACTTGTACAGATAAGCCATCTTCCCAGTCCCTGAAAGGTATATATATATATATATATATATATATATATATATATATATATATTATCATATCAGGAACTCTCTGAGGCCACACCACCATCATCTTTGACCCCAAATACTGTCACCATCTCTTCAGTGGCTCTTTATTTCCAAACTGGCATGCTTGTAGTCTATTTGCAATAGTTGACAGAGTCATACTCTTAAACTTAAATCCCACCACACTATCAGTTCTCTGTTTCCACTTCCCCAAGGCCTACAAACTCATGTTCCTCTCAGGTCTGCCCGCAGTCCACCATTAATTTTCTGACCATAGCACCCATCTTAGTTACTTTATATTGCTGTGACAAGATACCATGATCAAGGCAACTTATGAAAGTAAGAATTTTTTTGGGGGGGTGTGTTTGTGTGTATTACAGTTTCAGAGGATTAATTAAAGTCATAACCTTTATGGTGGGGGACATGATAACAGAGAGGCAGGCATGACACTGGACCAGTACCTGAGAGCTTATGTCTTGCTCCACAGGCAGGAGGCAGAGAGTGCTAGTTGGGAATGGTATGAGCTTTTGAAACCTCAGCATCTATGTCTAGCAACACATCTTCTCCACAAAGGCTCACCCACTAATCCTTCCCAAACAGTTCCACCAGTTAGGGATCAGTTACTCAAACATATGAGGCTATGGGAGGAATTTCTCATGTAAATCACCACATTTTACTCCCTGGCCCCTCATCTGCTATGGCCACCTCATAATGCAAAATACATTTAGTCCAACTTCAAAGGTCCCCATAGTCTTGCAGTCCCAACATGACTTAAAAGTCCAAAGTCCCAAATGAGACTCAAGGCAGTCTCTTAATTGTAACCCCCTGTGATATCAAAAAGCAAATTATATTAGTTCTGTACAATGGCACAGAATATATATTAACAATTTAAAAAAATGGCAGAATGATGAAATGCCAGACTAAAGCAAGATTGAAACCCAGAAGGAAAATTCCAACCTTGTACCCCCATGCCTGTTATTAAAGGGCTCTGGAACAGTCTTAGTTATATTAGTGGGTTGCCTTGGTGTCTTGCAGGATCTGTTTAAAACCACCATCATCCAGTGTTCAGGATGTCCTTGCCTTGGCTCATCACGCTGCCCCGGCCTGCCTTTCTTATCCTTCTGCCTGCTTGTATCACTGGCTTCTTTCTTATATGTTTCCTTTCCCACCATAGTCGAAGCTCCATCGCAACAGAAAATTGAATCAAGTGTTCTAACAGTGTCAGGTCTGTGGCAAGGACAGCTGTGAATGCCGCCGAACACAAAATCATAAATTACTCATGACATTATGAGATCTTTTTGCAACTGTGAACGTGTATGTGTGTGTGAATATGTATGTATGTGTGAATGTATGGATGTAACTGCACATCTACCCATGCACACGGAGACAAAGGTTGATGTTGGGTGTCTTCTTCAATTGCTGTCTGCCTCATACTTTTATCCAGGGTGTTGTTTAACCTGTAACTTACTGATGCGGTAGGATGACTGGGCACTGACCCCAGGGATCTATTTGTCTCCCTCCCTAGTAGCAATACTACAAATAACACCATTGTGCCTGGCTTCTATATACATGGCTTCTTTGGGTAACTGAACTCAGCCTCTAGTGCTTGTTTGACAAGCCCTTTACCAACTGAGCTACTGCCCCATCCTCTCAGTAACCTAAATATTTTAAAGAAATTATACACTTAACCTTTAGAAGTGTGTACGTGGAACTGCTCTTAAAGAACTCTGAGGTCAGACTATGGTAATTGATTTCACGCTTGCTTCATGCTTTCTCTGAACCCCTTGTCTCTCTTAGCACTCCTTTTGCTTTTGGACTGCCAAAGTGCCCAGGTCTCCCTTTAGAGGAATAAGGAAGTCTCTGAGCCTTATTTTAGTACCTCTGAATCTCTCTCATGACTTTTCTTTCTCTCCTTAACACCTCTCCCATAATGCTTTGTTCCTCCATATCCCCCTTCTCCCGTTCTTTCAGTCCTCCTCCTTCTTTCCTCTCTCCTTGCTCTTCCTTCTTCTGCCTGCACTTCATTTCCTCATCTTTCCCATTTTTCTTACGTTCCCCCATTGTCTCCTTTCTTTCTCCCTTCGTTCTCTCTCTCCCTCCTTTCTTTCTGTTGATGGATACCTACTAAGTGACCAATGTGGCACTTTGCTCTGCTTTTCTTTGTAGGAGTCATGTGGTCCCTTGGGGGTCTGCTTATTGATGGAAGATGAGACACTTAAGAGAAATCATGGCAGATCCAAATACAGGGGGAGAGCATGGTGGAGGGAATGGTGAGCCCGAGAAGCATGAGGCCTTCCCAGGACACAGACACCTCCCTGAAGAATCAGCATGGCTGCACTTGAGAGGGTGGTGGTGTGGCAAGGGTTTGACATCATGGCATTGAGAACAAATAAGAAAGGCAAAAAAAGGGAGCTAGATCTGGGCTTTCTGTGGGTGCTAAAAAAAGATAATTCCTGAACTACACTTGTAGTGGTGGGTAGCAAAGGGCCCTGAGAATTCTCCATATTTCTTTTTCATTCATCCTCATATTGTTTTCTTCATCACTCCAGAGCAACACCTGGTTGAAGATGTTTATTGCTGGCGGATTTTAGTGATCTCAGGTCCTGGTGTTTTCCTATCAGCCAGTTGCCAGTCAGCAGAGTTGGAAACGGATGGAAATGAATTCCTCTGTGACTTGGGAGAAGGTGGCATAATTGTATTTGCAGTGTAGAGAGAGTTCAGTTTGGGACCATTCAGCATTATCGTTACTTTGTATTACTTTTGAATATTGTAGATTCTAGTCTCGGATCCTTCCAACTTTCCCTGGCACTTGTTCATTTCAGATATTCTAATCTAGCATTTTCTCTGTCCCTTAATAGATTATTTCAAGCTCTCCAACTGTAAGAATGCTCTTATTTAAACCCAGAGATGTTCTCATAATTTCAACCTAATTCTGTTTCCTCTTAGTTTATGTCTTTGTTAATGGATGTAAGGTTTTAAATTCTTCCTCAAATTTCTCTTGGACAAGTAGAGTTGCATTCATTTTAAGACTTCAGAAGTAACAGTTGACTTTTGTTCTGTCTTCGGCATGCTTTGATCTAATCTTCTATCTTCTGGGAATGGAATGCATCTCTTGGTACATGAGATGTGACTGCTGCAGGCTTGCTCAATGAAGAAGTGCAAGGTAGGTTTATAAGACTGGTGTTTGTCTGACGACCACAATGTCTTAAGCAACAATCCCTGAGGTACCAGCCCAGGGAACTCCAAATCCTCAGCAGAGATACTGCTATTGATAAGGAAAGTCTTGAGTTGGGACTATCGAAATTCAAAATAAAGTAGGAGCATATGAAGAAGCAGAGCAGTAGATCTAAGAATAAAAGATTTGGTTTTATACCACTGAAGGCCAGGGTGCAGCGGTACAACTGTAATAAAGTTGAGTGTGGAGGATGGGTGGTTAATGAAGTGGAATCAGGTGCAGAGGGTCCTGCAGAGTTAGCAGTGTGAACATGAAGGAAATCAGAGCCTCCCGGAGCCTGTACCCCGGCCTGCCCTTAGAAGTTCCTGGAGGCTGGTTCAGATCTGGCTTCCACAGAAGACCTCAATACTTGCTTTGTTTGGAGATGTGATTCCCATGGAGCTGCCGCTCCTCATAGGGACTTGTAAGAAGCTACAGATCCCCAGCCTTTCAGGTAAGGTCGATGGGCCTTGGAGGGTTTGCAAAGCAACCTGAATGCTAGCACTTGGAGAACAGTTTCACCTGAGGGGAGAGTTTACGTTTTGAGATGTTGTGTGTATCTTTTCTCCCTGTAGTGAAATCTCTGCCACCTTAGTAATAAGAAGGCCCAGAAATGAGCAGAAAGAGGAAACAGGGATTCTTATTCTGCAGAGTATACTTTAGTGACTTTGTAGTTTTATACTGGACCAACTCTGCCTGTGCAACTCAGACGCATGACGTCAGTTACTCGCTTGAAGAATATAACATTTTCTTAAAATATAAAAGCTTGACATATTGGTGGGTCAGAATATTTGGTGCTATCATTTGGTTAGAACATATAAGGTTTTGTTGTTGTTGTTGTTGTTTTGTTTACTTCATGTAGTTATTCATGTTGCCTTTTAGACTGTCCAAAGCATGGGTGTGTCAAATGTTTCACTCATGGTAGATTCTCCCAGTTTCTTTGAAAGAAACATAGGATCTATGTAGAAAACGTGAGACCGGCAACTCTTAACAAGGGAATGTTGTCAGCGTTGTAGAAGGGGTGTGCATCCCGGGAACATAGATTTGTTTTCAACATTGCCATCTGGGGGTGTGTATGGGGATGGGAGTGGATGGGTAGATAGTGGTGGAAGGGCATTTCCTGATGCAAAACAATGAAGGCTTCTCTATATCCTATATGCTCACCTACCCTATGGTTAACAGGAGGAAACATTTTAGTGTATTTCTACAAATTCAGGGCTACGAAAGGCCTCTAAAAGGCACACGCTGGGACTAAAAATCAGATTCACCTAGATTTTTCAAGAGGAAATGGGATCAATAATTTAAAAAAGAATTGTAATTTTGTGATCAAAATAGAAGTCACGAGGAAGTCAAGGAGAAATGAGGGAGAACATACCGAGCAGAGAAATGATAGTGGGAATATTTTAGCAGTCAGCTAGAAAGATTGTGAAAAGAGACAGAAGGAGAAAGAGGAGGGCAGAGAGGGGAGGAAGGGGAGGAGAAAGGCACATGTGGGAGGAGGGGAAGAAGGAGAGGCGATAATCATAGCTAATATTTCTTTTCAGGAGAAGCTGGAACGAGGAGGCTATTCTAATTGGTAATAGTTCAAGGATGACAATGTGCTGTGAAATATATTGGAGGAATGGCACTAATAAAGAACGCATCTTTCACCTTTAGTGTTTGACAGGTATTGCTCTGAGTGCTTTTCATGTATTAACTCATTTAATCCTTCCAGGAGCACTATGAGGTAGATGCTGGGTTTAACGATATCTCATTGTGAAGGAAATGGAGACACAGAGAGATTAAACAATCTATCAAAGGCCATAGACCCTCGTGATAAAACGGGAAATGCGCACAGGGTGAAAATCCCTTGTCTGATATGCTCAGGATCAGCTGTGGTTTTGTACTTTGTATTTTTTTTTCAGATTCTGAAATACTTTTTAAAAAATTTAGTACCACGAGATACATTTGGAAGGGGATCAAATTCTACACATATAACCCATTTATGTTTCAGATACATTGTACACTCAACGCCTGTAAATAATCCTGTATACTTTTAGTGCTAAAAGTATACAGTGCTTTAGTACAGGCCCGCTGTGGAGCTTCCCACGGAGGTGTCATATTGATGCTCACAATAGCCAGATCTTCGGGTCAGAGGCACTCCACTTGTATCTCCCATCACTCAGGGCAACTGGATTCCTGGAGGATTCCTGAGTGATGAGTGGCCAGCAGTGCTTTCTTCTAAGAAAAGAACCAGCTTCAGAATGGAGCGGGTCATAAAAGACCAAGGTGGACTTGAAGCTTGCAACTTCCAGCCTTGTCCCTCCCACCTCCGTGTTTATCACCAGTGACCTGTGATTTAGTCATTCATGCCTCTGCAACTGAACCTCCACCACCCCGAACAATGGGGACTGAGCTGATGAACACAGCCACGTGCAGGGGAGGTGCATGCTAACTCTATGAGAACCAAATGTTCTACCTTCGGGTCCCTTCTGCTTAACCCATGCACCTCTCACCTAGCTGCTCATTTATACCCTTTAACGGCAATGGAGGACATAGAGATGGTACCCGAGTCCCATCGCTGTTTCAGCAAATTACCCAATTTAAAGAGGCAATTGCAGCCTAGTTATATCTCCTGATCAGACCTAATGGTTGCATACAAAACCTGTTATGAGGATAGTCTGTGGGATTGAGCCCTATTGAGCCCTAACCCTCTTCCAAATAACTAGCGTCAGCCTTGGTGTGAGTTTTAAGACACCTCCCTGATGCTGGAGTGACGGTTGGGGTAGATAAGCTCTCATTTGGTTTGAGAAGTGGGTTCATGGAAGGTCCTGAATGACAGTGGTGGACCTGGCACTTAAGTGAGGATGATGTGGCTGTTAGATGCTCAGTGAGCAAACACTGTGGAGACCTTACGGGAAGGAATCCAGAATGCACCAAAGCAGCAGGTAGGAAGATGTTGGGGAGTGCAACCAGAGATGGTCTCCTGAGTGACTCAGGAAGGGGGCCTAGGCATTGGCAGAAAATGTGGGTGCACTTGAGAGGAATAACTGAGGAAACCAGAGTGAGACATTCAAGGGGATTAGTGAATTCAACTGTTGTCATTTCTGTGTGAAGGGGAATTGATGTGTTCTCAAGGCATAAGCCTGGAGATGGTTCTCTTTGGAGAGATCCTGATGGAGAAGAAGCGATTGCAGGAATCCTGCTGGGGCATAGGTGGCTGAGTCTGGGAATTTGTATGAGTCTGAGTATTGTGGAATTTGAGGAAGTAAAGCTGAGCAAGACACATTTGATGCAGCAGAAGCTTTGAATGGAGTCAGGATTTGGGTGGGGGAGTTAAAGCTAGAGTTTAGGAAACTATGGTAGGGAAGCAAATGTCTAGGCCCAAGAGCTGAGAGAATGAGCACTATACAAGAGATAGAAGAAAAGGAACCAGGCAAAGGAGGTGGCAAAGGAGGTGGCTAGAGTAAAACAGTTAGGTGAAACAGTTCCAGCTTGCTTCCAAGGAGCAGGGAAGACCAGGAAAGGATTGTTAAGAGCAAATGTCAGGACAGTTTGTTTCTGTGGACATGGAGCAAGCCCTGTCACTCTGGCTTAGGCCCACAATGCTGAGTGAAGGTGAGGCTCTGTGTGTGTGTTTGGGGGTGTGTGCGCAGGGTACATCCCACTGCCCTGCAGTGTATGTAGAGCTTGTGCTCAGCAATTAGCAGCCGATTCTGGCTGAGCCAGGGGGAAGGGCAGAGGGGTCGCAGGCTGGACAGTCTTGCAGAAAAGAAAGAAGCAGAAGTCACAGAGGTATAGTGACCTGAGGTTCGGGTTGCAGGGCTTAACGGGAAATGGAAATTGTGTGAAATTTTAAATATGTGTATGAATGCTGGGGGTGAAAGGGAACCTCAAGTCAGCCCATGGACTGGAGAGGACCCACTTTTACATTGCTGAATTTTTCATAAAGGCATGAATATTTCAAAGGTCGTTCTCTCAGAGAGAAGGTGCAGAATGCTTAGGTCGGGTTGTTTCCCTGAGGATCCAGGAAGCAAAGTGCAAGATTAACCTCTTGTTGGTGGCTTTTTTCTCAACATGACAGGTGATACCAAGCTACTGGTACTGCAAGACTTAAGAAAGTCTTACTTTTACTTTCTACTCTCTCTCTCTCTCTCTCTCTCTCTCTCTCTCTCTCTCTCTCTCTCTCTTGCTTTCTCATCAAACTATCAAAGCGCCACTCAGATCATAGTCAGGTGACACTCTAAGTCCTGGTTACTTCATTTTGCCGTTGGAGCTGGTCTAAGGATACAGTTCCTATGCTTTGCAAGTTGATTTCTAGGGGAGGAAAGGGGGGATACTAGAGGTATTCAAGGTTAGATTAACTGAGCATTGGAGGAAGGAAGGTCCTAGACCCCAGTTGTTGCAGTGGAATATGAACTCAGTTGTGCACAATGAACACAATAGGAATTCAGAGAGGATGGAGCTGCCGATTAATATCCTTTTGGGTTTTAATTTATAAGAGGAGGAAGACTTTATTTTGAACTTTAATTTCTCTCTGGGTACTTATTAATAAAATATTCATCTTTGAATACATGCCGGCACTTCGGGCCTCTTCTGCTCTGAAAGTATGCATGTTGATAACTATTGAGATCCATTAGAAGTTTGGCTGGGTAGTGAGGACTCAGGCAGTGACTTTGACTTAGGGCACGATGAAAATCAAACATTAATGTTTGGTCTACCAGATCTACACAAAGCCATCTGAATTAGGCCTTGACTGGGTTCCAGGAAGACAGGACAGACAGTGGTTCTCCAAAGCAGGAGGCCCTGGCCAGTACTTTTGTCGCAACCATTTGTGACTTTTCTCCCTCCGCCTCCCAGCACTGCTGAAGATTAAGGAAGTCTACCTGGGTGAGAAGCCACAGATTACAACCCGCTAGGCATAGTAAGCCCCTGACGGCACTTTTATGTGGATGTACACAGCTTAAGCTTTTGTGCAGGAGTAACAAAGAAACTCTTGCTCCACAGTGCCTTTCTTCCTCTGGTCTTGTGCTCAGAGGGCAAGTGTAAGCCCAAGCTTTAGGGACTCATTCAGTGGGCAACTCCATAGAACTGAGCCTTGCATCACGTCTTACAAAATGACTCTAAGGCAGAGGCTATATTTTGGCCACCAAAGAGAGATACCATTAATATTTTAGCTGCATTTCTTCTTCCAAGGTGGAAGTTGGTAGAAATGTAGGATATGTAGGAATGTATGCACTGTGAGAGTGAGCATGTCTGACTTCCCAGTTTAGATCTGCTAAGTGGTGTCTGTCGACTCTGTATGCTATGCTGGAAGTCTGCCTTTTATGTGAGGCAAGGTATTTGAGGTGTGGTTCAATCAAGAGTGAAAAGCATCTAAAATGATACTGTTGCTTTTCTAGAAGAGGCCTGGGGGAATCCATGACGAAGGTGCTGTCCATAAGCAGCCCCTATAAGATCTGCTAGCTCCTGCCCATTCAGAACCATGAACAGTACCATATTGTTATTTATAAATTATATAGTGTAAGATGTTCAGTCCCAGAATGAATGAACTAGGGCATAGCCTACATACAGTCTCTTAGATGACTCCTGGTTGCCAGCCATGACTCTTTGAGGCAGCTATATGAACAAAAAGGTGTGCCGTCCTGAAGATGCGGGCAAGGCTTTTGCCACTCTCAGTAGCTCCCTCCTCCCAGAGACCCCAGGTTTGGTGCCGAGGTTTAAGGTTAAAGACAATTTTAATTTATAAGAGAAGGAGGACTTTATTTTAAACTTTAATTTCTCTCTGGGTACTTATTAATAAAATATTCACATCTGATTCATTGGAAGATGTTGGAGAGCATGCTTGCTTGTTTTGTTTTCTCTTTTGCATTCTCACATTTTCATAGCAAAAGTACTTCTGTTTCCTCTCCTTTGAAAGAGCAATATTGGCGTACATATCCTATATGCTAGCATGCCCATTTCTCAACCTTTACAACTGAGGCATAATGTAACCTTGTCTAGAATGGTGGCTAGCCATAGATTCACTTGGCATGTGTCTACTCAATGACACAGGCATATAGATTTGTCTTTTGTTTTTACTCTTGGTCACTTGGCCAGTCATTTAAAAAGGTATCATGTGGAGTTACTATGAGGAAGTGGTTGCCTAGCTAGGGAATAGTTTTCTAGGCTTCCACTATTATCCCTAGTCCTTAGACTCAGAAATCTAAATGCAAGTCTTGGTCAAGATTTTCAAGAAGTGAGTAAGCCTCCTTCACACCCCTTCTTCCTGCTGGCTAAGTATGGTAGATGACATGTGTGGGTGATGAACAACAAAGATCTGGATCCCTAGGTCACAATACTGGGAGGAGGTACCATGACGGGAACATGTCAAATTATTGCATAGCGGGAAATATATTTGATTAATATTTTTGGCATTACACATTTTTGGCTTATTCCTTCCTGTAGTTCTGTATGGCTCCAGTGAATTCCAATAAATGTACTGTGTGGGTGAATCTCAGACAAATTATTTCTCCAAATAATTGGGAAAGTCTGAGCCTGCTTTTCACACACACACACACACACACACACACACACACACACACACACACACAAATGTGTTTCTATGCTTAAATTTGAAGAAAGAACCTGAGACTTTTGGCCTCTGGAAAGATTTTTAAAATCATTTATGGATAGCTTTATTCTTCCAAGGTCATTGACAGTTTGTGCAATAGAAAAAAAGTGAAAACTTAATTCCTGCTACTTCTCTGTTGGTCTGGATTTGTTGATTGGAATTGGGATTGGGGTGGGGTGGGGTGGGCATGTGGTGCTACCTCAGCTTTCAACTGCCTTCCTTGGAGATGTAAAGCCTAAAACTGGAAACAGGAATCCTTGCTTAGAACTGTGCTGTTGGTGGGACAATCTGTCAGGGGAAGATAGGCAAGTAAATGCATCCCACTCCAAAGAGAGAACCACCGTGTTGAAAGCAGGGACATGTACTTAAAACACTGGAAATTCTGACCTAGGCCAGAGGCCCAGTGAATACAGACAAACTATCAGGCTGAATGCTTCAATGGGGCAGAAGACATAACCGACTGCAGCTGAGCAGACTGCTGGAGTGACATCTAGAATATTTTGGAGAGTCCACAAGTATTATTCATAACCTGGATTCTTTCCCTTGAAACATCTCTTGAGAATGACAATTTCCCTTATGACCAGACCATTCCAGTTAAAACAAACAAACAAACAAACAAACAAACAAACAAACAAACCTCAACAGCCCACTGGGTAAATAGCCATGACTTAGGGAGCAAATGAGTAACTCTCCTCTTCAGTCCAATTGATATTTTTATGCCTCTTTCCCTCCCTCCCTCCCTCCCTCCCTCCCTCCCTCCCTCCCTCCCTCCCTCCCTCCCTCCATGAAGCTGGTAGCCCAGACTTTGCCTGATTAGGGTAATAATTTAAAGCACAAGTGATAGTAACCCTGGCCCATTTAGGGAAGAGAAGTTGCCAGCACATAAGAAGAAGTCTGCACAAAATACAAGTGTGTATATATATATTTTTGCAACAAAAGAAACTATTTATTTGGAATCTGCATTACCAGTACAAATTAGGAGACTGTAAAACCTACATCGTGTTAGTATCATTAGAGAACACAAACGTTCGTTCAGCTGCAATCAAAGGGGACAGAGGCCTGTGCTCGCACAGAAGCAGAAAAGCTTAAACTTTCAAAACCAAAGGAGAGCTGAGCTTTGCAGGTTTATACTCTCAATAATAAGGAGAAAAAGTGAGGGGGAGATAAAACCAACAACCAAAGGAACACACTTCAAAATGAAACCCCCAAAGGGAAGAAGAAAGAAAGAGAAAGAGGGCAAAACATTCAATGTTTTATTTATTTTAACGAAAGGGAAAGAAGTAGCTTACAAAAAAAAAAATAATAAAATAATAAAAGTTTCCAGAAAGCTTTGAGCTAGGCTGAAAACCACAAAGGTGACGTGAAAAGGGTGCCTTTCATCTCTTAGGACACAGAAACAAGAGCTAAACCGTCTCCAGGCGGACGGCTTCCTACAGCAGAGCTCCACTACTCAAGCTTGTGTTCTTTACATATCTGGTTGGAATTCTGTCTGCTTTCTGAACACCTGAGTGTTTGAATGAGCAATGTCCGAAACTGACAGTCTGTCCAACCACATGGCTTTCTTTTTCCCTATGACTAATACAGATTTTCTGATGAGGCCCACCTGGCAATTTAAAGAGTTAACCTCACTAGAGGTTAGCAACAAGTGGCACCAATCGAAAGATAGCTTCTTAGCATTCAAATTGCAGCCTTGACCCAGGCTCCTCACTTCACCCACACTGCACACAGAATATGAGACTCTGGATCCCAAGAACATGGGCCCAGGGCCTGCTTCACAGATCTACTCTACTGGGTAATGGTGCCCTCCACAGCAGTGCTTCCTGTGGAGTTCTGCCTGGAGAAAGATTCTGTCTTGTTGGAAGCAAACTTGTGGACTGTTGATGTTAATCAGGGAGAAAGAAAACCCTTGGTTGGGACAATCAGAATCAACAAAAGCCTTTCTTTTCAATGTAAGAAATCCCCTGGACAGACTTGATGAGTATTTAAGGAAGGAAGTCCCTGTCTTGTTATCTCAGGGACTACCAGAGTGCCACACACCCTGGGCATGCAAGAAAGCAGGGACATGAGGCCATGAGCTTTCTCGATGGTTTTGACATGGACTGAAGCAAAGCAGAGCATGGAAGCAGCCTTCTCTCCCAGGTACCTCTTTTCACATCACCCTGTATACATACGTAAGAACAAACCCAGCAAGACCCACAAACCCAACAGCGGAAAAGGAGCACCCCCCCTCAAATAAACAAAACCAAAAAAAAACACAAAACAAAACTTTCTCTTTTTTTTGTATTTTTAAGAGCAGGAATAAAGAGAAGAATTCATTTCTGGGTCTCAAAATTAATAAACATAATGTGTTAGGTTGAACCTATTATGTTTACACTATTCCAACCTTTTTTTTTTTTCCTTTTTTCTTTTTTTTTTTCCTTTTTTTTCTTAGTTTACAAAATGAATTACGGTCACTTTTAAACATCGTGAAAGAAGAAATGGATGTACACACCTTGACACTTTTCTAGCATTCTTGAACTAATTCACAAATGCAAGAAAATAAAAAAGAAAAACGGGAGAAATGAGGAACATAGGTAGTTTGGTGTTAAAAAAAAAGTATGCAGGAATGATGTGTATTGTCACAGAGAGAAGGGACACTTCCCTTCCTGTTTTGCGTGCTATGAGGGTCATTTTTAAATTTTTTTTTATTATAAACACTATTAAATTCAGACCGCTTTTTTGGTTTTTTTTTTTCTTTATCTGAATATACAAGAACATTCATTATCAAATGTTCATCATCAATACTACAAAGAACGAGACACAATTCGCAAGAAACAATGGAAAATGTTAATAAAGCTGAAAGAATTGTTGAGGTTTTTTTTTTCTTTTTTTTTCTTTTTTCCTAAGAGTTTTTTCTTTTTTTTTTTTTAATTTGAGTTTCTGTAGTTTTATCTTTTTTTGGTATCGAAGTCAGGTTTTTCTGGGCAGAAAAAAATAAAGAGGAGGAAGAAAGAAGTGAAGATAGGTGTGAGCAAAAGCAATCAAAATAATAATAAAAAATAATTAATACTACTACCACAGGGAAGGAAGTGGAGAGAAGGTGCCTGTGGGCTCAACAGCTACCCAGAAGTCCATTCTACTCTAAGGGGAAGAGGCGATGATAAACAAGCTATATGGTAGCAACCCCAAGGTCTGCTACCATCTCTTGGGGAGAGAGAATTGATATTGTGGGAGACAGAGAAGTCCCACTTGTACTTAAAGACTATGAAGAATTCTCGGGCACAGTTTTTTTGGGGGGATCTAGAGAGTTGACCTGACCTGAAATCATAGGGAGCCAAGTTTTTAGAGGCACACTCTTTCCACTTCTATCTGGAGGCTGCCAGTTTCCCTAGCCTTGCTTGACCACAGAGATCTGGTGGCTGCCACGTTGGAGGTGACAGTGGGCATGGAGAACAGATGGCTGGCTACATGTTGAACCTTTAGGAGGCCTAATGAAGTGCTGGGTGGGTGGGATTCTCAGCACAACCACTACCTAGAGAGAGGCATTCTGTGAGGGTGGCACTGCTGTGGCCTGATCCACTCATGTCCCTTCATGTGTTCCATCCAGAGCTGGGGTCACTCTTGTTTCCAAGAGAACCCTTCTGCAAATCTTATAATGTGCTTTATGGAAAATGATGCAATCCAACCATTCTGAGAGTGGTTTCAATGTATTCCTGCCACAAAGACAAAAACCACCAGTTCTCATCACTAACACCACACACACACACACACACACACACACACACACACACACACACACTTGTATTGTCTCTTCTAGGCACCCGTTCTGAGCATGGCACAGGTTAGATGACAGTCTTTCTAGTGACCGGGGTCAGCTGGACAAATTTACATTTGCCAAATAATTCCTTTCTGCATTATCTTCAAATACCCAGTCCCCCCCCCCCCCAGGTTCCAGGTATACAGGCCCAGCTCCTCTAAACACACATGAAGCATGTCTCCTATTTATCACTGCATGTGGAATGTGATTGGTGCTGTGGGCTTGTCTCTCAGCCCTCAAGCTCTTGTACTTCTTCCTGGGAGTCCCTGAAGCAGAAGAGTTGTCATAGGGACAAGGACCTGCAAGGCTTCATAATTGGATTCAAGTTGAAACTAATAAGACCAGGTTCTACTGCCCTAGTTTTGAATCTCTTCTCTATCCTAAGAAGACAAACAGACCAAAACCAAATCAGAGCAGAAAGCCTCTGAAACACTCTCATGATGGTGATGGCATCAAGGTACCGAGAACAAGCAGAAATTAGAACAACAAAACCATGTCTTATTCTGACCTAGCATGACATGCTCATTATAGGGACACTGCTTTCCCTGACCATCAGACCTGGAGATTAAATACAAGCAAGATCAGTCTCTTGGGCCTCTTACAAGACCCTTGGTGAGCCGAGGATAACAATTCCCATTTTACAGAGGAAGTGCATGAGGCCCCAAAGATATCTGACCACTTGCTACTTAATCTACTGGCAAAGCTGCCATCTTTATGGCTGGCAGAACCATCTGGAGAATTTTAGCTCATGTCAAAAGCAAGACTACCTTCCTAGTAACTGATTTTCTGTCGATCCCTTGGCATTATAGATAGATCACTGTTGATATCTCAACAATAACAAAACAACAACAAATTCATCATCCTTACTCCATGATTCTTAATGTCTTCAAATTAATTAGTAAATGTTAACCATATACTTATATGATTCTCTTCGCTGGAGGAAAAATCCAGAGCGAAGACCATGGTTTACTATAATATTTTGAAAAGATAATATAATAAAAAAACATAAACAAAGCATCCAAATCCATTATAGATATAGGAAGTCCTATGTGTGGCTCCCTGAGAGCTTCAGAGGTGGTAGGAATGAAGGCAGTTTACTCTTGAATCCTGACCCATGTTAATGAAGTCCTGCACATCCTACTGTGGTAAGTACATGTTAGTGGGTCCTAGAAGCCCTAGCCACATACTGCTCCTCTCTTAGGGCTCACCAGGTAGAGCACTATGCTTGCTAATGTACATATTCGTACAGGATTTGACTGCTGGGAGACCATCTGGGAGGTATCAGAGTGAATGCTGCCAGGGCCTTCTGTAGCAGAGGTCACTGATAAAAGGTTAGTAGCATCCTGCCAAGCAAAGCTATAAGGTTGTGCATGTGTCCACCTGTGTGTTACATATGTGTGTGCGTGTCTATGAAGAGACAGTGCAGCCTTTCAGGATGAGATCCTTCACTCTTTATAGACACCCTCATCAGAATGCCTCTCTTAGACCTGGCTTGCCTGAGGTTCTGAACATTGAATGGTTAGATTTCATAGACTGTGCCTCTAAGACCAAGAGCTGTTTCTAAGAGGATGAGAAAGCTGATCGGAAGCTCTGCCTTTGCTGTTCTTTGTGCCCTTACCTGCCAGACTTCCTGCCTAGGACTCAACCTGATGGAACTACATTGGGACATGTGGCACCTTTAGAAGCCCAGTTATGGCCATCCCTAACAAACACCTGGGGCCAGAAAGAAGAGGAAGAAATCAGGATTGTTCCCAGAAAGAAGGGGAAAATGGAGACAGAGTGGCTTGGAATGAGTAGGGCAGTGTGGTGTATTCCTGCTAAGAGGTAGTGAGAGTAACAAGGGAGACAGGAGGATTGCCTGTCAACATAGGGATGAGGGCTCCTAGTGAGGTAAATTTGCCTCCTCAAACCACCAGCATGAAAACATACAAATGCGTTTATTGTTTTCTTTGTAATTTGTTTTTCCTTTTTAAATTCCTCTAATTGTGGAAGAAAAAAAAATCCTTCAGTGAAGTCATAGAGGGCAGGGACCGGGGAGTCTACAACAGAGAGCAGGGGCCAGGGAAGATGACAGAAACCAGTCTGACAGCTGGAGGCAGGGAAGGGTGGCTTCTACCCAGAAAAAAAGGGAAGAGAGTATAAAGAAGTGTCCAGATTGGCTGAAATAGCATCCCAAAGAAGAGAAGAGAAGGAGACTCTTATTGTGTTTGCTGATTGCTTCGACCTCCAGTCTGACCGCTTCAGCGTTGGGAGAGAAACCCTCCCTCCTGCCCCTGCCCCAACTGCGGCACAGGGTCAGCCGGGATGCGATTGCTGGGAGATCAGTTGGAGGTATCAGAGTGAACACTGCCAGGGCCTTCTGTAGGGGAGGTCACTGATGAAGGGGTAGTAGCATCCTGCCAACCTCCATTAGCCTAGAAGGGAAAAAGGGAGAGAAGTCAGTCCTCTGTGATCAGGTGGCCTTTTTGAGCAGACAATGACAATGATGCAACTTGTGGATGGGACTGGCACCTGGCACATGGGGACACCCAGAAAATGGGCTCCTAGGGTTGTAGATGATAATACTTCCCCCCACACTCAGATGAGTTCATTTTCCAGTGAGCCTTTGGATCCAAAGCTGATACCTCCCACTTATGTGATGTGCTTGTATTTCTCCAAGATTCTATAGTTCAGTCCCAGCCATCTATGAAGTGATAGCTGCCTTTTAGTCAGGAGACATGAGAAACTGATCTTGGCAACAAGTGAGCCATTGATATGGTAAAGTACCCAATTATGGCTGGCTTCGGTTTCCCCTGGGAAGAATAAGAAGACCGGCTTAAGTTTTTTCTGAAGTTCAATCAAGCACTGTGTGTCCTGAGTGTTTATGGGATACTAGGTTCCCTTCTATGCCAGGGTCTAGAATCTCTTTGGTACATGGTGATGAGTGAGTATATTTGATGTATTCAAGGAAGGGGATAAGACAAGACCATAAATGTCTTATAATTCAAGACAGATCCTGATCAACTGTTGAGCCTGTTGTTAAGAAGGCCAGAGCTTCCATAGGGCAATACTGTGTCTTGTGGGAAAATCGGGAGCTAACATACTTAGCAGAATATATTGTTATGAAGAGAGAAGAGGGAGGACTAGAGAGGGAGGACTGAATTGGAGAGGGATGGAAGAGAGGAGAAAGGGAGGGATTATGGGAAGGGACAACTAATATTAGGGCCATTTGAGGGACCATATGGAAACCTGAAACTAAAGAAGCTTCCTAACATGTTTACACATATAAAAATTATAAATGGAGCCACCAAATAATGGCGGAGACAATGCCCCAGCTAGACATCTATGCCACCAGGGAAAACCTCAAGTGGTTGGATTATATCTATTTGAGTCATTGGCCAAAGGGACCCCATTAAAAAAACCCAAACATCTCAGGCTGTTGCCAAGGAAATTGATTGCTCTCCACAAGCTGATGATGAGACCCTGTAGATAAAGACAACCCTTACATACTTCATTGAATGCAGAGAAATTGAGCTGGTGTTAAACTAGGGGCTTTACCCTCACTACGTAGTGGGAGTTCACAGTACTGGAAGGTACTGTGCATGTTACCAGAGGAGAAAGAAAATTATCAATCCTGCGACAAAACCTGCAGTTTACATTAGTGGCCTGCCTACAGGATATGCTGGTACAATAGCGGAGCAAAAATGTGAGAGTAACCAATCACTCTGATTAGATTTAGGGTCTACTCCATGAAATGGAACCCAGGCCTGACACTGTTAGGGTTGCCAACCATCTGAGACTGGATAAACCATGGGCCTAGGGGAGAAGCAAATACTATTGTTTTGCTAAAGAAACATAGCAACAGAATGACTCCTAATGACATTCTTCTATACCCATAGATCAGTGCCTTGCCCATTCACCATCAGAGAGGCTTCTTCTTGCAGAAGATGGGAACTATCACACACAGCCACAACTTGGACAGTGATGCTCCACCTCACGGCTCTGAGCCCTTATGTGAAAGACGAGATGGAAAGATTGTAAAGAGCAGATGTGGTGGCATCAAGGAAGCAGAGTCCTCCAGAAACAGCAAGACTCATGCAAATATAAATGAACAGAGACAATGCAGTCCCCACAGGGCTGCACAGGTTCAAGCCAGAGAGGGCCCCAGTACTGAGAGGGGGACAAAGGACACAGGTCCTCATCCTTAACAGAAACTATCTGTAATTGATACCTACTTGCAAAGGAAAGATTAGTCTTCTTCAGTGGAGGCTTACCTGGGAAGGCTAACCCACTTAAGGGTAGACAGCATTCTGTTTTGTTTGTTTGTTTTGTTTTGAGACAGGGTTTCTCTGTATAGCCCTGGCTGTCCTGGAACTCACTCTGTAGACCAGGCTGGCCTCGAACTCAGAAATCCGCCTGCCTCTGCCCACCAAGTGCTGGGATTAAAGGTGTGCACCATGACACCCAGCTGGTAGACAGCATTCTTAGCAGTAGATGGTCAACACTTTTTGACTCATATATATTTTTTGATATATTGGTCTTTTGCTTGTATTTTGGCTTCTAGTTGTGTGTATGTGTGTGTATGTGTGTGTGTGGGGGGGGTTCCTGTTTGTTTATCAGAAGGTGGGGAAGATCTGGGAGAGGAGTTGGGAGAGGGAAAAGCATGATCAGAATATAGTATATAATTGTTTTCAACTGAAAACAAACAAACAAAAAAATAGAAGATGAGGGCTTCCATGATGACAATATTGTGTCTTGTTGGTGCATCAGGAACTAATGTACACTGTAGAGAAGATGAACTTTGATGTGAATATTGAGAAGGTGATTCAAATGAAACATTATGGCTATCACTGTGGTAGTTGGGAGACTGAGAGCTTGATGGGGCCTCTGGAGGCCATTTGTACCAGGCAGGAGGCCCCAAACAAAGGGACTGTTCTGCAGGGCTTGTAGAGTGGACAGTCTTTGCATTTAACATCCCAGATCTGAGAGAGTTTAGGAGTGATTTTTCTACAACAGTTAATTCATGATTGATATGTTTAAGATCGCTAAGGTCACTGCACTAAAATGTATCTCCTGTCCCAATCACTGTGTTCTTGGAAGTAATTTATCTCAACTCTGAATGGTAAGGTCAAACAGACCATGTCTTAGGGATCCCTGGTAAAAACAGTTTCTATCATCTGCTCTCTCGTTTTATTCTTGAAAAATTCTGGGCATTATTATTCAGGGTTCATTATGATTCACACTACTATCGGAGAATCCACAGTAAGTAGAAGAGAGGGTATCTGCACACTCTATGCGAACAGGTGCCAGGTTACATCTCATTCACAAAGTGGCCGAGACGCAGAAGAAAAGCCTCCAGGACCATGGCCAAGATGGAACACAGGCCTCCTGACTTTTGAAGCCAGCTCGTTCTCTGTCCCCCTTCCTTGACTTGGCTTCCTCTGCCATTGATTGGCTCACTGAGTGATGATTCAACTTTCCCAGCAAAGCCATATTTTTCATTCAAAACCGTGTCCTCCAGTGATTTTTAGCATAGAGTAGGTTTTATCAAATCCCTAAGAAGGAAAGTGCCAAGTGGCTTATTCCAAGAAGAACATGCCTCCCCAACTTCTGGTCCATGAACAACTGCCCTGAGCTCCAGCCTTCAGTTCCCTAATCTATCAGATGGTTCTTTTCATTGCCTTCTCTGCTAGGAGACTTCTTCCACTTGTATATATTTAGGACATCTTATTGAGAATAGTGCAGGCACAATGAGAATACCAGAATGTGAGGGTCTTCATGTTCTAGGGGTAAAGACTCGGCAGCCTAATCCAAATCAGAAATAGAATTAATTCTCAGCCCAGGTTGTCATGGGGAGACGTTGCTTCTGCTTTCCCACCCAACGAAGGGCACATATATTTTGCTGTCGTTTGGGGCTTGCTAGGCACAGTGACTATATGTGTTGCTTTTTCTACAAGAAAATCTTCTAGTGGGTATTTATCTTTTGCCTTGGAATAAAAGGGTAAGCTTATCAATAATATTTTAAAAATAGACAAGCTTAAAAAGCAAAGTATTTAACACCCATAATCTATTACTCTGAGGTAATTAGTGTTAGCACTTTGATAGCTGTCTATCTTAGTAATTTCATATGTGTATGTTTCCTTGATATTTTGATAGATAGTTGATAGATAAATGGATGGATGGATAGACAGACAGACAGACAGACAGATGGGCAGACAGGCAGGCAAATATGTTGTGGTGTGCATGGGGCTAGAGGGGAGTAGGCAGGCATTTGTGTGTGTGCTGACTGAGCAGTATGACATCTTAGGAGAAAGTGATAAAAAGATATTTAAGTACAACTCCACAAGATAGAGGAAAGTGCTAGGGAGGAAAAGCTACCTTCAGAGTAATCTGGTGCATGTTAGGTAGAGAAAGGAATCCCAGGAAAGCTAGCAACTTTCTCATGGCACATGGCACAGGGGAGTTTGAGATGACCGCGACCACCTCACTTAACCATGCTATTATTCCATCAAAACAGCCCTAAGTGGGACCCCTGATAGAGTGTTCAGGAGAGAACATTAGCCACGCTGGATCTTTCCAGGAAGATCTGGCATTCCATAATGCACAAAAATACTGGGAGACTTCTCCGGATTATCTCTGAAGTGAAATTTAGCAAAGAACTAGAATTTAACTTCTTTTTTTTTTTAAAAAAAAATTTGACTTTCTCAAACCAGTACAAGATATCAGGGGTACAGGGAACTCATAAGTTTAGTTCAATCAAACATCAAAATGAACGTTTTGCATATGCTAATTGGACCAGTTGAAGAGAGTGTATGAAATTTATAAATACATATAGTAAATCTTCTAGCTTTATAACAAACCAAGCCAAACAAACAACCCCACCACCTCCTCTTCCATCGGGAAGCCCAAAGAATGGGTACACACACATACACACACCCCTTAGATTTGGCAATCACCATCCCAGGGCAAAATTCTTCCACATTAGTCCCAAGTCCGTATTCCAGGAAAGCACTAGTGGCTTGAGTCAAATTGTGTAGCGGATCACCTTACCCAAAGATATACCAACCAGGATCCCCTACTTCTTGCCAAATTGAGGAGACACTCGCACAGGAGGTTCAAGTCAGACAGGGAGAAGCACTTTATAAGACACTTTCACATGGTGCCAAGAGACCTGGGAGAATTCCCTTCCCTAGAAGTGTTTTGTACAGTGGAGGGCCGCCCGCTGCTGTGGCGGCTGGAAATGGCTAGCTCAGAAACTGCAAGCAAACCGAACCCAACTGCACTGTCTTTCCCGTAAATCACTCAAGCTGCTTCCGAGGTAACGCTCCCCAGCTTTAACGTAAGACCTTCAGAGGCCGTGCCATCTTGGGAAACAGCTGACCTCACTTACTGCCACATTAACCCTCGGGAGCAATTCTTTCCCTCTTCCCTGACTGCGGGTGAATATTAAGCAGAAAGCTCTGCCTTTGTGTATTTATTATCTGGGCGTAGTGAGAGGAAAGGATGCTTTCATTAGCAGCTGCGGGAGGGAGGTGGAAGCTAAGAATATGTTTTTCTCTGCACCCCGACTTTCCTGTCTGATTCACGCTGTCCTTCATAATGGACAACACTTCACAGTGCTCAACCCAGGAACCACCCTTAAGGACTTAGTCTTTTTCATTTCTGAAACCATTCCTCATAGAAGAGTCATTTGCATAGGGTGGAGAAGCAAGACCCTATCTTACCTTTAGTTTCACCTGGCGAAGCTAAAGGCAACCGGATAGGCTAGAACCTTATAGAGGGGAAAGGTAACAGGATAAAAACTGGAACTAAACGCATCAGGGTTCCAAGGTAAGGAAAAGAAATAGAAATCTTCAAAACCCAGATGAAAGATATTAGGGGACAGGGATGCAAATGCTTGAAACAAAAGTGACTCTCTAGTCTATAGGCCACTCTGGGACAGATTTTGCTAGAAGTATACCTAAAGACTGAGCATGGTGGTCTGAAGAGAGAGAGAGAGAGAGAGAGAGAGAGAGAGAGAGAGAGAGAGAGAGAGAGAGAGAGAGAGAGAGAAAGGGAGAGGAATGAGCTCCCAGAGCAAGCCTTAGGCAATGGCAGACTGGAAAATTTCTTTCTTCTCTGCCACTTTTCTCAAACCAGAACAGGGGCCGACAGGCAGCTGCCTCTCCCTGGCTTTTGTGGGGCCTTTAGGCTGGTGGGTGGGCTATAAGCAGTTCCTGTCCCATCTCCTTTCCTTCCCGCTCTTCCTCTGCGCTTACCTTAGCAGCGCACTGTTGATACAGAGAATTCATCACCTGATTTGACAGCCCAAGCGAGCCTGGCACTAAGAAACTCTCATTTGCAACCCAGAAATACGCTGAGGTGCCACAAACTGGCTGATGTCAGCACCAAGTTGAGCTAGATCTGCATACGGGCCAGATGCCATTATCAGAGATGCCTTCAGCATGGACGACGAGGTGTACGTGCCGCAGGCCCTCAATCAGCCAGGCTGGTGGGTCAACGAGGAAGCAAAACAAAGAACATGGATGTATCCTGTCTTTCCCTCTGGGCACATGTGGGTTAAACACACACACACACACACACACACACACACACACACACACACTTTCTCTGTGTCTTAGACACATCAGTTCACATGGAAGCTACACCTTAGACCCAAGGTCCCATTCCCTCTTGTTCCCTCCATCCCTTTCTTTGCCTCTTCTACTGCTTTTTCTTCCTCCTCCTCCTCTCAAATGTGGACAGAGTCCCACTCTGTATCCCAGCCTGGCTTTGACATTGTGATCCTTCAGTCTCTGGTTCTCAAGTGCTGGTATTATAGGTATGTGCCACTATGTGTGACCTCATTTGTTGTTTTTCTATCAAGCTAGAAGAACTGTTTTCCTAATGTGCTTTCCCAAGATAACCTTGTGAGTGCTTACCAAGGGAGGCTTCGGAATGTCAAATTGTGGTACAAATGTGATTGGAAAGTCCCCCAGGGGTCATCCTCTAGTTTAAAATTTCCCAGGAAAATTTACAATGGGAAACAGATCTGGGCTTAGCCTGGCACTCCTCCAAGCTTATCTCTAGCTGCCCCAAAGGGATCTCTCGAAAATGTAATTTTGATCATATCACTGCCCAGGGTAAACCTTTTGAGACTTTCCATTGGCTTCAAGATGAGGGTCACTGTCCTCATCCAGTCTATAGCATCTTTGATTGTGTTTATTCCCAAGCCAACACTCTCATTTACTACTTCAACCGTCTCAGGCTACTTAGGGATTCCCATAACAGAGCAGCTCTACTTCTTTCTCCTTGAATACAATGCTCTCAAGCATCCAGTGATATCCGCTTATGTAGAAGCTCTTTGCAAGGCTGAGTTTAATTGTCCTTGCAACTTGGTTCCCTGGCCATGTCCATTTCTGCACCAGGCTCCTCAAGGCTCTGTGCACATCTGGTCACCCCACCTACACCACCACATCACATTTGTTCTCTCACAAGACCCAAAGCCCAGCAGCAAGGCTGTGTAATGTCTCTGAGTCCAAAGAGCCTACCACAGTGTCTGACACATCACAAATTTTGATAGACGTATCTTGAAGGGAACATGAAATAGACACATGGGGGACTCCATAGCATCCAGTCCCCATCAAGGGAAGATACAGGAAGATCAGGTTTCTGAGCTCGACAGCACAGTCTGAGTATTTGGAAGCAGTGAAGTACATTTAAAATTTATTCAAAACACCAAGCAGAAGTGGGTCTAGTGTCTGGGTTAACTCTGAATGCAGGCTGTAACCTTTCCCTTACTTCCTAAATTGTCACCAGGAAGACAGCTTATTCTAAACAGTTTGCTATGATTAACATTTACATGATGGTACTTTGTTTCCAGGGAGAAAAGTTGAGGATGTTGCACAGGGCTTCACACAGCATCTCAAGAAGTGGCAGTGTCCAGAAAGAGTCAAGGAGAAGGTACATTTCTTACCTGGAATCCGGACAGTTTCTATGTCACCACTGTGAGTATTGTGAAGACTCTGAAATGTGCAGACACTGCCCTAATGTTCCCCCTCCAGGGCATGCTTCCCTATCTTTTCTCTTTCCAGAGATGGGACCCCAATCCATCTTCCATCTTAGGCTATGGCAATGAAGGTGACATGTCTAATACAGAATGCACTTATACACACCAAATACAGATTTTTGCCAAAACAAATCCTGTTTTGTTATTGCTATTGTTTGGTAATACTTTTATTGGCTAAGTGAGGTAGCCTCTTTTGGGGATTTCTTGCAGATATACTTGTCTCGGCATCAGTTGTGTTAACCACCTTACCCTGACCTTGCATCTGAGGACCCTTATACAGAAACGTTCTTATTAAACAGAAACTCCCTTGTGGATGAGAAGATCTCTTCCTCTCTGCCTCAGATCTGCTTAGTGTCCCACAGTTCCTTAAAGATTAGGACCCCCACTTGATCTTAGAATTGGGTCTCCCTCTGAGACGAAATCTTATATGAAATCTCACCTAGTGCTACTTTCCCTCATAGGTCCCGAAAATCAGTGATCTGCCTGGATCTTCTAATGCTGGCTCTAGGATTCGACAACCTTCTTGACAGCTGAGGATTCCTCTCTGATTGCTACCTAGCCCTAGGCGACACTGGGACTGTCTTACCACGGGCATACTACCATAAACTCGGGAACTCTATGATCTTGCTGGGCAGGTCTTTCAGAAGGGCACACAGGGCAGTCAACATTACTGGGAAATCATATTCTTGCTATAACGACTCGGGCAGCTTAAGATGTTGCAATGAAGTAGCAGATCCTATGTAGGCAAAGTGAGATGTCTTATTGCTCTAAAGAGAAGTCCAGTGGGGACTTCTTTTGGCTTTGCTTGTCTAGGTCTCCTCGTCTTATGGAATCCACATCATCTTTCAAGGTCAGGCTTGATAGCTATCCCCTTGCAGGGTTCTTCAAGATGCACTATCATGCATTTCTCTAGATTGGACTCCACTGACCTTTTGACCTTCTACCATGCCCAGCTTTTCAGATCTCCATGGGAACACTGTCTTTTTTAGTTCTATCTTGTGTGCCACTTACTAGAGATATGAGATATGGGGGATAGATAGAAAAATGAAGGAGAAAAAAAATCTAGTATCTAGTATCAAGGATTTTATAGTTTTGTGGAAAATAGACATTTGTTTATATATTATATATATATTAGATTATTCTAAGTGCCAGGTCAGAATAGTATATAAGAATGTCATAGACACTCTGGACTGTCAGTCTAAAGGTGAATAGAACACAGAGAAGTAAAAGAGTGGAGCAAAGAGGCTTCCAAACAGAAAGAGAACTCTAGCTAAAGGCTCTGTGGAATCCAAACGTGGCCATGGGGCAGGTGTTAGAAATAGGGCCGAGGACACAGGAAACTTGATCGCTGGACTTGAAGAGCCCAGGAAGATCTTGCTTTGACATTTCTCCTTAGTGAGGCGGTAAATAATACAACAAGAAGGCACATGAAGGCGAGGAACCTGTCTAACGAAGCAGCTTCTCAGAGAAACACCTTTGTTACATGAATGAAGAACTGGTGCTTTGAAAGCTGCGCCAGTATCCTGACCCTAGGAAGATGGGGCCCTGGTTGCAAAACTATGTGGGATAGGTCATTTGCTTACCCTGGATGATAAATACATATTGGCATTGACATAGAGATCAATGAGAACTCATTCTAACTCCTCAGGAGAGGACACTAAATTGACCAAACTTAGTCCCCATCATGGGATAATACTCTGAGTGCTTCAGACAAGGGGCACTGGGGCTAGGTGGCAATGTACAGTCATCATTTCGAGTTGGCACTCAGAGGTGACCTGCTTTGCTGCTCCCTAGTGAGCACCTTTTTTCCTACCTTCATCTACCATGAAGACCTGGAATTAACAGTGCTACATAAGGCATAGAAGACAGAGGCTGAAGGCAGCTGTAGTACTCTGAGGCTCGCACAGAATGTGAGACACTGTACTGTTTCAGGTGTAGGATTGCTTTCTCACTCCTATTAAAAGTACAAGTAAAACGATTTTACAAAATGTTTCTATGCCACATATGCACAGGGCTCCTGAGTCGAACTACATAATAAGCAGAGGGTTAAAACTGAAAAGTCAGTTCTTATTTAACTTTTCAAAGATTATCCTGATCTTCTGGCCAAGAAAAATAGGCTCAGCTTGATTCAGCCAAATAGAGATGTTTTGGTGAAGAGAATTCTATTTATAGCTGAATAAACATCCTTTATCCTCAGAGGTGCACAAACCAACACACACACACACACACACATCAATACAGCAGTCAAAAAAAAAAAACAAACCCATATACACTTTTGACATTTCCTCATGTTTAAGTTTTAAGTGCCACAGGTTCAGAAATTACTCACGACATTCAAAGAACCTCCCCTGTCCCCACACAAATCAATACAGTAGTCAAAAATCATATATTTGTTCCACAATTCCTGAAGTTCGAGGGCCACTAAAATAGGTTTAGAAATTACTCATGACAGCCCAAGACTTCACACATACACACACAAATACCAGACACAGGCACACGTGTGCGCTCACACACACACACACACACACACACACGGCTATAATGGAAAGCAATAGGTATAGTATGTAAGAAAATGTTTACTGATATAGCCAAATCTAGATAAGTCAAGCAAAACATACATTTTTAAAACTCTTGGGATAAATGATCCAATTGGCTGATCCCACATTGAACTGACTTCTTCATTTCATTTTCATAACCTTTGATTTTGCTTGGCTTTGGCTGCCAAGTGTATCGTTGACTCAGGGTACACACAGATATAATGTCCACATTGCTGTGATGATGGTGGCTAAGCTGGGAACACACACAGCCTGGACTGTGAACATGCCCTGGCCCTGTAAATCTTGAGGCTATTTACTGTCACGCAGGAAGCTAAACCTCTTACACTTTTCTGACCATCCAAGAGACAGCAATTACCCCAGATTATCAGACCAACAATGACATGCCGCGTAAAGAGAGACATGGAGCCAACTCCACATCCCAAAGACTGGCATATTCAAGTACACTTAGGACATTAATAGCAATTTACGTGCCATCACTGAGACAAAGCCACAAAGGCTTCGCTGGCAGCCTCTTATTTTGAAGCCTATTATTTGTGGGAGTTACAGGCTATAATCACAACAGAAACTTTCAAAACCCTTATCTTCTGTGACGCACCAAATCTATTTCAGAGCCGTAATTGCTATGTCACTGGAGAGTCTGCTGCTTAATGCACTCAAATGCCATTTAGTGTTTGCAGGGTCATTACAGCTAACAGAGGGGTGGGGGCGGGATATAGTGGGAAGCCGAGGGGGAAGAAGCAGGCAGACAGTGTGGAGGGACATTAGGCACTATTGTGCCCAATGCACTTACAGTGGATGTTGTTGTCGTTATAAGAAAATTCCGTTTTCTGTTGAAATGAGAGTGAGGGCTTGGAATAATCTATGGACTCAACAATTTAAAGTTCAGGAGCTTTATTCAGTCGATAGTCCATGGATGTTAGCAGGTACCTACTTGTATTCTGAGGTTCCCATCTAAGCATAAGATGGTCGAGCTTCTTAAATCACATCCCCCGCCACCCCCTTTAGTTAATTACAGCAATTTCTGCAGTGGAAAATTTCCAGCTGTCCTGATGGATGAGGAATCTGCCTTGGCCTTTCTAGATGCTGTACTATGGAACGAGAAGGCAAACGGTCTGAATTCAGGAGTCTAGAAAAGTGTGCTGCTTACTGATGGTCAAAGAATACATATGGCAGCTGATCTAGAAACAGGCATAAGAAAAGCTGCAAGTCTCTCAAAGGAGAACTTCCTTGACCTCAGTCTAGCCAAGGTCATAACAAAAAGGGACCTTAAACATATGCAGTGTCTATTTCTTCAACCAGGTTATGAACTAGGCAAGGAAAGACTTAATTTATTTGACTTAGTCAAATAGGTATAAGGTATATCTTCAAAGAAATATCCTTGAAGATACTTAACCTATATTTAATAACGTATCTTTAGGTTCCTATGGATAATTTTTAAGTTCCATCTTACAATACTGAGTAGATTTTTTTTTTTAAACAGGTCAGACGTACTGAAGATGTCAAGTTACCTCAGACCTCTGGGAGTCAAGTATTCTACCCAGCTTTTCTCTCTCAAGATCCCAAAGAGACAGAAAAAGACATAGTGACTCACTCTGAACCTGCCTCTTTCATTTGGAAACAGTACTTTATCCTTGAAGTGTTAGCTAAGTTCAGAAGTTAGTATCCTTACAGCATGGAAGTCCTTTGAAGTTGGTGAGGGATAAAAAATGAACATGAAAAAAAAATCCAACATCACCACTAATTAAAAAAAAAGTAAAATTAAAGCAAAACAGTTCACAAAATCTGAAATGCTGTCGGGCATTATTATTGAGGGTGTGGGGGAAATTCTAGTTATAAACTGCTAGTAGGAACTACAACATAATAGAACTTTCCAGAAGGAAAGTTTACAATACATTATTACAAAGGCCTTAGACACGTTCCTATCCTTTGATGTCACCATTTTTTTTCTAGAAATTTATCCAAGGAAATAACAGAAAACATGTGTTGTATTTTCTAAACCAGGAAGTCTACTGCTGCGTTATTAATAATACTAAAAAATTATGGACCTGCCCTATAACATGCTCCTACGCAACTATTTAAAGTTATGTTTGAGAAGAATGTTTAATAATATGGAAAAGTATGCATAACATATTTTTGGGAAAATAAGTAGGCTACAAAATGACAGGTAACTCTTGTACACCCACATAAAAACATACACACAAAGTACCGGCAGACCGAAGTGCTGAAAGTAAGTGGTAATTTTATTCTGGGTTATTTTTTTGTTTTCTCTAATTTTCAGTACTAACTATTCATTTGTCGTCAAAAAGAATAAAGAAGAAAAAGAAAAAAATACATTGAAGATTTAAACAAAGCGTATAAAAGAAAATCTACACCCCCAAGTAGATCTCTGAAAGCCTGGGGGATGAGAAGAGATCAGATTGTGACCAACCTGGAAGAGACTGCATGAAGGGGCTGTGTGTGGAGGGGGTCTGGCTTCCAAGGAGAGTGTTACCAAGTCATTTCTGAGTTCTTTTAAGTGAGTTTACCTATGAAAACTTAAGACTTAGAGAAACTCCCTTCCTTTGAAAAATAACTTCAAACACAGAAATCCACCAAGACAGAATGGCAGCCTACTTAGAGAAGAGGCACCGGGACTCTTTTTGTCTTTTCTTCCATCATGCCCACCCAACATAAAAACTGATTAGTGAGAGACCATAGGAGTATGTCTACTGAGCAAAGCATGGATGAAGGGAGGAATTCTGGATCAAATTCAAACCACTTTGACATCACCTCCTGCACAGGGAAGATGGGGGAAGGGAAGCTACTGTTATCTACCCCCTGTGAGATATTTCCGGCATGCAGAGATAGAATTATAGAAACAAGGAGGAGGTCAAAGATGGCAAATCTATAATAAATAGAAAAGGTCAGGGGAAAAGGCCTTGCTCAGGTCGCTCTGGTAGAGAAACATTCGAGACTACACAAATGAATGTCTGTGTAGGTTTCAGGCAGGAAAAAAACCAAAAAACAAAAAAACCAGTCTCAACAATCTGATGCCAGGTGACCACGTCTACCAAACCAAACCAAACCAAACCAAACCAAACCAAACCAAACCAAACCAAACCCAACCCAACCCAACAACTCAACCCAATCAAATCAAACCCAACCTATCCCTACAATAACATCGACAACACAACCCCACAGTGGTAGCAACTTCATCTAGACCTGCGATTGTAAACTTGTGGGTTGCAACCCTCTTAGGGTCCTATATCATGAGATCTTTCATACCAGATATTTACATTATAATTCATAATGGCAGTAAAATCACAATTATGAAGTAGAAACAAAATAATTGTATGGTTGGGGTCACTACAACATGAGGAACTGTATTAACGGGTAGCAGCATTAGGAAGGTTGGGGACCACTGATCTGGCTTCATTTTAAAGAAGCATTCACTGTATGCTAAGTATCAGGCTCAAGCTGAAGTACTTTGTTCTGGGCACAAGAAAAAGGATCCTTTTTCAGAAGTCCATGGTCCAAGAGAGAGGACAAGTACAGATCAGCAAAGGACTTCATCCCAACTTTAGGATGCCTTAGAATACATCCGAGGAACCTGAGCCAAGTTCCGAGGCGGAACCCCATCACAGGCTTGTCAACTGCCACAAGGTCCGAATAGTATTGGGAGTTTTCACCACTGAGGATTCCTTCTAGAAAAGGACCACCTTACTGATGCCACTAAGAGGATGGATATAGATAGCCCCAGACACTTCACGAGAGGAAGAGAAAGAGAACTCCTCGGGAAGTACCCATGAAAATTTAACAAAAGGATTAAATAATGGGAACGTGTCACCTGCAGGTCCATCTTGCTAGCTTTCACCACTTTTCTGGTGAATTATTCTGATGTTCATCTATTTTGCTTGCACTTTCTTAAGTATTGGCATTTTAGGAGTACATGTGAGTTAAGTAAGCTAAGGCATATGAAGTGCCTCACATCAAAAAGCAAGTCAGTGCTAGCAATGAATACAATTACAAGTGTCAATCTAGCCCGTTAATCCTCTATCATTATTGCTTTTTAATTGTCCTTTAAGTCGCTATTTTATATGATTTTGGCTTGTTGTTTTGAGCCTCTGTGTCCTTGCGGATGGGGTCTATTTAACCACGTGTCCCAGCATACTTGCTTTTATTGTCCTCCTTTAGTACTTATGTATCTTAATTGTTTTTAACCCTCACTTTGTATTCCATATACAGTTTTATCCCTCTGTTGCCAATTTTGTCCGGTTGTCACTTTACAAGTGAATAGTGTATTTCTATTTCATACTTCTGTTTCTCACTGTCTCATGTTTTAAAAAATTATTAACTCTTGCTCTATATTTTCCCTATTTATCTTTCTTAATTTTATCCAAGTGATATTCATATTCATATCCCCATGCATTTACTCCTTTTAACTTATATTTTAAGTGTTATGTGCACAAGGAGGAAGGAAACTCTATGAAGGTCCTGGGCCAGCAAGGTGAGGGGGTTTTCTTACCCTTTGTCTCCGAGAAATGCCTGTTAAGTAGATGCTGTTCCAGTTTCTTCCCTGTGAACCTTTCAGCTCCTAACACCATCATTTAACATGCAAAAGCTATTAAAATATTCACAGGCAAAAGCCACATCCCCTTTCCCCCTCTTACTGTCCTCCAGATTAGAAAAATAAGCAACAGCAACAAAGCCACTTCTAAGTGATATGAGTACTCCATATTCCAGACACAAAGTTTCCCTTCTGTCACAATGAACCACCCAGTCTTTTTACAAGAGATGCTTGGTTTGTGATCTCTTATCACTTCTGGGTTTCATGAGGCCTCTGGGCAAAACATCACGACCAAGGTAGAGGGTAGGCATATGCAGGATAGGACTGTTCTTATAATTGTCCAGCTTTAATTTTGATGACAGAATTGACGAAATGTAAGACTTCAGAGAGGGTACCCAATTGAAGAGGGAATCCGTTCTCAGAGTCCTTTCTCATACCCTTTAAGTTACAAAAGATGCATTGCAGGAAGTAGGGGGGAGGGTATAGGGACTTTTGGGATAGCATTGGAAATGTAATTGAGGAAAAGATGTAATAAAAAAAATCACAAGGTAAAAAAAAAAAAGATGCATTGCAGGGCAACTTATCAGATGCTCATAGTACAAGGATCTTGACAATGCCCACATTTAAGCAGTTTAAGGACTATGACTACTGGATCCACACCTGGCTCTGTTACATGCTACTTGACCTTGGGCAAAACACATAATCACTCTGGCCTCAGTTGACAAGGCTCTAGTAGGATCTCAATAAATATAATGAGCTACTGCTCCTGGCATAATCAGTGGAAACCAAGCTTAGCACTAGAACTGTAAACACAGAGTGAGGTAGTGAGGCATGTCTGCTGTCCTTTTCCCCATCCAGAAGATGCACAGAGCCTTCAAACTCATGGGAGGTCTTTCCAGAATGTCTCAGTGGATGAGGGAAGGACCAAATACTTCCTGTGTCAGAGCATCATTCCCTGGCAGTGTCCCTTTGGGGGAAGCTCAGGTGTGGCCATGATTGTTTCCTTGAGTAGATAGATGTAAGTCTCATGCAAGTCCTAACTACGAGGGCAAAAGTTTTGTCTGAGTTTGGGGAGTCAAGGAAGACAGAGTAGAGTTGTAGTTCAAGGACACCAGATTAAAATGGGGAAAAATGCCAAAAAAAAAAAAAAAAGGGAAGCTTTAATATCCTACACATGAGGGAGTCCTTCTGATGTTTCTGTTTATACAGATTTCAAAAGCATTTCATATGAAAAGGGCAGTTTATAATTCCCTTTAAAAGAAAGTATACCAGATCAAAACCATAGGCAAATATAGAATAAATCACCCTACTTGAGTTTAAATGGCTTTTCTAGCACTCCTTGGCTCCAAGACAAGTATAAGGGTGAGGTAGGCTGGGGAAGGGGAAGGAAAGGAACCTTAGACAGCCTGGAAAAGTCCAGACTGTTCTGTGCATACCTATGGGCTTTGCCCTTCTTCCTCTACCTGCCCTTTTGTTTGTCTTTATAAATTATGAGAACCGGGCAGGTGTATGGAGATATAGCACAGAAACCAAAGCACACGTGTCCTTACTGTACCCACCAAAATGCTGAGAATGTGCACTCACAATTTGCACATCAAGTTGTAGAAAATGTGGCCTCAGAATGAAAACAGTATGTGTAAGCACTGACTCTGGTCATGATACGCATAACAGCCATATTTATGTAAGGGGAAGCATACTATGTTCTGTGGAATGTTCTATGAACTGATGAAGGTTTGAAGGGTGCACATACGTGTGCATGACGACACCGGCAGATACAATGGCAGAATCTAGCCAGTTTGGTTGTACTATAAAAAAAATCATGTGTGCAAGTGCACGTGTGTGGGTTTGTGTGCACATGCATGGGACACAAGTGGAGGTCAATTCAAACTTGGGTGTCAGTCCTCAGGAGTCTTGGGCACTTACGTGCTTGGAGAGTCAGTCCCTCATTAGCCTGGGATTTTGCTACATGAGCTAGATTTACTGTGGTGAGCATTTCCAGGGATCCACGTGTCTCTGTCTCCCACCTCACCTTGCCAGCCCCAGGATTCTAGGATTGTATAAATGCGCTGACTTCTTACATGGGTTCTGGGGAACGGAACCAAAATTCTCATGTTTGCAAGGATAACTGAGCTATCTCCCCAGTCCCTTACACATTAAATTCTTCCTTTGGGGGTAGGGCATATCCACCAATGCTTAAAGAAAATTCTTGAAAAATTAAAGAATTTTAAGAAGAAACCAATATATTACTTCCTTATTTTAGAGAAGTCTTATGTTAAGAAGGATTTAAAGACTTGATGCCCTCAAGATGACTTTCACAAGCTTAGAACTTACAAGGGGATCAAGTGAAATCTTAGAAACCAAATTAACAGGTCTGGATGGGGACCAAAGTTCTTCACTGTTCACTGGCCCCCCGGGTGATACTGCTGAGGTGCCAGCCACACTGCACAGACTAAGAGGGCAGGAAGGAGGTGGCAAGGCAAAGGCTGTGAGAGAGGATTGCAGAGGTCAGCAGAGGGAACTGAAATAGAGCCTGCACTTTGTAGAAGCGTGGAATGCTTAAGTCTTAGCCAAAGGGTTCAACATGAACATGACCTGGGCAGGCTAGAAAAATTATAATTAGGGGAATTAAGTAGCTGAAAATTACTGCAAGTAAGGACTATAATAAATGTAGGTAATTCTATATTTATATTTTAAATATGCCTCCATATTATTTCCTTGCTTAAAGTTTATCCTTATGCTAATGTGTTTTAGCTTCCCATACGTGGCTAATTTTAAATAAGGGTTTTATTTATCTTAGAACAGCAAAAATCATTGTTTTCTGTATTTTTTTTAAGAGTGTTTATCCTTCTTTCACAGCATCGCCATGCCTCTCACACTACTGAATGACTTTGGGTGTCTGTCAAATGACTGGCAGAACACATAGGTCTCACTGCCCAAGATGGCAGCCAGTACGTACAAGTGACTATTTTTAAATTAATTGAAATTAGGTAAGATTAACCCCCCTTTTTTAAACACTAGTCACATACCAAGTACTACATAGTTGTGTGTTAACTTACTAAACAAGATTAAAATAGACGATTCTTACCAAGACAAAAATCCCATTGCTGTAACGACTTGTAATAAATATAAAAGAATACACAGCAAAGGCCAATCATATTTATAAGTAATTCAAATATTTTAGATGGTTGGATGACATATATAAATGCCTCTTTTGACATCTAGTTCCAAGATGCCTTTAAGATAATGTATTATATTGATTGTATTAGGTGGTATAGCTCTCTGTCCAAGAACCAGATGACTAAGGCAGATAATCTCCATTCCTTTCAGCTTCCGGTAATGTTATGGATTGCTAGAGCTACATCCTATTAATGTTTCTCTTATTGATATGGGATATTAGAAGGTTCTCACAAAATATTTGTTGAATGAATCATTTCTTCATTTGCTATCCATACTGTAAAACTGAAGCAGATTTAGATATGAAGATTTCTAAATATTTAATATTTAGAGATCTGGAAAAGAATCTCCTCAGACTAAAATATAACCAGAGAAGCAGAAACTTCAAAAACTTACCCACTTTTACTTTTGTATCAAAACAATGGGATTTTTTTTGAAGAAGAAGAAGAAGAGGAGGAGGAGGAGGAGCAGGTGGAGGAGGAGATAGAAGAAGAGGAGGAACAACAATAATAACAAGAACAGAATAATAGTATACACAAGACAAGCTTGTCTCTGAACATAGACTTCTTCAGAAAGAAAGAGTAGACCAGGCTAGACCCAGTAGAGAGTGGTCCTCTTCAGAAACCTATGCTGTTTCCCATAACTAGGCTTTGCTTAATTTATTATACTAAGTGTTTACTGAGGTCTACGGGGACATGGCCCTTTCAGAGCAACCACAAAAGTGAATTCCCTTTTGAAGTTGTGTTTTTTATTCACAGTGTAGAAGGCAGGAGCCACATGAGTCTGGAATAATTTCTCAGAACCTGAGAGTGGCCTGAGCTGTACAGGATGCTAGAAACACAATTTCAATGAAAAGAACATGGAGGACATTGGTAACTTCCCAGCCTAGAATTTTCCCAGCAATACAATTTATTCTTATTTGTGTATCTGAGCATCTCTCCTCATGCTATACTTATTGATTTGTGGGGATAGGAAAATAATCACTATTCATAGATAATATAAAATATTAAGTGGACAATGGCTTATATAACATTCATCTCAATTGTCCTTTCTGGAGTTTGGGAAATGGAATCCTCTCAAAGGAAAATAAGCTGTCCATAGTCACATGGGCAGAACTGAGACAGAGACCATGCGCGTGCACACAGAGTATGGATGTAGTGTAGTGCCCTTGGAGTGTAAATATCACTGGCTTTGAGGACAAATAAGTTCACTGTGAATCTACAAAGAGGTAAGGAGCATGCAGGAAAAGATGCTTGCTGTTGTGCTGAAGCCCAGGGTATGGGTGTCTGGGAGGTGGGAAGTACACTCTTCTAAAGATATTATTGGTTGTTCCTGAGTTGATTGGCATCAGAGGGATTTGTTTTGTTTTTGGTTCTTCTTTTTTTTTTTAAATGTCTATGGTTGCCCACCTCCCCAATGTGTGTTTATGCACCATGTGCTTGCCTGATGCCCATAGAGTCCAGAAAAGGGGAATCCCTGGGAGTAGAATCAGATAGTTGTAAGAAACAATCTTGGGTTGTCTTAACTGCAGAGACTTCTCTCTAGTACCATCATCAGAGGTTTGAATTATTCCAGGTCCAGGTCACTTTTGTCACTTGACCTACATGTGACATATGTGACATATGTACATTTCCCCAAAGATTAAAAAAAATGTGCTTATGATTATTGAATGGGCGAGTGTCCAGGCCAATGAAAATGAACGAACAAGTCAATGAATGGTCTGCCCGTATTTGCTTCCAGAGCATTTAAGCTGGCAGCCAGGAGAAATGACGGATGTATATAACATTAAAACACTGTGATTTTTTTTTTTGATTCATTAACAACTTTGAGCAGAGGAAAAAAAAACTGTTTTTTTAAGTCTTTCATGCAGGTGTAGACACTGTATTAACTTTTAAAGGTCTTCTGATCTATTTATTCAAAGAGTTCTGTCATGAAGGGAACTCATCAGAGTCTGGCCATGCATGTGTGTTCCTCTCCATTTTGTCTCAGCCCCTTCACATAACTAGCCTGGGGCTCTGCCCTCATCCCAGGTCCTAGGACCTGAATGTCATCCAAAGGCAGCAAACCAGAAGCATTTCTGGACACAATTTAACCCTTTCAAAAGTCACATTCAAATTTAATTTATGAGGGAATTAAGCTCGCTATGACTAAAATGAGATTGTTAACATTCAATTTGCATATGAATTTAATGATTACTCAACCCCCTCACCTCCACCCCAGCCCTCCAACTTCATACATGGCCACCCCATCTTAATACGCGCAACTGAAAGGTCTCTCAGAAGCAGCTAAGAACCATAAAGCCTGGCATGTGGCTGAGTGTTGCTAAATAAACCTTGTGGTATCTAAGTGCTTGTCACATGTTTACTGAACTGGTAGGATATTTCTGTCCTAATGATTTACATTCTATTTATTTACTTAAGCAGTGTTCACTCTTTTCCTTGTCCACCTAACATGAGGGGAAAAAAAAAAGAAGAAAACTCCAACAAAACACCTGCATTACAATTTTTCAAGATAAAAGCCTCATCTCTTCTATTTTTCCATTTCTATAATTATCACAAACCAAAAATTAATGTTTTTCCCCCTGATGACTGGATGTCATTGGCAGGCTGCCTCTCCAGAGATAATAACAAACACTCACACGTTCACTAAAACCTTTAAGTAAGCAAAATCTACAGGCGGATTGACATTCCAGGCTGGCTGCAGCAAATCCACTCCCTTAACTCACATTTCAAAACAATTTAAAATAAATAATCTCACCCTACAGGGTAACGGTTCTGTTTTTACAAATCTCTAACTCCAAAGGGAGGGATTTCTTGGAGTCAGACTTCTTCCTTCTGCACATTTGAACTCGAGATACAATCTGGGGAGATGGAGAGAGGGGAGGAGATGGGGCGCAAGAAAGTTGATGTGGTGCCCCTTTAGCTAAGGAAATCAACTGTCAGACTGTAGGGATTCTACAGTGTGAATTCTGAAAGAGACTCTCAGGGCAGTTTGTTGTGATCCGAGATTATAACTTTCATCCTTTTGGGTTGCTTCCATTTTCTTCCAATCAGAGTGTGCAGGCTCTAGCTCCACATCGAGTGAGGAGAGTGTGGAGAATCATTAGAGACATGGCCACCCAACAAACAGGTGCTCTCCCGGAGAGTCTCTATATAAGAAAGGGGCTCCGAGGCTATATCTGACAGGACCTACTGAGATGAGGCTCAGCAATGTCCCACACAGGAATGGCGTAGGGAAGGTAGTGTGGGAATGAAGGGATGCCCATGTGGGCAACAGAGAGAAGGGGTTAGAGGGACAACTGAGGCCACTGAGAAGCACTGTCTTCAGGGGCACCAGGCATTCACATGGAGCACGGACATAGGAGGGGAGGATTAAAGATGTAACCAATTAAAGGTCACTGGATTTGGAAGCCAGAGTTTAAGGACGGGTAGGCTGGGCCAACAGATATGCAAACTCTTGTATGTGGCCTCAGAGTTCGGGCTGCTTAGGCAGGGAATCAAGACTGCTAATGATTTCCCAGCAAAGAATGGCACTGGAAGGCTTCTGTGGGGATTTGCAAGAGAGGAGATGAACAGAAGACAGCAGCAGCGGGAGCCTGGTGCAGAGCCCTAGTTAATGAATGACTTCCAGAATCAGGATGGTAGCAGGGGCGACGGGAAGAAGGACTCTCGTAGTTAGGCCTTCTTCAAGAATGTCTGACTGGCAGAGAAATGAAATAATCTCTCTGCGCTACTTAGAATCTCTCTATGTGTATCAAGAATTGTCTGTGGTCATATGAAAACACAAAGTGTTTGAAGAAGTGACATTTACCATTCATGGTGGGTAACAGGGGGTCTTGAGGTCTTGTATAACTCTGAGTCCATTTCAAATCCATGTCTTTGCATCAGAACAGTGCCCTATCCTACCATCAATGAGAAATACTCCCTGGGAAAACTGTTCATAAAGAGGAGAACAAAGATCAAACTAGAAAGTTAACACCTGAAGCACTTCTCACATATTCATGTGAAATAACATACGCTGAGCCCATCCTTTTTCTACTTGTCTCCTCATTTCCCCCAAAGCATGCCTGGGATTACTGAGACAGGCCGTCATCTCTCTAGCACCCCATCATAGGACCCTACCTCCAGAACTTTATAATCCCATTGCTCTGAGCTCAGCTCAAGGTCCACACTTTACACGACTTAAAAATAGACAGCAGCTGGATCAGACATCAGTGCTGTGGAAACCCAGCCAGGATGCGGCTGCGTCGTGCCCAGAAAATGTCCTCCATCAAATGAGAGGCTACCCAGATCCCAGCTGGGAGTTCCATGGCTGCTTTGGGTGTAGGGATTGTTTATTTTTGCTTTTTGGCTCAGATCTTTCATTCCTGTCCCTGTCTCCTCTTGAGTCTCCTCCCTTTTCTCTTTCTCTATCTTGGCAGTTAGAAACCTACTCTGTATATGCCTAGGCCTTAGCTTCTAATACCACCATCTAAAAATACATCTTGCCACAACATGCTTCATCTCCTGTAGGTGGCCCATTTAAAAATTGACACCGAATTAACGTATCATATGACCACTGTCCTTTGATGCACTCAGCCTGAATATTAAAGACTCAGAAATAAAGTTATTACAATTTACAGGAAAAAAAAAATAAATATACACGAGTGGCTCAAATGGTGTTTCTAGTCTTTTTTTGGGGGGGGGGTGGGTTGCTAAGGTTATGTAATCAGACATAATTGTCTGCACATGTTTGTTACACTATCTCAGAAATGATTTCCAGCCCACCAGATGCAGAAGGGTCAATAGTGGAAGACTCCTCTCGCCCCCATCAAGCACTGCTTACTATAGTACTGCAGTTAGGGATTAAAAATATGCCAAGTAAGAAACTGTCAGACCCACTTTGTACTGACTCATAAGGACTTCCTTCAGGTTTTTTTTTCCCCCAGACATCTGTATTTTTGTTCCCACTTCTTATACATTCTTCATGTTCTTCTCTTTCATTTAATGCACAAAATCCTTTCTGGAGAAGTCTAGTATCTCAGAAACGCTCAGCCATACACAGATGCAAGTGCACTTACATCTCTAGCCAGCCAGCTTCTTCCTTCACTCGGACTTGTTGAGAGGGCCTTGTGCTCTCCTAAGCAGGGTGCCCAGCATGCCAACACTAATACAATAATAACAATGATGACTGTGATCATAGGCACAGTATGGAGAGAATCCCCTCTCTGGACCTTTCTAGAAAAATGGCATGACTGTTGTAAGTATGTTCAACAAGACAGGCTGACCTTGCCTTCCTTCGCAAAGACAGAACGGTAGTTAAGATATGAACTCAGGCGTGATTCTGCCTGAAAATAGGAGAGAGAGAATTCTTAACTGTAAGTAGCAATAGATGTCACCCCCCAAAACTCCTACCTAGTGACTGACTTACTTTTACCATGTCCTTACCAAGGTACTAGCCAAGCCATGTATGAGGCTCTCTAATGACGTGAAACCTTCAGATTTAGAGTGGGACCAGAAGACCACTTCTCTGATGCTTCTACTCAGTGAACAATTCCTGTCCTATTCAGACTGTTCCTGATGAAGCAGATTCCTCTCTGTGAGGGCCACATCAAAACTGTTACGTATCACCTACTCTTTCTCTTTTATGGGATAAGAATTCTTCTTTATGTGTGTGTGCAGTTTGTGTATGGTGTGGGATGTGCATGTTGGTATGTACACAAGTGTCTGTGTCTGGAGAGGCCAAAGGTTAAAGTCTGGTACCTTCCTCCATTGCTTTGCCCTTCGTTTCTTACGACTAAGTCTCTCACACTGGCTAAAGAGCTCTAGGGGCCTCCTCCCTGACTCTGCTTCCCCAAGGGATGGGTTTACGGATGTGTGGCTGGATGACGTTTTTACATGGGCACTATGGATACAACCTTAGATGTTCGTGCCCATATAGCAGGCACTTTCCTGATGGAGCCATGAGTCCTACCTTCCTCATTTCTAAAATAATTATTCTTCACCTGATGAGATAGTTGTTCTTCTCTTGAGTCCTTCCAGATCTGTCATAATTGGGTAGGACAAGACTCAATGTGGAGTCGAAGGGGCCACCTCCCACATCCTTGCAGACATTGTGCTTTAATTAGAATAGATTGAGGTCTCATTATTAAATCATGACTATATTGCCTTCCTTCTACTCCCTAACTTATTTTAACAATACCAACAGCAACAAACAATAGCATGGCTCTCCATGAACCAAACGAAGCTCCGCTTTCTTCAGCCATGCCAAGCCGGTCATCCTACCGGAGTCTCCTATGACCCCTAAAAGCCTGGAAAACACCCCTGAACTAAAGAACAACCTCCTTTTCCAGGCTTCCCTCATGTCCCAGCTTGCTGTCATCGCCACTGAGATAGCAGACGGCTGATCTGAGAAATCAAGTTGGATTGCTGTCCCGAATCTACACTTGGTTCTCCTTGTGTCTGTCTGATCGATTTCACTCTATGCGACATAGCTTGTCGCTATGAATTTTCATGCTAGTCAGGAGCCGCCAGCGCACCCAAGAACAAGTGGAAGATGGTCTGCACCCCCTCCCTGTCCCTTCAACATACTAGGCCTTGGTGTCAATTTTTTAAAATCATCTATTGGCAGATTGGGAGAGGGGTGTTTTATTCTTATGGTCATAGACCTGGATGCAATGGATTTGGGCCACTGGTTTTCTTCTCCAGGTGCCCTGGTCCCAGCCTGTGGTGACATTTCCTACCACTGTTGTACTAGGTGTCACCTGTTTAGCAGCTCCTCTCAGCTGAATGCATGTGGCCGCAGGTGCCATGCAAACACTGATTGCGTGTGACAGCCCTAGACGCCAGCTGCCTGCATGAAGCCTGCCCAATCGCTACGTTCTTTCTTGGGGAGGATGCTGCCGATGGCATGACCGATAAAGAAACAAGAAACTAGGTGACTGTAAAGCTAAGACAAGTCCTACTAAGTGGCATTCTGGGCCCTGTGGCTTTGAAATAATTGACAGTGATAGAATAGAAACAAAGGGTTGGGGGAACCTTGTTTGCTTACACTGATGCCCTGCGGACTGTACATCTGACTGGCTGCGAGTCCGTCACTGTATCCTCCTGTCTGGCTGATAACATGGCGAAGGGTATCCACCTAGACAGAGGAACAACAACAGAAAGGCAATTAGTCAGAGAGAGAAAGGCACACAGCACATCATCTTCTTACAGGCTACGGATAGGATATGCCACACAGTGAAGCAATCATTTTGAAGATGCTCTTCCTGGGGGAAAGTCCTAAGCACGAGGCTGGGACTCCCCTGGATGCCAAATCCATTGTCACTTATGAGTTTAGTTAAAAGTAATAAAAGACACTTGAAACTGAGACAGATTGTACAATGCTGTGTGAGGGGACAGGGAGATGTGGAGCTATAGGGAATGGAGGGAAGAGGACAGAAGCGTCTCCTTCCCCACTTTTCTTCCCTATAGATTATCTCATGCAACTTGAGTCAAGGTATTTTTTTACTCTTGGACAGCCATGTCATAGAGAGAGGGAACTGGGATAAAGATCCAAGTTTTTTTGTTTTTTGTTTTTTAAATCAGTATTTTGATGATGGTAAGTCATTTAGTCACATGACCAGAGCCTGCCTGTATCACCTCAAATTTGATTCTAGGCAGTGCTTCCTATACAAGGGGCTGAGTCACCAGCCAGCTGTCTATTCCAGGCATGTAATGTTTTCTGTTCCATGTGTCAGATAGGTAGATGTGACTCCTATCTTCCCAAGTCATTGTGACCCAGAGCATATGACTTCAATCTCTCAGACCATGCTTCATGCTGAGATAGCAGGATGGCTTCCTGAGGTATCTGTCTTGAAGGTAGATGGTTACACTAAGAAGCACAGAGGTTTGGCACATGATTTGATTTTTGGCTCCATTTATGGTTTTATCATCAGAAACTCGAGTCCATTGACCTCAAGGATGACTAAGTGTATGTGTTAAGTCAAGATGGCTTCGGTAATTTTAAAGCTTAAGATGAAAGCAGGGGGGACTAATGCATCTGCCTGACCCTCGATGACTTCTTGATGTTAGCAAATCCTGAAGATGGGACATCAACAGATGAGAGGGAAACGTGGAAGAGATAATGGGCTGAAATTCCTTTTCCTCTGATGAATAACGGAGACTCCAGTTCCCCCCATCTCACAGGCCTCCTTCACCTCATTCTGTATTTGTTCCTTTCCTACCTTCCTCGTGTAGCTGACAAGCCAGAGCCGAAGCATGGGCACCATCCCCTATGATAATGGTTGTCTTTGTTCTGTTTCAGTTTACTCTGATTTGGTTTGACTACTCCCTGTCTGCCTTTCCCTTCCTTTCTTTTTCCTTCTCTCTGTCCAGACAGGAGCAGGATGCTGAGAAAACTGAAGGCTCGTACACTCTACTGAATCCACCTGGTGGCATATTGGCTGGGTCCCTACCTGTGATTGCACGTTGGCTCCAACCTGGGCCCCTTGGTAAGAATCCCCATTGAGTGACTGCACGCTCATGAACAAATCTCCAGAGTTTGACATGTTAAAAGAACTGGAAGAACCTGGAAAGGAAAGAGTGAGGCACCTGAATCACAGAAAGGAAAAGGATCAACCCTGCAACCAACAGCCAAGAGGAGAACGACATGCAAAGCAACCCCCCAAATCAAATGTAAGACAAAAACAGCATCCACAGAGCCTGGTTAGTAGCATGAAGAACAGAGCAAGCAAGAAGGTGCACACTGTTGCTGTTACATGAAGTGATCCCTCGTTCCAAGTTGTCATGAAGACTGCTTTTGGCTAATGATTTTAAGCTGAAAGTGGGGAAGCTGTATTCTAGTGCCATCTACTTAGGAGTTTTCCTTCATGCCTCTAATAGTCTAGGGTTGACCATGAGGCCAAAAGGATGAAGAATATGGTCACCGATACTGGTTGGCCAATGATATTTCTGCTACCACCATAGAGCATCTGGGTACCTTTTCTGGATTCTAAATATGCTTTGCTGAATTCATCTTGCACATTGGGGGCATCACACAGGAGGAGAGTACATAGAGGCAACGACTCCTGCGGTGTATAGATACTCTCCATTTCTAGAAACAAGGTAAACTTTGCTATGTGGCAATAGCTCAGGAAACCTCAAAGACTGCAGGATTATGTGAGAATAGCCCAGTCTTCCTACCAGTTGCCAGAGCACAGAAAGACGAAGCAGAACCCTGGCCCAGAATTTTCAAGCATGCATGAAGTGCCTCTAGGAATTTTTAAAATTAGCCTCCAGAAGGAGAGTTTAACATGGGCTTTCACCTGCCAGAGATGGAAGTTCCATCTGGTTGGCCTTAGATCCATCTACACAGGCTCCCATGGGATGAACCTAGCCCAAGCTTACCCTGAATACCAGGGCTTATGAAACTAATTAGAGCTCTGAAATCGGCGGGCAGCTCAGCGCATAGGAAAGAAAGCTCGGCGTGCAAGGTTTGGTTAAAAACATGACGTTAGCCTGGTAAAGGAGAGACCTCAGGGACCCAGGTCAGTTGCACTCTGTGACTTCTAACCCTGTGATCTTTCTTGCTCTGAGTTTCTTCTGACAGCCACCACCAACAGAGAGTCACCCAGCCTCCTGTTTGATGCTTTCTATCTCTTCTCCCAAGACAGGGATCTGAGCTCCACAAGAGAACTGTCTATCTGCAGCCAGGAAAAGGAGAAGACCTTTTCTTTTCACCCAGAGAACAGCCACTTAATAGGCAGTGTATTCTCCACCCTGCCGTGGAACTTGATATACAACTGTCTACTGTGTCATCACATGTCAACGGCAGGAGCCATTTAGAGGAACCAGGTGTTTATAATCTTGGCAACAACCCCAAGTTAAGAACTGTCTCCATTTTCCTGTGTTCTGGGGAGTTTGCATCCTCATGCAAAAAGCTCTGTAACTATATTTCTATATATGCTGCTGCTCCCTCTAGCCCACTTCTCATTCCTGCTTTTCCATGCAAAGGAAGTGCTATCTTTATGGGTTGAGGGGGGACTGAAATATCTACTAACAGACTGTAACTTGTCTGGCACGTATTTTTCTATATAATTTATCTGGAAGGAATTGGAAATGTTCAATCTTAGCAAAAACAGGCATAAGATTTCATCATGTGCAGTTTAGACTTTGGTCTGAACTTCCTTCCATTATTAAGGCACTTTGTTTTGGAAACGCCCCCCCTCCTCCCAACTATGGAAGAAACAGCATGAATTGTAGCTCCCATTCTTGCACTTGTATAGTCAACCTAGACTTCGATATATGAGTTGTAGTCCCCTCGGATCATGTCTGTAGTCACAGGCGCAAAGCCTAAACAATAAAGCCAATGCAATATCTGCATCTTGTTCTGTGGGCATCAGAACCAAGAACCTACACAATAGCTGTTCTCATATTATCAGACTTCCTAAGCTCCTTGACCCCAAAGTGCTGAGTCTGAAGCCTGGGTACTTTATTTCTCGCCCATTCTCAGATAGCATGTACTAGTCACACATATTGTATGCCTGGCTGAGGGTCTATTGGTAATCATTACCCAAACTGTGCCACAGTAGAAATTCCCAAAGAGCTACCCTGATGCCAAGGATCATGGCATCCATGGAAGCATGCAGATGTGGAGCGTGCCATCTACAAGATGTACACTGCAATTGACACAGATGATTTAAAAAAATATATGTGCAAAGATAAATTGTAAATATGTCTGACTGTGTAATATACACAGGGATAAATATGCGCATACAAATGCACTTCGTGTACAAATGCATTTGTATCAGAGCAGTAATTGCAGAAATAGTCCCCCGCGCTCTTGGCTGTGCTGTTTCAGCATTCCATGGTCTCTGTGCAGCCATGTCGTGGCTTCTGACTGTCTGCTGAGAATCTTGACGAAGTGATGGTGTGGATGGAAGAGAGCAGGTGCTCCTAGTACCACAATAAAGTCTATACAAGCATCAAGGTGTGTTTGTGTGCGGGCGGGGGCGGGGGGGGGCACTCCTTTGCCCAGCATTGAAAGTTGGAAAGAATGGAGAGCCTTTCAAGCAGGGTATACATCCCAGACAGAAAGTGAATGTGTTTTCTTAGAAGTGGTAGAATCCCCAATGAACAGCTGTATATTAGCTGACTTGCTGAGACCACCCAGTCACTTTATCTGCAGGGTGCTGGGGAGTAACCAGCATACATCAAGATGTGCCTGGCAGTTGAAAGGTTCTGAATTTGGCTAAGGAATGAAGGCAAGTGCCACCCAGATACTTGGGGTGTGTACGGAGTGACATCTGCACTCAATTAGAGCAAGAAGAAGTAATGGATCACCCAGGAATCTAATGCATTTGCTTGGGCAAATACTGTGACTTGGAAATGTGTTAACATGCATTTTCATAAGGCAAGTTCCCGAAGATAGTCTTTTCATTTCAAATGGTCTTTAGGAGTCTAAACTACTCCCGAAAAACAATACAAAACAAATAACACCCAAATATGCAATAAACCCCAATTAACTTAATAATAAAATGTAATAATATCTAAACAGAAAGCATGACTTCCCAGTCTTGGCAGGCTTGACACTTTCAGCTAGATAGTCTCTGCGTAGGGAGCAACTTATGACTGGTGGGATGGTTACAAGGATCTCCATTTCTATCTATTCATGTCAGTAACACCATTGAAGCCGACGACAATGAAAACCATCTCCAAGCTATTCCTGAATGCCTGCTGGGGTGCATACTTACCCCTAGTTGAGAACTAATGACTCAACAAAGATAGGGTATGTGTTTGTCTTAAGAAACTCAAAGTATTTGAAAGCATGAGCTCATGGATTCTCACTGGATATATAGGTTTTATGAGAAGCTACTGGGCAAATATTGCTTTAATTTCTCTAGTCTAAAAAGCCAAGTTTCCCATGGGTGAGGTGACCAGCCTGACTCAGCCAGACTTCCATGTCATCTGGGGATACAGAAGAGGGCAGATCGTATTAGATATGAACGTAATCATGTTTCACTCTTGCTTCCAAGCGTCTGCCTCGTTTTGAGTCCTCAACTCATGCTTCTAGAGTCTTTTTGTTTAAACATGAGAAATCGAGAGCTCATTATTTGGAGTCTCCCAGTGAGCTATAGCCAATGTTTTTTTTTTACAATTTTGTAGTTCAGTTCTCTCATTTCTCACACCCCCAACTTCATTCTTTTTATCCTTCCTCATTACTGCATCAGCTTTGTCTGCCTCTGCTAGAAGACACAATAAATGATGCTGAAAATCTCTCCATACTTAGAAAGCCCTAGCACCTAGTCCTAGGTGATTTTTATGAAGTGGGGTCATGTGAATGGAAGGGAGGGAAGTCTACTGAAAAAGGAGAGCTGCTTAGGTATGGGTTGCTAATCACTCAAGTGCTATTCACTGCACAAAAGCCAGGGGAGGGGAGAGGGCTTATTTGTAGTGTTGCCTTTCCTGCAGTGGAAATGAGCATGTCAAGTAAGCAAAGATTCTGGGAGAATTTCCATTTTCATATTGAAAATATAAAACTGTCATGGGTGCCAGAATTCTGGACTTCAAAATCTACCCCAAATACCTTTTCATATATTAACCTTTTATTTACAATCTCTTTCCATTACCACTTCTCCTTTGAAATTACTGAGGAGATGGCACACAATGTAATAAACACTCTATGTAAAAGTTTGAGCACTTATCCTCAAATCTGCACCGTGATTTAGGCTGTTAAAAGCTGAAGAAAATACAGAAAAGCCCATTTATAACTTTTTCCCGTTAAGACATTTATCTTTTAAAATTCCATGCTATTGCACATCGACAATAGTGTTTTCTTTGCTCTCCGTATTAGAAAGGGAACATTTCAAAGGGTTCCCCTGCAAATTATTTCCAATAACTTAGGCACAACTGGAAGGCTTAGCTCAAGTTTTCCATAATAATGTACTTTGTGCTCAGAATAGTTATATGAAGTTTAAGCTACCAGAAAATTCCTTAGAAAACTGTAATCAGACTGACATTCCGTAAGAGCCAACACAATTCTTAAACACAGAGTGGGGATTAAAATGCTTACTTTTCTCTTTTTAAGGGCTTTAGGAAAGAAAAATAGTTATGGATTTAGTAATGAAGGGAGCCCACAGGGCCCTTCTAAGGACTAGTCATAAATCATGCTAAGCCATCTGTGATGCAGATATAGCTGGGACAGGGAAAAAGTCATTTTGATATCTGTTTTGCATTATGATAACCTCTGCAGGACTGTTGAGTGCATTTTTGCTAATATTGACAGAATTATACTTCTTCCAAAGAGATAAGTGAGAATGTCTGCCTAGCACCGCAGTTCACCTTGTGATGCTGTGTTTGAAATCTTCAATAATCAACCAGCTAGGGAAAGAGGAACTGTGGTTATTGGACCTGTTAGCCTGGACCTTTTATCAATCATACCACAATGAGGAAGAGCAACAATGGCCAACAACAACAACAACAGAACCTTCAAAAGCATTCTCTTCAGGGCATCCTGACCTTAATAGCTGAGAAACATAAAACTGGATCAAATTAAATAGTGTCTTATGATGCCAAATGTTTAAAGCCAAGGGCTCTCCTCATGCCTGATTCCAATTAAACAAAAGAAGGTCATGGTAGTATAGCCCCCATTGGAGACCCCAAAGATAACAAATTAATGCATGGAGCAGCTCACAGAAGAAAAGTGTGTGGTGCCCTAAGGTATCCAGTTACAAAGGCAGCATACGGCACAAAGAAGCCCCATCATAAACAACCAGACTGTGAGGTCGACATCATCATATATACTCGATAGAAACCTCAGACATCAGATATGCAACCACATTATGAATCAATATATTTGGATTTGCTAGTATATTATTGGTATCACTGGACTTAGAAGGACACTCCACATTCCAAATAAATGTGTTTTGTCTGTTATAGAGTAGGATGACTTCTGATACTAAACATATTAAATAAGGAAACTTTTGTTTCCCCTTTCTCCCCTCCAGAAGTATGCACATGTTTTCTGCAGCAAACACCCATAGAGGTTATACTCCATATATTACTGACTTTTTATTGGCACCATGGAGGTTCAGAAGTAACAGAACAGGGCATTTCTAAAAATGTACTTCTATGCCAGCTTATAGTCTGAATTTAATGTACAATGCATGTTCATGGAAATAAATCTTAGACCCAGGGCATATGATTGAGGTTCCAGTATGAACACTAGAATCAGAAAAGTTTGGCTTAATAGCTTGTAATTTTTCCTGATAGTTTACATAAGGAAAACCAATCAAAGAAAACGATAAAGAATAATATCTCTAATCAGCTTCTAGGATATATTGTAGCCTGGCCCTGGAGATTGGAATTTGCCAATGAGACCTTTGCTAGAAGAATATTCCTGCCCAGGAGGCACGCCAGCACATGACCCAGACACGATGGGGACAGCAAGATAAACAAGGATGAAAACATCATAGGAAAATCCAAAGGAACTGCCTACATGTTAAATTTGATCAGTGATTTTAGAGGTCTCATTAAATCCAAACAATGTACCTCCATTTTAAGTTAAACATATACATTGCAGACAGCCCCACCTTAAAAAGCACACTGTCCTTTGGATATGAAAAGATAAAAAACCCAAATTGTCACTGACAACAAATAATAATTGCACTATAAATCGATGAGTCAAAACGCATAAGCATCAAAACAAAATCTCAAAGTAGGGAAAACAAATACACAAATGGAAAATAATTCCCCCAAATCAAAGAGGAAACTAACCCGCTGAGTTGGGAGTAGAGGGCGAGTTAGCTTGGCTTCCATGGGCTGACACATTGGTGGCTGTGACAGCCGTTTTGGCAGCATAAATATTGGCTTCCTCTTGAAATTTACCTATGTTCTTCTTGTACCGGATTCGCTTATTTCCAAACCAGTTTGATACCTAGAGCAGCAGGAGAGAAGAAGGGAGAATTAGCTCTTCAGCTATCAGAAGACGTTATGGAGAAACAGAAGGGTCCCCGAAGGGATGGAGAGATGGGGCAGGATAATGTGATCTCACCCTTGAGGAAGCAAAAGTGAGAGTTTAAAGAGGACCAACTACCTACTATGGGCTCGCTAAAATTCCACAAGACCACTGTGAATACAATGCCCCCGTGCAAGACTTGCTCACCAATGCTAGGATTCCCGATTTAGAACAAGTATTTTAAATCTTTAAATAAATCTACATTTATTTATGACATTTAAATAAATGTATTAGGAGAAATGCTTGTTCTTATTTATTTATTTATTTATTTATTTATTTATTTATTTATTTATTTATTTAGAGAAAGGGTTTCTCAGTGTAGACCTGGCTGTCCTGGAACTCACTAAGTAGACCAGGCTGGCCTTGAAGTCAGAAATTCGCCTGCCTCTGCCTCCCAAGTGCTGGGATTAAAGGCTGGCGCCACCACTGCCCACTGCCCACTGTTCTTTTTAAAGCAATGCTAACACTGACACTATGCAATCAAAATGCACAGACCTTTAAAATGTCCACATAACTCTCTAACAACATATGGATGCTTCCATGAATTCATTAATTCAAAATTTTAGAAGTTAAATGACCTTAATATGGACTTTTGAGTCTTAACTGTATTGTGCTGTACAAAGCTTGATCTTATGTATGAAAAAAAAAAAAAAGACCAAACAACTGACTCATACAGCTAATTATTACTTTGAATTCCTGCTTTTAAATGTTCAAAGCCAATGAACACGATAAACCTAATTTACTTTCTTTTGTTAATTTATTTCCTTCCTGTGGCTCACAGCAGCTGTCTTGGCTCCAGTTGGTACTTCTTCTTCGTTTATACAAAGACTCTTACCAGAAAGGAGTCAGGACATACATTGACATTTACCCCCGGAGTCTTGCCTTGGGGAGGAATGTCTAATAGCGCCCTATGTTCTAGCAGTGATTCTGGACAACACTGTTGTGGCTTTTATTTAGTTACACAACAACCTATGAAAACAGAAACGGGAAGAACAAATTGACCCCACATATAACACACCTCACTTATAACTCCCACTCTATCCTCCATCAACAATGGCAGATAAAGAAAATGTAAGGTTACAAAAAAAAAAACACTACACTTAGTTTTGAATGCATTCAAAAAAGCTGAAACTTCAAAGGCTTCGCTATCCTTCAAAGGCCTATGTGGCTGACGCAATAGCAGAAATGCCAAGCCTTTGTTACAAAAATCAAACTGTACCAGTGCAATATTAGTAAACAAGAGAGAACAAAATTCAATAATAAACTGCTTTATTTGTTGCAAATGCAGAGAAACAGAGTTAAGCTGGGGGAGGAGGTGCGCCTCTGAGCGCGGGTCAGGACGACGCCACTTCTAACTGCACTTTGAAATTCAAATTTCTCTTGATCCAAGTTTCACCGTGCATAGGAATCAATCATAATTATCACTGGTTATTGATTTATATGTGCAACAGGGAGGCAGGGAAAAAGTAGGTACATGTTTCAAAAGTAACTGGAAAAAAAGACAGAAAAGATGCAGGTAATTTAGGGGACCCTTCCAGGAGGAAAGGGAATGACCCAGGCTGTATGTGGACAAACAAGAAAGGAAGATGCGGTGGGGGAGGGACTGCAGGAAGGATTTCCTGTTTAAATGAGAAGAGACCTGATTTCGATGTTCGATAGGTCAGGGCATTTCCTATAGTGTCTACATAGCAGTATCTTCTACCTCAGATAATACGTAGAGTTCACATTTCATTAATTAATACTCAACTGTCATAGACTAAAGGCCTAATATGTGACGGGCTCTAGGGATGCATTACGGATGAGGTAGCATGAGTCAGACAACGTAGAAAGAATAATAGGTTTTTCTGGGGACTGTTTGATTTCCATCTCAAACATGTTATGTTTCAAGAGCCTATGGGCAGAGCCGCGGCAAAATCCAGTGGGAAGTAAGATACATGAGTTAGTGTTCCGGGACAGAAGCCCCATCTGGATCTTCAAATGGAGTTACATTTGTAGCTGTGAGTGTGTAGAACGGTGCTTTTCCGAGTTAAGCATTCACAGATGGCTTGTGAGAGCTGATTCCAGAACCTGCTTGCAAAGATTTAGATACAGAGCCGGTATAAGACTCAAGAGTCCATATTTCTCATAGGTCACAGGTGACGTGCTGCTGGTATTACTGATGCTGCTTTCTGAGGACCACACTCAGAGCAGCACTCATAGGGATGCAGGGCTCTTTGGGGAGCATGGGGGAGAAGACAGTTATCAGAGGCATTTCAGATGGATTCAGGTATATGAGACTATTTTTGTTGGGGGTCACGGGAGAAACCAATAGCTTTTTAGCACATGTCAAAAAAAATTTGTGACTGAAAAAAAAAAAAAGGTGAGCAAGGTTCACTGGCTGGAGCATGGACTGATGAAAGCTAAGGAAAGAAAAAACAGTTGGAAGGTGGAGGGTGGAAGGGAGAGGGAGAGGGAGAGAGGGGACTTCAAAGGACTGAATGGGGCTGTCCCAGGGGAAGAGAGGAAATGCAATAGCAGCACCAAGAAATAGAGGATGGCTGACGGCTCCCATGAGGTGAATATTAAAAAGGGTGGCTAGTGAACTTCTACCACATGAGGAAACTTAAGAAAAATAGTATACATCACTAAATTTGAGAAACATAGACAGCTTTAACATGTATCTTCCAACCAGCCATGCTTGGTAAATGGTGTAATAAAGACTCTCCAAAAGTCAGAGTCCTCTAGAATCCCACATTGACCCGTGCCAAAAAACAAGCCCCCAGCCTATTAGTCTATGAATAGCATCACGCTGTTTCTCAGCAGATTTTGCCTCACAACGTGGAGCAGCTTAGCCTACCTGTTGTGATTGTTACTGTGATGGTGGTGGTGATGGGGTGTGTGTTGGGGGTGGGGGGAGGCAAGAATTGCATGGCCTTGGAATAGACAGGAGACAGATGAAAGGAGACACAGCACATAAATAATTCTTTTGATGAACAAAGTATTCAGCACTTGGCTTTCCACCATGAAGGAGGTAGAGGTTGCTAGAGCTAATGCCAATATCGTTAGCTACAACCTGACTCCAGAAGGCTTCTTCCTCATTTCTAGATAAATTTAAAATCTGGAATTATGGACTTTGGATTGAGTCCATGGAGTAGTTTAGAGGACTCTACCATGGGAATTTACTGAGGTGTGTGGTTCCCGATGTAAACTCACTGGTCAGATCCACCACCAGGAGCAAGGAACATCATGTCTTCCCGTTATATAGACAAGAAATCTAAACCTAGACTAAAATGGGAACAGTTCTAGAAAAACAGGAGACTGGACTAGTTGAGTCTGAAGACTGAGGTTCTGCTTTCTTTAAGTGATGCGACTGGAAATGACCTTCAGCCAGATCACAGAAGCCACTGAAGGCCTATATGCATGCTGCCTTACCTAAGTGGGTGTTTCCAATGACAGTCACTACTGTTAAGGAAGTCTACTTCTCAAAGCTAGGGGAGTATATAATTTTTCTTATACTTTTTTTCTAGACTGAAGTAGGGGCTCAATACTGCTTCCTTTTACTGCTTCTTTTTATTATTATTATTATTATTATTATTATTATTATTATTATTATTATTATGCTCATGTTAAGAGATTCCATGTGTATACAACTATTGCATCATGCATCTTTCCACGTCAGTGGAGACCTGTTATAGTTAATGCATTCTGGAGGAAGGGACACTCAGTGCCATTCCACTGGAACCAGTGGCATTCTCAATTCCTTCTCCAAATCAGTTATTCCTTGTAGAGTCAGAACACTAAGAGAAAGCATTGACATCCTTTTCATTCAAGAAGTCTGGGTCACCAACTCTTATTAAAGTTCCTGGTTTGGGAGAAAAAAAATTGCTATGGAATTAGAAGGAATCAACACGGAATGTACGGGTATTATATAATAAACACTTCCATCCAGGCGGAGCCTGTCTCTCTTTGCACACTGTATTCTAATTTTTCTCTTCCTTTGATTGTTTCCCTTGGTTGGGCTTTTAAACTCACCTGAAAACTGTCTCACAAGCACTAAGAGCTTGCCTTCCTCTTTCAAGGCTCCCCCTGGTGGATCTTACAAGGCCCAAAGGCCCAAGAAAAACCCTCAAGACCCCCCCCCACCCCCCCAGGCTACATCAGGCAAGGCTACAAGCTGGCTCTTCAAGGGGTTTCTCACCTGGGAGACTGTGATGCCGCACTTCTTGGCTAACTCCTCTTTGGCTTCCTCACTGGGGTAAGGGTTGCTGAGATGGGAATAGAAATATTCATTCAGAATTTCTGTGGCTTGCTTGTTGAAATTCCGTCTCTTCCGCCTTCAGAACAAGAAAGGGAGAGGGATGAGGAAGAAGGTCAAATTAGGCAAACCGAGAGCAGGCTGGCTTCTAGAAGAAGAAAACAGCTTTGAACAAAGGCTGAGTTCAAGTTAATCTGCAAAAGGGCCAAATGCCCAAACTTCTAAGCACATTTGTTCTGTAGTTCGCATGAAGTGGAGAAGAGAATCAAATACAACTGTACATTCAGGTCACCTTGGGTTTAAATCCTAGACCAGCTAGATACCTACTGGGTGGTGACTGAATGTCACCTAAGCATCAGTTTCTTCAACTGAATGTATAGAGTTCCAAGGTAGTATGCAAGGACCATGTACAAGAAGGACTCGGTAGAGCATTTAGCACCAGACAAAAGCCAAACTCAGTGGCTGCATTCCAGGCCCTTCCTACATGAGCATGAAGGAGTCGTTCATTCCACCTGTGACGTAGCTGGAGCTATTCTTATCCACACATCATTTTTTTGTTAGTTTGTTTGTTTGCTTGTTTTGTTTTTCAAGACAGGTTTCTCTGTGTACCCCTGGCTGTCCTGGAACTCAGTCTGTAGACCAGGCTGGCCTCAAACTCAGAAATCCACCTGCCTCTGCCTCCAAAGTGTTAGGATTAAGGCATGCACCATCACTATCACCACCTCCACTGCCACTGTTACCACAGCCTGGCCCTATTCTAAGATTAAATACTGTGTTCTAAGTCAGGTATGCTATGGAGATAGTTCAGGTCTGCCTGGCATCTAACCCAGCTTCTTGCTTCTATACAAACTGTGTCCGGGCAGTGACACAGAGATTCTGTTAAGCCCTGAATTAAAACTAAGTTATCATTTTCTCTCTATTCTATCCCCATGCAAATGCATCCAACATTTTAAAAAGTCATCTGGGCAAGAGGTCAGGAAACTGACTGGAATTAACCCCTGACTGCCTGGCCTCCCTTGAACAGACAGAGAAAGGTTATTTTGCAGCAGGAGAAGCCACTAAATGGTAAAACAAAGGCTCACAGAATTCTTCCTCATACACAGGTTGCCAAAAAGAAGACCATTTTTTCTCTTCATAAAAGCATTTTTCTGCCTTTAAAAATCACAGGGGTGCTAATTGAACAAATCTCAAGTGAGAATTACTTTATTGCTTCCTCAATGCTAAGGCCTGTGGGTGGTGGGAAGGTCTCAAAGAGGACTCTGGGCTCTGTGTAGGCCTGGTTTCCTTCCTTGAAGTGGGGGAAGCCTTCCTTTTTAAATTCTCTCTAATAGCACATTTACCTGCCTTGCTTTTTGTCCAAGTTATTCCTCAAGGAAAAGAATTCCAGAACATCTCTGGTTATATCAGGATAAAACTTCCAAATTTAGCCAACAGAAAGCACCGGTGGCCTTGCTAGACTGGAAATTTAGCTAATATTGTATTTTCAGGGTCCCTCTTGCATTAATTAACACAATAAAGTACCTGATTTTACCGGATGAACACCATCTGCCCATAGGTATCAAGCACATCTGTCTGGGCTACGGCAAGCTCGAGTCACTCTCCCAAACCATGCGGAGTTTCTGGGTCATCCAGCATCGGAAATTGGACAGATTGGATTTAAAAGCCCAGAGAAAAAAGAGAGGCTTGTGTGGAAAGTTCTTGCTTAATGGAAATTCAAGGGAGATAGCCTAGTGGTCAACGCACCCTCTGGGTTTGCCTTCAAAGAACCTTTTGCTGGTTTTCCTACAGATAGTTGTTTTGGGTCTGGGGAACTGGACCAGGAACCGCCTCTGTCTCTGGGAGAACCCCCAGTCCTTCAGCCCATTATCTGCAATTAGCATTACAGAGTATTTTTTGGGAGTCTTCCAATTGAGCTCAAAGGAAACCTCTCTGGAATGAGCTAGTGGTGTGGGGAGGGTGCAGACAGCTGTTGCTGGCTCTCTTGGCGTCCAGGATATGATCTACCCTAGGTGGTCTCATCTACTCCAACGGACTCGCTTATCACTTCGCTCAGTAGCTGTCTTAATCTGTCTCTGAAATCCCATGGTCAGGACTTTTCAGAAATGTAGTGAAAATAACTTGTGTCTGAGGGTTAAGGCTGAGCGATGAGACAACTGGACAACTGCCTTCCTTGCTTTACCATTCCTGACTTGTAGATTAATGTTTGTGATCGCCAGCCAATTAGAGCAGTGATCACTGTGTGGTGTGTGTGTGTGTGTGTACAATTTGTATAGTGTGTAGGCAGGCTGTTTGCATGTCTGTGCACCATGTATATGCACTGCTAGAAGGTGTCAGGCCTGCTACAGACAGTTATAAGTGTAGAAGTGGTGCTGAGGCCCAGTCCTATAGAAGAGCACCAAGTTTTTAAAATTGCTTTGCTATTTCTCCCCACCAGGATCTTGGCTTTTGATGTAAGAAAGCATGGATGCTCATGGACTATTACCGCATTTTAAAGACAGAAGCCTGTCTGATTTGGGCCTATGGGAGACTTCATTTTTTTCCCTTTTCTAAAAGAGTCATGATAATGATAGGCACAGATCCCCTCTTGCTGTTTACTTACCCTCCTCTGACCATGGCCTCAAAGCAAAGTCCACACAGTGCTAACCTGTCCCTTTGTTCCACTCCCGATGTCACTGCTACCTTTGAATGGTTTTAGATGAGCCACTATGTTTCACAGTACTGCTGACTAATGGTGTCAAGTGGTGTTTCTGTGATGAGGGAATGTCCCATGTTTGTGTTAGCCAATAGAGTAGCCATAGTGACTTGAGGCTACCACGTAGCTGAAATGTGGCTAGTGGAGTGAACAAACTACTTCTTAAAACATATTAGCATTCTAACGACATGCACCTTTAGACTGATGTTTCCAGAAGCCACGCTCAAGCAACCATCATGGAAGAGAGCCCAATTTAGAACAACCCAGAAACACCAGATGACTATAGAACCCACTGATTTTTTTTTCCATAAGATAGTAGCCATGTTTCCCTTCAAACAAGAAACATTTCCAGTGAGTATTCTATAAGGTGCAGACAGTCTTTCCTCCACTGGCTGTGCTGGCCCAGTCTGAGGGACAGAGAGGTCAGCAGTGGTTCACTTCAGACTCTTCCAGTTTAGAACATCCTCATTAGAATCACTATAGAAACCTTCTTAAACCAACATAACCGCTACTCCTACCACTAAGCTATAAAATGGATAATATATGCTTACATATAAACATATTATAAAGTTATATAAGTTGTATTTCTATATTAAAGATATTAATATTTAAATGTGTTAAATATAATATACACAATGGGTGGCCTAGGAATTACTATGAGCACTATAGTGGGATTACAGAATGAGCATTATGTGTCAGACACTATGTTTGTTTTTCAAATTAACCTTACACGTTCTTATGTAAGGAGCCATTCCCATTTTATAGATACAAAAACTGAGTCTTTCGGAGAATAAACCACTTGTCTCCGATCACAGGGACCACTGATGCCTCAGTGAGAATTTGAATCCAGTGGCATTCCAGTGTTTGTGTACTATTTTCTCACAACCATTCCCTAAACACCTCTCTGAGAGTTCTGCTCCTTAAAAGTAGGGATTTAAAATCCCCCCTGGTACAGCTAAGGTGCCTATTGGGTCCATCCTCCTCCTGATCTCTCCAGTTCTATACACATTGTTAGACCATTGTGTCTAGCAACAACATATGTTCTTGTTAACCAAAGATCCTGGTGGCCCCCAGGTTCCTCTATCTCTTCATTTTCTCTACCACAGTGTCTGCCACAGCTGACACACGTCTGCAGCTAAAAAGAGAACTCCTTTAAGGGCAGGGCCCATGGCTCACTCATATTTGGAAATCTTGTGTCTAACACATAGCAAGCGCTTGGTTAGGCAATGCTGCTAAAGGCGAACGAGGATGGTCTGCACTGCTTGTAAGATGTCTTCAGCTTCCGGGATCGCTTTCCATTTGACAGAGTTTGTAGGTGAATGTTCTAAAATATAACATGCAGTTCTATGCTGATCTGTATGGGTGTGCCCATGAGATCATGAGCTATGGACCCATATCTATATATTATATTTGCTATTCTAGTAGCTAAAACACCATTTGGCTGATACCAGGAGACTAATTAGATTTATAGCTAATTCAGAATATAGGGTCAGTCTCCCTGTACCATATTGATCTCTTTTCCTTTGCTTTGGTCCTGTTCTTTGGTGATTCAGAGCACCGGCCAAGAGTACACCTATAAGCTTCCGTATTACTATTGCAAACTCCAATGCTGGACTCCAAGAAAATCCTATAAGCTTTTGCTTCAAAACCACTAGATGCTTAAATTATTTTTCTTCCCTTTATTTGCTTTAAGAAGGCACAATTTGTAATGCCGAATAAACTAACCATAATGGACAGCACACAGTATAAGGTGATAAAAGGGTGAATGAAATTTTAAGTTCAGTGTTGCCACATCCTTACAAAGGTACAAAGAAATGCTGGAACCCGAGTTGGAGAAACCCAGGCCAAGAGCTCAGCTTAAAAGTATGAGGACCGGGATTCTAAGGTCCCTGACCCTGGCATATATGATACCTTCTCTCTCTCAAGACTGAGATGGTGGCCACAATGGGGTTTCACCTTGCAATTAGGTTAAAGTTTGAATCAGAGAAGTTTCTCTTGCAGGCCACTAGAAAGCAAGCAAGCAGTCTGATTATGAAATGCTTCTAGAGAGGGCTTGCCTCCACAAACCAAAGCTCTGTAAGTCTAGCAGGGAACAAGAGGGCTTATTGCACCTAAAGTTCAGATGTAGTCCCTGACCCTTGATAGCTTGGCTGAAGCTTTTGCTGGGGACCCAGCAGAGCTATCCTGAAACTGAAGCTGACGAAACTGCAAGGGTATAAACTCGAATGGTCTTAAGCTGCTACATTTGTGCTAATCTGCCACAGAGCAATTGAAAGCTGCTACAAGGCATGTCCCTTCACTAAGGAGTGTAACAGTCCCTTCTACACACCTATTAGATCACAAAGACTAATCCCATTACTAAATCAAGTCCTCTTTGTATTTAGTTTATCTTCCATGAAATCTTTTCTGATGAGGCCCTGCCCATCAGATGCACGGTGCAGGGTTGGGGGAAGGGGTGTACAGGATGGGATATGAATATCCACAGTGAATGCAGAATCTCTCTCTCCCCAGGGTTGGCCTAGCTCTCTTGTCCGCTTACTTTGTTAAGTTCACTAAGCACGACATTTGGGCAAGCTGTTATTTGTGAGCCAGGCTTTGCTCTACCCTGGGCGGGCATTTCAGCTGGTGTTCTGCTGGCAAGTCTAGCCATACAAAAAAAGGAGACAGTCAATGACAAGAGGCTGGCTGCTTCTAAGGTTCTAGTGTGGTGATCTGAAGGTTTCTTACCTAAGTAGGAAAGAGAGCCTGCCTTAGAGTGACCTAGAATCACCTAGACAGAGGCCAGAGGAAGGAACGAATGTGAACAAAACATATCTAGTGGTATCTTTTTAGAATTGGACCTTCAGCCAGGTGCAGTGGGATTGATGCTAAGAGAAACCCATAAACACAATGGTCCTCTTCTGTTCATTTCTCCAGTTTCTCTCTTGAGAAACAACAACAAAACAAAACCAACCAACCAAAACCACCAACCAACTGAACAACTACCACCACAAGAAAAAGTCTAGACCTGACATTTCTTTTCGTCCCCCCCCCCCCCCCCCACTAACCCATCAAGGATCTGCCAGTGTAAAACGCAACTCCAGCATCTTAATTAAGGGAGTTACCATGGGGATGTAAGCAACACATGCTGTACAGTGGCGGCTGCAGCCTAGAGGAAGGACCAAGATAGAAGCCACCAGTCGCTCACATTGTGTAGAATGGCTGCCTTAAAGAAACCAGGCTGGCTGTAGGCCACCGGGCAAGAGAGACAGAGTCCTGCTGAAGGACCGATTTTTACCAATACCCATATACCTTCACCCAGATGGGCAAGCTGTCTCACTTTCATTTAAGATTTTATTTGTATTTTTCATTATATGTATACACTTGGGGCATATGGCTATGGTGCCTGTCTACCTGTGGAGGTCAGGGAAGAGCTTCAGTTCCCCTGAAGTTCCAGGCAGTTGCAAGCTGCTCCCTATGTTCTTACTGGGAACTGAACTCAGGTTCTCTGCCAAGACAGTTTGTGATCTTAATTGCTGAGCCATCTCTTCTGTCTTATCCCCCTTTTAACCTTCCTTTGACTACAGGATTCTTTTGGCCTCCAGGTGTATCTTGCTGTCTGGCATTCTCATTTTGTATCTCATGCAACCCAAAAACATGCTGAAGAAAGGGAGGTAGGAGAAGATGCTGGGGAGTTTTAAATAGGTCCACCGACCACTAAAGACTATCACTGTGAAGAGAAAGAGAAGATGCCAGTGGAACTGAATGATGCATGACATCAGAGAGGAAAGCAATCCTGGACGAGCCATGAATCTTTCAGTCTAATCCAAAAGGAACAAAACTATATACGCCATGAAATGGTATACAGACCATGACATTCTAACATTTGATAATAAAAGCTTTAGGCAGAGAATATTTTCCAGAGTTGTGCAGATGACTAATTCAAGATGAATTGGGGATTACAAGGCATACCTAAACTATGAGACATATTTGTAGATCGGTTATCAAAATCTACTTCTACAGTAAAGGCAAACTCTGGTTAGTACTATCTCAGAGGCTGGAGAAGAGAAGAAGCCACAGGTTCTAATCCACTGGCCCACAGAGTAGAAAAATTAAGAATTGGTTCTTCGTCTTTTGCTTTAAATTCTCCTTTTTTTTTTTTTTTTTTTTTTTTTTGGTTTTTCGAGACAGGGTTTCTCTGTGTAGCCCTGGCTGTCCTGGAACTCACTTTGTAGACCAGGCTGGCCTCGAACTCAGAAATCCGCCTGCCTCTGCCTCCCGAGTGCTGGGATTAAAGGCGTGCGCCACCACGCCCGGCTCCTTTTTTTTAAAAGGGCTATTCAAGACCTCTTTTTTTTTTTTTTGGTCAAAAAAAATATTAACTTATAAGTAAGGCCAAACTGAAGCCAGATAGAAAACATCAAACCAAGCCACTGGGTCTCTTATCAAGCCACTTTCTTGACTCTCTATGCTCAGGGAAGCATGGGTTGCTCAACTATGAACTTCTTAAGTGGCCCGCAGTATTGTGCATGGTAATCCACTACAGAATTGTTCTTGAATTTAATGGAGTTCTCTATCTCTACTGTATGGGAAAGATCCTGGCTTTCACACAGTTAGAAGCCTTCTTGGAGGAAAACTGTCACTATGGTGTGCTAATAAAGTGGCAGTGAGTACTTCGTTAGGATATATCCCTGTAAGACAAGGAAACAGTGCTGCGTAACAACAACAACAACAACAACATCATCATCATCAACAACAACAACAACAACAACGACAACAACCCCCCTTCCAGGCCGCTCCCTGTCACCTATGCTGCTCACCCAGAGGAAGAGCAGGAATAAACATTATCTCCTGCAACCATGGATTCTGTCAGCACTACATGAAACCAAGGGGTTATCCTGTCTCTCAGTCTGTGGTTGTTCTCGGACCTTAGACCTTCACACAAGCTAGCATATGGCACAGCATTCAATGCAGAAGAATTGAAGCTTTGGAGAGAGCCAACCCATGAACCCAGAGCCTGCTGAATTCTCTTTAAAGGACCTGACAGCCTTTCTAGACAACAACACGTAGGACTCACCTCGCATCCAGGAACCGGGAGCGCAGGATCATGACGGCCTCGCATGTGCTCTGTTTCAGCTGCATCTGGATGGAGCTGAACTTGCGGTGGATGATGCTCACCATCCGCTCGATCTCCTTCGGAGAGATGGGCCTGGTCCGGCTTTGCTCTCGAAGGAGGTTCATCACGTGGGTGGTGAATTCATTGCATGCCTGCAGTGGTAACACGGTGAACATGGGGTGAACTGAAATACCTTGCTTGGCAAACAGAGTCCACAATATGGGGCCGGGGTACTTTTTCTAGATGCTGGTGTAAGTGAAGAAAACTAGAAGGCTTTATGATATTTTGTCAAGTGTGATAGCTAGAATAAATGATAGTGTAGAAAATCCTTTTCTCTCCAGTGACTCGAGCTCTACAGTTTGGCACTGGCTTCAACTGCTTAACAGAAAATAAAATTCTGGATCATTTTAACATCACTCTTTTCCCTTGTGACTTATGACATTGAAAGGGGAGCTACTTAACATCCATCCCTGCCTTTTGCCCATATGTTAAGAGCAGAGTGACTTGGGGTCAAATACATTACGAGCTTTCTCTGTCTTTCTCATTATTCCTGATATGGTAGGACTTCCAAATATTCAATTTTGAGATACATAAACAGCCAAAAGAGTTTAAGTGGAATCCAAAAATAAAAAGCTCTGTAGCTCTTCCCGGAGATTTCTCATTACTTGGCTTTGAGTTTTATCTAAAGAAGCCCTTTTGTGCCTTGTCTAGAACACAGAGGGTGTACCCTCATAAACCTTATAAAAAAGGGCATCCAGTGTGACTTAGAGGGTTCACAAAGCACTCTTGTAGGAACATACTATCAGCTAGTCATGGAAGTCAAAGGAGAAATTTACCATCTCTACTTCTTTCTTTTCCAGTCGGGACAACCATGCTCCAAAGGGAAAAGGGGATTTTTTTCCAAAGGTATACAGGAGGCATGAAAGGGCTAAAATGAGACCCAAAAGCTTCCTATCGTTATGGGCTTGGAAATTCAAAGCCTGAACTCACTCTGTGGGAAACCACTACCCTCTCTTTCAGTTATTAATACTTAACATCTGTGGTCTGATTTCGTTAGGTGAACACTCAATACAATATCTATTCACAGATTAACTCACAACACTGCTATAAGACTGAATTAGATTTGTAATGAAAAGAGCAAGATGGTACTTTGAGAACTTCATACTTAGGACTCAAAGGACTCTGAATTTAATACAAAGAGCAGAAACTTGCTCATCATTGACATTATTGCATCGCTGTTTTTTTGTTTTTAATAGCATAAAGCTCTTCATATGCGTCAACAATGCAGCAGTGATAACAGGAGCTCACAGACTATTTATTGAAGAATCCTTTGCGTTTGGATGCCCAAAAGACCATCTGAACGCCACAGTGGAAACCCTGTGAACATTGATGTGAATTCTTGCATTACCAAAAGGCACATTTTATTCATCCGAGAGATTTAATTCTTCTTGAACCCTCTAACACACTAAACGGTACTCATGATCTTGTGCAGAGGGACCTAAATGTAAAGAAGATCTCTTGTGTGGACCAGGAAGTGGGACAAGTGACAGGCTGCCTGGGTCCCTGCCTGTAGACTTTGGCAGTAGTGGCATTTGACGAAGGTTCTTTAATGTACTGTGTTTCTTTTCCCTTTGTAAACTGGGGATGATAACATGCTATGTAAGAAGGCACAGCAGAGATCTGCAGTTACTATGTGTGCAATGCTAATATGGGCCGACAAATGCTTGTCTTCATTATGGCTTCATAACATACAAGATACCCTAGAAGAGAAGGCTCCAAAGTTAACCACATTTAACGCATGCAGGATTTCTTGCAGAGGACATGGGTTTTGTTCTCAGCACCCACATAGCAGATCACAACCATCTGTAGCTCTAGCTCTAGGTAACCTGATGCATTTTTCTGGCCTCCTTGAGCAGTGCACACATGTGGTATACTTAGAAACATTCAGGCAAAACAGTTATACATAAAATAAAGAAAATAACTATAGAGGTGACTTAGAAATCCACCATACTATCCCGACCAGAGTAAACATCTGCAGACTTCATTTCAGTCTTGGTAAAACAAATATGACAATAAATGTCTCCTTTTCAATTCTGCAGGAATATGCTGAAGAAAGAGCCACAGATGGGTCTACATAGTATTCTCCATTCAGAAAAGTGTTAAAGGGGCATGGATCTGTTACAGTCTTATTCCCAAGCCAAACCTAGGCTCTGGAACTGTATCATAAAGAAGTGGAAGTGAAATCTGGCAGTGAGCTAGCAGAGATTCTGAGGCTCTCATGATATAGAGTAGAGAGGACTAGGCTCATGGCAAGCCACAGCCATCTTTCTGAGGGAACAAAGCAATCTCCTGGGCTGCAGCATCCCTACCTTTAGGGGACTGTCAGGGGGCAGGAGCTACAGGCTAGGAGGGGTTGTCAAATTTACCAGCTCTCGGCTGGAAAGCCACAGTGCTTGGCTAATAATAACGTGTTACATTACAGTGAATCAAAATACTCACAATGTCTGGTGTTTAGTCAGGGCATTTTATTCCAGAGCCTTTTATGCTCTGCAATGAGCAGACAGTGGAGTCCTTCCACCCACTGCTGAGGTGGAGCAAAGCAGCTGCTAAGCAGCTGGGAGAACACGCAACCGAGGTTCAAGATCTCTAAGCCTGCCTTAGATGGACAGGGCAAAATGATCCTGATTCTTCTAGGACCTGAACTGCCTACCACAACCCCTCAGCTCCCCGCCATGACAGTGCTAGAAGCTTGGCTGCTTCTGTTCACTCAACTGCTCAGACTGTACCAGTAAGGTATGTATTTGAGGATAAAACGTAATAGATTCCTCAAGGTCCAATGGTCTTTGCTGTGGACAACTAAGGGAGCCATGATGGAGAGCTCGAGCTGCCTTGTGGAGCAGAGCTTCTACAAAGAAGCTCCCCGGGGTAGCTGGAAACACAGCAAACTAAAGAGAAGCCCACATCAGGGACCTCACAAGGTTCTAGATTTTGGCCGACATCCTGCACGTCAACTCATCTTCTTCCTGACTCCTTCAGACTGAAATGTGGCACCAGTCTTATTCGCAGAGATAAGTGGGAATCCCAGAGCTCCCTTTGCTGTGAACTGAGTTACCCTACCTCAGGTTAGCGCTGGAGATTTAGCTCAGTTAATACTCCAGTGGCATCATTTACAAAAGCTGACAAACTCCTCAAAGGAGTTTGTATGAGTATGTTAGCTCTTCACTCCCTTAGCCACCAACATCGTCTGCTACAGAAGTGTCTTATTAATGTCATTTAATAGTAATGATGGTTTCTAGAAGTTTCTTTATTTAATAACCTTGGGATAAAATAGTAGCTTGTTCGGGTGGGTCTATTTGGAGGGCTGGGGATGAGGGATAAGTTAGAAGTTAATTATCATGTGGTTATCTGTTATCAATATACAAAGAACGAAACAAAGGTAGCAGAATTGACAGTGACAACTACTAACATGGAGGATGACATTTTACTTGACTGAGGCTCCCTACTTTTAACAAAGCCCCCATGAGGAACTGTTGCAGGAGAATGAGAAAGATGGAGCTCTCACACACGCCAGCTAAAAGGTCAACAGTGCCATCGCTGTGCAAGCTGCTATTTATTGTAATTAACCAACTAATTTTAGTAAATTATTAAGCATGCAGAATGCGATAAGCAGAGTTCACTTCTCACCCCCAAAACTGTCCACATAAATAAGGAGACATGACGCTTTACTCCCCAAATCTAATAAATACACGAGACAAGTTGGCCACTGCTACATTTGCATAATCTGCGCTGTACTCGTGGGGTTTCTCCTGAGTTCTTCACGTCCAACATCTTTATGATTTAGCATAGGCAGGAATCCATGAGAACTTTCTAGAGAGAGCACTTTCATCACTAGCTTGATGTCAGTAGCCCAACCCAAAGAGATAACAGGGCATGCTTCTTAGTCAGTGTTGACCCGTGTCTCCACCTTACATTTACTAAATGGAGGCAGGCCTTGTTTCAACAAGACTGCTTGGCCTAAGGGTCACAACAGGGCTCTATGTCAACCTCTATTCCTCACTGGATGTGCGACCTCAGCATCATGTTTACCGTTTTTCACCTCACCTTCCTCATCTGTGTTGAAAGGCCCTAGGCATCCAACATCAAAATGGCTTGAAGATCAAGTACAATTGCACTGGTCCAGACTTTTGCACTAGTGAGTATGTTACTGAAATAGGCTACTACTGCCTGAGAGGTCAAATTTTCCATGGAGATGGGAGAGGGAGAGGAAGAAGGGAGCTTCAATGGAGAAATCAGTTCTGTCCTATCTACATCTCAAACTAACAATGAAGCCATCTTTCAGCACCTCCAAGCCCAACATGCACTTCAGTTGCATGATTGGAGGAAGCTGCATTTATTCTAAGGTTCTTTCATGGTTTGCTTAACTGGCATGAATTACCCAAGATGTCAGGTCTAGGCAGGTTGCTGGGAAGAGGCCATGCTTCCTGGAGAAGGTAAAGTGAGAGTATTGCAGAGGGGATAAACCAAGAGGCCATCCAGAGATCTTTGTAAGCAAAGTCTGTATATGCATCGTCTAAAGTCACCCCACTGAATTAGAACTGAGTCCTGGTTTGGATTATCCAGGTGGGAAAAACACCATTAGTAGGCAGGCCAACTTATCCCAGACTCTGCTGAGACACATCTCCAGAAGCCAAGAGTGTGTCAGGAACATATGTTCTTTTCCAAGAACATACAGGGTAATGTCCTCACAGTTCTTAACATGTTGACATTTTTTTCCTTCCTTCAGTTCCCGCTATACCGTATACCGCTATACCTTGTCTGATGGATGAATTTCACTGTGCCTAACTTAAGGAGGCACAGCATTTCCTCCTGCGTAAGCGAGTGTATTCTGTGGGTATCCATTCCAAAGGTGGACAGGAGTACAATCATGAAACTTTCTCCACTTTAAATTTTAAAATGCCCATTTCTATTTTAAAATTTAAATTTTCTATTACATTCACATTTGCCGGCTACCTGGGTAGTCATAAGTAGACTGCTTTTTTTTCCCTCCCTTTTCTTTTTTGGTACACAAAAATAGTAAAAGAAAATCTAATTCAAGGAAAAGACATTCTTATAGAACCCGAGTTCAGCTTAGAATTCAGCAGTGACGATGAATATATCTGTCGGTTAAATAAATGGAGAAGAGCTGGGTGTTAAAGGACTCCTGATAGAACACTACTGGTCATGATGGCTGGAGAAATGGCACTGATATAGAAGTCCAAGGGTATGGGGACAGGTGGGGCTTTCCCTAACAGGGGTAGCTCTGTTACAATATGGCATCTCATTTTTTTTTATGCTGCTTTGTGTCTTAAAGCAATTCTATTATTTCCAGAGGACTTATGACCCTTCATAACTCTACAGTTTTCTATCAAATACCCACTCCTTTGGAGTATAGTAAGCAGGTTCAGGACATTATCAGAAGAATGCTAGGACTGGACTTGAGGATGGTGTGGCCCTAGAATATCTCCTTGAGAATGGTGTGACCCCAGAGTATCTCTTAAGATGACCTGTTATCTTTGTGGAGAACTGTACATCACACCACATAGCACACATAAAGAAGAGGGTATGCTTGTCTCAGTTGATCCCAGCATGGAAAGGTCAGGTTCAAGTGTCCCATGGAATTCTCTGAGCAACAGAAGAATACTGCTCTTTAACTAAACAGCAAACAGCAGCCGAAGAAAGTCAGCAATCCCTGCAATCAGGTTGCAACTCTGACAATGGTCTGTGTGCTCTAGGGAGAGCCCAAATGCATTCTACAGTCTACAAATGTTCTAGAGTTCTCAGCACAGGATATTCCTTACACTGACTATTGATATTTCTTATAGTCATAATTTACAATGTTATGTTTTTTAGTATCTTGCCCCATGTAAGGCCTAGGCTTTCAATAGTTGAGGCCAGGGTCTTGAAGGGATTCAAGACTCTAAGCTGATAAGCCCGGACAACTCAAGTTCTCAGGCTGTGAGGTTGTGGTTTGTTCTGCCCTTCCTTGGCCAATGGCCACCATGATGCCCAGTCTGTAGGGGTGAGGTTACCTGCTCATACTTCTCCAGCTCTGTGTGGTAGATTTGTCTGATCTGTGAGAGTTTGGCTCTGTAATCGGAATGCTCCACTGAGTTGTCTGAGCCTGCACCCCCAGAAGCTGCCGCTGCTGCTGCCGCCGCTGCTGAGCCTCCGCCCTTCTCAGGCCCCGCCACCCCTTCTGCTAGCAGCATGTTGTCCAGTCGCATGAGCTGGGGGTCTGTGGGCTCCTCTTCTTGGGCTCCCCGAATACTCAAAACTACAGAGAAAGACAAAGGGGAAAAACATTAGCAGCAGCAACTCAGGAAAATCATTTACCAAACACAAAATAGAAGAACCCAACTGCGTCTCTCAGTCAAGCCAGCTTCCAGATCAAGTGTCATATGGCATGTGGAGAACAGAGGACAGGCAGGCCACCAACTAAGAGGATGGGAATATGGAAGGAGACACCTGCTTTGCTCGAAAGAAACTACTTATATGAAGTACCCAGAAAAAGAGAACAGTGGGGCTGGGACCAAGAGAAGGGCATGGGGAGTTAGTGTGTCATACGTGGGGTTTCTCTTGAGGAAGATGTAAGGTGTGGGTCACACCTATAATCTCAGGACTTAGTGAATCTGGGAGGGTCGGGAGTTCAAGGTCATCACTGTGTCCATGTGTTGGTATATGTGTGTGGGTGTGTGTATGTGTTTGCTCACAAGCATGTGTGTTATATGCCAGCCTGGGCCATCTGAGGCCTTGTCTCTACCCACCTCCTAAAGAGATGGATGATGGTAACAGTCATACAACCATGTACATTTAGTTAATGCCACTAACCTGCACACTACAAAATCAACAAAATTCTCATTATATGTGTTTTACTACAAGCAATGTTAGACTACAAACATTAATTATAAGAGAATGTGATTTTTTTCACTTTAATCTTCAAACTGCCAGGTTTCAAACAAAAAAGCATTTCTTTATTTCTTCCTTTAGGTTTCTGTTTGTGGCTTTTACTCTGTTAACTTTCTTTGTAATATTGAATTAACTTGTATTGTCATTTCCAAAATAACTTCAGCAAGGTAAACCCAGTCGATGGAATTAAATCTTGAGAGCTTTTCCCTGAACTAGCTGAAAGATTAGTCTAGAAAAACACAAAGACAAACTGACCCCAGTGTAGGGATGCACTGGTTTCAAAACTAAGCTCCATCCATCTAGGCTGGGTGGTAAGTGCTCTGTTCTGTGCAGAGCAAGGGTGTGGTCTTTGTGCAAAGCAAGGGCGTGGTTTTTGTAAGAAGATGCTTTCTTTGATTCACCAAACCCTGGGTTCTGGTAGAAAAAAAGTTTCAGATCAAAACCAGGGTACTTTTTAGGGAAGCATCACAACTTTGTGGGTGGGGGTGACTTGAACAGAAAGAGATAAAGTGATTATGCAGACCAGCTAACAAGAGAGATGCTTATGTCCCCCTTGCACACAACCTGCCTTACAATAAACAAACCACTCAACTAAATCCAGTTATGTCATCAGCCACCAAGTTTTTGTTGGAAGAGAACAAGAAGAACATTTTCAATGTTGGAAAACACAAACAAATAACAAAAAAGGAGAGAATTCTGAGAACAGAAGAGGAGGGAAGGACAATGATGGAAGAGATGGGATCTAGATCCTAGTGGATGAACAAGAACTTTGAGAGTCAAGACCTGTTTAGGGTATCAAGAGAGCAGACCAGAGAAGTCTATCTTCCTTTTTAGGGTACCAAGAGAACAGACCAGAGCTAACTGCTTCCTAGGCAGCCCTCCCTACTCCAGGGGCTGTGATGGGGAAGATAGGGATGAGCCCAACATAAGAGGACGTGGAGATAAGGCCAAACCTTCTCGGGTAATGCCAGTATCACTGCTGGCTGTGCCCACATGCTCCTGGCTCCCAACAGATAGCATCCTTGTCACTTCATTCTGAAGGAAACTCCAGTTCCTGGTCCAGAAGAAAAACTACATCATGGCTTTCTTCCAACACAGGAGGAATGTCAAAAGTTGGCAGTAAAGGTTATCAAGGGTACTGCTTGATGAAGACAGAAAGGAAAGAAGGAAGGGAAGACATAGACGAGAAAAGAAAGCTATCTACATACACACCATGACATCTCGGTAGCTATTAGATTTTCCCTTTCATACCAAGGTTCTTCCATGTACAAATCGAGTTGATACAGTAGGGATAACTGTAAGATGAAGCAATTGTGCTGGTGTACTTGCAGGATCTCCTTCAATGAAATCTTATTCTGGTAGGCTCAGAACTTTCTATAGAAACAGCCCTTGGAATGACTATGGACAACAGAGCCATGCTCTTCTGTATGATGCACATTTTTACTCAGATCAACAAAATCCTCTGACAAACTAACACCAACAAAGGCTCCTTACGATAGGGACTAGGTGGACTTCCAGCATGACCTACATGCCAGGCTCTGAAGACACTGAGCATCTACCCTTCCACACGTTGGGCCTCTAAGTCTGGCTGTCATCACATCCAAGGTAGGTAGGTATGAAGGCATCACTTGTAGGGTTTATAGGTGTGACTCTTTGCTTGGTGAATTTTAATCACTTTATCAAAAAGATATTTATGAGCCTTTCACAAATTTTAAAAAAGAAATTACCTCTGAGCTATTAGAAAACGAATACGTTGTTTTAGATTGATTATTTAAGATGATCAATCTAATACCATTCTGAGGCAATATTTGAATCCCCATTCATTCATTTATTTGTTCATTCAACAAGGTCTTAGTCTACACATCCATGCTGGCCTCAAGCTCATAAAACCCCTACTTGGCCTCTACTGTATGCTAGGATTATAAATATGTCTCTCTGTACCAGTCTCTAAATCCAGTTTTCTTACTCAGAGATCCAATGTACTTTCTTCAGAAGAAACCAAATCAAACTCCCTGGGATAAAAAATTTTTCCCATGATGCTTAATAAGACAGTAATGCGACCAAGGATGTCTCCTGGTGACTCTGAAGCCTATGGTCCTTGTACATGGCCCGTCACGAAGGCATGATGATAGATATCCATCATCCTTTCTCATCCACGGCAGCACAGTCAAAAAGAACATGTTACCCATCAGTAGGCGGCTGCCCGCCCAGGCAATGCCTGCCCAAAGCAATGTTAGGTACGCCTCTCCTCCGACAGAGCAGGTGCCAAAGATGGCCTCCTAAACTCCCAGATGTAGCAAAAGCAATTGTGAGGAAGAAGAAAGATAGACTGACTGGTACTCAGGCAAGTGACCATGAACAGGTTCATACTGCTGGTTCCCATATACCTGATCTTTCTTTCTTTCTTTCTTTCTTTCTTTCTTTCTTTCTTTCTTTCTTTCTTTCTTTCTTTCTTTCTTTCTTTCTTTCTTTCTTTCTTTCTTTCTACCTCTCTGGGTTTCAGTCATGCCTGTGCCTTGGTGCTTTTAAACAACCAAGTTCCTTTTTATCAACTCTCCTCAACCTAATGAAGAGCGTGCTTATCCTTGAATTTTTTTTTTTTGATATTTTTAATAAGGCAGGGAACTCCCTCAGGGTGCTGCAGGGGCAATGCAGAGGACAATAGTGGCCTATTGTTTAACAGTCCTTGCCTACCCAAACTGCAAGTTTCTGCGGACAGTGCATTGGGATGCACTGATTCCTGGGTGGGTAAAGATTTTCCCAGGTAGAAGTGGGGCGGGCAACAATCAAGGAGCTTAATATTTACGTGGTAAATGCTTTAATTGAATACTCATTCAGAGGAAATTGGGTTTGCCAAGACTCATGACAATTGTTTTACAGACATGTAAAGAAATGTTCTACCAGAGATTTGAAAATAAGAGAATGAAAAGAAAAAGAAGAAGGAGAAGGAGGAGGAGGAGGAGGAAGAGGAGGAGGAGGAGGAGGAGGAGGAGGAGGAGGAGGAGGAGGAGAAGAAGAAGAAGAAGAAGAAGAAGAAGAAGAAGAAGAAGAAGAACCCTCCTCGGTCCACACACACATTGCACCATTTCAAGTATACTCTACTCATGAAAGTAAACTACACTGGGCAATATGCAGGAAGTAGGCACAAATAGGGGAGCACTTTGTTGTGCTATAGTACATAGGAGGTGATTGCTCTGATGGTCTTGGGGTGCACATGTGTGTTTGAAGAAGGCAGAGAATCTTGCAGGTCCATATTTCTTCCCAGGACAAGATTTCAAGATACTAGTACAACAATAAGAACAACAACAACAACAACAAAACAAACAAACAAACTCAGGTATTTGGATTCACTGACCCGGAAATTGTTCAGCTAGTCAGTTTTTAAAAAAAATGCCGCCAGCTTTAAAGAAATAAGCGATACGGCTAACAGAAGTGACACTTCCTATTTATGGCTTGAAGTCAGTACTCTGGTGAGCTGGATACAAAATGCGTATTTAAAAGCTCCTTTTTATCTCTCCAGCACCATGCACGACTCAAATGAACCTTTCACTGGGACACCAGAGATGTTAACACTCGTCCTCCAAGATCCAATTTCAACCAGCCGAGCTGTTACCTAATCCTGCAGCCATCACATATGATCAGGTTCCCGCCTCCCTGATGGGTGCCCAGCAGCCCCTCCCTCCCTCCCTTTCCATCTCCTGCCCAACAGCTTTCCCTGAAACTGAGCTTAAAAGGGTCCCCTTGCCTGTGCATGCTGGTAATACAGGGTCCTAACAGCCCCACTGGCTGTACAGAACACCAAGATGTTTATCCTTGCTAGCTAATAATTCTTAAAGGAGTTTCCTACCCACGAATCACCCCCTCCCATTCCAATCAAGACAGAGACCAGTCACGACAGGTAAGTGATTTATACAGAGGTTGTCACAGCCTTTAGAAAACACCTGAAGTCACATCAGCTGCTATCACTTGCCCTAGGGTTAATCCCGTGCTAAAACTCCAGCGATAAGGAGACTGTCACAGCCTGATTGGAGCAGCCCTCACAACTGGCCTCCTGCTGTTCATTCTTTATTTATTTTCATCACACAAGGAGATAAACAAACCAAACCCAAAGGCACATTCAAGAGAGCCAGTGGGAGGTCTGTGCTAAGGATTGTTTTGTCCTTGGCTGAGCAACACAGCTCCAGAGTCGCTCCCAGCTGGTGCCCACTAGAGGGCACTCTCTCCCCACCGAGGACTTGTTTAAAGAAGGGTCCCATAGCTACCAACATCTCCATGGAGCTGGGGAATTGGGATCTACTCCGATTTGAGATTCCCAAATGTGGGCAGACAGGGAAGAGGGCATATTAGCAGAAGGCATTGTTTCAGGCTATGGAGTGAAGCTTGAAACTCAGCTGAGCAAGAGAAAGAGATGGTTGGAGAAGGGACATAGGCTTAGGGAAGGCTTGAGGAAGTCTCTTCATGGTTTTAAGGTACCAAAGCAGAAGCTGAATTTGACAGTCTCCAGGTCTTGTAAGTAATTGTGTTGTAGCAAGACAAGGTGCCAACCCCAAGCCAGGCAGGGCTCTGAAGCCAGTGGAGAAAGGAGTAATCTGCCCTTGGACTTCTAGAAACTGAAACTGTTCATCTGCTGGGACCCTTTGTGCACATTGAATTGCATCACCTGGTAACAGAAAACACATGCTCTGCTAGCACACTTACAGATTATAAAGGTAAAGAAACTTGGCTAAAACAAGGCAGGCTCCTGCCACCAAGATCGAGAGCTCCTGGAAGCCAGTGGTGACATGGTGATCTTCCATGATCTCACGGATCATGTATTATGCACCTCTTCGGGTCTTTTCAGCGCTTTGTGCACAGCAGCCAAGTAGGATGTAGGACTATGGCGTCTTAGGCATCTGTGTCCTGTCACAGCTAGTTCCTGGCACGTGCCCCACCCTCCGGTTGTAAGTTGTACAGAGAGAATGTGTTTGCTCTCCCATCTCTTCCAATACCCATTTCCCAAAACTCAGATCTGCCTTTCATAAGTGGCCATTCTAAACAAGCAATACTATGCTGACATTAAGGCAATGGCTCTCTGTGTGAGGGAGAGTCACCCAAGCACAGGACTGGTATCTGTGAAGGGTTCCTCCAAGGCCTGAGAGTACACCAAACTGCTTTAAGCTTTGTAGAACACCTCCCCCCCTCCCCAACCCCTTACTCCTCCACCCCGACCTTTCAGGTTCTGTCATTTCCCTACAGGCATAACCATCCACAAACCGGTGGGCACTTCTCCAGCTGGAAAATGACTGTGCTATGAACTGATTCTTCTAAACCGTGTCGGGACCCACATCTTCCATTACTTAGTAGCCTGAAGCTTGGGGGTTGTACTTATAGGCCCTCTTCCCTCGCTCAAGCCTCTTCCGTCTTTGATGGAAAAGCTGTCTGGGTGAGTTATTTTAAAGAGTCGTCTATCAAGTAAATGGAAATGATTAACCATTTGATTCCCCCAGTTTCACAATCCAGCATTACAGGCAGCTGCCAGACAACGGTTGATGGATAGGCTCCAGAGAGCCCAGTACTGACGGAACTCAGACCTTAGAGGACCAAGCGGGAATCTTCCTGGCTGCTAGCCTAGAATGGCCTCTTCAGAGGGTTTCAGTGCACAGAATCTGTAAATCTGGGACTCACTCTGATACTCAGTATTGTCCCCTTAGACTCACACAGGGCTTTGTTCAGGGTCAAAAGTCTCCTAAAGTGTTACCTCTTGGTGTGAAGACAAGATATCTTTCAATCCTTCCAATATTTTTCTTGGCTTATTAATAATCAGGTATGCATAAACAGCATATGATATCAGAAAGGGACTTGTAAACTTCCTTCCAACAACGAGACAGTAAGATCTTTAAGGATTTCAGTGCAAGCATCTTTATGGAGTGTTTCTTAAGGTATCAAGGCCGCACTGATTTTCAAAGGGCGCTCTAGCCAGGAACTGGAAAATGCAGTCATTTCTTCCCACTTGGCTCAGAGCCACAGCACGTGGAGCTGTGGGTGAAGTTCTAAGGCAGGGGATGACAACAAAAACACAGGACACTCTTGGGATGGTTTTACTATTTTGAGCGTTTCTGTTTAGGGATTTTTCTTTAGAGACACAGCAAGTTTTTCTTTTCTATGGGCTAGCTTTTGGCCCTTCTGGTCACAGGGCTTGTACTTCTCAGGGGATGTGCGGGCATGGATCCTATTCACACGTTCCCTGCTTGGCACACCGAGTCTCCCCGGGCCAGCTGGCAGGGAGAAAGTGAATGCACTGGGCAACAGGCGCCTGCATTTCTGGATGGGTGCCGGCTGTCTGAGTGACGGACTTATAGATCTTAATAGCTAAAGCTTATATGGTGGCTTGGGAAACCCCCTTTGTCCCAAGAAAAGCTGCAGAAGTTGGGGGGTTGGGGCATGACTTCATACTGCCTCTGCCTTCGGATCCATGTACTCAAGACATCTAAGGAAAGGGAATGAGGCCCCGGAGAGGGCCAGGGTAGGGTGTGTAAGGCCTGGACTGCACATGGGAACTCATGACGTGGGAAAGCATCCCTACTTAATATACATAAGAAGCATGGGAAGTGTGGAGCCAGTGGCTGGAGGATACTGCACACCCCATGGAGAGGAAGACTTCTTTCTACAACAGCATCTCCTACACCAACTCGCTACTGAAAGCAGGAGGGGTTTCTTGATGTTCTCTTGCCTTAAACTGAATACGTTTTGTGGATTAAAGTCTTCATAAGATGCCCAGAGCATTGCCTGGTTCTTGCTAGGGCATGATACACTCCTCAACCCCACCACCAAGTTCTAACAGCCAAGAGAACAGAAGTGTACATTCAGGCTTCTCTTCCCTCAGGTCTATAACACGGCATGAGGAACCATGAGAAAGTACACTGAGATAGAAGGGGGATATCTCCATGCTAACCCACATTACAGACTCTCACTGTGTGACTTTGCCTCTTAGTTTCATTTTCCTCATCAACAAATAAGTAGTGATAATACTACTTTGCCACCATTCTGATTATAAATGAAATAAAGTTATTATTGTTATTTATGATGATGATGGTGACGATTGTTTGTTCTTTTGAGACAGAGTCCCTCTACATAGCCCTGGCTGTCCTGGAACTCACTATGTAGATCAGGAGGACCTTGAACTCACCTCTTCCTGGAATTAAAGACATATTATCACCTCGTCCAACACGTGACTATTATTTACTAAAGCATAATCCAGTGTTTGGTACAAGGAGAGTTCCTCTGAGGCTCAGACCTGTTATTACATCACTCCTAAGGTGAAGGCTGGAAGATCATAAGTTCAATATCACCCTCAGCTACAAAGCAAGTAGGAGGCTCCCCTGCACTGCGTGAGACACTGCCTTCAGGAGGCTGGTATGCTGGTAAAGAACTAGAAATGATCGTCTTAAGAGTCTGGTGTCTGGTTCCTGTATGTTAGAAATCTGTAACAACGAAAGAACCAGCATAAGCCAGTGAGTGCACCACATACACAGGCACGGATATCTATATATGAATACATATGCATACAACTCCTGTGCTTCTGAGCAAGGCCTGGTCAGTGATGATATCATATCCCACAAACCACTCATTCTTCAGTGCATCAAATACATTCCAGTGAAGTGTCTGCGTTTTCTCCCCCTTCCTGTCACTTAGGCTCCTGTGTTACCATTCTCCTAAGCACTGTAAGGTCCCCACTGCTTTAAAAATCTTATGTGTTATTTATTTGAGGAGGAGGAGAAGAGGGCCACCTTGAGTATTTTTCTTTGGATGCCATCCATCAGTTTTTCTTTTGAGATGGTTTCTCTGTTGCCTTCAGACTTGCCGACTGGTCTAAACTGGCCGCAGGAGATGCCACAGGTATCTATCCACCCATCTCCTCCTCCCCATGAAGCCTAGGTTTTGTGTGTCTGCTTTTTACATGAACTCTCCATACACTTTTCTCCCAGAGCCGGGAAGCATCTGTGTGCTCCCAGCCCGCCAGGGCTCACACTGGATGCCTCCTCCACGGCCAAAGGCTGGGAGACCCTCGGGAACCATTCAACTCGGAAGTAACCTCACCTTATGTCAGACAAGCTAGCCTGGAAGTCTCTCCTTTAGTGGTTGCTTTCAAAGTTCCATTAAAAATACATAAATTCCAGTTAGAAGAGAGCAAAGACTCTATTCATATGCCGAGGTTTAGGAAAGCAGGCTTCAGTTTGAAATTTGGGTAGGATTCGGCCCTCCTCTGCTAGGGCATGGAGGAACTCCATATTTAAAACATTAAAACCAGCTGCTGTTGCTGGGCATGTGGCACGTGCAGTCTCACCTTATGGATGTCAATGCTTAGGATAACAAATAACCGCCTGGAGTCAAGGAAACTTTCCTGACCATATTCACAAACTAAATAGTAGCAGGGATATTTTTTCTCCAACTTTTGTTGTTGTTGTTGTTGTTTGTTTGTTTTTGTTGTTGTTTTTGTTTTTTCGAGACAGGGTTTCTCTATATAGCCCTGGTTGTCCTGGAACTCACTCTGTAGACCAGGCTGGCCTCTCTGCAATTTTCTTAACGGTGTCATCATTACTAAGTTGTTCACTTGCTTGTTTTGTGGGGCTAGGAGTTGTACCTAGAGCCCCCTGCATGCTAAATAAGCACTCTACAAGTTATCTATCTCCCAGCCCAAAAGTTTGTGTATCAATACAATCTGTGTATCAATTGCCTACTTTATAGAAGACAACACACATGCTGTGGTGTTTCCTCACTTGCTGGAGTAGCGCCCCACCCCCATCCCCTTCAGCAAGACGGAAATGTAAACCTCTACAGGTAGCAGCCATGAGGAGGTGAGAAGAGCAAGGACAGACAGACAGACAAGGGCTTGATGTCAGGATCTGGACACAGATGCTGCTCTCTAGCTGCCCTCATCCCATCTGCCCTTGGCCTGTATACTTCTACCTGTCTCTGCCTGTCCATCAGACCTGTGACCTCACTGAATAAGAGAACAGAAGCCAAAGTGCAGGAAAGAAACGAAGAGCACATTTTTGCTTGTAGAGAGCAAAGAGAAAGGACTTCTTGGGACCAATGACAACCATTATCACTTCAATCCCCACCCCCCACCGAGGGCATCCTTTGTAAATGTGCATGCCAACCATATTAACATGCATGGGGATGTGTGACTGTGAAGATAGGACCTGGACAAGAGACCACCTTGAAACGGACCAGACAGAAGGCTGGCCCAGAGGTCACAGTAAGGCCTGATCTGCCTGGCTGGCACAAAGATGCAGGAAAGGCCTGCTCTGCTTGTTTCAACTTTGGCAACTTGATTTTTTCCCCAGTGTCTGGAAGAAGGCACTTTGTAGCTTTCCCTCCAGCTCATACACCATATGACAGAGCCCCAACCAATGAGAGGTAAAAGGAAGGAGGGGTGGGACTCTTTGGGAACTCCCTGGAAAGGGAAAACACCCTTCTTGTGGCATTGTCCTTTCCTTCTCGTGACTGCACCCTAGCAGTCTCCTCACATCACTAGATGGACCCAGCACTATAAGTCGCACGGAGGAGGCTACATAGAAGAGACATAGATGGGGTTGGACTTGGAGATCAGCTCGGGCTCTCTTGCCTCTGGAGAATAAGAAAATAATAAAGCTGTGTTTTGTTTAAGACACACTTTGGAATTTTCCAGAGTTTTGTTTACTTTTGGCAGCTTAATTAATTCAAGCTGATACAAACTGTTAAGAGGATAGGAATCTAGAAAGCAGAGCGATTTCATGGTGGTTAGGGAGTTACAGAAAATTAGGACTGGGCGGATTTAAGGGGCAGCTGACAGCAAAAGCCAAGCCATGACAGGAGTTTCTCCTAAACAGACAGAAGGGGGCTGGACCACTAGGGGGCCTCTCCTGGATTCCCCCAAAGCCATGGGTGGAGGTTGGAGAAGCCACACATCTTGGTGAGTGGGCCTGGGAAGCAGATTTTACCTGGGTAGTGTACTAAGTGGTCTAAAAGAGTCATTGGCCTTGACCAGGGATGCAGGGGCTGGGAGAGGAGGCAGTGCACACAAACCTGCTAAGCGTGCCTTGCTCCCACCAAGATGAAGATATGGTCGCACCATGCTCAATGGAAAGTTAAACTCAACTGACCAAAGAGCTGGAGGCAAACAGAAGAGATGTAGCAATGGGAGGAGAAGTTCTAACATCATTTTAGACCAAGAGCTAGAAACCTATGTACAAGTATACAGCTGATGCTTCCCAACCCAACAGTCAAATAAGGGTTAGAGCCAAGGCTGCCTGCATACGGGGTCAGGTGCAGAGGACTGGGAGGGAGGCCCCAGGCTGCTCTACTTACAGGAGGAGGAGCTACCATTCATTATGACATCCACACATTGTTGCACATACACATTAACTTTCTGTTTTCTAAAGCAGCATAGCATATACCTGTCATGCCAAGACAGTCATCTCAAGAAGACAGTGGCTCCAGTCCTTAGCCCATCTCAAAAGCCACCTGCTCCCCAAACTTCACTGCTAACAAGTCACCATCCATACGAAGGAGACGGAACATAGCAGCACAGCGACAAACAGGAGGCTTTTCCTGCGTCTCAGCACTTTCCAGCATTCTACAGAAACCCCCAGTCACTGAGGATCAAAGATCAGCTAGGAACACTGTAAGCTGACTGTCTGGAGTCTCATCACAGGCACACAGATACACACAGACACACAGGTACACACAGACAGACAGACACACACACACATGAGCTGAGGAATCCTGGTGGTGTTGGTGGATGGAATGTGGTCATGGCATTAGGAAACGGGAGCTCTAGGTTGCAAGGCAAGCCTGTCACATTCCCTTGTTTAGTCTCTACTTAAAAGAGACAAACATCTCATAGAGACCAAGAGAGCTGGCTTCCTGCCTTTAGGAGAGAGTGGTGATTCTGTCTCAGTAGGTTATCCATCGGCTGTCTTTCTAATTCCAGAACCTGTACCTTTCCCTGGGGACTCAGCCCACTGTGATAGCATTGTCTTCCTGGGCTCTCCTCCATGTGCCTCTCCCTCTCCACCCAACACAGCTAAGTGTCTGACTCATGAACACAAGGACACCTGCTGGCCAAGTGGGTGGTACTTATCCTGAAGGCGCGCACAGGCATTTACGCTTTATCCTGAACAGGCCTTCTCAAACGCCGATTCTGGTTTCCAGGGGACATTTTAAAGGAGAAGTAGATTTCAAGCAAATGATTGCAACTTATCGAAAATAATGTGCTACTTAGCGTCTGCAGCAGACATCCTGGCAGGCAGCGAGGGGAAGCAGCGCCGGAGCAGATGGGCGTGATTAGGCTCCGATTTTCAGATGGCTTTTCTGTTGTTGCTGCCTCTGCTTCTTTCTGAACACTTGTGACATTGGAAACTCAGGGAGAGCTCCCAGTCCTTCCCTCTGTGCCCTGAGATACAGCTCCCTACCTGCACACTCACACTAGAAGCACCCACCCTGAGGGGAGGTACAGTGGCATCACGATCATCATTAAAGTGTGTTTGTATCATCAGGCTCTGGCTAAAATACATCAGTGGCTGGCAGAGAGACGGGCGAGGCGCTAGCTTTGTTTCCCTTTAAAGATTCACCTCGCTGAGGCTGGGCCTTACTTACTTCCGTTCCTACCATATTCCCCGCCCCCCCCCAAAGAAGCGTCTTGTTTTCTCATTCACCTAGTGAGTCAACATCTCCCCAAACATATAATAATAGTGGCTTCAAAAGTTCCAGAGCTTTTCCATTAGACCCAACCCCAGCCTGGCTTAGGGATGGCACTTTATGAGCCTCTCTAAACTCGAAGAGAGCCAAGCCAATAGCAAGCTGTCCCTGTTTACACACACACACACACACACACACGAGAGAGAGAGAGAGAGAGAGAGAGAGAGAGAGAGAGAGAGAGAGAGAGAGAGAGAGAGAGAGAGAGATGCTTTTTTGATAGGTGTCTGTGTGTGTTTGGGGTGTGTGTGTGTGTGTGTGTGTGTATGGTATTCATGTGTGTACCTGCATGGAGAAATGCAGACAACTGTCCCTATCTCTCTCTGTCTTATTTATTTAAGAACCTGGATCCAGCCTCACAGCCATCAAGATACAGCTGTCCTCCCGATGCCATCTATATAACCTTGTGGGTACAGAGATGTGCAGTCACACCTCAGTTTTCATGTCCATACTGGGAATGTGAACTCAAGCTCTCAGCTCTCGTGCTTAAGCAGGAAGTCCCCTATAGCTCTGGGAGAAGACATCACTGTAGCTAGGAAACTTGGGCAGGGGACTGAGTTTTCTGGTTTGAAACACAGACTGCCATTTCAGAAGACAAATTCGCTTCTGTTTCTATATTGCTGCTTGGTGATGCAGCTAGCACTGGGCCATGCCCATTACATCTAGAGTCAGCTTCCCAGATCAGCTAAAATTTCTTCTTTGGGACAAGGCCTGAGGTAAAGTAGACTGGCATCAAACTCACTATGCAGAGGAAAGATGGTAAACTCCTAATTCTCCTGCCTCCATCCCCCATCCCGCAAGGGCAGGGATTACAGGGTGCACACCACAATATCCACCTCAAGATGGGATTTTCTCAGCTTGATCAAAATGCTCCCAGGGCAGGGGTCTATGCTGTCTTTTACAGAAATTCTTTCTATTCTTCCGAAAGTAGCCTACACCAGTAAAGCTGCTAACATTTCCAGTTTCAAAATTGCCCCTTTTCTGTCCTAAGAGAAGCAGAGAACTCACAGAATACCTTGCACACCACACTCCCAAAAGTTATGGCGAGGCCACCGGTTCTTTCAAAAGGTGGATTTGCATTTGCGTTCAATGCCAGGAGACAGAGAGATGGATGCTGCTCTTCTTGGTAAAGGACGGTGGTGACCAGCTGGTACTACCCCTTGGTTTTCGGGTCAGCATCACCCACTGTGATGATCTTCTGGTTCCTGGCTCTCTTTCCACTTTGCAAACCAGAACTTCGTCACCACCTCTCTGCCAAGATGACCCATGAGCCCTCAGAAATAGTACAGAGAAAGGCACCTTGAAGGCTCCAAGGAAAGAAACACCTAGCCCTTGTGTAGGGATCTTACAATGTTTGTAGGCAAATATATATATATTCCTCCCTACGGAAAAGTTAAAATGTTATGAACCACCTCATCTTTAACAGTGACCTCTAAATGGGTACCCGAGCCACGGCAACATTAGAAAATAAACCAGCTAGCTTGAGATTCCTTAAGAATTCACACAGAGTATGTGACTCTTCCTCCTGTTCCAGCCAGAATCCCAAGAAACAGAGACGCAGAGACAGACCTAGAAACATCTACTTTAGGCAAATGAATCGTTAAGTTCTGGCTTGTAAACTTGGGATCGGGATCACCATACATGTGGGAGAGCAGAGAGTTGCCTAGAAGTTAAGATGTAGGGATGCAAGAAAAATCCGAGATAGACGACAAGGTGCATAGAAAACAAGAAGCAGGTATTTCTTAACTCTTTCCTTTCTGCAGGCCACCCCTATGGTCCTGTGTTTGGCCAGCCTCTAGGTTCCAGAAACCTGAGGTAGGTGCAGGTGTCCCTTGACTCACTACTCAGTTTGGCTCTATGAATTGAAGCCCTGCCGTTGATCTCATGACTCTTACAGGGATCCCTGGGACTGTTTCAGAGATGCTAAAGTAAATATCAAGGAATGGTTTCCCCACGGTTTTTTTCTGATTGCTAAGCATTTTCTCAATTGATGTGGGGAATAAAAGATGCCTACTATCTGAGGTTTGCAGACCTCCTTCTCCTCTCTCCTTCCTTCCCTCACTTCCAGAATATACACAGTGCACTCGGAGTGTACAGAAATATAAGACCACAGATCTAACACAGCCGTCCAGTCAAGTCTTAAACAATAGCCCAGATGTCAAAGTTACATACAGCTCATGTACAAACGGACAGACAAGGTGAGCTCATGGATTCATTAATTCTTCACAATGAAAGAAGGGACACTTGATCCTTATATGTGAAAGACTGTCCAGTGCTCAAATTGGGTTTAAAACTTTGTAGTCACTTCTATGGCTTTGTTTTGGTGCATAAAATTCACTGTGGTTCCTTTCGGGTGTTTTTTCCAACTACAAATTAATTTAAGTTTACAAGGAGAAGAAACCCCTGTGGGTAGGATTCATCCATTTGAAGAGTATGCTGATTTAGAAGAAACCATGATTTCCCTAGAAATCAAAGATCAAAGTTAGAGAGAGGAAAGCATTTAAGGAGGTAAAGAGGAGGGGGAGGTTCTTAGGGGAGGGAGGGAGATACAATAATTCACAGAATGTTTCTGGATCAAGAAGCATGACAGGGTCACATGTCCCAGTATTGAGGACAGAGCACCACACCATGTCCCTTCGGCATCATGCCTGCTTCTGCAGGGGTGACCGTGCCCTTTACACCCAAGCCACAGCCAGGTTCTTGGGGATTGGCATTCCCTGCCTTCCAGAAAGAAAGCTGGGAATGGAAGACGGGAGAGGGCCCAGCTTAGGTGAACTGTGCCCAAAGTAGGCAATTTATAGCAATTCGCTCACGGGCCTCTTCTTTTATGCAATACACTTAATTTGTTTACCCATTAAACTAAAAGAAAAAAATCACCCTTGGAGGTAGGTTGGTTGCTAAGTTGGTAAAGTGCTTGCCTTATTAGCATTAAGATCCTAGTTCAATTCTTAAGGATCCACATTAGGAGGAGGAGGAGGGGAGAGCCAGGCATGGTGGCACATTCTTGTTATCTTAGTCCTGGGAAGGTAGGCAGAGACAGATGAGACCCTAGAGGGTTTCTGGCTGGTAAGCCTGACAGTTAAAGACCCTGACTTAAAAACAGCGACAATGACAACAACCAAGGTGAAGACAGTAGAGGGAGGAAGGGAATGTTCCTGAAGAATGACATCCAAGATGGTGCTTCGGCCTCCACATGCATGTGTGTTACATACATGCACACAAATCATTCCCTGGGTGAGTACTTTATCCTAGACAGATACTGAGGGCCCACAAATGCAAAGACTAAAGAAAGGTATTCCTGGGCTGGGGAGATGGCTCAGTGGGTAAAAGCACTGACTGCTCTTCCAAAGGTCCTGAGTTCAAATCCCAGCAACCACATGGTAGCTCACAACCATCCGTAATGAGGTCTGATGCCCTCTTCTGGAATGTCTGAAAACAGCTACAGTGTACTTATGTATAATAAATAAATCAAAAAAAAAAAAAAAAAAAAAGGTATTCCTGAGAAGGACAAATGATGACCCGGGAAAGGCAGACCAATCAGATTACTGTTAGAATGCAACTCATAGAAGGTAGTGTGGTGGGTGAAGTTGCCTCACCCAATCACCTCACAGCTAAGAAAGGCCCCATTCATCACAATGCCATACTCCAGAGCAGGCTGTCACATGTCCAAGGAAGCCAACAGAGAACCCAGCACACGGTGATGTAGACCTTGACAGAGGCTGCTGGAGATTCCCGGCAACTTCTCACCATCCACTTACCCTACCTCAGCCTAGCATCTCAACAGTAAAGAGCCACAAATGAGCAAAATCTTGGGGTTGCACCTGGGGATGAGGTACCTCAAATAGAGATGAGAATCCTGGGTACAGTAGCTAGGAACCAGATCAAACTCGCTTCTCAGACAGGTGTCCCCCACATACTTCCTCTTTGTGGAAAAGCAAAGGTTGTAGAGTCTTACACGCAGGCCACAAGCCACCCACCAAAGCAGTGTGGGCTGGCAAAGTGGATTCCAGGCTTCTGAGGCCTCGGAGCAGACTTCTTTGCATGTGAGAAAGCATTCACTCAGTCTAGGCAGACATTCTCCCCCTGTGGTTGGGCTGGCTGGAGTCTGTGGCTGGCAAGTTCACCACATACTCAACTTGACCCACCATCGTCCTTGCTAATTCGGCTCTCACAGTGCACTGCAAACCTCACCAGGGGCTGCCAACTCTGGGGCAGTGGTCTTTGCAAAGGGCTACTGGAGGTAGAAGTCTCAGCCTTTGAATAGCTGGCTCCTTCTATTCATAGGGAAGTAAATATTTAAGCTTCTGGCAGACAGACTGAGAAAAAAAAAAGTAGCTGCCACAAACACTCCATTCCTTACCCATCCCAAGCCATGTTGAAGCCACACACCCTGACCCCAAAGGGAGCTTCCTCAGCATGGTGAGGCCCAGACCCCAACCAGCAATAATTCTACATATAAACAACTCTTGCTAGGCATGAAGCACACACCAGACAGTAATCAGCTTATCTAATAGAACAGGCCTCTCTTCCTACCACAGAGGAGGATTAGTGGGGCTTGAATTACAACCGTGAAGTGTAATCAAGCCCAGCTCGACACTGGCAAAGGATACTGTATATTCCTGCTGGGCCGAGAGTTGTTGGCGCAACATGGTGTACCTACAGGGGATGAACAGGAAATGCTTGCCATGGTAATTATGCCGGGAGGTAGCAATTGAGAAGTGGGGAAAGCAAGCGTTATGGGAGTGAAACGAGGTGCCAGCTGATGCCCACTCCCTAGACTCCTTGCAGACTTTGGAAGGTCTTGCAGTTACTGCGTTTGAGCAGATTTTTTTCTTGCCCATTATAAACAGAATATTCCTCTAAGCCATAGGGAAGGGGAGAGAGATTCTCTCCCTCACTTGGCCATTGACACATCTGCAGTGTGGTCTGTAGAGTGGAACCCACAGCCTCCAACCATGGTGATGTCTATGGTGTGATGAGGATGGACTGAGTGCAGCCCAGCTGACAAGGAGTTACAAAGGAATGGGTATCAGGGTTCAGAGAGAAGTAAATAGAATTCATAAATCCAATCTTCACCTTGAAAATGTCAAACCTCAAACCAAAGCACACGACACTTGCCTTTTCTATCTCCCAGGTGGAAGCATCCCATCTCACTAGAGTTTCTAGGATCTCACACTGTGTCTGGGGTAGAAGTTCTTCTATACTTAGCAAATTCCATGACAGCATGCACCACAACCTCTGAAGTGGTTCTAAATGGCCTCCTGGATACTTGAGAAGGGAAACGTTTTCATAGCTCTGTCACTTGCTTATAACGTTTTAAATCATTGTCTTCATGGTGATTGCCCATCCTCTAAAGCAAAGAGGCTCTTGTCTTGGTCTCCTAATGAAAAAGCAGTCACCCTCTTTCAGACACTCTACATCTCTCTTGCCATCTATTCTGTTCTTCTGTTTATATTTCTTTAAAGATCACAGAATCTTCCCAAGGAAACTGATGGGCCACTGTGGGTTTCCCAGCATTCCCTAAGTGTGACTCTTAGAGTGCAATCTTGGTGCTCATTTTCCCATGCGGTCCCCACCACATCTGCACATCTTAAATCTTTCTTTAACCATTTTTTTCCCAACAGCTGCTCTTTTAACACCCTTCCAACATCTGACATTTATTTATTCTTCAGACAGGTTCTCTTCAATATATAACACTAGCCTTTAACTTTCTATGCAGCCCAATATGACCTTGAACTTCTGATTTTCCTGCATCCCTTTGAGGACTGGGATTACAAACGAGTTCTACCAGACCTAGTGGTGCTAAGGACCGAGCTGCATGCATGTTAAGTGAGTACTCTACCAGGAGGTCCCGACCAGTCTCCAACAGGTAGCTCCTTCCCTTACACTTAGAAAAGGGAGTGACTGGAGTGGCCGTGTAGCACTCCACTAGAGACAATCCATGATAAGAAAAAAGCTCTGACTACCAAGGCATCCCTTCTGATAATATGCCACTGCCACTTGCCCTGCTAGTGACAACCCATCTCTCAGTAGCCCATTCTCAAAGCTCCAACTCCCCCAAACCACTGTCCATGCTTAAACAACATGGAAGTACCACACTGTGAGTGCTAACTCCATGGCCTTTAATGGGAATATAGAAGTTCAAGCTGTCATATCCAAACAATTGTTACTAAATTTTTATATCTTTTTTTCCCAAATTTTTTATTAGGTATTTTCTTCATTTACATTTCAAATGCTATCCTGAAAGTCCCCTGTACCCCCCTCCCCTACCCACCCACTCCCACTTCTTGGCTCTGGTGTTCCCCTGTACTGGGGCATATAAAGTTTGAAAGACCAAGGGCCCTCTCTTCCCAATGAAGGCCAACTAGGCCATCTTCTCCTACATATGCAGCTAGAGACATGAGCTCTGGGGGGTACTAGTTAGTTCATATTGTTGTTCCACCTATAGGGTTGCAGACACCTTCAGCTCCTTGGGTACTTTAGCTCCTCCATTGGGGGCCCTGTGTTCCATCCAATAGCTGACTGTGAGCATCCACTTCTGTGTTTGCCAAGCACTGGCATAGCCTCACAAGAGACAGCTATATCAGGGTTCTTTCAGCTAAATCTTGCTGGCATATGCAATAGTGTCTGCATTTGGTGGCTGATTATGGGATGGATCCCTGGGTGGGGGGCGATACTAAATTTTTAAACAACTGAGTAAAGTATAGTCTTCTCGAGGGCACAGATGAAGATATATCCTGAGTCTGTTATATCCATGAGAAGGAAGTTAAGTAGAGCAGGTGACCCCTTTCAGCACATCAGGGTGCAACCTCTGAGCCGCAGAAGACAAAACCAACCAACCAACCAAACAAACAAACAAACAACTATAGTATCAAGCACGATATCAATCATCGCACTGTGTGGTGTTGACTGCAGGTGACACAGAATGCTCAGTTCAAGAAGAATTTATTCCAGGAGTGTCAGAGTACAGAAGGAACTTCAAGCTCATTTTAAATTGCAACTCAATAACTCCAGCATCAAAATTATGTCATCAGCACAGGCTCAGAGGGTACGGCAGCTCTTAAAAAGCCACAGAATGTGAAAAGAAGCCAAGAACAACCAAGAACTGCCTTCATGATAAGTTAAACTAATCTGGCCATGCAATGGCTTCAATAGAGAGAGCGGGCTAAGGCTGGTGCTCTGAAGTAGATGTGATCACATCTGAGAAATCTGAGCCTGCCTAGGAGACACTTCCTGGTCCTGAGCCAGCAGGCCACTCCTTCTCCTGATGGGCTCAACCACTTATCATCATCATCCTGGCACTGTGTGTGTGTGTGTGTGTGTGTGTGTGTGTGTGTGTGTGTGTGTGTGTGTGAGAGAGAGAGAGAGAGAGAGAGAGAGAGAGAGAGAGAGAGAGAGAGAGAGAGAGAGGAGAGACTTTGTCTGTCTGTCTTTGTGTCTGTGTGTGTGCTTGCTCAGACCACCAACCAGCCATGGCAGACATCACAGAGCCTTACGTTTCAGGCTTTAGTCAATGATGTCTACACAAAAGCATTTGGGCAAGGCTACGAAATTCCCCCACCCCTACCGCTCTATCTCTTCTGAAGTTGCAGACATGTGGTCCAGGGAGTGAACACAAGTGCTCAGAGTTCAGTGCCAAGCCCCAGTCAAAGTTTTGTACGTTGATCTGTCATTGCGGCAGCAGGGGTCACTCTGCAATGGAGTAAGTATGTGGACTCTGTAAAATCAGCCATAGACCTTGCCTTCAAGGCATCTAGTGAGGTTTATAGCCCTGCTCTAGAATACCAGTTCTCAGCCTATGGGTCAAGACCTCTTAAGGGTAGCAAATGACCCTTTTATAAGGGTTGCCTAAGACCATTAAAAAAATTAACCCATAGATATTTACATCATGATTCAGAATAGTAGCAAAATTACAGTTATGAGGTAGCAACAAAAATAATTCTATGGTTGGGGTCACATGAGGTATTAAAGGGTTACAACACTGGGAAGGTTGAGGACCACTGCCCTTAGAAGTCCTCTGAAATTTATCCTCCTAGCTGACATCTTATGAGATCACATCAAACAAGGGTATAAAGTGGCTAGATAAAGTGGGTAATTGACATCACCTCTTTGACTAGAACTTAAGGTATTTAAGAGGCTTTAAACTGTGTGTGTGTGTGTGTGTGTGTGTGTGTGTGTGTGTGTGTGTGTGTGTGTGTGTGTGTTTTCAATACAGACTAAAATGAAATGTGTTGTTTAACCCCAAGGCTCATGGCAAAGAACCAGGCAGGGAAAATTCTGTTTCAGTTATCCACTGTGGTGGGAGCCTTGCTGAGAAAGAATGTTGCTGTTGAGTTTCCTACCTGTGGATAAAATGGATTTCACAGATTTTTGGATGAGAGGGATCAGGTGATTTCCTGGGGATGTATTAAATGGCCTTTTGAAGTCTGGCGAGGAGATCCTGCACCCCATACTCTTAGGAAATGATCCAGACAGGAATCCAGCTCTATCTTCTCTTACCAAGAGCTCTGATTTCTGCATTCCATTCTTCTTCCCTCATGGTCTCCCAGCCCCCCTTCCGGCCTGGAGGCCCAATCCCCATCTCAGGCAGACAGGGCTGGCGGGGGCAGATGGGTAATTTTCCCTTTCAGCTTTAATGGCTGCTATTAACAATAAGTTGCCCTGCCCTACTAATGGCTCAACTTTCAGCTTTTCCTCTGATTGCCTGTGAGTAACACTGTGTCACATGAGCTGTGTTTAACAGAGGTGTAATAAATGCCAAAGAAGAAATATTACCCAAAATAAAAAATAGTTTGTCCCAGTGTGGCCAGGAGCTCAAGAATCCCAATGACTCTCATTTCAGCTTCCAAAGCATTTCCATTTGCATTCCTTTTTTTTTAAGGGTCTCTGGGGGCTTTAAGAAAGCTGTTTTAGGAGAAAATCCAGAAAGACTGTAGCGAATGTCAAGTGCAGGGAGTCTTGTGTTCAAGACAACAGACAGAGCAACAACAAGGGAAGCTCTAAGTCAGGAGGAGAGAGGCAGGTATGAAAGAAAGGCCATTTATTATTACAAACAAGGCAGTCTCCCCTCCTTTTTGTGGTCAGAACATCAGGTCTGGCTACCAGGGAACAGATTCAGAGATATTAGCCTGAAGAATCTCCCAATCACCTCTCCCCCCCACACACACACACAGACAGACAGACAGATACACACACAGCCCTACCTAATTGTGCAGAAAGACTCAAATTCTCCTTTTATTGCAAGCAAACCCTGCTCTCAGTTTGATAATAAGCAAAAACCATCCTGTTGTCTGTCTCTCAAATAGTAGCTGGTTGGAACTGTTCCATTCCCAGAGAAGAAAGCAATAAACATTGAAATCCCTTGGCAATCCCTTGGTTGAAACTGTGGGCAGGAAGTATTTCAAATCCTTACGGTGTTCAGGGAGAATGAGGAAAGTGACAGAGAAAGGAAGAGGTCTCCCAGGAGGCCTGGGAATGAAGTGTGGCCATCCTGAGGAAGGGGAGCTCTTAGAGCAACAGACTAGGAGAAGGCAATTTTCTCAATCACTTTGCTGACAAGGACTGGCCAAAAAACACCCAAGCAGCACTACTCAGAACAAATGAAGGTACAGGTGCTTCGTGTGTGGCAGCCTCTGGCTCTCCCTCAGAGTTCATTGCCCTCTTCTCCTTTCTGTATCTCTCAAGCTCACAAGCACAAACAGCAAAACATTTACTGTGTATCTAAGGGGAAGACAGCAAGAGATGGAAAGACACAGAGATGCTGGGTCTTGGCTTTAGAATTGCACTTGTTCAAGAAAAATCCTCTGAACCTCCAGTGTAAATAGAGAGGGTGACAAGTTTCCATTGTGACAGTAGACAATGCATCTACATCAAAACATTATGTGGTATATGATGGATACGTACAATTGTGTCTGTCAGTTAGAATGGGAGTCGCAGCAGAGAAGGGTGGGGTGGAAGCAGAATGACTGCATAACCACACTCTATGGGAGAAGATCCATCAAGAGAGTGTGGTAGCCTAGACAGGTGCAGTGCGCCCTAGAGGACAGTCTAGGAAGGAAACATGGTGGGGAGGGAAAATGGCTTTGCCCTGGCAGGTCTGACTAGAAGGAGCAAGGAGGTCAAGGCACACAGAGCACAGGAAGGGACCACTTGTGGTGGAGCGCCACATGACCCTGGTCATGTGCATATAACAATGGTTCCGATAGAAGTTCACGCCCTTGGTCTGCTACTCTTGACCTCTGGTCCTGGGCAAATCACTCTAAAGTATCCATTAAATAGCAAAAGTGGGACTCATAGGGCCTCATGGGTCAACTGCTCTATGTTTATTAAAACATATAACTGAAGCGCCAGCATTCTCTGAAAAGGCACTGAGAGCTGGGCAGCCTTCTAAAAGCATGTCGAGATGGTTTTTCTTTTCCTTGACCCAAAAGATCTCACATGATCTCATCCACATTGTGCAACCTGACCCACACCCACACCAGGCTTCAGAGGCAGAGTTCCAAGTCTCATATTTTAAGAAAGTTGCTCAGAAAAGTTGAAACCAGCTCAAAGTGATGGAGCGCTCCAAATAGAATTCTCCATGACCCAAGAGCTCAGCATGGCCCTGGCTTGCTTGTTGTAATTCAGAGCCCCGTGGACAGCCTGGCACTGTCTAGGAGTCAACCACCATTTTGTGACCAGAGACGGGAGAGTCAGATGGCAGGGAAGCAAGGAAGTGCAGGCATGCAGAGACAAAGTGCAGAGTTGGCCATGGTCTGGACTGTTTCACAGAGCAGGTTGAAAGAGGCAGGAACTGGACGCTAGTCCCCGGTGGTAGTAGTAATATCATAAAAGCTTTTCCTGTCACTCACAGACCAGTCATTCCTAAACAGTTTGTGATACAATCACGGTCACAGATCTAAGGTTCCCGTTTGGTACCTAGGCCGGAGATTCTCACAGTCAAGCTTCCTGCTTATGATGTCACTTCCATTGGCAAGGCACACACAATAACCTAATCCGATCTTACAGGGGCTCGTGACAAAAGAACTTGTTCTACTAGCTCCATTAAATAAATAACACAGAAAAAGAGGGGAAGGGAGTTGCACCCAGGTTTCTCAAGCAGGTGGAAGGCCTCTTCATCCTCTCCTGTATGTAGTATCTCCTGTTCCTAATTATTCCCTGACATACATGTTTTTCTGCAGGGTCAGAGTCAAATATGAAGCTACCTCAGGTCTGCTCAGCTGTGTGTAGACCAGAAAATGACATAAAATCAGAGAACAGGTCTGTGGTCTGAGGCCCACAACTCATCCGTGAGGTTTTTCAGGAGCCCCTTTAAAGCCTTTAGGCAAAGCATCCAATGGGGAAGGAAGCCAAACATGTACAAGTCTAGGCGAACAGATCCACTCCCATGGACATGAGTGGCTTTGTCAGTGAATGGGTTCTTGGCCCTAGGTGGGGACAGGTGAGACAGAGCGGGCTGGCTTGGAGTGGCAAGAGAGCTGTTCCTTTTGTGAAAGCAGTGAGCTGCTTTTCTGTTGGCTCTATGGTTCCTGCAGGCCCAAGCAATGGTTCTTGGGGATTGGGGCCATCTATCAGGTAACTGTTGGGTCTTACACAATAGGAAATGGAGGAGAGAAAAATGCAAACTCATGAAGCAGTCACTAGCTTCTCTTCAGACAATGTTCATAGCAAGGACCTCCGAGAGTCTTGGCAAGGTTGGGGAGCTGGGTGACTGCAAGCAGTGTAGCAATGTAGGCCCCCCCCCTTTTTTTAGTGTTGGAAATGAGACAGAGTGGGTATTCTCTTTATTGGTGTCAAGACAGTGGGTGCAGGGGGCCAGGGTTTTGAACTCAGATTCCAAGTTCTATCTCTACGACTCTTAGCCCCAGAAGTTCCGGACAACATCACAAAGCTTGTGCCCTTCACTGTACAGCAAAACTGGCATTAACTATAGAGCCCTGCTTGTCCCAACGTACCTGAATGACACAAACAAAATGTTAACACTTGCTCCCTTTTCAAGCCCCCTCTGACAGGGCTTAGAAATGGTGGTTCAGTGCCAAACACACATGCTGTGCTCAGAGAGAGCTGAGTTGGTTTCCACACCCATGGGAGGCAACCTATAACTTCAGCTAGGATATCTTATGCCACCTGCCTTCCAAGGGTGACTTCACACATATTCTTGTGCATACACACACCTTTAAAAAAAACAACTAAAGATAATATAGTTAATATAAAAATAATCAAAACCAATCTTGAAAGCATGACTCAAACGTATCGCAGTTTAGCTTAACTGCCGCTTCTTGAATGAAAGTCACTTTGAGAGGAAGCACAGTTACTGAGGTGTCTCTGCAGGAGTACCAAACACTAGCACTCCCCTTCAGAAGATGGGGAGTTAAGCCTCATTCTGGCTCAACAGCAGGATTCCTTCCTGGGAAATCTGTTCTATTTCAATACCCTGTGGGTTTTTTTGTTTTGTTTTGTTTTGTTTGTTTTTTGTTTTGTTGTTGTTGTTGTTGCAATTTCATGTTTTGCTTAATTGTCCAGAGTGGCAGCTGTGATTTTCATGTAACTTTCTATCCATCTGTTTTTCTGTACCAGAAAGACAAGCAGAAGGTGCTGGGGCTTCTCCAAAGGATGGCCTTATCTAGACTTACTGTCAGAACCATAGAGGCTACACAAGGAGCTGAGCTGAGCTCCTGGTGTGCTCAGAAGGCCTGTTTCTTACCGCCTGCACTGCCCACCTCTTCCCCATGCTCCCCTTTGCTCCAGATGGGAATTCCTTGGGAGTGACTAACAAAGAGATAACTTTCATAAGCCACAGAGAATCACCATGTTCTAGCGGTCCTGCGCATCCATCAGAGATGTGCACACGCCAAGAACCTCACCCCAGCTGCCGTGCTGGGCCTTTCCAGACCCATCCCGTTCCATGCCTCTTTCTCCTTCCCATTCTCCACTCACAGAGACACTGAGAGCATGTGGCTTGTAAAAGCTACTCCCTATATTCCAGAGCCAAGCCTCTACCAGGACTGGCTTTGTGTATGTGAGACCTGTACAGTATCTCAAAGCCCCACTCACAACCAGTGTGTACTCAACACTAAATCTCTAACATGACCACGCTGAAGAAATACTTGCTATTTAAAAATAAATGCATGCACGTATATATTTGTATGCGTGCATTCGTGTGAGCACATACGTGCATACACACATGCACATGTGTATGCACATCAAACACAACCCTTGTGTGAAAGTCAGGGGGTGACTTATAGGAGTCAGTCCATTCCTTCCATCATATAATCTGGGGATCAAACCCTGGTCAGACTTGACAGCAAGTGTTTTTATTTTTTATTTGCCAAGTCATCTCATTGGCCCAGTGTGATTTGAACAAAGGTGTCCCCAGTTTCTTTTTCCTGGAATGCACAACTTCTCTGGGCAGCCCTGCTTCAGGATATACTGCAGCCATTGGGAACTATTTTGTGACCACAGTTTAAGCACATCACAATGAAACTAATTTCTATTTTACAATAGGCATCTATCTATGGTTGGAACTTAGAATCTAGCTTTATGACTTTTACAGAAAACTGGTTACAGTTGGGGGTGGAGGTTAAAAGAAAAGAAATCAAAAGACATTATTGGGAATTCAGCCTGTTTATAAACTAGAACACACTAATGGGGAAGACCAAATTCTGAAAGCTCTTAAATTATTGGTATCCAAACATGGAACCTGGAAGGTGGGTTTTCACTAGCTGTGTGACCTTGAAGATGTTCTGCTCGGTTACATTTAGCTCTAATGTCTCATTTTCTCAAGAGCCCCTCGTGGGCCACAGTAGGTACCCTTTATCTGTGAAACATGAAGGGGCAATGATAATGGCTGCACCTGGATAAGACAGGAAGTGAGGAAACGCAGATGTTTGGGAGTGTGGGCGGACACCTCAACTTCTCCAGCTGCCTCTCTGTCCAGCTGTCCCTCTGAGCTCCTGTTTTCAGCCATCCTCTTGGCCAAAACAGAGCCATCCTGGAGGCTCTCCGCAGCTTCTCACAGACTCTGCTCCCCATTCTGTTTCTAGATAGCTTGTGTGAATGTTATAACACTGGTCCCTGCTTTTTATTGACACTCGACAATGGCCAATGGTTCTTCCACACATGGCTTTGTTACTGCTTGTGGACAGTCAGACATCCAAAGGCCAGGACCATAGTTTACTGTCTTCTGTCCCTCCCAACACATTCAGAACTTTGCTAAGGGCACAAAATACACCTAGAAATGTCTTTTGATTTATTCAAACAAGTTAGAAGCATCCAAGAGGACAGAAGGCAGCCACTAGCTCTGTTAGCACATGGTGACATTTCTAGAAGCATTTCCCAGCTTGACAGAGTGAGAGTTCCCATGATACCCTGGAGACACTTGATGGTTTTATCACTAGACAGAGCTGAGTTACATTCCGGTGCCTCTGCCCTGTCAGCCACCTGACTGTAGGTATATCGGTTCACCCTTCAGAGCCCCATCTGTTTCCTGGGCTGCAAATGTGGGTGCACCTCATCTGTCTTCCAGGATTGCCATCTTGAGCTGACATGTGCCAAGTCATGAGAAGAGATCTGGACACACAGGGCATCACAAGTGCCCACTGTCTGCCTCTGCTCCGCTAGGTGACTCGTGCTGAACAACTACCTGCCATTTCCTCTCTTGTATCTGGCATCAGAGAAGAGCCATGTAGCTGAGCCAATCAGCTGCATCGATGAAGCAGAGTCCTCACTTCCTGGTCCAAGCTTCCAAAACAAACTGGAGCAATACTCATTTTTCTTAATAGGGAACAAGTGATGCTTGCTCTAATGCTTAAGTGATCAATACATTCACCTACACACACATACACACACGCACATGCGCACACACACAAAATCAAATTTAAAAATATAACATTTAATGTTGCCAGGCTAGAATTAATAATGGGACCATATGTGCACCTTTTACTCTATTTCCATCTTTCGTAAAGGAATCCTCTGCAGCGGCATCCCTCTGATACTGAGAGTGCAGTCATATGTTCCTGTATGGCTGGTGGCCACATATGCAACGCTAGTTGAAGTCACTGGGCTGGTAAGGCTGCGGGGCCGAAAGAGGATTTGAATCGGGAACTGGACAGGAAGGAACTTCTCCCGACGGAAGAAGACTAATTCAGGAGAGAATTACAGTGACGACAATTTCCAAGATTGAAAGAAACCCTCGAATGAGTACATCGGTGGCTTCAGATCTCACCGTTAATGTTGCTATAATAAACACGGACAGGAATTTCAGAAATCATAAAGAAACCGACTCACCTAAGTATCTCCTGTAGATACAAAAAATGCTTCCTACCTGGTAACTTTTCACTGTGCCTCTGAATACCACGTACAGACCTCCGCCAAAGTTGCCACAACCAATAGTCTCTTTCATGTAGGAGGACTATAGCTATTTAGACATATTCCAATCAAACTATAAAGGCAAGGAAAGCAGGGGAAGAAAGAATCATGCCATAACAAACAAAGACAACTAAATTATAAGGGCAAACATCTGTGGTCTGAATAAAATATGTGGTTGTGTGGGCAGCGCCGTAAAGCTGCTCCTGACATTCCGGAGACACTAGCGGGCTCACCTATGAGTAATGTGGTCGTCCTCACAATCCTGCAACACAAGTGTCAGGGCACACTATGCTGTCAGACATTCTGTATGGATTTGTGACCTAGGAAAATCACATTAAGAGGCTAAACTAATATATAATGTGAAGCACCATACATAGCCACACACAAACTGCTTCCTGTCATGAACAGATAAACACTCTCTTTACTTCATTTAATACACAAACACATATGCGCGCGCGCACACACACACACACACACACACACACACACACAAGTAAAGACCCCTGTGGGTGATCTGGGTGTGGACCATGTCTCCCTAACCTAAGCCACTGGGGCAGATGATGCAGTAGCAAGGTAGTGAGGGTTCACTGACAAAGATTTATGGCATCTCTGGGCTACAGTGCATAAATACATGCCCAAGTACTTAGAAGCTTGAGTTTTTGTCCTGTATAAATAGAATGAATAATAAGAGAAGTTCTCTGCTGAGATCATAGGGGGCGTGCCGGTCCCCTGACCTCTAGCTATCGAATAAATAAGAAGTTGATTCTTCAAAATTGTATACCCTACTCTGACTTAGGTGGGAAATAACAGGTAGGAAGAATATGGATTTACCAAGCCATCAAGGAACAAGCTATGCTAGGGGCAGGCAATCTAAGGATTACAGCAGGGCCTGTACGTCATCTGCCTGTCTCCACAACTGGCTACCAGGAATGATCCTGCCAGTGCTGTTGTGCTGTGGGAAGCAGGCATGCTTCCTGTGTGCTGGTATAACCTGCCATACAGATGTCTAGTCATGGCCTCTTCATCCACATTTATTGTGACAAGATCTGTGCTTGCCACTGGCACATTCTACATGGTGACATCAAAGCTCTGATTCACGTCCGATCTCAACAACAATAGTAACTACCTAGCCTGGCTAATCTGTTCAGGGAAACTTGGGGTTTAAGGCTAAGACCATGTATAATCTCATTTAAGGAACTTGCTTTGTTTCTAAAAGACAGTTGCACACAGCAGCACGTCTCAGGCTCCCTTAGAACTAAGTGTGAGTATGTCAGTGTGGTCAGTGTGGTCCAAGCAGAAGTGTAAGCAGTTTACATGGGAAGTCTTATTTTGAAGGGTTTTAAGCCTACCTATCTGTTCTGGTGCCTGGGTAGCATATGCGACGTCTAGATCTCTAGGAGCTTGCTGTCCTGAAGACAACAAGGAAGTACACTTCTTAGACGATGGAGGAAAGAGAGGAAGGAAGTCTATGTTTTTGTCAGCGGTAGCACCACTTTGAAAAGCCCATCTCTTCTTTTAGACATATTGCAAGGCTGTGGATATAATGCCTGTGACTTACCATTAAACCCAATCCTAACACATTTACGCTAGATTTCAGTAATAAGTTGTTTTGCTTCCCCAAGCTTGTCTTCTGATGTGGATCCTAAGAAGAAAATGAAATCTTTTTCTTTTCCTTCAAAATAACTGTGAAAGTCAAAACTGAGACAAAACCCTTCAAAACTGCTTTATGTGTTGAAAATTATTACCCCAATATTAATACTCTTGTGATTATTTTTCATTGTATTCCCAATTCACAGAGAAAAGTAGGTCAGTGATTGACAAATTGAAACTAGCTGAGACTAGGAACTCCAGTTTCATTACTCTGGCAGGATTTTATATCAGCAGAAAATGAGTCCAAGGTAATTAGTTGGGAGAAGGTGACCAGGGGTTATTAACCATTTCTCATTGTTGTGTTCCCAGAAAAATCTGCTACAGAGCTGTTAGGTTAGCTATCTGAGAGGTTTGTGTGGAGATGCTTTTAATTCTCCTCAGGTTCCAAAAGTTTACCCACTCACTGTTTTGGTACCATGTCTAGAATGAGGGAAGAGGAGCCAAGCGTCTGTGTGGATTGGGGAAGAGGAGGGATTGATGTACATAGCAGACTGCAGAAACAAATCCCCAGCAACCAGGGTACCATGAAGAGATGGGATATCACAAACCACTGTTGAAAGGAGCATTCTCATTCCCCCCCCTCCACCTCCTTGCCCCCGTGTATGTGTGTGTGTGTACGAGTGCATATGTGCACTCGAGGATCAGCTCACCCAAATGTGTGTGTGCTTGCATATAGAGCTCAAAGGATGCCGTTGGTTGGGCATCTTCAGTCATCATTCTCCACCTTATGTTTTGAGACGTCACTCACTAAACTGAAATTCACCCATTCTCTAGAGTGGCTGGCCAGCAATCCCTAAAGATTCTTCTCTCTCTCCACACTCACTTCCAGGGCAGGGGTTGTAGACGGAAGCCACTGTATCCAGGTTCTATGTGCGTGATGGGGATCTTAGGTGCTCAAGCACACATAAACAATAACTCTACCCACTGAGCCACCTTCCTATCCTTGGACAATCTTCTGTTTTGTTGGTTGTATGGTTGAAGTCAGGGTCTCATGCATGCTAGCTAGTCAAATGCCCCATCCCTGAGTCACATTCGCCAGCTCTGACTTTCTCTCTTACATCAGCCGTTATTCTGTAGGTCCCATGATCTTTCACCATGATCGCATAAACTTATAAAGATGTGTGGCTAGTATACACTAAAAATCTACAGCCCTGTTTAACTTTACAAAGATTTTAACACACACAGAAAGAAAACAAAACCCAGAAGTGGGGTGTTGCAAATCCGTTTAGAGGAAAGAGCTAAATAAATCTGATACTTGTCATGGATTGTCTGGATAGCCTACTGCCAGGCCAGCTGTCAATCTAAGAGAAGCATGGTCAGTGATCTCTGAATTCTTTGAAGTTACTGGCAGATATGCGAATCAACTTTTTATTTGAGAACATCTGTAATACCCCATGGCTATGATTTGGAGGTTTAGAGAAAAAAAAAAAAAACCTCTCACTTGGAATTTCACAAAATAAAGTTTCAGATAAGCACCGTGTCTTAGTGGTCACTAAACTGCCCATAAAATAGTGTCCCAATATAAGAATACAGAGTGGGTGTGTCTAGAACATCCCTTTAATACATCAAACTCTCAAGCCTTTGGGCGTGTGTTCACACACACACACACATCTGAAATACCATGAGTTTCTAATGAGTTCTGTGCATACAAAATTACATTCACAAGTTTGCATAATTTGCCATATACGTGTGTTCTATTTTTATCCACTGATGTGGCAGGCTGGGTGTATGTGCTACACTGAGGAGAGAGTCTGTTCTCTGGTCACCAGTGTGTCCCTAAGTGAGGGACTCAGGACTCTGAAGGTTTTACTTCAGAAACCTTCTTTATGCAAGAAGTCACGTGGTCATCCTGACTAGCTCTGAGAAAGAAACGGAAGAAGACTGTGGAAGGAGACTGGTGGAAGAAAAAGGCAGGCGGTTAAGGTGGGAAGCTTTGCTCTTATTTTAGGGATACTGCCTTAGTTCAAGGGAGAGGGAAAAGAATATCTAAGAAACAGTGCTGGCTCCTTAGTGCTGCCCCTAGGAACTGAGAAGGGAGATAACTGGGAAGCATTCATAGTGATTTGAGACATTCCTACCCAGCAAGCTTTATTGTATTATCCCAAGTACGCAAAGACAAAAAAAAAATCTCAGCTCCCTACTTTCATTTATAATTGAACCAAGTCCAGAAGGATGAAGCCCGCGCCATCTGCAACACAGGCTGCATTAGCAGCCGGGAGAATGAAATATTCAAATTACTCTAGGCTACCTCACATGGTGACAGGGCTCAAACACTGACTTGCAACCAGCAAGGAGAGAGCAAGAAAAGAAAGTTCTTTGAGTTTGGTTCGCTTCTTTAAAAAAAAAAAAATACTGGAAAAAAACACAAACAAATTGGTGTTGTCGAGAACCCAGAGAGTGCATTAAAACATGTTAGAGAGAAAAGACCATGGAACAGAGTTCACATCTGAAGAGCACAGGAAAGGGGGGAGGGCAGAAGGGTAGATGAAAGAGGAGACAAGAAAGGAGGGAGGGAAGAAAGGGGAGGGAGAAGGAGGGAGGGAAAGAGAAAGGAAGAGAGGAAAGGAGAAAAAGAGAATATGATTTCACCCCAAACTTCACTCATTTGGAAGCCCTCCAACTTCAGATCCGGGATGCTGCTCCTCCAGTGCTTTGCTTCATGTAAATAAGGGGTGCTATTTTTTGGGGAGGGCGAAGTTGGAGCTGCTCGCTCTGATACCGTTAATCAGGGCTGCTGAAATGGTGACACGGTAAGTGGCTCTAGCCCCTAGCAGCAGTCAAGATGGAGTGACAGGCTCCATTTAAGATGTCACTGCACATAATAAAGTGTAAAACTATACTTAAAATAAACGAGATAGAAACAATAAACTTGACTCAGTATTTGAACTTTCACAGACACGCGGAGCCTGCAGGAGGAAGCCAGGGTGGTGGGAGTCTCCGGGAGCTCTGTTTCCACGGGGATTCTCAGGCTGCTGATCAAAACGGGGATCTGGCCAGGCCCACGGGGAGGCAACGAGGTCCTATCTATTGTGCAAACTGGGCATCAGCCTCCTTCTTTACGTTTTGGCCAAAATGCCCTACGATATCAAGGGCTACACAAAGAGTCATGCCTGGGTATCATCTTCCCAGATAGCCCCAGGAAAGTCGGTTTATTACCCACAATCTCCTGACTAGAGAACTCCTTCATGGCCACAGGCTCTGCGCCCTCTCCCAGTCCACCTGATCCAGGGCTGCCCTGCTGCAGCCTGGCTTCGCCCCATCCAATGTTGTCAAGGCTGCTTGGCCCCAAATTGGAAGGATAGGTTTTTTTCCCCTCCTCTGGGCCCTGCAATTACTGTGACTTGTGGGGGTGGATTCAATGTCAAAGCAAATGTTTTCCTTATGTTTCTTTCTTTTAAAAAGGAGAAAGGAAAAAAAAAGAGAGAGAAAGATCCTAAATGGGAGCCAGCAGACGAAGCTCCCGAACCAGCCACCCAGGAGTCCACACTAACCAGCAAGGCACCTGGTAGTGAGTTTCTTGTGCATTAGACTTGGTGACATCAGAGAAAGGAGAAAGTGGCTTCCTTCCCTCTACCTTAAAAAACAAAGCAAAACCAACCAACCAACCCTGTCTCAGTGCCACATATCAAGGCAGGGCTTGGCATGGACCATCTTAGGTGTGGTTTTTACTAGATGGTTCTGGTATTTGGGCTCAGCCAAATCAGGCTATAACTGGTGGCCTGCATAATGGCCATCCTCTGTCACCATCCTCTCCCCTGTGAAGTTATACGGCAAGTTACACTGAACTGATGCTCTCTATGAAAATTAATGTATTGTGGTATGAAAAACGTTAAACAAAAGCCTATAAGCCACATGGGTTGTTTTTGTTTTAGTTTTTTTTTTTTTTAAATGCATATAGTCAATTACTCAGAACGGAGAGACTGGGCCTGCCGTCGCTTTCACATCCAGTCTCCATTATCCTAGCTGCTGCTGAGCAGAGCTGCTCCGCTTTAAAACTTTATTTTCTCTTCACTTGCATTAGGCCTGGCCCCGACTGAGTACCTACTGTATGCTAGGTACAGTGCCCAGAGAACACAGTAGGCACTTAATATATTCCTATAGGATTGACTGCCTGCAAAAAGATCTTCGTTTCAAGCTTCCTGCTTACTGGTATTAAGGGGTAGGGACATGATCTACCACCACACTTTAGAAAGCACTGTCTAATTATATATTAGAACTCCCTTGACTGTCATGCATAGTCCCTTGACTGGCCAAGTATAGAAGTTCCAGCAAGGTTGTGGTATATCGATAGAGAAAAAAGGCAGGCAGTATGAGCAAGCAGGCTTCCATGCAACCACTAGCACCGGCAATCACCTTCCTCCCAGCCTGTGGCAGGGACAATTAAGCAGGGACCCTTGCATCATCTCTCCTATGGCCTCCTCTCTCAGTGTAGCCAGAATCAATTCCTGGCATCAGGTCACATAGGAAACCTGCCTCTCCAGAGCCCACCTGCAGCTCAGGATGTCAGTTCCCACGAAGCCACACTGCAGTCGCTCAGAGTGGGAGTTTTATTAGCCATAAGCTGTGACACCATGCATTGATATATTTAAGCAATAATGAACAAGGAAAACGGCAGTTGTCTGAAGCGGCCACCGAAGTGGTAAAAATAACCAACAGTGTTTTGTGAATGCAAGGCTGCAACTCACAGATCAGAGACTCGTGAGGGAAGAAAATGATGAAGGTTTGAGATGGTAAAATGAGAGGACCCAAGAAAAACTGTTATAAGATATACAGTGCTATGCGAACAGGAGCTGGAGATGGTCAAGGATGCTCAAGGACCACTAGAAGGTTTGGAGAACACTCGTCTAATTTAAGTGAAAATTCAGATACTTTCCATTGTTCTGCCTCCCCTGAAGTCTAATTATCTCCAAAGCCATGGCATACAGCTTTCAATCACAACAGTAAAAATGTTTTAGTGAGAAACACTTAAAAAAGCTCAGAATATTTACTGGATCCTATCAGATTGGAAGGTTTACCATGGGCAGCCCACAGAGAAGCTAACTATGGCCTTGCATTGCAGTGTGAATCAGCCTGGTGCTTGACAAAGCCCAGCAAGTCTTCCTGGGTCAACGCAACCTAGTGTGGTCACCCTAATGGAAATGTGCTGGGTTATGGAATAGTAAGAGCATGACTTAGAGGTTACAAAAACAAGGCTTCAATGAGCTTGGCAAACACCTCTCAGAAACCTTTCTCTCCCCCTCGACACTCTCAATCGACAACAGGTGGGACGTGCTGACTTCACTGGCCAAACACGTTAAACGGTAATATAGTTTCTATGATTAAAAGGGCCGGTAAGATAACAGAAGATTTTCAAAGTTCAAAGGTGACTTCAGGGTGGTTGGCTGCTATTTATCTTCTTTTGATCAGCCCTTGAGTATTCCTTATTTGGTCAAACTTCAGTCATTAATTAGAAATATGAATCTTCAATGAATAAGTTCAGGCTTCGATATTGGGGCTCAAACATTATCTTCCGAAAGGCTTTTTACTTCAGAACTTTCCCGTTGTGAGAACTGTGTGAAAATTACAGTATTTCCTGGCTTTTCTTCTCTATCCTTTGTGAACCTGACCTTTCAAAGTCTCGGCCATCCCATCAACATGATGGCACACACCTTCTACCATGTTCTGTGTTCCTGAACCAATATATTTTATATATGTTCCTCTACAAAAATCTTGGTTCGGGGGGAGGGGGGCATGGGGGCAGTGGAATCTACCATCTCAGACAGGATCCTAGAAAGAATTGTTCGCCTTGACTGCTAAGTAATCCTCTACACCCTGAGCTTCAAATTACCTACATTTCGCACTGTGTAGCAGAGCTAAGATAGCTGAACACACCAATAAGTTTCTGGCATATAATCTCAAAGCTTGATTCTCACCTAGACGGTCGTTATCCAGGTTTAAATGATGACGCTTGGATCATATGACTTTGATGTTGCTGTTGACTGTATTAGAAATTCTCTCAACCCCACAGTGCATCCTTTTGGTTTACATAACAAAAGCCTAAACGCAGACGTATCTTTGTACACAGAATCATAATGTATGTTACCCACATTTCCGTCCTCCATTTCCCCTTAAGCCCTGAACTTAGTGAGCCAAGAAATACACCAGGAATTATCCAATCTGTTTCCCTCTCGTGAGTCAAATCTACAGCGGTGATTTTCCCACTACATAAGCTTCTATCTTGAACTATACAATTGATGTCATACACTACCATAACCCTGTAGGTGACATTAGGCTATCTTGAGATCTTAAAGCCAAGTGCATCTTTTTAAAAATCGCAGCAGAGAGCAAGAAACTGCAAGTTAGATTGTGAGCATATGTGCACAGCCTCTCTAAACACAAACCTGTAAATTATCTCTCAGAAAAGAAAAAAAGAAAGAAAGAAAACTTACAATTTTTAACATGTTTTGCGGTGCTCAAATTAAAATGAGCTTTTCCTTAACAGAAAAATTAAGCTTCTATCTCAGGCCCCTATTTTCCATAAGATTACAAAGGGAGAAAAAAATCTAGAAAAGTCTTTTGTGACTTTTTATGACTTGGGGTTCATAGGACAATGTGCAAAGGGACAGCAGACCAGGCTTTGTGATCAGTCATCCCTGTGCACTGCCATTCATATGATATGACAATGATGGCTTACATCAAAAGCCACAGTGCAAATAATCCCCTTCTCCATGCCATCCACAGCAAAAGCCAGCCCCTAAAACCAGGGGCAGTGTGCCAGCATACACGCTCCTTAGATGCCAGCTCGCCTCTGTGCAATGGATGAAGCAAGGGAGCCTTTTCCCCTCTGAATTGGGTTTTTCAATGAATGCTGACTGGCACCAGGAGGCACCTTGGGCCCCCAGAGCCTTCTTAAAACCCTGGCAGCCTGCCAGAGGAGCTCCAACTTTGCAGCCCAGAGAAAGCCATGTTGGCAGCTTGTCAGGAGCCGGGGAGTTACATGGCGCCCTGGGGGTAATAATATTTTCCAGAACGCTCAAGCTAATAGTCCCATGATGGGCGATTGAAAGGACTGTAGGTATGCTCTTTCCTGTCCTCAGCCTTAGAGTTCTCATCCATCTCTGCAAAGTGCTGAAGCATGCCCTGCGACCTCTGTGGCAGAGTTAGGGACACCGCCCTTTGTTTTGTTTCATTTACTGTGCTCTATCTAAGCCCTATCTAGGCTGGCTTCTACTTATTACCATGCTTCAAACCCATTTTGTTGAGGAAAAAGATAATAAATGTTAATGTAGTTTGAAGCAGAGTGCACCTTTTATCTTTAAAGGAATAGAATTGTGTATCCATAAATGTATTGTTTAAATTTACCCAAGTTCTGTAGGATTTCTGGCTCGCATAATTTGGATGACGAGGGATCTTCAGTCAGTTTCTTAGGGTAGCTGAGAGAAAGAGGGTAGATAGACAAATTTCTTGTTCTTTTACCAAAGATCTGGAGAGAGGCAAGCTGTATCCCCTATTCCCAAATCCACCTTTTGTCTCTTAAAATCTCTAAAAATCTTAGCCTTGTCGGGATGGTTTTGACATTTTAACATCATAGTAGCTGGACAGTGATGTAATGTGAGGCTCTGTGTATTTCAGTTGTTAGAAAGGCAAAGGCAGAATATCCAAGTACAGTCTTTTAAGCTTGAGAGAGAGCAAGAGAGAGTGAGAGAGAGAGCTCCCTAGTATGTCACCATCCAGGTGTGTTGAGCTATTTCAGAGGTTGTAACATATGAGCTACACCAGGCTGAAATAATCATGATGATGATAACAATAATAACAACAGCCCATAAGCTCACGTGTTCATTTGTAATCTCTCCTTCTTTTCCTCCCTCTTTCCCACAGCACCCTCTATTTATTTTAGAACAATAAATTGAATTTTAGCCACTCTAGCAAAACTGGGTAGCCATGCCATGTGAATAGACAATAAGAACTCTTCCAGTCCCTGCAATGCAACTGAACTGAAAGCCACATACAGGTTGATGCCAGTTTTACGTGTTGAAACAAACCAGTCACTCTTTCTCCCGCTAAGCAGTTAAATTAGAGAGTATTCAATTAATAACAGCTGAATATTCTGTCACATTTAGGAAGATGTATGGTAAGACAAGCGAGTTGTGATGTATCTGACAGAAATGATAAAGGCTCTCCCGACACAGTCTGGCAGATACTTGGCTCCTGCCGCGGCTCTTTCTCATGTTCTAAAACGTCAGCAGCACAGACCCAAGATCCGGCACTGGCTTCAAGGAAAGAAACACTCCAAAGTGAACAGGGAGGCCTTTGCCAAGTTCCCGAAAGGTGCCTTCTCTGCCTGTTTGCTAGGACCCATGTTCCTGTCCACAGGCCAGCAGGGCAGCAGGATTGACAGCCGCAGGCACCTGTGCCCTGGACCCCCAGCCCTTGCTCAGTCTCCTCTGGCAGAGGTCAGTGTGTCCAGAGGCCTGGCCACCCAGTAACCAAGGGACTCCCTTTTTCCATTTGCACACCAAACAAGACGAAGAGCAATGACCTGGTCCCCAACATGGTCAGGGTAATCCCTCCTGTCTTGGGCTCTTGCAGGCTGCCTGGGGGCCACCTTCTGAGAGCCAGAAAACTGCTCTCAGTACATTCCTGGCAGCTCCTGACCCTGAGCCTCTATTCCCATTCCTTCACAAAATGGCCCAGGCTCAAATTGAAAAGGAAATAAAAGAGACCACAATAAAATTGCTAACATACGGAGTAACAGAGTGATCTGTGACACAATTCTGCTTCATGTTTCCCTTTCCCTTCAAGGACAGCTGGGCAGCCACTGAGGCCTGTGGACAAGGATCCATGATCATTTCCAACGTTCACAGAGGCCAGCACCAACCAGGCAAGGGCTGTTGGCACTTAGGAATGGGTCTGCGTGCATGTCAAGGGACCAATGTGGTCCTACAAAACTCATTTCTACTGAAATGTCATCTTCTGAACTTGGGAAATAATGCACTAGAAACAATGATAAAGAGGTCTCAAGAAAGGAGAAGAGCCATTCACCAACACAGTCCCTCAGAAAGCAACTGAAACGACAAATAGAATAAGCAGACCATGGGAGGACCAATTCCTGTGGAGCATTATACTGGATGTGTTACATTGAGTTGGACTGGATGTGTTAAATAGAATAAGCAGCACTGGGTGCATCTATTCTCATGGATCATTATACTGGATGTGTTAAATTGAGTTGCATCGCCCCAAACAAAAATCTTAAATTTGGATCCCCAGCACCCACATATCTATTACTGATGTGACAGTATGCACCCACAATCCTTGCACTGAAGGTGGGGTTAAAGAGGTGGGGTGGGGAGATGTTCACTGTTCATCCATGTTCACTGGTCAGCCAGTTTAGTCAATCAGCCAACTCCACACTTACCAAGAGATTCTGTTCCATAAAACAAGGTGGAGAGTGACAGAAGAAAGGGCATTCAATGTCATTCTGGCTCACCTGTACACAGATATGCATGCACACACTCACTCACACATGCACACAATCAAATATGCACGCACAAACACACACACACTGACACCCAGAATTGAAAAAGAAATCTCAGACACATCTTCTGCACTTTTTAAAAATTACTAGGCAATCTTTATAAAACAAAACGGAGAGAGTATACCAAGGGCCATTTTTGTTTTATTCTCTGAGAACATTTTGAGAGCAGAGATAAAACTGATATAGATGGTTGCGTTTCCTAAAGAGTTAGGGTCATCTGGGCTGTTCTTTCATCATGTGCATCAGCAACACATTTCCAAACACAAAACTCAGCCACATTGGCAACGCCCCTACACCCATCTTCTGAGTCCATTTTAAAGAAGGTTTCTTTGCAAATTCCAGGGCAAAATATACATATGGACGAGTCTTTCCCTCTCCTCTTGAAGAGTAATTTATAAAGTTGAAATTTATTTTTCAGTTTATAGAATTGCTTCTAGGGGGTTGAAGACACATTTTCTCCCTCCCTCTCACCTCCACCCCCCCCCCACCGTGTGTGTGTGTGTGTGTGTGTGTGTGTGTGTGTGTGGTCATGTGCACATATGCAGCAGGGTAGATACCTGTAGGCAGGCCAGAGGAGAACAGGGTCTATCAGTCTCTGCTTTATTCCTTAGAAATAGGGTCCGTCACTGAACCAGGAACTGGGCTGCAACCCTGAGCTCTCTGCCCGCCTCCTCACAGCACTGAGGTTACACATGCACATATGACCATGTTTGTTGAGGACTTGATCTTAGGTCCTCATACCTGTACATGTAGAACCTTACCCCAGGGAGCCATTTCTTCCAGGCCCATATATTCTCTTAACAGAAAATACCCACAGAAATGTGTCTGGGTGGGGAAGGATCTCTTCTCTTCAACCGCAGGACATGGCAAACACCACTCATCGGACCATAGCCATTTACCAAATCTCCACCGTGTCAACAATGACACTCAAGTTCTTTCATGGTCCATAAAAACCTTGATTATTGCCAACTTCCCCATCTACTTTACTAGCAAATACCTTGGATTAATAAAGTCCTCATGGTGCTTATGAGCAGAAAATCACTGTGTTCCCTAATCCACAGAGTGACACACTGTGGGGCAACAGGCCCTAGCACTTAATTAGATTGTATAACTGTCATGAATTGGTGAGGTTTTGAATTTATATTTCAATTAATATTTAATAGAGCTTAATTAGCAATTCCCCCCTCTCCTCCACCCACATTCTGCATTCTCCCCTAATGTCTTATTTCTCCTATCTTTGCTCTGGAATGGCAATCCCTATCTCAGACTTTACAGAGGGAGGGGCACTAGGTGGCAGAGACCACTCACTCGCTGCTTCTTGGAGATGCTGTGAAAATCATGGGGCGAGATGGGTCACATTTGGGGGGGAGGGGAGAGTCTCTTAGAATAATCTAGTGTGGACAGCATAGAAAGTTCTGGAAGAATCCTAACAGACAAACGTCCTACTGGCTTCTAGAACTCCTGACTTTATGGAGAGTCACGTTGGAAGTCCTCACAGATCTGAAAGGCATAAAGCAGCCCCGAGTCATGCACAGGTATGGGCATCCCGGTTTTAGACAGTATTCTAAATATTTTGGCCTGGGGATCCATTTACAGGTTTAAAAATCAATCCTTAGGGGCAGGAAGTTTGCCTCAGCATGTAAGAGGACTTGTGGCTTTTGCAGAAGACTTAAGGTCAGTCCCTTATGATGGCTCCTAACGATTTGTTACTCCAAGTTCCGGAGATCCAACATTGACTGCCAACTTCCTCGGGCACCAGGCATTCATGTGGTACACATAGATATGTGCAGGCAGAACACTCATAAACATAAAGAAAAAACCAAGAAATTTAAAAATTGATACTTAAATATTAAGAAGATGAGACTTCAATATTGAGAGAATGTTTACACAGGCTAGGCCTATTAATACTCGCTTTGTTAAAAATTGGGGAGTAAGAAATTTTTGAATAGTTATTGGTACATCCAAAATAAAATATCATTTTAACATACACAATACATTTTTATAAAAAAGGTATTTATAAAAACCAGCAGTAATGGTGGAATTGTTTTACAGTTTTGCAAGTCTCTGTTTTCTGACTTAATAGAAGACAGCTGGGTTCTCATTTCTGTCTCTTTAACCAATCCCTGGTCACTAGAAAAGTCTCTGTCTCTCTCGTCCCCTCTCTCTCTCTCTCTCTCTCTCTCTCTCTCTCTCTCTCTCTCTCTCACACACACACACACACACACACACACACACACACACACACATAAACACACAGGAGAAAAGCCAATACTCTTCTTAACATTATCATCAGTACAGTGTTGACCTTGTGGTCTCCACAGGAAAGGCTCAGGAGATCCTGAGACTATGTTTTGAGGACTGTTTTACTAGAGCTTTAAATAAAGACACAACACAATAGTCATGATGCAGGTAATTCCTCTTCCCCTACCAATCCCTTGCTTCCTTGGGCTACCATTTTAAAAAACAGGGGCTACACAAGACACTAGCTAGCAGTCACCGTGGAAATTAATGTGAATATAGGGTTTCCATTCCTTATATATTAGTAACTTTCTAGTCTGAAAAATAAGAAACAATTGCTTAATAAAAAGACATTTAAAAGAAGGAAAGAAAAGAAAGATAATGATAGTCTTTTCCTAAATCTTCGGCAAGCTACATTTCGTTTTAGCATCCAGGTGCTCTAAAAAGCAGCTGCCTCCACTGAGGATGCTATCCAAGGGCGGAGGACCAGCAGGGGGATACCCTACTGCTTCAGATCAATTTCATCTCATTCCCCCGCAACAGGAAAAGCTTGCCCAGGCACCAGCGATGGAGATTGTTTTTTTTTCCCCCCTCTTTTATAGTTTTTTTTTTAATGCTTCTGTTTGAGACTATATTTTAGTTGCTAAGAAACTAGTTTCTTATTGTAGACTCAGTGAGAGCAAAGATAAAGCAACTGTCAAAATAGCATGTTATTTTGACAGTAGCCATATCATAACCATAAATGATATAGTTTATCTGTAGATTTTTACCCTCACTAATGTGGTCTAAATACTGCATTCTCCGATATTTTCTACATATACAAAGACACATATATATGCATTTTAATAAGAAAGGTCACCACATGGTTAGGTGTGAGTATTCAGGAAATCAAACACACACACAGAGAGAGAGAGAGAGAGAGAGAGAGAGAGAGAGAGAGAGAGAGAGAGAGTGTCACACACTTCCACCACTTCTAGCCCCCAACAAGAACTCTCCTTTAAGGAAATTAAGAGCACAGCCAGTGGCTCTATCATAAATGTTTATTACATTTGAAGTATTTTTTTTAAGGAAGGAGTAAAACACCATGAAAGGCAATATACATTTCCCTTATTCAAGTTTGTTTAAATTATAAACATTTTTTTTAGAGTAAGAATGGTTTGCATCTATTCATTCGAGGTCATTCCCACATACTGAGACTCTTTATCCATCAAATAATGGGACTCATCACCAGACAGCTGACCTCATACACTGGCCTGTTGGCCCATGACTTTCCTAGGATGTGCCCACACACTTTATCAATGACAGGCTTCCTCTTTCTCTTTCCAGATGCATCTCCATAGCTGCCCCCAGCTACACTCCTTCTGTAAAGTCCCAATATGGAAGAACTTGGCTAAAAGCTGGAAGTTACTCAAACCTGCTGAAAACCTTTAGCAATTAAAAACCTAATACTTGAACATGTTAGTCAACTGCTGTTCTGTTGACAAGGGTTTGAAGGAAAAGGGGAAAAAAGCCAAAAATACATCATTTCCTCCCTGTGTCTTCCCAACACCAGCTATCAGAATAAATACTACTTATTAACAAGTTCCTCGTCTAGGGCAATGGCACTTATAACTGAGGAACATTGAGTAGCTGTTAAAAATAATTATTGAAAGTAACAGCAACATACAAAATTCTTATCCTGTTTTAATGAGTTTGCTGGGTCTGTTTCCATTAAAACTATGTAATATCTAATAACTAATGTCAAACTATCTAAGTGTGTGCAAAGGGATAAAAACATAAGGGGATATTTAAAAGTTTCATTGGGGGGCAGCATTAACACGACTTTTCTCATATGTGACATGCTCTTTTGTAATGTTTTTAGCACTGGGTGGATCCAGATGAGATGCGAACACATCAGTATGGTTTGAGTCTGGCATTATTCCGAGAGGTTGCTGCACCTCTGAAACAGCCTAGCTGGCAGTGGCACATTGTAGGAGGACCTCTCAATCTCTGACCCTTTCTCTGCTTCCTGATCCACCAAAACACATGAGCTCCTCACGCTCCTGCCACTATGGAAGATGCTCTGTCACACCTTCTACATCATGACGGACTGTCCCTCTGAAACTTGGAGCCAAGATAAATCTCTCTTCCTGCAACATGTTTGCACGAGGTATTGTATCTTGGTGATGGGAAAGTAACTAATGTGGCATCTTAAAGGGCTTTGGATGTACTTTCATTTTCCTGCTCTGGGGAATTTGTGAAGTATTCCATTGAGTGTAAAGCTTATTCAGCATTGGAGAGCAAATGGGGCATTAATGGCAAACCTCCTGTAGGACCATAAAGGGTTTTTTTTTTGTTGGTTGTTGTTTGTTTGATAGTATTTGTTTATAGATTATTCTTTTGAGATCACTTTTTGAAACAAAGGAAGATTTCTTCCAGTCTTCCCTACAGCCCACCATGGCCCAAACGTTACACCATCCTGTTGAAGTCCCTGCATGGGTGGCTGGGCAGACGATAGAAAATCCAATGCAATATATTAGTCCTTTGCATCTTATAAGGAGGGAGAGAATCATGCCATGGGTGTTTGCTCCCCATGACAATTCTCATTCTTACCAGGGAACAAGGAAAGCTCCCACAAAATGTAGCCAGCCTACCATCATGGGAGTCAAAATTTGTGACAGGAATTGTAAGAAGCAGGAGGCTACTATGGGTAATATGCCTCTCTTGGATCTTCTCAATGGCTCATTATTTAACCTTAGCTGATAGAGATCCTGGAGCTTTGGGCAACCTCTTCTAATGACTGAAGCTGACCTTAGGCAACAAAGCCAACACAATCAAAATTGATTAGGAGGATTCGCTCCCTCTTTCCAAGTAGGCTAGATATAGAGTTCTCATTTCTACTTAATTATCTCTTGACCTGCTCTCTGATCCACGTTATCACTTTTAGTAGCCAGCAGAAAATGGGAAGCTACAGAAGCCTCAAGAAGCTGGCTCACCTTGGAGACACGTAGAAACACAGCAGGCAGGCATGCAGGCAGGCGCTCACATATATGCACATGGGCATGTGTACACACGCACAAATCTCTTTGCATTCTAAATTAATTTTTATGAAGTGATATGATCTGTCAATAATTTGTATTTTTAATAGAGAATTTAATGTTCTGAATTTTTAACATATACCTGAAACTGAAAACATGCACACTGGAAATTAGTCGGTTTGTCTAATTAGCAGAATATCTAATAATATAGTTTGCTTGACAAAAGATTTTAAAAAGAGATTAAATTTTGCCTATGTTGTTGATCACCATGGCTAGATGTCTTCATTCTGGACTTAGCTGATGCTTCCTGGGCAGCTGGATGTGTATCATTTTAATACCACATCCCCATGTCTTTATCAGGAGATGGAAGAAGAAATATTTTAATACCACATCCCCGTGTCTTTATCAGGAGATGGAGGAAGAAATATTTTAATACCACATACTCCTGTCTTTATCAGGAGATGGAAGAAGAAATATTGCTATTCTCATTTGAAAAAGTCATATCTCTAAGATCTCACTCTCTAATATAAAAGGGAAAAAAAAGAATTTTAAAAGAATTCTAAGTCTGTCTACTCTTGGGTATAGCAAACACACAGTAGGCATATTAACAGCCATATCACTGCACCTCCAGTGTAAGACATCAGCAATGCTAGCTAATGTTCCTATTCAAAAGCTTGATTAATTAACTTAAAGCTGCTTTAATCTTAGATCCAAAAATGTCACAAACAAATTGCTGTTTTGCTCATTATCCAGGTGGCAATTGCCAAATGCCTTCGCTCCCAGCATGAAGAGGGCCACACATGACATAGACAGGCACAGAGACTTTAAAGTCACACTAAGTCATGGCTGTTCTATGCTGAGGTATAGCTAGGAGACCAAAAAATAGACGAACCATGCTCTGCCATATTACTCTGCAGTAGACCAAAAATATAAATATAAGCAATCTTATCTGTAGCCAATGGTCCTTCTTATCTGTCTTTTGAAATAAGAATCACATACAAACATATACAGCTCATACATGTATCAGTGCTGAACATACCTTAGGGGAAGAGGTACAGAAAAGGAAGAAAGTCTAGATAGACCTTATATCTGGAATAAGGTGTCTGCAGTATTTGGTGGGATGGGAAGAAGATTTCGAATCAGAGAGTTAGAACCGGAACACAGAACTTGGTGCTTTAGAGTTTGTTGTTCTCTGGGAATGCCCTCCATTTGTTTCAGCTTTCCCATCTGTCTTAGTCGGGGTTTCTATTCCTGCACAAATATCATGACCAAGAAGCAAGTAGGGGAGGAAAGGGTTTATTTGGCTTACACTTCCACATTGCTGTTCATTACCAAAGGAAGTCAGGACAGGAACTCACTCAGGATAGACACGTGGAGGCAGAAGTGGATGCAGAAGCCATGGAGGAATGCTGCTTACTGGCTTGCTTCCCCTGGCTTGCTGAGCTTGCTTTCTTATAGAACCCAGACTACCAGCCTAGGCATGGCACCGCCCATGATGGGCCCTCCCACCTTGATCACTAATTCAGAATATGCCTTACAACTGGGTCTCATGATGGCATTTCCTCAAGAGAGACTCCTTTCTCTGTGATGACTCCAGGTTTGTGTCAAGTTGACACACAAAACCAGCCAGTACACCATCTGCCTATCTGGAGCATAAGTATTGCATCAAGTACTTGAGCAAGGAAAGAGAGAGAAGGAAGGAAGGATCAGAGAGAACACAGTGGGTTGTTTTACAGGAATCTTTTAAGATGACTACAAAGGTCAAGAGCTAGAATAGTAGGAAATGACACAACTCTGGGGGGAAAAAATTGGATCATAGCTGGCCACAGCCAATTCCCCACCTCCCACCTCCCACAATCCCACAGAACTGAAACATTAAAAACACTCTTGCAGTGGTTCACACATGTACACCATAAAGCTGCTGCTGTCAAGAGGAGGCTGGTAAGAACGGCTGAGAAAGACATTAAAGTGCCGCAACATTCTCACATGGCTCTTCCTGGCATCAGTCTTACCTACAGATACCGTGCGCCACGCCTAGCACTGCACTTCTACCTGGAGTCTCTCATGCATCTAAGTACCAGACAGTTCTGGATACAAAGGAGTTCTGCATACTTCTGATACCTACAAGCTGACCTTGCTTTCCTTTAGCTAACAAGGAATAGAAAAGAGGGTCTTGGTGGGTACCCAGTGATTACACGTGATTACTCCAAGGCTGTTGACCTGAATTCAATTCCCAGAACCCACACAGAAAGAAAGAACAAACTCCTGTACATGGTCCTATATGTACACCTCTCAAGTACATGTACATACATGCATACATACATACACACACATACATGTATGTGCACATACATACATTCACATATACATACATGCATACAAGTTGAGTTTTATAAAAGGAATAGAAAAATTAACACTTAATTTCAAGGTACTTAAAGTGAATGGTCTTTTATTACAAAATAATCAAGTGAGTCCTGGTAATTCCAGAGCCACTCGATCAGTGTGATCACAGACAGGTGACTGGCTCATTCTGATTCTTTTCCAGTCAATGCATGAGGGAGGTCATTAGAGGACCCTTGTAAGCACATGTCTCACAGATGTGAGCTGACTACCTTGGGAAGTCAACACACTTGACAGAGCCTAGATCTCTGGAACAGGACATGGCTTATTCTCAGTCACATGTATAAAAATAAAGCAAGGGAAGGAATTCAGAGTTTCTCTGGTGGCACCTGGAGAAGTCTCTCCTACATATGGGCTTCCACTCTGTTAATGTCCCTATCAGACACTTCATAGTGGGAGTACATTCTCTTTGGTAGAAAATGATTATAAGCTTTGACCTTAGTTTTCATTGCCTCGACACGTTTATTACTAATTACTGTTGAACTTCTATTGTTACCATTACCACTACCTTCTCTGGGCTCTTTACATTTCGATGATGCTGCTCAATTAGAAGATACAAAAATCACTTCTCCAAGTGACTGTGTTGACAAGCTGTGCTGCTTAAAAGGCACCTTATTTGTGGTTCTCTTGGCCCTTTCCAACCTAGCAATTATTAGAGCACTTTGGTGAAGAAACAGTACGATCAACCCGATTTTCTAAGGGCAGAAGCGGGGATGGGGCTCTCACTGTGAAGATGAAATGTCATTTCTATTGAGCTCCATCCTTTATACAGCACTTTGAACACCCTGCCCTCAATGATAAAGCAAAGTTGCAAGGCGGCATCGGAGAGAGATGGAATTCAGTAATTCTAATTTCCAGCCCATTGCTCAATCTGTGGCCCATGGGTTCCTTCTATTTTTCACTATAAAGTTCAAGTTTCCTGATTTGCTATTTTTTTTCTTCTCTTGGAGAGGCAAAGTGGTATCATGGAAAAATATGAATTTTACTAACAGCTTTGCAACTGGATTCTGCATCTCCTAGACTCAGTTTCCCCGTCTTCTAAATAAGAATAGAAATACTGCCTTGCAAGTTTGATGCAAGAGACATTTGCACATTTGCTATATCCCATGGGACAGTGTGTCAGATGACACATACTCAGTCAAAACACAATCTTCTTGCCCCTGTCCCATTTCCCCTTGTGTTGTTGAGTTAGACGTGAAGGGACATAGCTCGGCCAACATTTTGGGCCTATGTCCAATAAAACGCCCTCGGATTAGTTACCCATCTCCTAGCCTCTGACCATGCTCCCCGAGGACAGAGGCCATGGCGATGGCATTTTGTATAAATAACTCACAGTTCTCTAAGCACACAAGGTCATAGGGTAACAACTATAAGCCAGGTACCATCTAGCCATAGAGGGTGGCTATGGGTTGTAGCTGGGTGCATAGTCTCCATTGGAATATACGACCTGCTTATAGGAAGGTTCTTTTCAGCTCTAACAAGGTAATGGACCTGAGGATATTGGGTAACCAGCAGAGGCTCTGTGAGATGCCAGTGTTACCCTAAGTAGTGACATTTCATATAAGAGGAACTCTGTTCCTGTGGTGCTTGCTTAATAGACATATGCAAGGTATCATAGTTGGGAATTCGTTCATACTTTAATAATCACAGGGAATTTTTAATATCTTAATCAGAACACAACACGGTAAGGAACTATGGGAAGAAAAAGAGATGCTTGCGAAGGTGTAAGATTAGACAAGAAATAAGCCCAGGGACCATCTGCTGCTGAGGCAGACACAGGCTTCTGAATTTCTAACCATCCCTTCCTGGCATCAAGCTCATGGGACGTGGCCACAGTTGGTTCGTGTCCCCTGCCATTCCTGAAGTCTGCCTTCATTTTCTGATGCTTTCTTTGGGGTGGGACAAATAAAGAAGTGAAATCATTAAGATGAAGTAAATGCAGCCATAAGATCCCATCAGACTTCCAATTTCTTAGCCAATGGCCATTCTGCCTTTCCTTTCCTAGCAACAGGAATCCAATTTGCTCAAAGAATATGTCAGATGCATGGTGACATTTCTCAGTCCCCATTGTAGCAAGGAGTGGCCAAGGGCCTATGTACTGTATAATTATACACAAATAGATTTGTTGTAGAGTTGTTTTAAGAAAATTCTTTTAAAGGGGGCAGTTCACACAAATGTGCTCACTTTAGCCCCATCGTCCTTCTGCTTGCCTATGAATATAAAGTCTGTACACTGAAGAACAATGCTAACTAGGGGGTAGGCTTCCAAATGAACCTTAAATACACCCTAATGCCTTAGTTTTGCTGATGGCTTATTTAATTCTATCCCACAAGGCATCGCTTAATTCACCTTTTCAAACATTTTACAGCAGACAGACCTAAGCTTCAGTAAGTCCTATCCCACTGCCTGAGCAAAATCCTAGATTTCCTGGGAGTCAATTCAAGAAACATACATGACAGATAAATGAAAGATGACACGCAATCTCTTAGCCAGTACCTCATAAATTGTAAGGGATAGAGCATATAGGTCCACGCATAAGCAAAGGCTGGACATACATCACCTCCAACAGTAGCAGAGAGAAGTAGGATTGGATGAAAAATATCAAAAGAGTAGATGGCTAGGAGAGTTGGCTCCTGGAGTCCCAAGGATTCCTTGAAGGGGGGTTGGGGTGTTAAGCAGCAACTCTGTGTGTCAGAATCAACCAACTCTAAGAATGTGAATTCAAAAAAGTAGGTGAACGAACAGGTGAACAGGACAATAAATAACAGTTACCATAGCCTGCATGCTGCCTGTTGATGACCAGTTGTGTAGAAAGCCTGTGGACTCCCTCTGCCCCCTGACTCCTGACCTGGCACTAACTTTGAGCTAGCAGCAATGCCCTGGAGTAGGGGGCTTCCTCACTGCCTTCCATTGCTATTTGCCAGAGACCCTACGGGAGTCAAAGCTTTGTGCCAGTCCTTAGCTCACTGACTAGTATGCAAGCCGAGCCGTCTCAGCTCCCATTATAAAGTCACTCATTACCATTGCACATTCGTCACTGTCATTCGCTCCAAGTCACTTTCAGAAGCCATGCCTCTGGTCTTTTCAAGCAGCACGCTGGCCTGGAACCATTAACTGCTGTTCTGTAGATAGCTAAACAAAAGCTCAACTTTAGTCAAATTGATCTCCATGGGGTCCTTTTGGGATGAAGTTGTAACTACCTGATTTTTTTTCCCTCTTTCTTTTTTTGAAGTCAGAGCTTAGGACAAAGTTGCTTAAGAAGAGACTATTATCTAGGAGTGTCCTTAGATAGATACACAAATTCTAATATAGGTACTACTGTCCTCAATGTGTTCATCCTATTGTCTGTCTGTTTGTCATCTATCTATCTGTATCACAGATCCAAAATGGGCCTGCTATGGAACTGTCAATCTGGCTGTGTGCCTCTGACCTTTGATGCAGGCAGAGTCCTCCAATCCACAAGTAGTGCGGATACCCTAAAGTTGAAGGCCTTGAAGTCTTCTCTTCACCTGAGACAGAACAGAGTACCCATGGGTTTCCTGGCTTAGGTTTCTCCAGAACTGCCTCTGCAGCATGCAGACCAAAGGAATTCTTCTCTTCAGGAACCACCGGAAAACAGTCTTTTGAAGACAGATATATTTTTTTTAAATTTTGCATTTAGATGAAAACTACAACTCTCAGCTTTTCCTCTTGCCTATAAATCTGTGTATCTCCAGATGGGATATAATTTCACCTAAAAAGGTTAAAGAAATTTCTAGAGTAAAAGAATTAAACCATAGGCTGTTAGCTTCAGGTTTACAGTTCCTATTAGAATTGATGGTGACTTTCTTTTTTTTTTTTCCTGTTAATGTAGGTGGATTCAATCATGCCACTCCATTGTAGCTCAACAGTCCAGAAATCACACACACACACACACACACACACACACACACACACCCCACACACTCACTTACATACACACTCACATACACACTCTCACACACACACACACACACACTAGCCTCCTAGGATAGCACACACACATACTTGTCTTCATCTAGACACTGTAACTACAGTGAAGGCCAGGGGATGTATTAAAATACTCTCACCATTTATTGGAGTGGCACTGTCAAAATGAAAATAAATAAATAAATAAATAAATAAATAAATAAATAAATAAATAAAAGATTGGCTTCTATCCCACCAGCACAACCAGTGGGGCCCACGGGCCTTTCTGCAATTCCTTCCTTATCTACAGTCCCTTGTATGCAAATGACAGGGGCGAGGGGCCATGTGCTTCAGTATAGCAGTGTTCTAGCACTGTTGGAGCTAGAGGGCATTTCATGCACAAGCCTCTTTATGACTGCTCAGAGATGGTGGCTTCGTAATAGAAATTGTAATTTATAATCTTGAAAAGTCTGTCCCAGCCTGTTTTCAGTAATAAAGAATACTGAATAATACATCTAAGTCATATGAGTTCTGAGTCACTCAAAAGAATTTTACCCAAAAAGTGGTCCTGGCCAACAGAGCTAGAGATCTCTTTCACACCCCATGGATGTTGTCACCAACCTCACACCCTCAGAGAAGGATGTGTTAAACTGGACCAGCATCTCTGCCTTACAAAATATAACTCAGGCTGGAGAGATGGCTTAGTTAGTCAAGGGTTTGGCCATGCAAGCATAGGGGCTAGGAGTTTGATCTCTAGAACCCCCTCCAACAGCAACAAAAAGCTGGGTATGGAGGCATGTGCTCACAATCTCAGGAACCCTAGGGCTCACTGGCCAGCCTAGGCTACTCTGTGGAAGGAAGGAAGGAAGGAAGGAAGGAAGGAAGGAAGGAAGGAAGGAAGGAAGGAAGGAAGGAAGGAAGGAAAGAAGGATACGGAGGAGAAAAAGAGAAGTGAACCCTTCATTAATTAAATTGCAGCAACCTGAAAAGAACAACTGAGTCTTTGATAATGTTTCAGAGGTAAATTTTAATTTTAAATGATTTTGCTTCATCGTATAGTCATCACATATGAAGCACACGGCATCAAGTGATGGCTTAGCATGTTCTGTTGCCATGGTCACAGATCACAATAATAATAACTGTGGTCCAGGGGCACTGGACCTGCTGTGATGGATCCAGGAGCAGTAAGCTCTAAAGGTCTAGTTCACCTGGCCACAGGTTTTTTTTCACTGTCTTGCTATTTCCTAAACTCCAGTCTCTTCTCCTCTGACGTCACCTTTTATTTCCTCTCCCCACATTTATATCAAATTTCATTCTTTCTCTAACTGCAACCTGTCTTGCCTCTTCCCGAGTCTGCAAGGCTAGCTGCTATCATGTATGTCTTCTTTCACAAAACCAGATACTTTACATTTAGATCATTTGAATTTTGTTTATTATTTATATATTTATTTACCATGAATAGCTGTCACTTGGGCCTAGCAAGTAAATGGACCCTGGAGTTAAAATATAAGATGGTAAGAGCTTAATGTATCATATTTTGCCACTCAGAACCTTGCTAATATGTAAACACAGACACACACACACACACACACAGACATCACAGTCATTGCACAAACACTACATCCAGGAGGACTCTGCCCAATCCCAGAAAGAGGAAACACACTGAACTGGCTGCTTTCAAGAGAAGAAAAACAAAAAACAAAACAAACAAACAACAGAACAACTGGCGGAAAACGGGGGTGGGGGAGAACCATCTAAACTAATTTTAAAGACAGCAAGTGTAAGCAAATCACTGTATCTGCTTTTAAAAATGACAAGGTAGGAAAATGCTTGTGTGTTTTGAAATAAAACGGACTAGGTCAATTCCCGGCTCAATGCTCTCAATAACCACGAACACCAGAGTGCTTTGGTAGTTAAGGAAGCACACGCATCAGCAGGTGCTCTCTGGATCTCAGAGTAAGCTACGAGAAGGAATGGAGCATCAAGCATTGTCGAATACAGCCTGCTCAGAAACACATCAGCAGCCAACATCAAAAAATAAAATAAAACCCACAACCAAATGTTTCTCTCACTTTATATGGTGCTATTTACTCAGAGGCAGACAGCTGAAGGTGGGGCTCATTCCGGCCACAGGAGCAGCAGACAGGTGATTGGTCCTTGACAGAGGATTTGCAGCCTGTCTGTGTGTAAGTGTATGCAGAACCAGCCTGCACCAGAATCTTTGTGACATTTAAGGCATTTTACCTGGTACAGGAGAGACGGCTCAGTGGCTAGAAGCAGGCACTGATCATACAGAGGACCTTCAGTTCCCACCACAGGCCACTTCCTGTAAGTCACTATAATAGAACTCAGGGGGCCACACCCACAAAAGAGACAGGAAAATAGGATGGGGTCTTGCTGGGAAGACGGGTTTCAGTGAGAGGGAGGAGTGGGAGAGTAGGAGGAGAAAATGACTGAAGTCCACCGTATACATAAAACTGGAAGAATAATCACAACAAACATCTAGGGATAAGACATTTTGGAAAATAGTACAGCAGGTTCATATGCAGTTAAATAAATAGCTACCATAAAACCTGGGTATTTATCTAAGAGAAGTGAAAGCAAACAGTCTTACAACCTTCTATACAGGTGTGCATGTAAGAACCTTAAGCCACAGATATCCAAATGTCTATCAATAGATGAGCAGAGGCCGCTGGAGAGATGGCTCAGCGGTTACGAGCACTGACTGCTCTCCCAAAGGTCCTGAGTTCGGATCCCAGCAACCACGTGGTGGCTTACAACCATCCTTAATGACATCTGATGCCCTCTCCTGGTGTGTCTGAAGACAGCTACAGCGTACTTACATATAAAATAAATGATAAATAAATCTTGAAAAAAATAGATGAGCAGATAGATAAGTTCTGAAGTGCCAAGACAATAAAATAATACTCGCCCAGAAAAGGCAACAAATTGCTAAGCCAGACAGCAAGGGAAAACATCTCAAAATACTATTTGGATGATAAGATACACACAAATCAGACACTCAGAGTAGTCAGGACACGAAACCTACACTCTGCATAATTTCATTTATTGAATAAAGTGCTAGAAAAGCTCCTCTATAGCAACAGAAGAGTCTTAGCTTTGCCCACATTTTACTCGGAGACTAATGGGTACAGAAGAGGTGGGCGATAATTAAGTGAAGTCAGGAGAGAATGTTGTGGTGTTCAAGGAAATGCCTCCATTTGATCAGCGTGGCTGGTAAGGATCGAGAGGCGTATTTGTGAAAACTCATCAAATGTGAAACATGAATTTTTCTGCATTAGTCAGCTTTGTGTTATCATAATGGACTGCTGGAGCTCAGGTGGCTGGCTGGTCCAGGCCATGATCTGTTGACTTCTCGAGATAGAATATTGGGATGGGTATTGTCTGTACACAATACCTCACTGTGTAGCAGTCAGGAAGACAAAAAGGACATGAGACTGGCCTCCCATCATTTGCTTTGAAAGAACATCCCCCCAAAAACCTCTTGCTGGATCCATCTCACCATCACTAAAAACACGATCTAGGGACAAAGACTTTGAGGGACATTTGAGATCTAAGATGGAGATGAGGATGGTGGTAAAGAAGAGGCCAATAAATAAATACTTATTAAGACTCATCAAATCATGTGCATAAAACTGGGATGCTTGCCTATGTAAATGACACCTTCAACTGATCAAAATCAAGCATCAATACCAAAACCAGATGCATTTCCACCATTTTATCCTGATTTACTATTTTTTTAAAGTCTAGATTTATTTTATGTATATGAATGTTTTGCCTGCGTGTGTCTGTGTACCATGTACAGGCTTGAAACCCAAGGAGATCAGGAGAAGGCACTGGATACCCTGGAACTGAAGTTACTGGTGTTTGTGAGCCACCATGTGGGTGCTGAGAACTAAACCTGGGACTTCTTCAAGAAAGTGTACTCTTAACCGCAGAGACACCTCTCCAGCACCCTGATTCAGGAATTGATCCAACTCATTATAAAATTATTCAAAGGTCCTATGGGATCCCGTTCAAGCTTACTCAAATAAATGACCAATGAAAAGTTACCAAAGAGTCCTTCAGGGAAGCAGCTTTCCCCGGGGGGCCTCATGTGCTCTGAACAGTTTGGGCAGATTTCTCAAGACTGCTCAAGTCAGGGTGGGAGTGCCCAGGCACATAGTGGGTACATCTACTTAGACATAGCCTTCTTTTCCATGTCTTCTGGGATCTCTGTCAATGAGAGCACAGATACACCTGCCATTAACCTGGAAGCTCCCTCCTAGAACACCTGCAGAAAATGCTTCTCAATTGCCAACAACCAAAGGGGTTCATCTACTTTCTGGCTCATCCGTACTCCAGGTTTCTTTTCTTTCAAGTGAACAGAACTCTAGGCTCCGTTTAGGCGTTTCAACAAAGCTCAGAAACGGCTGACTTTACCACTCCCTAACTGCCGGCTCATTCTCCGGCTGATTTTTAGACAAGTTTTTCTCTCTTCCCACCTCTCTGAGCATCCTGCTTTGCTGCACTTTCTTTCCATAGAGTGGCCCCTTGGTTTATTTTCTCTGTCATGTGCTTGGCTGACAATTATTTTTCTGACTTCTGGTGCATTTGCTGATGGGTGTCTTTGTTCCGATCTGTGTACTTTCTAGAGGTTAATGTATATATCATTGTTCCCCGCGTGGCTTTTTTCCTTTGCTCTATTCAAGTAGCAGAGGGTTAGGTTGGTTTTTTTCCCCCCCTCAGAGAAAAAAAAAAAAAAAGAAAGATGAAAGGGAGAATTAGGTTGAGATGGGAGAGTGTGGAACGAGAGGGGAAGGTGTCAATTAAAAAAATGAACCCCACTGCATCCCCTTCTTGACAGGTGGGGTGAGTGGACCTGACAGCCGTCGCATTCACTGGCTTTGGTAGAACCTTCATGCCTTGTGGTCCCCTGAGCTCCAAAGGAGTAATTCTAGGGACAGTGGGCACACTCATAGATTTTCTCTTGGTGTCCCAATGCCTCCCCCGCAGCTATTTCTAATAATGGTAATTATAATGATTTGAGGCTTAAGCAGGGCAATTGCGGCCTGGAGGCAGACTGTAATGAAGTAGTCAGGACCAAGGGGAGGAGAGAGGCCATGGTAGGAACGGGCTGGTTGGAGCTTTTTGAGGCCTTAAATGGCTTGGTCAAGTCTAGTACAGCGGAGGCAGCTTCCGCGTGGACTCCAAAGTTTAGTCCAGCAGGAGATTCAAAAACCCACTTCCACTGGGGACAGGGAGGTGGATGGATGTCTTCAAGCCAGAGACAGGCAAGGCTGACTTGTAGGCAGGCTCTGTGCAGCCAGAGCCTCATGCAGCCTGTGGCCTGCAGTGGCTGCTGCTCTCTTGGCTGAGGCCTGAATGGTATTCCCTTTGGCTCTGTCCGGCCCCTCCCTATTCCCTCACCATAGATAATACTGTCCTAAAAGCCTTGGCCAGAATCCAATTACTGCTGATATACATCTTCCCTTGACTCCAAATGACTCTTTCTGCCATTGAAGGATATCCAGGAATGTTGAAAACTTGTCCTGATTGCGGAGTTAATGGTCATGTGGTCCTCCGCACTGAAGGAATGGCCTTAGGGGGAGCCTTGATGGGTCTCGCTAGTCATCAGTGCTACCCCACCTCTCCGCTCTGCCCTTATTAAAGCCATTCTTTCTGAAAGCTAAATGAATATGTTTCATCTTCAAATGCTGAAAAACAATCGCAGGCAGCCGGTGATCAGTACTGAACAATACTGGCTTAATCACTGCCATTCCCTTCCTCTCCCTTTTGCACTTCCTCCCCCTCCCCTCTCTCTCTCTTTTTCTCCCCCCCCCCCACACTCTCCCTCTCCTCAGCCGTGTTCCCACTCACACCAATGATGCCTGAGGCATGAACTACTCCGTGCATAATTCCATAAGTGTGTGTAGACAGAAGCACACACATGAGCAAATCCATATAGACGCAAGCCTCAGAAATGTGTAGTTGGTGGTGGATTACACGTCTATAATTGCATATATGGGCTATGCTGATCTACCCATACTTGTTTTCAGGCTCTTTAAGGAGTCAATACATTTGAATTCCACCAAAAGTTGAAAGGAAAACTGTATCTAAATACTGCATTTTTTTCCAATAATTATGGCAATAGAATATGGATTACATTTGGACTATAACTGAAATATATGTGCTCTTACCTAGAGTGTATATATGTGTGTGTATTTGTGTGTGTGTGTGTGTATATATATATATATATACCTATGTCTATAAATATGTATAGCTTATGAAATATATAATGTGAATACTTCAAAATATCAAAGGAGCATTTCTAGTAACGCTTAGCAGAGACATGTATTGGATAATGAATTACATTAATACGTGAAATGTCCTCTGCCCACCTTTTGCTTCATAGATGCCCCTGTTATCCAGCTCATCAAAACACTAGCATAATATTATCTCTCCATTCCACATCTCTTTCCTTCAAAGATAGGCCCATCAAAGTTGACTTTATTGGCCAAAGGACAGTATCTTATAAAAAATATCTTTCAGTTCTTTCCTTTTACACGTTGTTCAAGAACTTAAGTAAATATGAGCTAAAAGGGAGGGAAACATCTAATAACCATATTGTTACTGAGGGTGATGGTGCTTTATTGATATGATCATTCTGTCTCCTGTACAAACAATTTAATGCCATGTTATGCTTCTGGTCTTTTACTGTGTGTGGTATACAACAGGCATTCAGTAAATGCTTGCTAAGTGAACTACTGATATTCATTCCAAAAGACATTTGTGGACTCAGTGAGAAAAAAACACAGGAAGGGCCTACGCACAAAACAGCTCTACAAAAGATATCTTCCTTTAGTTGGTCAATAAAGTTAGTGTCAAGATTTAATAAAAGTCTCTCTACTAAACATCATTTATTCAAGGTGAATTTTGTTGATTCGTTGATTTCATCAGATGAGATATTGTGGCGTTCCTTTAGACCTAATGAAAGTTCCCTTTCCACGTGAGTGGTTTCACCCACTCGATGTGAAGAGAGCGACCTTGATGTGCATGTGGTTCTTTTGGTAAACGGGCGATACCATATTATGCAAGCACACACTGCACACTCTTCCTACTACTCCTTCTCTGTATCCACAATGCTTGGGATTACTGTCAAAAAGCATCTTTCTTGGGCCTTTTTTTTTTTTCTTTTTCTTTTTTTTTTTTTGCAACAGTCTAAAATATTAGGTTTCTCTTTAAATAACAAAGATCTGCTCTACCCCAACAGACAAAAATGCCCCAGGTAAAGGCAAAAGCAGTACACAAAACAGGCATGGTCACTTAAACCTCCCTTGGCGAACCCTGGGTGCTATGGCCCTGTGTCCAGATGACACCCATTCTGCTGTTGATGGCATGTGGTCCCTAACAGATGAAACAAAGAATGAAGCCTAAGGTCTCACCTCAAGAAGTTCTCAGTCTAGGGCTAAATTAGACACCAGGGGTGTGAAAGAGGAGATGAATGAAATATCCAGGCATAGCTGACCTGAGATTCGAACTGTTCATAAACACCAATGTCTCAGGACCTGAGGGCACAGGTGCCTGCCCGGTCGGGGAACAAAAGTACCCAGAGCTGCAGAGGCTAAGAAAGCAAAACTTGGGAAAAGTTAAATGTAGAACTGTGGAAAGCAGTTAAGAAGGTGGTCCAATAAGTCAAGGACAGAAAGAAAGCACACTGTATTAAGCTATTGGGAAGCCACAGGAACACGAGACGGAAAACCATCAAAGGCGTCAAAGGAAGACTTGGGTGGATTACGAAGGGGAAGTTTGCCTTTGAGAATTGCAATGAATGCAGGAAGGTTAAGATGGTATGGAGCGCTGGGCGTGGTGGTGTACGCCTTTAATCCCAGCACTCGGGAGGCAGAAGCAGGCGGATTTCTGAGTTTGAGGCCAGCCTGGTCTACAGAGTGAGTTCCAGGAAAGCCAGGGCTACACAGAGAAACCCTGTCTCGAAAAACAAAAACAAAAACAAAAAGATGGTATGGAGCTAAGGAGGAGGAAGTCTACGGAAGGTTTCCATAGGTTCTGTGCCTAGAAGAGGATGCCCATGGGTCTCGAGGGCAGGATGACAGATAAAGCGAAGGACAAGGAGACAGAAGAAACTAGTGTGGGGCCCAAGTGGAAGAGTCTCAAAAAGTTTCTCTCAGTGAGAAGAAGAAAGAATGCCAATAAAGTAAGAGACAGTGCAGGGGTGAGGGAGGGAGTTTGACACAGAAGACTTCATTTCTTCCAAGAACTGCTGCACCATATCTTCTGCCGGGAGGAGGTGGAATTCAGAATTTGACAGTGGAAGATTTGCAGACACATGGGCAAGTGCAAGCATGCACCAGCAGGCTGGTGTGCACTGGAGTTGGAGAGGAAGTGTTCTTGGACCACTTGATTGTATGTTTAGGGATATGTGGCAGGCACGACCTTTAAAACAAAACAGCAGCAGCAGCAACAGCAGCAGCAACAACAACAACAAAACCTGTTTCTAACTTCAAATCTAAGAGCATTCTTGAAGAACAGAAGTCAGCAGTCAGAGAGATAGAAGAGGGATACTTTTCATCCTGCTTTCTCTTTGTTCCAGTTGCCTATGGTGGATATCTCCTGTGCCTCAACACCTACATGGACTTCTGGCATCTTACCAGCTCCCAGGGCCTGCAGTGTAATCACAGGACGAGAACACAAGGCTGGCTCTCAGGCTCTCTGCCGAAGGCTGGTGTCTATGCAGATCACCCAGGCCTTCTCCCCAACATGGCCCTAGCCTTCAGGTTGCCCACTGTGCACATAAGTGCCTGCTCCCTGGCACACTGTGCAGGCCTGAGCACTGACCCTGTGTGTACCTTTGGCCTCTAATCCCACTGGTGATATAGGAGGGGCAGACTGCTTCCAGGCAGTGGTGGTTCGGGCAACACATGGAGACCTGCAGAGCTCACATAGGCCCTGGAACCGAGCTCACTTCTGTGGCAGACTTCATAAGGCTCCGCTCTTTGACTGGCGTTGAGTTTATGTGAAAGTAATTAACAGTAATTAATCCTTAATTACAGTAATTAGCCAAGTCGCAGTAAATTAAACCACATCTGGAGCAGATGAGGGCTTCCGAATGGGAGGCAAAGAGAGGCGACAATCGGGGAGATGCTGAATTCATCTGACAGCATCTGATTAAGTCTACCTGTTGCTGGCAGCCTCATTTGCATGTTGTTTTTGTTTGCATTTCCCAGTAACCCTTTCATTGGCATTCACAGTGTGGACCTCTTGGTCCTCTCTTAAATACCAGTTAGGCAGTCCTGCTGCCTCTGGGGTGAGCAAGTCCCTTCATATCCAGCAGAACTGCTGGTTTGCCTGGGCTTTGTTTATCTGCTTCCCCCCTCCCTCCTGACAAACAAAAATATAAATAGCAGAGACCTCATCAAGTGACAGGCTGAAATCAAAGAAGCCAAGAGAGTTGGGCTTTTTTTTTTTTTTTTTTTTTGGCTGATGAAAAGAGAAGATGCTATGAGCGATCATCACGTCTGATGAGGAAGGGAAGCAGCAGAAAGCTTACAAAAATAGGTCACGTGGGCCATCTTGTACAGGAGTCCCATCGCACGCCAAAAGGAGCCCAGATTCCAGAAGACCCATTGTTCATATCATATGCACACACACACAAACACACGCATGAGCAACGAACATACACACTAGCAAAAATTAAAAATCCAGATCTCTTTGTTTCTCTGATCTCATTTGGATAGACAAAGGCCTCTCACCTAGGCAAGAAATAAAACTAGGACCACTTTTAAACATTTGATGTGTGATAGTGTTGGCATTTGCATCCTTGGGTTACCAAGAGTCTTAGATGAGACAGTGGATGTTGGATGCTTGCTTCAGGGACTCCTGTAGAGGGAACACTTGGTAATAATTACTTATTACAATTATAATTACAATTATTAGCATTGGTTCTTTTATCTCCCAGTTAGTTATTACACTTATATTGGGAAGGTAGCACAGTGTATTGATGTAAGGCACAGACTCACGAGTCAGAATGCCTGTGTCAGTTGACTAAGTATACCATTCCGAGACATGTGACCTTGGGCAAGTTAGTTAACCTCTCTAGGCCCTGGGGTTCCTTAACTGTAAAAGAAGGGTAATAATTGTACCTGGCTCATCTACTTCTTTTAAAAGGTTAAATGAGTTGCCTGAAAGTGCTGAAACAGACCCAGACACAGGAAATGTTGAATAAGTGTTTTCCATTATTATTAAACTATATGCACACCCGCGTAGAAACCTGAGCATTTTATATAATGCTGATGTGTTTATGAGCACGTTAACAGTATGCATAATAACTGGTGTGTCCCTAGAGAGCAGGGCCAGCCTACTACTACCCTCACAGGTGAGTTCTTAATAAATACTTTTGATGATAAAGATGAGAAAAAGAAGGAGGAAAAGATGAAGGCATAAATAAAATCACACAGACAAATGACAAAATATGACTCAGTAGGTCAAAACTGTGCATTTCATGGTGCATGAATCCATCAATATGCTATCATTTAGGGAAGATTCACTTTTTAATCAATAGCTGCATCCCAGTGCCTTGACGCAGATTATTTAAGATTTATTTCCTGTTCATTGTGAGAATTCAGCTACATATGCGTTTTAACTCTCTAAGATTAGTTCCCATGTGTTCCTGGATGTTACCTGAAAATTCAACTGGAAAATGTATGTCAGTCACTGTTACCCAGTTTTCATATAAAATGAACCAAAAGGAGAAGCAGCCACGGTCAGCTGAGCACTGAGGAACACCAATGGCTCACACAAGGCCAAGGCGCCTACCAGCAGCAACCCTTCAATTATCTTGTGGTTTCCTAGAAGTTCTAAGGAACTGACCAACTTGGCTTATCCAGTTCCTCTGACTGGTTTTGCAGTTCCCACCCCTGCATAGACAAGGCTATGCTGTGGTAGGTGGGGAGGCCTATAAGGATATAGACATGTCCTACAGTTAAAAATTACTCAATATTTTTGACCAGTCATGGTGATGTGAGACCACGAAGCCAAGGAAAACCAATAACAAAAACAAAAAGTGCCCTTTGAGGGAAATGAACAATTCTTGGTTGAGAATGCTCCCTTCCCCTGTGTGTTGAGGGAAATATGTTCAGCTAGCATTAATACTCAACATTTGCTACACTTCTTTCAATTTCATTATTCTGTCCTTGTCTAAATCAAAATGTGTTATAATTCTGAATAATGTGTTATCTGCCGCCTGTGGTGAAATGGTTATAATGATAATAAATAATTTCTGAAAGCTAGGAATTAATTCCAGCCTTTTGGAAAACATGTAAATTGTGGATTTGTAAGGAAGGGAAAGTGCATTTGAAATAAAACCTCTTCTGTGGGTTTCTGGTTTGTGTTCCTGATTAACGTGCTCTGCAAGTTTGCCTAGTTTGGCCACAGCCATGCCAGTTCCCACCAGGATGAACAGGAAGAAGTATCCTCTATTTTTGTTATTGCCATTGTCAATCTGTCTCTTTCCTTCTACCCTCAGAAGAAGAACACAAGAAGAAATCAAATGTAGATGAGTCATACTAGAAATATTGGGGAGGAATGGGCCTCTGAGTCAGACCAGAAACAGACCCTCATCACAAGTTGTCCATAAAGGTTGGGAGAAGGTGGTACCCATTCCTTACATGGATGTTGGCATGAAGACCTTGGCATTCCAACAAAAAGCCTATCTGCTGTGAACCATATCCCAATTCTAGTAGCTGACAAAGACAAGGGCAGAAGCCACCACTTCAGGTTGCAAAGAGGTCATGAGTCATCTCCAGTGTATGAGAAGTCTTTGTCCTACTAGGCCCAAGCTCCCTTACTATGATGTGTATGTGTGTATGTGCTTAAGTATAACACTAAATGATCCCTAACACTTAAGAGCAGAAGATAATTGCAACTGTACATGTTTTAAGACACAGACTACTCAATAAAGGTTATTTCCCTCTTTACTTCCTAAAGTACATGACTGCAAAAACTACTTTATTTAAATGCCCAATATAAGAGCTGTATAATTCTGAATGTCAATCAAACGTTATTAGTAGAACACAATGAACAGTAAATAAAACTATACAGGCAGAATACTAGGCTTTCAAGATAGCTCAGGCTACCAAGCCTGATGATTTGAATTGGATACCCCAAGACCTGCCTAATGGAAGCAGAGAATCTACTTTCACAACTTGTCCTCTGAACTTTCGCATGCACATAACAGCATGCACACTGGCATTCATATGTGTGAACACAATGCAATAAATAAATACTGTTTAAAAGTTTTAAAGATAAAAACGTGACCGACTACAGATTTTCTGGAGACTATAAGATAAACATTAAGGGTACACATTAAACAAATACATAAATTAAGTATGTTAATTACTAGATTTCATAATATGCTCCATATGTGCATGCCCAGAGGTGATTGTTATAACTCATTCAGGAGCTGCTTAAGGGTTCAGTCCTCTTCCCTGGAACTTACCTAAGCCTAACCTTAGTGTTGAGTTCTTAAAAAGCAAGCATAGCATTTTGCATTGCTAGAGTAAGCTAGTAAGCGTCTGTGTGTGTGAGCATGTGATCAAAAGAAGTGACCCAAAGCCGAGGTCCACAGATTGGAGTGTGGCTTCACTCAGTGTTGTAGAAGTATAAATGGTTCCTGGAATAGGAGTTCTACTCTACTTCTAGTACAGAGAGTTTTGAGAAGGCCATAGTCGCAGAACAGACTCTCTACCCACTCCAATTCCCCTCTGACAACTTGTAGACCTGTTTCATGAGTGTAAGTTGTAGGGGCTGTTTTTATCAACACTATTTTATCTGGTCCTTACAGATTTTAGTAGGTATTTCTCTCCACACCAAACACTCTAAAGACCATTTTATATCTAATATCCTCTATCTTGTGCATACTAATGTCACACATGGTGTTGACTTGGAAATGACATAAGTGGCCATTTTAACTATGTCATATAATTCTCTGGCTTCATTCATCCATCCTGACTTGACCAGGTTTGGAGATTTTGTTTGTTTGCTTATTTATTGGTGAGCTCATTGGCTCTAGCCATGTTTACAGCTAAATGGCACGTGGGTGAGGAAATTGACCACACGCCAATCAGAGCTAATCACTGTTCTGTTTTATCTCTGGTCTTTATTCCGGAATCCCCATAGCAGGAGAAAAACACAATCTGAATAACAAATATACTATTTCCAGAGGTTAGGCAACTAAGAGTTGACCTGTCTTTATGTAGAAAGGAAAAGCTCACAGGTTAACATCCCACCAACTTGCAATTGTGATTAGAATAATCTCAATAACCTCTAAATTTCATCCAAAGCAGATTAACCTTTGAAGGTTAAAATGGCCAAACAAAACAACCATGTAGCATAGCTCTTTTCCACTGAGGCAGCATCTAATTCACTCAAGACAATAAGCAACTTTCCATTAAGAAGAGAGACAGAGAAGAGAAATAAATTCCAGAAGCTTCTAGGTGGCGACATTTTATTTCTAGATCTTGGGGTCACCAAAGACTCCATCTACCCAGTGCAAAGTAGGACAACAAATATTACCATCACTATCATGTCAAATACCTCACTGCTTAGGGCAAACCATGCTTTGTTTGTTTGTTTGTTTGTTTGTTTGTTTGTTTGTTTGCTTGTTTTGCTTTCCTGTGCCTTGACTTTCTTGTCCCAAATGATGAGTATCAACTTCCCAATGAGAATTTGATCACATAAGCAAAGAGGTTTGAAGACAAGACCATATTAGAGGGCCATTATTTAGATCTTGAATAGCATTTGATATCAGTTGTATGTGGGCAGCGTTTTGCTTTGGGCACAGGCCTGAGAACACACAAGAGGAAGCAGCCCTACAAGAGAGATGTTCGTGATGCCTTCCTGGGTCACCAGGCTGTCTGGCAAAGCACCAATGTCTGAATGTCACTGTGGAGGTCAAAGTGATATCAACTCAAACAAGGATGGGAAAACCATAAAGATAAAGAATTGAAGAGAAATTGTGTGACGCACACTGCTGGAAGTGAGGCTGTGTTCCTGATTAAACATGTCAACAGAAAGGCAGAAAGCAAAGGCCCCTATGTGAGGGACAAATAACATTCTGAAATAAACATTCTTAAGACCTAAGTGTATGAAGCCAATCGAGCCTCCATTCTGTCCAGTCCTTTGGGGGCTTATGCATCATTAGTCTGTATCATAGCTTCCTGTCACTTGTCCCTTTAGAGCAAGAACTCTCAAAGGCCTGACAAGGAGGAGTGGACAACCACAGACTCCAGTCTTACCGCTCTCTCTGTCTGTAGGTCTCTTCTGGGAGAAGCTGACTTCATTAGGAGGCTTAAATTCTAGTCTGGCTTCTCAAATAAATAGCCGAACCCAAGGAACCGCCAAACTCATCATCCAAAAGCCAAAGTGGACCCACCTACATAGGCATCTGTCATGAGCCAGAGCCTCCAGCAAGTTTTACAAACCCCATTACTAAGGAGAAGGCCCTCATCTCACTTTAAGAGATACAACAGAGACAAACACTGCATGGTGGCCGAAAGGATTACTACAAGAAGGGTAAAGTACTTCAGCAGTGTGCACTTCTATTCCATGAGCACCTTGCTTATCTTTCATTTGGATGCATTTATAATAGCACTAAAATGTGTGTGTGCTGCACGAAATAGCCCTCTGCATGCACATGTGCACGTCATATACCACACACACACAAAGTTACTTGGTATAAAACATATCACTACGTTGTCCAGAGGAATGAAGGTATTGGCATCTTTTTGCTTTACGCAGCTTTCCCCCTTCTTGGCATGTATATGTGGTAGTGATAGTGGGGAATTATTGAGTCTGTTAACAGACTGGGTTTTAAATTTCCATTTATGTCCCTCAGTCCTGCAAAAATCTGGAGTTCTTAAACGAACTTTCTGTAGGCCTCACAGTGTGTAGGAATTTACATAAACCCATAAAACCCTGGCCATCTCATTCCTCCTTAAACATGATTTTTTTTTTTGGGGGGGGGGGAGTGTCACTTTGCACAGTGTAACCTAAAACTAATTAAAATGCTGCCAAGCCTCTAAAAAAAATCCTTTCCAGTTTTATGTGAAAGCACCTTGTTTTGGGGACGCACAAGTCCAAGGAGACCCACAGAATGTTCCATCTGACCTGTGTGCAGATTCATACTGCTCGAGACTAGAAGCTGAGTTCAGTAAATAAACACGCCTCACACTTCAGCTCCTTGCAGGTTCTGGGCTCTGGCCCTTCTTCTCATCTGCACGGTTCAAATTAATTATACACTTTAATTTCATGAATTATTAATTTGATTCTGACTCGGCAGCTTATGATTATCCAGTGCTACAGACTATACAATTCCAGGTTCATTAAAACATCACCAGCTGCCTGAGAGACAGACATTAAATAGGGGAGAGCAATAATAAAATTAAGCTTCCGGCGCATAGCAACAGAGTCTTCCTCAGCCGCAGGCGCCGTGAAGCTCTGCGGCTGGGCTGATCCAGGCAGAAAGATAAAAGTCCTTTTAGAGACACCCATTCCTTTCTCAGAACGTGATTCTTGGTCTTCTACCACATACACAACTTCAGGTGGTCAAATGTAATGTCTTGTGAGAAAGAATAATATTTGTCTGTCTGTCTTTCTCTCCGACACCTTCCATCCACCTACATCCATATTCACTCAACGTTAACTCTCTGATGACTGCCAACGTACCAATAACAACCAGATCAGCTACTCCAGACATTTTCCAGAGAAGCATCTTCTGGCAAGGGTCTACACAAGCTGCAGGCTCAACAGCAGCAGAGTAGATCTTAGGTCTGGAAAGAGTGAGGCCAAGAACCATTGGTAACAAGTCAATTGCTCTTTCCTTTGTTAAGCCATTTGGCTTAAGAAAGGAGAGTGTGGGGTTCGGGATGAGGCCGGGATTTAGTAGCAGCTTTTACCATGGTCACCATAAATACTTTCCCACTCTGAGAACATACATGTGTAAAGTCTAGCCTTAGACCTGGTACAAAGCCAGAGCTCACTGGTACCAGTTCACAAATTTCACCTTCACATTTATACAATGAAACAAGTGAGCTCATAACATCTTAAATTATTTCCAGCACAGATTTATGAGCCTCTTCAAGGAAGGCTCACTATTCCTGCATATCACAGGCCCTTGAGACAGACTGGATGGTTTTTCCCATAGAAATTCTCTGCTCACTACTTACAGGGTCACTAGAAAGCCATCAATGTATAACTCTTCAAGGTCCATGCCACTGTGTTGGGCTGTAGCCATTAGGTATAGATTATGGACCTCCGGTCCAAAGAAAGAAGACCTGGGCAGAGGCTGTACACCCTTTGTGATGGCCACATTCATCTTCAAGGAAACGAAGGAGTCACCCGGGACTAAGATACACATCCACTAGAGCCAGGAAGCAGTGTGCAAATAAAGGACAAAGCAGTAATATGACCAAAAGCAGAGAATTGTGCATAGATTCCTAATGGGGCCGAGGAAGGAGGATAGAAGAAAACTGATTCAAATGTATTTTTTTTTCTTTGTCCATCTTGTGTACACAGGCCTGATCCTGCCCGAGGGCAGAAGCTACATTAGAGAGATGATTTGGTAGGTAAGATAGTTTCATAAAGACTTGAAATTGGATCCCTAGCACACATGTAAAAGCTGGATGCGGTCATGCATACTTGTGCTCCTAGAGATAAGGGTGGTGGTATGGAGACAGGTAGGTCTCTGAGCCAGCCTAGTTGAAAAGTAGTGAATTCCAGGCTCAATGAGAGATCCTGTCTCAAGGAAATAAAGTGGCCACTGATAAAGCAGGATGCCTGGGATATTCTTCTCCCTCTTCCACAGCTGTGTGTATCTGCACACACACACAAACACACACACACACACACACACACACACACACACACCCTGCAGAATCCTCTGTAGATTGATATACTCCTTCCAACAAATAGAACCACAGCACTTCCTCCCAGTTACTTGTGGCAAAACAATTTGTAGAGGGAAAAGGCTGGAATTTAGACATTCCATTTAGCTACTGCAGAAATCTAAGGACCTTGAACCTTGTGGGATTTCAGATCGATGGAATTAATTAAGGGAGATGTCCAGTGCCCTCCACTAAGTAATCAGCAGGTACAGTAGACCCAAATGTCTATAAGGAAAAATGGGATGGGATGACATTGAGGGAGGCAGAGGAATTAAAAAATGAGCATCCGAATGGGAAAAGCACACAGCCCATTGATTGAGGCATAAGAGATTAAGGCTTGGGTGAGCGGCAAGAAGATTCTGTAACAGGAATGGCTACAGAGCAAGAGTCTAAACCCTGCACACATCTATAATCAGTGACAGGAAGGCACAGCCAGACAGGGAACCACAAGCCAGCAAGCCTAAAGCTGAAGAGTCAAAGTCCAGTAAAATGAATTAAAAAAAAAAACTGAGATGAAAAATAAAAATTAAAAATTATGTAAGTACCTTAGAAGGCAGTTTATCATTTTATATTGTGCTATATCATATTTATTACCTATTTCCTTCACTAAAATGGAAGCACCAGGAGGCAAGGCTCCTGTCTAGTGTCTTCACTGATATATCTTTGGTTCCTGGAATACAGCTTGTCATCATGAAGAGAGGATGCATAAACTTGCATGCAGGGAATAGGAAAGTGGTGAGACCTATTTGCCACATTCTAAACATATGCACCCATGGGGCCTGGAGAGATGGCTCAGCAGTTAAGAGTAACGACTGCTCCTCCAGAGGTCCTGAGTTCAATTCCCAGCAACCACATGGTGGCTGACAACCATCTGTAATGAGATCTGATGCCGCCTTCTAGTGTGTCTGAAGACTGCTACTGTGTTCAGTATATAGCTACAGTATTCATAAGATAAATAAGTCTGTCTTTAAAAAAAAAAAAAAAAAGATATGCACCCATTTGCCAGTCCCTGGGTGGGACTGGGGAAGCCAAATCCAGAGAGAAAAAGGAGCCTTGGCTGCCTCTTAATGAGTCACTAAATATAAAAACGTCATCATTCATACCTGTGGAATGTGGATAATCCTTTAGCAAATGGTTTTTTTCCCTAAATAACAATAATGCCAGCAAATGAGGAAGTGAGGGGCCCCACATCAAATGTTAGAGAAGGCATAACAGGTTAGAATGACTGCATTTCCAAGAACAATGCACCGTAGCTTCAAGCATTCAACTCAACTGGCTTTGCTTTTAAGTCCATATCCTTCTTCCGCCCCCATTCATCCCAGCCCTGCGCCATGGGAAAAACACTCTGCCAGCCAATTTTACAGTCACTGAGTCTTAGAAAGAGTGCCCTCACCAGATTCTAAGCGCATTGAGAATCAAGTGTAAAGACTTAAGGCCCTCTTGCTCCCAAGTCCACAGTCAACTGTCAGATGCCTGCAAAAGGGCTGTAGAGGGAGAAGAGTAGTGAACCAGGAATTCCTCTGTGCTTGGCTCATCTTTCCACAACATGGTAGAATGGGAAAACCACATGAGTGACAATACCAAGAGGCCAACTGCAGACACGGAAGAAGACAGTCACCAGGAACTTCAGAATCCATCCAGATTATTGGACTAGAAGATGCTTTATATACATCTGACCTTGACTTTGCCTATCCAACCACCCTTCTTACCCACTTAGGTAAACAGGACATGACGCTACCAAAGATGTCCGTCCTGATGGTCCTTTGCAGACAGTGGACACAATCCGCACCATCAATATGCCAGAGGTGACTCATAATGTGTCCTTTGTGGCAATCACATGCAGTCCTTAAGAGTATGTAGAACAACAATATGAACTAACCAGTAACCCCAGAGCTCGTGTCTCTAGCTGCATATGTAGCAGAAGATGGCCTAGTCGGCCACCACTGGGAAGAGAGGCTCCTTGGTATTGCAAACTTTATATGCCTCAGTACAGGGGAACACCAGGACCAAGAAGCGGGAGTGGGTGGGTAAGGCAGCAGGGTGGGGGAGGGTATAGTGAACTTTTGGGATAGCATTTAAAATTTGAAATGTATATAAAGAAAATATTTAATTAAAAAAAAAAGACTGTATATACCTCAGCAGGGAAAGTACATAGAGCTGATGCCAACCTACATCCAAGGCAACAGAGTTACCTCCCAGGAACGAGTGGTCAAAGCACCACCAGTAATTTGTGCTCTTCCTCCCAGCCTAGAGTGGGCTGAGTCAGACCTATTTCTGCCACAATCCTTGCCCATCTAGGGTGGAGTCTTCTGACCTAGGTAAAGTCTATTGTGTGCCACATCTGCAGCTTCCTGCAAGAAGCTACCTGCTGAGCAGCTGAGCTTGTTTTCCTGATGAGATCCTGGCATAGTGGGGGATGGGTTCCCCCTTTAAAATCAGACCCTAGAATTAAAGTCTTGATCAGAGAACTTTGTCTTGGCTCATTATTTCTCTCACCATCCTTCCCATCCATCCCCAGCTTTCCTGTCAGGAACCCAGGAACCCATGGTGGCTACAGTAATTCACTGGGCATCTCTACTGCCTTAATAGGCATCTCAACACCCACTTTCCCACAGACCAGTTAGTTTACTGAAGGGAGATTAGCTTACTCCTACAGGCAGATTTCATTGGTTAATGACAGTATATATCCAGGTAAGCCCTCTATTGGGGCAGTAGCAGAAGATATCATCCCTGAGGGGCTGAGAAAGGGCAGCTTTTGTGTAGGTGACTTCTCCCAAATGAAGTTAGAAGTCTCTGGGGCTCTTAGGCACACCAAAGAGGCTCTGAAGCATCTCATCCTTTGTGGGACAAACTCTAGAGACTAAAGAAATGCTGACATTGACATCATAGAGTTGATATCATGATTCCACGAGTTCCAATAAGATGTCAGTGTGTACAATTCAGAATGGAGTGGGGGCTGTGAGGAGCATCTCACATCCAGTACAAGGTTAGCAAGCTTTTCTAGCCATCTAGGAGCATAGAATCCAGACAGGGTGGCATTTCCTATGTGCCCAGATATCTGCATAATAGCCTGTGGTCATTAAAATCACCAGGCTGGTGAAAAAGAAAAAAAAAATGAACAAAAGTGAAATTATAATCTTTCATTGTTTCCTTTGTCTTTACAATAAACACTCAGTGTTGGACTAGTCTGGACTTAGGGACTTTCCAGTTTCCATGTGAAGCTGGACATTTCGCATTCAATACAAGTTAGTTCCTTAAACTCAGAATCAATTGTCAAAAAATGTAGGGAAGTATTTTCCCACGGGGCAAACATTTGTGGTAAAACTGGAAATGTTCAACTTGATTATAATGTTTCACGAAAAGGTCATCGTGGGGACTCGGAGCTATACCTCGAGGACGTTAACTCTGTGTGCAGACAGGGTGACATAGGAGAGTCAGTTTGCCCAGGCTTACCATGGACAATCTCCTCTGACCACATGCCACTGGGCCAGCAGCAGAAAAGCCTACCGTGAACACAGAAAACCAGACACATGTGTGCATACGTGGGAACATATACACTCTTTAGACGTTCACAGACCAGGTGAGCTTCCTGAAACTCACACACTTGCAATTCCAGTGACAAGAATGGTGTACTTTGCTGGGATGTGCTCTGGTTGAAAACAAAAATAATAGTGCTCTCTATGGCAGGAGGGTTGTGGTTTAGTAGGAGATAGCATAGTGTTGCTGGAGGAGCAATGAGGCATGCGCAGAGGTTTCTCCACATCCTGAAATTCTGACCCAAAGCACGAACAAAATTTAAAAATGTCCCCCAGTGATTCCAATACTCTACAAACTAACTCCCTGTTCTTCAAACACAGTGTTTTCAATGTGGGATTAAAGCTTAAAGTTCTCATATATTCAAGCCAAGTAAAAATGGCAAACTCGTTTTGATGGCTACTTTTGTGTTCTCTAACTGTCCGGGAACTTCGATAGTTTTCGAAATCGTGCTCTGGATTCTACCTTTTGTGCTAGAGACCAAACTGGAGTTTCCTAGCCTTCACTGCAGAAGAGAGAAGAGCAAACAGCAGAACTGCTCGCTCTCCTTCCTCCCTGAGATTTCAACAGCAATGAGAAGGCATGGGGAAACAAACAGCTCATCAGGCAGTGCTTGCTCCTGGGACACCAGCCTATTTGGTGACTCTCCCAGCCTAGCGTTCAGGGGCAAGAGCCTTCACAGCTCTTGCTACCAGCCCCCTCCCCCACCCCCAGCTTGTTCAGTTTATCAGATCTGATGTGGTCATTGCCCATGGGCAAGAGAGTCCAATTCTGAAACACTTTTGTTGCCAACCAAAAATGTCACATGGCTGAATCCTTGGGGCAAGCTCCTCCTCTTTCAGTAAGACCAAGTGTGAAGCACCTTGGGGCTGGGTGATGAACTATGAAGACTGGGAAAATTGGGCTACAATCTCAGGTGCAAAAGACTCAAACTCTGCCTCCCTTGCAAAGCCCAGTAGATTCACTTTTATAAGTGGAAATCAGGAAACTAACCCTACCCTCTAAACTACATCCTGATACAGTGTCTCCACCTCCACCACACCCATATGAAGGTCGAGGAGTCTAAATTGGTTTCAATCCCCTGTAAATTCTGGCATTAGCTTTGATCTCACAAAGCCAAAGGGATAGACTGGGCTCACCCTCAAAGCCTAGGCAACTCAGAATTTGGCTGCTCAATTTCTGAGGTCAAATGCCATTCAGAGCCTCATCATGTGGCAGTGACAGAAACAAAGAACACAGATTTGTATTGGAAACTGTATTTGTCACCCACATCCTAAATGTTTCCTGGGTGTCCAATAGTCTCTTACTTATATGGATCATAGCTAAGAATATAAGAATGCCCAATAAGAATGTTACCCTCAGCATCTCACCCCAGAATTACATCCTCAGAGTTTCTAAATGTGAATGGGTGAAAAGCTGAAGACATTCACCCTGGGATGATTTTATATATGCTGAGATGATATGTTTTCTTGCTTAAAACAAAACAAAACAAACAAAAATTTTAAGTGTCCTCAAATTACACCTTGGATGTACTATGATGCCAATAACACAGATTAATTATTATATATCATACATTGATGTATATGGCAAGATTAGAGCAAGGGAGAAAAAGTAAAGCATATGTAAATTCTAATGGGAACACAAATATCATTTATAATAAGGTATCCGTGTCTCTAGCTCCAACAAGCATGTATGCACTCAGGCAATGCATGCTTCTTCAAATGTTGGTTTCCGACTCTAATCAAATTGAATGTCTATTCTCTATATCAATTCTCTTTTAAGGGCCACATAAAACAATAAACATTCCTGGTATCTGACATACAGTAGTTACTTAATAAAAGACTGCTAGTGTGCTAACAGTTATCAACAGGATCACCAATACAAATTCATTTCTTTGAAGTTCTGCTGGGCTTCTGGTGTATAATGGACAAAATCTGGACAGAACAGCAACAACACGAACTCTGAAGCCACAAGCCTGCCCTAGCAGAGGCCTAGTAGTTTACCTGCCTTTAAACTCTCGTGCCTTCAAGTCAAGAGCACCTGTGTCTAGGCAATGCTAGATGAAATAAATGTTTTGTTTCTTCCCTCCAACAGGAAGGAGATCTCAGTCTACATAAGAATGCAACTGGAGTCCTTTAGTCCCTACTTTCTAGGGATGACACACACCTGCCCAAGGAGCTGGGATGCTGTAGTCCCACCATCCCAGAGCTAAGAAGGCCCCAGCTGCTGCTTGAAATATTTTTAGCTGCATTATTTATGGGAACACCTGCCTGAAAATTCTAGACAGAGCTCAGTCTGAGAGAGGAGGGGTAGTGGGGACACCTAAACATTGCTAGTCTTTATCAATGCCGTGACATATAAGGGACCTAAGCATTGTTAACCATTATTTTTGCCATGACATATAAGGGCCTCACTCTTTCCAAAGACTGGCCCTGAACAGTAGATAGAAACCTCCAAAGAAATGTGCTGGAAGCTTTGTCTCACACAGAAACTCTCAAGAAACACTAGTGCTTGGAGGGAGGGGAAAAGGAAGTGATGTAATTATATTATAATCTCAAACAAGTATGGGGGGGGGGGACTTGTAAGTGTCAGGGGAGAGGAGGGAGGGAGGGAAGGGCTGTGATCAGGATATAAAGTGAGTAAAAAAAATAAACTCATTGAGGAAAAAAAAGAAAATAAAGTTTTTAAGGAAAGAGAGATGGAAAGAAGGGCAGAGGAGAGAGAGAGAGAGAGAGAGAGAGAGAGAGAGAGAGAGAGAGAGAGAGATGCCCTGCCACCGCACATGACCAAAGAACACCTCAGCCTGGAGGCTACTGACGTATTAGTCACCCTCCGCTGTATTTCCGGCGGTGGCATATTGTCACCCAATATGGTTTCCTTTATTGTTGCCAGTAGAAAAAGTCACACAGAGAGAAGGGGGAGGGGGGCACTACAGAAATGGCATCCTCTGTCTGCGGGCTCACTTGATTCTCCTCAAATGTGACACCCTGTGACCTTCTGCTGACTACACTTCTGATCACAACTCCTGGCCTCAATTTTTGTCCCTTACTATCAGTCTCTACCATCACTACCCCCAGAGCAATTGTTCTCGGCCTCTAGGATCACACGCTGTCTGCGTTTCAGTATTTAATATTTTATATATAGCTCACATTGATCCGTCTGGTACCCAGAGTGTGCTCAGCAAATTGAAAGAATGCTTTGTGGGTCTTGTAAGAAAGAAACGGGGCATCTATTAGCCCTTTTGGACCCATTCACTGGTTCCTAACTTCGTACTGGGCACGCACCAGGTGCTGAGTAAAAGCTAACAGACTGGCTGAAAGACCCCTTTCAATTCTTCCGCAATCTGCCATTAGTGAAATGTTTACAGATCAAAACCCTTGCTGCTGGCACTTAGGTCTGTCTCACCAGGTCATGCTTTCTCTGCACAGTCTGCCTTGGGCTAAATTGCCTAATTTTTCAATATTTAGGCTTCATGTTCTGTTCAAAGGGTAAGGAGCTTATTATTTATTTAACTCACAAGAGTCTTAAGTGACTGAGTGTTTATGAAAGGGTCTGCGATCCCAGAATGAACGATGTTGCATTTACTGCAGAGCACCTCTGCCTAACATAGAACAGTGGGTGGCGAGCACAAAGACACACACACATAAAAACACTACTTGGCAGTCGCTACACACCCCCATTTAGGTATGATCTGAAAACGTCTTGCTGGCATAATTCTTAAGCAGACTGTCTTTGTATTTAATGACCCAAATATGCCATGCACGTGCCTCTGTGAAGCAAGTTGGATTGAACAAAACAGCAATTTCCTTAACCTTCCTCCTCCGCCCACCAAAATAATCTGTGCTGTGGCCTCTGACCTCTCTGAATGGCTGCTTTGAGAGACTGGAGTCAGCGTAGGCCTTAGTGGATAATCATGTCATGCTGTAAAGATTAGAAGAGGCTTGGAATACAGATACAAATGGCAGTTGAAGCCATAGATCTACAGACCCAGTGTCTTCAAGGCAGAATGTAGGCACGGAGTGGCCAAGAGCTATCCTGGCTAACATTCTTGAGTCAAAATACGTCTCAAACAATTCAAAGAACCATATATTTTGAAAGGGAAACCAGAAGTTGGCCACTCCACTACTGTACTTTGAAAGCATGGACCAGTTGTGTATAAGCTACAGTTACACATTCATCGTTTGACAAATACTTATCAAATAGCCCCCATGGTCCTAGAGAGGTTACTTCCTGTTCCAGACAGAGGGTACAACTCCAACACCGAGAACAGATTCTTGGAGCAGCTAAAGAAGCCTTGACCTCTGCAAGGGATAGCTTCAACCTCAAGGTTTGCAGACCCATAAGGCCACTAGGCTCTCCCAAGTCATCATGATCAAGACACCCCAACAAAAACAAATGACACAATCTGATGCTGGGAACCAGCCCTCTGCAGTTTAGGACTGTCTCCTTCCACTGCTACTACCAAAACCCTCATCTTTTTCTCCTGTTTCTACTGAAGACACAAGGATTGGATGGCTGTGCACTTGCATGTGACTTAGGAAAACCTTATAGGAAAAGAGTCACCACTTGTGAAGCCTAATTAAAAGTCATATATCCACTCATTGGTTCACAGCCTCTACAGTCAATGTTTACCGGATAGTTCTGTATGCAGAACTGGGTAAGCTAGGTGCCTCGGGAAATATGGAGATGGTTGGTATAGTCCCATCTCAGGAGAAACTGAAAAAAAATTCAAGGGGGAAATTACAATGCTTACTTTACAGACGAACAAAAAGTGTCATGGGCACAGTCAAGGGATTCATTTTAAAGGCTTCGTCCTATTACGAAATCATAATATAAAATCATCAAAAAGATGAGAAAGCAGAGAACTAGAACGTAAAATATGTTAGTTTGGGTTGAGATTCACCTGGGCCAGTCCAGGCCCCTGCCATGAGGCTGAGCCTCTTCATCCTTCCATCTCTAGGATGGCGAAATTCCATCGCTTTGTGAGCAAGAAGGTTTGCTAACTAGAACTGAAGACTCCGGATCATAGGCCTGAGTTAGAATTATTATTTGGAGAATGTAAGGCCTGTGGAGAGCTTTAGGAAAGCTGTTCCATTCCGAGAGTCCCGAGGTCTTTCTTCATGTATAATACTCAGGTCCAACCTGAGCATGTCATCCTCTGTACATATGACAACTGCCACTTCTGCCACCTTAGCAATAATGACAAGGAAAGTTGGTGTCCTATCTCCAGGTCCTAAGTCTTCTACTCAGTACCATAACACAGGGTAATAAGGACCTGCCAAGGCTATGTAGGTAGGGTAACCCATCTATGCTGATGCAACAGATAGGGCTGTAAACACCTCTTCATTATGGGTGTATTCGACAACAGGCTCTCCACAGATAGCATGGAAATTCTCTCCCAGCTTTGCTTTCTGTTACTATGAATTTTCTCTGAGAACCTAAGTTCCCTGTATTGAGCTAACTGGTGATGCTGAATTGCTAATAAAAATCACTTATATCAATAGTAGCACTAATTTCCAAAGAGAACAATACAGAGTAATACAGGAAAAAAAAAAGAGTTTGGACTTTTAAAACCAGACCATTTAATGACTCCATCCCATTGACTCTGAACTAAGATAATGGAGGATGCTGGCCCCTAAACTGCCAAGTGATGGGGTCATTTTGTAGCCTGTGAGATGCAAGATCATCCATGCAGAGATCCGACAGAAGGCCTGGGACTGAATCCTTTTGTATTTATCTGATTTTTTTTCTTCCCCTTCCTGCTCTGACACTGTCATTTGTCCTCTCTACTTTTATTTTTGGGTCCAAGAGACACAGGTGGTTCTTATTCCAAGCTGTAGGAGAGATTCTGCTATTGAAAGATTAATGAATAAAGAGAGCCTTGTAAATAGATTAGCATGATAATGGTCATAATACTCTCTGCTGCCTTCTGTGCCTACTTTGGTCTGCGTGCCCTGAAACTGCCTCCCCTCCCCCAAGCTCGGGACCCCTTTCCCCTCTTTCCCACCACTCAGTTCTCCTATTTGAATCCTAGAAAGACAAAGTGACTTCTGAAACAGGCAGCTGGAGAGAGAGAGAGAGAGAGAGAGAGAGAGAGAGAGAGAGAGAGAGAGAGAGAAGAAGGAATGGGGAGGACAGAGATGGAAGGAATCAGACAGACACAATGGAGAATGGAGAATACTTAAAAATCTGTTTCATTTAAAGATGAGGGCATTTGCAAACAGGGTAAGGACAAAGAAAATGCCAGACCTCACTGTTTGGGGCTGGGAATATAGCTAAGTAGTAGTGTGTTGGTCTAACGTACACGAGGCTCTGGCTTTGAGTCTCAGCACTGCAATTACCGAAGCAACAATAATAGAACATATATAACACCTACCAGGATTCCTGCTTTATGTATAGCTCACCACACTGTATTTCCTCTTTTTGCTTTAATCTGGAAGGCAAAGCTAGCTACAGATTTGGCTTGTAGGGGCAAATTCAAGGGGGCTTTTCCATGAAAGATTTAGTAAGAATCTGAAATTGGCTCCTCTCAGAGAACTTACAACCCCTCCCTGAGGTTATGAATATGGAATGAGCGGGATGCCTTGAGCCGCACTGAGTATCAGAACGAACGAGCTGAGAATGTCTGTGTCCCTACTTCTAAATCCTACTTCCTTGTCTGGTCTTTGCATGAGTGGGGATGTGTGTGACTTTCAAAGAAAAGTCCCTCTAGAGAGATGCCATGAAGATTTCCAGGCAGTGTGGATTGAGACAGAAAAGCCACATCAGATCCCGCCACTGGGGAGAGTCTGGAAGAATAGACTCGCAGAACCTCAGCACCTAGGTTTGTCTGCCAGGATGGAAACTCCAACCACAGCAGAAGCCGGTGAGCTGAACAGGCAAAGAGCCCACACACCAGGCCAGGAAACACAGCCGCTTCCCTTCCTTTGTCTCCAAAGACCTGCTTGCCTTTTCCCTCATTTGAAGAGAGCCCAGAGCACCAGGAGCCAGGCTGACCCTCTGCCTCCCTGTGTTGATTAACATCCCCTCCACCTCACACCGACCCCCATCGGGGCACACATTACCACCCACCCCACCTCCTTCCTCTGTGCCTTCTGCTATCAACCGGGAAAAGGGAATCTAAAAATAAAGCCGGGGCCAGAGTGTGTACCACTCGATTGGGCTCCTGTGTTCACAGCTCTGCTTATTTTGGCCTATCTCTCCCCAGCGATAAGGCCGCTAACAGCCTGTTATCAGCCAGTCGGTGAAAATGTGCTCCAGCCTGATTAGGCCTTAGTCTTTGCCAAGGTTATAAACAGCCGTTATCGTTTTCCCGAACAGAATAATCCGGACAGTATCAGCTCAGAAACATATGGACCACACAGAGAAGATAGCCGCTGACGGACACTTCATTTTAATTGTAACGAGTGGGTCGCAGCAGCCTGCAGACAGGCAGAGCTGCCCGATTGGCAGCAGGGGTCTCCTCTTCTCTTTCTTTCTTTTTTTTTTTATCCCTTCTTCTTTCCCTAGGTCCCAATGCCCAAGCTACTGATATTCTGGGTGGCATAATGAACTGGCCCCTACCCCAGATGTTACCAGTCACCAAGAATGACCTTTCCCTAAAAGGCAGATGGGGCGTTTCTGATTTTACTCTATAGAAGAAGAAGAAAAAACAAATTTGTCACAAGGGAACCCATACAGCTCTCTGTTCCTCAGCCTCCCAATTTGGTGGCACACTTCAACCTGGCTCACCTCCTCTGACCCCCCTCACACCAGGTGTCCATAAGGCGACCCTCTGCTCAGCCCACTTCCACCTCCCTGTTTTTAAACACCAGGGCCTTCATGGGCTAAACCTGAATGTCTCTGAAGAATTCACAGCCTTCCCTCTGCCTTCCCGGTGCAGACATTTATTAGCCAAGGCCGAGTGTGAAGTGGAAGTGTTGCGTCTGGAAGGCTGGGGTCAAAGGTCGGTCGCACTGTCTGTCTCCAGGCCTGCACAGAATTCTTGATGGCAGAGACCTCAGCTCTTGCACGAAGCCAGCAGCCACCGTGCTCTTCCCTGGAGTGATGAGTTTTTTTACTCCCCCTTTGCATGACATTTGACGCAAAGTGGTGAGCAGGGGGCTGAAGAACATGGAAGCACAGGCCATGGCTAAAGGGTCCAGAGAGCAGGTGCACCTCGCCTCGCCACTAGGCTCCCTTCAGGGCCTCACTGTTATTGTGCTACATCTCACACCTGGCTGGCCAGATGGGGTCACTGAGAACAGGTGGGGCTCTAAGGCAGATAAGCACCCTACCTTGTACCAGCTGGCCACGTTGGTTCTTTTTCCTGCATTCAAACCTCAAGTAACTAAAGATCTTCCAGTGGCTTTTCCTATGCTCACATACTTTCCCAGTTTCCTCTCCACCTCCCCAAGTATCTTGTCCATCTTATCAGAAAAAGCAAGCGGCACCTCTCACTAACAGTTCACAGACTCGGTGCATTCAGTAGACTGGAGAAGTTTTCCCCAGATGAAGCTCAGCTCCTGGTGGCTTTCTAAGAAGTATAAACAGGTAAGAATCGCAGAGGCCATAAAGACAAAGCTGTGTGTTCATGAAGAATTCCCAAAAGCCAGCACAGGCTTCCTGTCTCTTATCTGGGTTTCTGTTTCCCAATCTGCTGAGATAGGATGATATTACTTTGCCCTGGAAGAAATATGAGCAAGACCCAGCAAGCTCTGAGCATTGACGAATGAGCCATGTTGTTTTAGCCATGATATAAACGTACTCGTGTGATCCTCAAAATAATTTTGGGATTCATTTGGAGGCAGCCCAATGGCTGCTGAATCCCTGTAATTCCAGAGTGTCTCTGTTCCCTTACACCCCACATCCAGGCACCACCCTTATGCCATGCTTCTAGAGGTATGTGACCAACTCATCTACCCACTCCATATCCACTCAGTCCCTCAGGACACATGGAACACTCTAGCCCTGAGACACTAGTGGCCTTTCAGTGTCAAGTGAAAGTTGAGTTGCTGATAATGTTCTTGCAATAACATCACATTCAAACGGGAAAGAAGGCATACTAGTAACGATTGAAGTGAGCCCGAGGCACGTTTTTGTTTTAATTCTTTTTTTTATTTTTCCCATGGCTGTTGAACACCTGCATTTGTGCTACCACTTTCCCGACAAATTAGAGCTCAGATGGCTTTGCAAACTCGCTAAGGGGCTGGCCAGTGGACCATGCAAGCTGAGGCAGTGCTCCACACACGCCATCCTGGTGGTCTTAGCTCAGTGCCCTGACAGCTTCTCAAGGTTATGAAGGTCTTTCCTAAATTGTCACTAGTATCTGAAACTATCCGAGGAACATGGGAGCCCCTTGTCAGATAGCAGGTGGGGCTCAGCAGCAGCTGATTCAAACTACAGTGTTTCCCTTCCTTTTTCTAGTCTACTTTCTGTTTCAGTGAACCCAGATTTGCTCCTTCACAGAAGGGTTTTTTTGTTGTTGTTTATTGGCTGTTGTTGTTGTTTTGGTGGGTTTTTTTTCCCCCTCCAAAGCGGGCAGCCAGGCCTGCTTCTCTGGGGCCAGCTTCTCAGTTTCATTCATAACTCATTTGTGCTGATTGACATCCGCTTTCTTAGAAACAGGACTGGCTTATTCAGGGCCACAGAGTAGGATCTGATGGAGCTTTTTCAAGGTAGAGATGGTAGCAAAATTGAGAGTGACTATCTGCTGGCCTGCTGCCATCATGCTTCTGCCATGTAACTGATGCTGTGGGTTGACAGGTCCGTGAGGGCTGTGTCCGGCCTTCTCAGAGCACCTACGCCTCAGTGCTATCCTTGATCCTCTTGGGGATCCTCATAAAGCGAAGCACCTGAAGGACTAACTTCCTCCAGGCTGTAAGCATCCCCAACACTCAGAGTGGTGCTCAGATACAGGAGATACTGGGTGAAGAGAAAGACCAAAGGTAACCTAAATCTACCCAGATGGATGACCAAGGTCAAGAAAGACTTGGAGGGAGTCCACATTTAAAACGAAGGCCCAGACAACGCTCTAGATCTGCCTTGGCCATTTCTCTTATGAGTCTCAGTTTTCCCACCTCTGGAATGGTGCCAGAGATTTGTTGTGGAGGTTATATATGCTCAAATTACTCAGCCTGACTCCTGACACATGACAGCCACCTGATAAATAGTAGTTTATGAACACGTAGCTCTTGTTCATCTACTCCTGCCACTTTATAGCCAGCCCAGCTGCCCTGAGTGAGGAAGCCTTGGCAGCCTTGGAAGCCCCTGGTTTGGACTGTGGCTTTGTTACAGCTACTGTTGTTGCTTGAGTCTCTGGCCTGCGTCAGGCTGAGGTCACGCTGCTTCGCCTGGCTATGAGCCATGTGAACTATCAAATGTGACAAAGCAAAACCTAGACACGCTGGGAGAGCCACTGTAGCTTGTGCTGTCACTGCATGGACCTCCGTGTCTGCGGCCACTCCAGTGTCCCTGCTCTGATCGCCATCCAAAGCATAACTTTGGTTTGTTGTCTCCTCAGCTTTGGCTGGGCTAGACATTAAGCCGAGTTATGTGATGACTGACACCCAGAAACTTGGTCTTGCCTGTGGCAGTGTCTTAGCAGGACACACAGCTCCTCTCTCTGGGAGTTGCTGGGCGAATCTACACTTCCCCGCCTGTCCTTGCAGTCTCGGGGTCTGCTTAGCTATTCCTTTCCTGGAGAAAGAGATTCTTAAACCCATTTGCATTCCCAAGACAAGCTCTTAGGCATAAATTCATTTCAGCGTGGGGGTCCTCTATTCTCTCTCTATCCTCTCGCCAAGAAGCTGGGGTGAATTCATAAGTAGCTCTACTGTTTTAGCACTGGAGTTGAACATGAGACAGGATTACAGGAGATGGCGCCTTCCCCCATCACACACAAAACACAAACACACACACGTTTGCACACATACACACACTCTCGCACACACATACACCTGTGCATATACACACAGGTATTAGTCTCATCAATACACTACTACTTTGAGATCTGTGCTCTATCGGTGTGCCCAACCCCAGCTTAGTCGACGTTATCTTTCCTGGCTTCCTGTGGGAATATTGCCAAATAAAATAACAAAATACTCTTTTGGTAAGGCAAGTTAAAACCTTGGGAAGATTTAAACCTCGGCCTCATGTCACAGACGCTCCCTTCTGTAATCTGTATTCCAATCTCGGCACTGGCAGAGCTGTGAGCAGAATATCCAAGGTCGCATAAAAAATCCCGTGCTTACTGACTTCCCTGACATTTTGCTGCTTCATGTTGCCCAAGTGCCTTCCCTTTCAGCCTCCAAAGACCCTGCAGCCTCTTCCAGCTCACCTTTGCAGATGTCAAACGGTAGAAGGGAGAACTCCGGACAAGGAAGGACAGGACTCAGCTCACCCCTTGAATCCGAGTCTAGGGTTAAGGTTTTTATTTTTGTGAAGTAGAGTCTTTCTTTTTCTTGAGTGGTTTTATAAGATTCCATTCCTGCTACATACTACATGGAAGTGGGACTTACTGATGAGGGAGGGTAAACAATCTTTTTTTTTTTTTTTTTTTTTTTTGGATTTTCGAGCAGGGTTTCTCTGTGTAGCCCTGGCTGTCCTGGAACTCACTCTGTAGATCAGGCTGGCCTCGAACTCAGAAATCCACCAGCTTCTGCCTCCCAAGTGCTGGGATTAAAGGAGTGTGCCACCGCACGCAGCAGTAAACAGTCTTAATAAAGACTCCTTCTCCAGAATGCTACTCAAGGCTGAGTAGTCTGACCTCAACTCAGTGTGCTCAAATCTTCCTACTCCTTATTACTTAAATCTGGGGGTGCCTTATTTAACCTTATGAAGTTTAGAGACCATAATCTATATGGATGACAGTTCAAAAAATGCAATCTAAGGACACTCTCTGTGATGGTTTGTATATCCTTGGACCAGGGAGTGGCACCATCTGAAGGTGTGGCCTTGTTGGAATAGGTGTGACCTTGTTGGAATGGGTGTGTCACTGTGGGTGTGGGTATAAGATCCTCACCCTAGTTGCCTGAAAGTCAGTCTTCCACTAGCAGCCTTTGGATGAAGACATAGAACTCTCAGCTCCTCCTGCACCATGCCTGCCTGGATACTGCCATGTTCCCACCTTGATGATAATGGACTGAACCTCTGAACCTGTAAGCCAGCCCCAATTAAACGTCGTTTTTTATAAAACTTGCCTTGGTCATGGTGTCTGTTCACAGCAGTAAAACCCTGACTAATACACTCTCCAATGACCTGTGGTCAAAACTGAGTGTATTAAAAATGTGTGTGCACCCCTGAGAATCCACTCTGCTGTTTGTAGATGGGCATCAGGGCAACCACAAATACAGTAGCAAGAGTCATGCAAGGTGTATTATAATCAAAGAAAACCAGAAGTACTTGAGAGAGCACATGTTCTGACCCACTGTGAGGCTCACCATGGGTGTGATAGTCCAACCCAGCAGCAGGCTGTACAGGTTTGCTTTTCAGTCATATAACACATGCCTGTCTTATCAGAAAGACAGTAAGTAAAGGGATTATATCATATTTCTAAGGGGTGGCACCCATTGTGGAATTCACAAAAGGAAACTTGAGCTACATCTACAAGTTAAGAGCCCAGTGACCTACATGGATGGTAAGAAGAAAACGGACACATGGTCACAAGGTTAACAACACAAGCAATCAAAGGAGGAGGGATAGATTTTAAAAAAAAAAGAGCAGGGCCACCTTTAATCCCAGCACTTGGGAGGCAGAGGAGGCGGATTACTGAGTTCGAGGCCAGCCTGGTCTACAAAGTGAGTTCTAGGACAGCCAGGGCTATACGGAGAAACCCTGTCTCGAAAAACCAAAAACAAACAAACAAACAAAACAAAAAAACAAACAAAAAAAAGAGGCATGGGGACTCCACAAAAATATTTCAGAGATGGCCTTCAGTAAACCCATGAGGGTCTTGTATTTTCTAAAAACAAAAGCAAAACTCCAAAAACCAGGCAATCAAAAGCCAAAGGCCTATTATAACTTAATCTCTTTTGACAACATATTCGCATAATTATCTCAGAAGATGCTACCTGTGGCCATTAGACCCATTATCACTGAATGCCAGATCCCTCTCACACACAGGTACTGGCAAGTCAGGTGACAAGAGGGTGATGGGGCACTGTCGGCAATGTATTTGGGTGTTTTTAATCTATCTGCTTCTAAAACCTTCTGAAGAGGTTGAAAAAAAAAATCTTAGAATACAAATTGAAAATTAAAGGCAAGTAGATGGTATCTCAAAATTAAACTTGTCACATAAGAAAATTATAATCAAAATCATCTCTGTGCTTCTCAAGTCTTTGACTGTGTTTAGTCACATGATATGCACACGCCGCTCTGCATAGACATGAAAATCAGAAAGGAAAGCATATCACTGCTTAGTCATCAGATAATATGAACTGTGCCTTCGAAAGGAGATATGCCCACAAAGTCTGCAGACTGAAGCGGGTCAGCAGGACATTTTATTTCTTCGTATACTTTAACATAGTACTGAAAGGCTACACACAGTCTTTTGGAGACAGGTATACTGTATTCCCCAGGGAACAGTCATAAAAAGAAAAGTATGGTCAGATATATCTGGAAGTAATTACTCATCTAAGTTATGGTAACTCTAGTTTTGGAGTGTTGATTAATTTTTATTATTATTAAACACAGTCCATATTACCTATTTACAGGAGGTTATTTTTTATAGGGGGGGGGCAGTTAGTACTATATAGGTGAGTGGTTCTCAACTAGGACTGGGAAGACTGTGTCTCCTAGGGGGACAGCAGGTGGTATCTGGGGGTCCTGGGATGCTGCTTCCATCTGTAGATAGCACCTAGGAATGCAGCTGAACAACCTATAGTGTACAGAACCACAAGAAACGGGGTGACCTCAAACACTAATCCTGCTGAAGTTACAAAATACTTATATAGACTATCATCAGCATTAAAGATATCTCAAGTCATTCATGGTCCCCATTGAAATGGAGAAGGAGAAGAAAGAAAGAAAGAAAGAAAGAAAGAAAGAAAGAAAGAAAGAAAGAAAGAAAGAAAGAAAGAAAGAAAGAAAGAAAGAAAGAAAGAAAGAAAGGAACGAAGGAACGAAGGGGGAGGAAGAAAGAGGGGGGTTAAGGAACAGATTCAAAGAACTCTTTTAATATCATTTTGCTTATCAAAAGTATAGTTGGAGGCCTGGAGAGATGGCTTATAGCAGTTATGAGTACTGATTGCTCTTCCAGAGGACCAGAGTTCAATTCCCAGCACCCACAAGGGGGCTCATCAATACCTGTGATTCTAGGATGACACCTTCTTCTGGCCACTGTGTGCATTGCATGTACATAGGACACAGACGCACATTCAGGCAAACACTAATACACATAAAATAAACATAAATAAATATCTAAAACAAAAGGTATAGCTGCTATTTGTAGAAGCTTCAATTCTACTACTACATTATCCAATGTGCTTTAAAGCCTTCCGCTTGGACTGGCCTTGTACCACACATTCAGATATGTTGGCCAGTTGGCAGGAGCCTAAGGAGGAGGAATGTTTACCTGGAGACAGCCCTGGCTGAAAAGAGGGGCATCCTGACCAAATGCATTGAAATCTAATAAAGTTAAGATATGCAAACGTTAACTTTGTAGCTAATGAAAAAATAAAAAATGTCTGGCTTACCCAGTCCTATATGTGTGTGCCCATCCAATCCTATAGCACTAGATCTCTGGCACTCAGTAACCCAATAATATTATTTCTGAGATCAGTTAGGGTCTAAATCGTGCGTGCTCTGTCTTTAATATTAATAAGTTTTGTAACTAGCAGTTTCTCGTAGCTCCGAATTCTTGAGCACAAGTAGAAAGGGCACTTATCCTGAAAAATCTAATAAATTTACAGTTTTATATACTTCCTTCAATTGTAAAAGTCTTGTTCAATAAACTTTAAAATGCCACTATAGAGCAATAACACAGACAGTATAAACCCAGCCCTGGGAAAGCTGTGCGACCAGAAATTGTTCCCCTTTCTGCTACAGCAATAAAGTTTTATATGTTTGAACTGACTGTAAAAAGGTTTGAATGTTGGCAACTGGGGAATAATCTGTCTTCTTTATAGTTATTATCATATTTCCCACAAGACCCCTTGGTCTGTGTCAATCCTTCTTGTATATGACACCTTTGTACTGTCAGCGAAAGCAAGTCTACTTGCCTTTTTTTTTTTAAACTATAGGACTTGTATCTGTTTTCCTTCAGATTACAGCTAACAGGAATAAATTATTTCTGACAAGCATCTATTGCAGCATTTTACCAAATAAAGCTGGTTGTGACTGCTTTTCCAGGAGGGGGGGTGGGGCTCCTCCCTTCTCCTCCCCCCCACCCCTTTTTCTCTCAACTGATTCAAATGCAATTCAGGGCTGGTTAAATTGGAGGAAATGCCAATAAAAAGAGATTTGTAGGAAAGTTGCACTGAATGGCAGAGCCAGTGGAACATGGTGCTTCAGTCCTCTCGGGTGCCATTGGATCTGTGTGGAGGAGGGAGGGGAGGTAGGAGGAGGGAGGGCTCACCCCCCTCCTCAAGACCTCTCCCAGATCTAAGAGCATTGCTACTACATAGAACTAAATGGGTATTTCCTGGGCTCCGATTAATAACCAGTGGGAGGGGGCTGGGTGCAATCAGTATGAAAAGTAATAAAGTTGTCATCCATATACTTGGACTCTTGGCTAACCAGTCATTATGGCTGGAAGAAATTTAGGTTTATGTTAATAAATCACCATGCTGTATGTGTATGTTTGGGAGCTGGGCGGGGGGGGGGGGGGGTGTTGGCGGGGAAGCATGGACCTTACTCTGTAGTCCCTCTCTACGACGGTTCAACAGCAGATACATAGACCTGTTCCCAGGAACCCATTTCCCTGAAGCAAACATGCTGAATACATCCACCCTAATCTCACACTCCCACACCAAGAGTCTGATGCTTCCTGTTTTCTTCCCTTTGCCTTTGATTTCAGCCAAAAGACTAGGGCGGGGGGGATTCTTTGGGAAAGACTAAGAATGAGTATTTGCAAACATCAGAATTCATAAAATCAGAAGACAAATATATGGCTAGATACCAATACAGACATCACAGTACATTAGTTCTTTCCTTGCAACAAATAGGCAAGCTCTCTCTGAGATCACAAGGTTAGTTATATGAATATGTATTCATATACACATGCATACACAGTATATATACTTACATGTGTGTGTGTGTGTATCCACATCCATGTGCATACAAACACTCAAATACAACTTCACCCATATGACAGCTCTGGTATGAAGACTACATGTTAAAACGCATCTATGAACAGAGCAACTGCACAGAATCAGTTGGTGCCAAGTGTAATGGAGCAAACGCATTCATCCTTCAGCCTGAGCTTCAGACTTATGCTCGTGAACTTGGGACACCATCCTCTTAAATGTTCCCCCTCCATGGCTTCAGGGTCACAAAAACACACTGCACTTTTTCAGATCAGCCCAACAATCAATCAATCGATCGATCAATCAATCAATCAATCAATCATGTTATGGTGGAAAGGCATACCTTGCTCCCCTTAACACTCTCCACAGCCCTCAAAACACAAGAGCCATATAAACTGTACCTTCTAGCAAAAGCACACTCTAGTCAACCTTAACGGGTCTTAAATTCCAGCTGCAATTGGAAATGTAAGGTTCCATGATCATAAACTTCAGCTTTTCTCTATGTCTGCTCCATGCACTTTTACTAAGTGTTTGCCATCCAATAGGTTCTTGACTAGATCTAAAGATTTCATGAGGGAAGCCAGAAAGAAGCATCAAGAAGCATTGTGGAAGATGATGGCAGAAAGCAGTGGGCTATCAGGGATCCACAGAACATATGCCTATTTTCAAATTATCAACAAATATTTGCAGAAAGATAGGCTGACAGATGCAATAGTGGCACAGACATGGCAGTAACCAAACACTTTCTCACTGGATTGAAGGCCCATTCCACAAGAGAAAACACATGCCCACAACTGCAAATCTAACCAAGAACTCACACTAGGGAGTTCACAAGTCCAGGGGCGAACCTATTAATACTTTATTAAATGAACATATTATCAGACAATCTTTTAAATGTGTAACCCTACACTTTTGAACACATGCCGCTCTCAGTCCTTATCAGAGAAATTTCTTTGTGCAATAGGCAATAGCTCACGTAGAAACTCACACCTGATCAAAGTGCACAGAATAAATGTCGACTACAAATAAGATGTAGACATCACTTGGTTCGAAATACTCAGGAATTACTGCAGAAAGAGCGTAAGGGCCAGTCAAGTAGACAGGCCCACCGGGGGAAACTGTGTCCTCTGGAAAGGACCAGGCCGCCGTACCTGTGAACTCCCAGCAACTACTGCTGCCTATCAAAAGAAGATCAAATTTGTAAACATTCTAGCCTGGAGAATGAGAGGTTCCTATATTCCTCCTCCCCAAATTGAGGAACCACTAGCAATTCACGGCTTCTGGGAGGGCAAGTGTCAGCTTATTTGAAGGATGTGGCCCCTGGTAGAGCTACCAGGTTCCAGTGAACAAGCCCACACCTACATGTATGTGGGAAGCTCAAACTAGACTCAGTAAGTTATTAAAAAGGACAAATACATAAATAAACAGAGTTGGAAAGACCGCTCAGTGGGGCTCAGTGGTTAAGAGCGCTTCCTGTTCTTGCAGAAGACTGGGAATTCCTTCCCCAAATCCATATGGCAGCTCAAACTCATCTATTCCTCTAGCTCCAAGGAATCTGATGCTCTACTCTGACTTCACAGACACCAGGCACACATGTGCTATGCAAATATCCATGCACGAGGAACTCACATAAATAAAATAAACACCTCTTAAATATAAATAGTAAGGACACGAGGCTGGAAGTAGATATGGAGGTCTAGGAAGCACCTGGGAGGCACAAATATAATCAAAATACATTTCATAAAAATTTGAAAGAATTAATAAAAGTATTATATTCTCTAAAAAAATCCCTTGAACTTGAATATAGGAACATAAGTACACTTAAATATGAAACACCGAGGCCATCAAAAACCTCTACATAGCTGTTACATACAGCAGGGCAAAACTGAGGAGTTTCATTTTTGATCATTCATTGATTGTAGCTGCTCTGGCTTTGAAGTGGCATCTCACCCTATAGCCTGGCATGACCCAGAATGGAACTTGCTATACGTAGCCTAGGCCGGCATAGAGCTGAGATACTAATAATGGTGACTCCCACACCTCACCTCCTGAGTGGAGAGAACAGAGCACACTCTGCTATGGGCACCTTTGACATCAGAGGACAACTGCCTTTGAAAGAAAGCAGCCAGACCGTAGGTTAGAAAGCCTTGCTTCTGCGGCAATGCACACAAATAACATCTCTGCACCCCTCATGGCTTGCCACATTTTGACCCATATGTTTACTCTTGCTAATAATTTTATCAAATGCTTTTATATTTGTGTCATTGATGAAGAAATTCACAACCAGACAGAATGAATATTGCTGCTCCAGTCCCCTGTTGACAGCCTTCTGATGTGCTCCATTCGTGCCACCCAGACTGTCTGGGCCCCTGCATCATGCCATTGGCTACAGGTCACCCCAAAATGGTCACCTATGACACCAGTATGGCAGGCAAAGTACTAAACTGGGAATGGAGAGAAGACCGCAGGGGGTCCTAGGCCCTAGCTCACCACTGAGACCATCTCACTCCCATCACTAGACACTTGCTCTATCAAGTGAATCACCAGGGATCCAGGCGACACTCCTGAGTGACCAGAACACTCATCTCAAGTCTGCCATGGAGAAGCCAGCAGAGGCTGGAGCTCCCGTGACATGCCCACCCCACTTCTTCCTAACCCAGCCATGCTGGCACACTCTCTCTCACACCGCCACAGGGATGCAAGGCCCCCTCAAGAGCTGCCAAGCTCTCTGATATACGGGCTGCTAATGCAGCATTATTAAGAACACGTTTGTCTCTACTCCTCTAAGCACGCGGCTTCCCTGCCTGAAGGAAAGCCCCATACACGTTCCCACAGAGGGACCCAGCAAAGTGCCCTGGAACCCACAAAGGGAAATCAGCATGCCAGGGGTTAAGCACACCCTGTAATAAGCATCTCTGTTCTGGCGTGTTGCGAAAGCCCATTACCTCCCGCCACATTACCTCATTCATTTCTTATATGCGGATGGTTTATTTTCCCATGAGCACCCTGGCTCTCAGTATTAAGTCCCCTCCTTCGCCTCTATTTCTCTATCCATCACATTTAACACTCTGACAGTAACAGTCTATAATGTTTCTATTCTACAAAACCGCTCTGTCAACTCCAGGCTTCCAGAGCAGCAACTGAGGAAAATAAATAACATCAACGCCAGCGACGACAGCATCACAGCTCCCGTCCTGCTGGGCCTCCTCCCCCCCCCCTTTTTTTTAATATTATTCTACAAAGAGAAAGGAGAGAGAGAGAGAGAGAGAGAGAAGGAATGAGGAACAGTTTGAGCAGAGGAGAGAGAAATTTCCCTTCTCATACCATAGATGCTTAAGAGAACTGAAGGCTCCATCCAGGCATTTATTTCCCATTCAAAGGAGCGATTTCCCCTCTTCGCTCTCTCTCGTCCTGTGGCTGATGCCCCGCGCCTCCGTGCCTTGCAAAAGACTGATATTTACTACACTGCTCTCAATCTACCTGCACGGGGACGCAAAGCAGCCCAGAGCAGAGCTAGCAAGCAGCAGCCTGCTTACCTAGAGGGGGATTATTGACTGTGGTCTTTTCTAGAGCTGGGGTCCTAAGAGAAGCTGGAGGCAGTCCTTGGTCTTCTGCCTTTGTTCTGGGGGAAGACAGCAAGGAAGGAAGGAACACCCTGGCACCCAGGAGCTGGTCAGAACGTGAGACAATCTTCACTACTAGGAAATAAAACATTCTGGAAGATTTGTTTCCTGTTCCTGGGGCTTTGTCAAAACGAGCTCTATTTCCATCAGGCTGGATGGCTATCTTTTAAAAATGGGTTTTGTTTCTATCTATCTTCTTTTAAAAACACCTAGATGGGAGAGATGGAGAGAGTCCTGGATATGATTTGGCCTCTTTTTCATGGCTGGAGTCACTTAACAGAATGAATGTCAGTTACCACTCAGGCCCTAGCAGTCAGGAGCACTACGGGAAATGTTCAGGCCTAGTCTAGCCACACCTGGTTCGCCAGGCTTTGTAAAGTTTCCTCTTCCTAATTTGTTGGGTTCCTAAGTTTCCCTCAGTTCTGACCACAGTTAAGGACACACGGAAGGCATGTCTGATGGTTCACACTATCCTAGGTCCCTGTTTGGGAACACTCTGTGTTGCTCTTATCTTTCCTGAGGAGAACAGAGTAGACCCTTGGCCATATGGCATGTATTAAAAGTTTAGGATGCTATCTCTGGTCAGTAAGAATTCAGAGACTATTAGAGGTTATCATGCGCATACTCCAGAAAATAGGAAAATAAAACATCGAAACAATAGAAGCGAACCTAAAAGAAAGATCTGCAGAGTCTGCTTCAGATACTCTGATAAGTCGGTAGCCCAGGGTTAGGAGCCTGGGCCTTCACTGTGTGACTGGCCCGTGCTCAGCGGCTTCAAACATGGCGATCCTGTCAACACCTGCTTCTGAATGGTTAAGACACAAGTATGGAGAAACAGAGGGCAAGGCGGGGAAAGGAGGGAAAGAAACAGGCTCTCATCCACCACTGCCAAACAGAAATCAGGAACTCCTGTCAGTTCACTTCGCTGCTCTCAGAGGACACGGGGAGGTTCTATGTGTAGAACATACTTTGGTAAATAAGAACTATTCTGTGTATTATTACATTTGCCAACAGGACCCGTACCCTAGAGTTAAACGGTTCCTCTCTGTGTCTTGAGGATCAGCTTGGGAACATCTTGCTCTCACCTGCCACTGTTAACTCGAGGCCACAGTTTTGTGTTGGATTTTTGTTTTGCCTTTGTCGTTTTCTTCTTCCTTTTCTTCTAGAGTGAGACAGAGCAAAGACTATACTTGGGGCCATGGCATAGATTCCCTACACTTGTCTGTTTCTCCCATCCCTAAGCAGGGGAGGTCTCCTGCAGATTCAAGCCAGTTACTACAAAAATTGGGAGTAATACCCTAACACCAATAAAACTATAAATGACAGAGCCTTAAGAGAGAATGGGACATAGCAAGTCTGATACCTGGAAGCAAAATCAACTCACTCCCAACACTTCCTTTCTGGCCTGGTTCACTTCCAAATGCCACAAACCATCTAACCTATTGAATCAAAGATCATTTTTGTTTTTTGACTTCTTTCAGGTATGTGTATTTGGGGGCAGTCAGATTTTAAAGACCACAACCAGGCTATATGATATTATTTAATTACTCTAAACGTCCTATTTCACAACCACTGCCAATAGTTCTCCTTAACACCTTCATTTGTCTATTCTGGTGACAGAAGGCAAAGGTGACCTTAGAGCATTAAATGGCTAAAGGTGTCCCCTGGGTAGAAATGAGTGTTTCATATTTCTTTCCTTGAAACTGACATTTAGGACTCCTGTGTGTAAGGAATGCATCAGAGGGAAACTACATGGGCCGGCACAAGTTCATGTCCTCAAAAGTTTGCAATTACTGAAGAGAGAAGACCATATGAATTCATGACTGAAATTAAGGGGTTAACAAAAGGTCAAAAAGAAAAACAAAGGGGGTGCGGGGAACACCCAAATGAGTCTGTGGGATGGTCCTGCCAGTAAGGGCATGCTGCAAAGCCTGAGAGCCTGAGTCTGAATCCTAGACCCCATGAAGTAGAGGGAGAAAACTGACACCTGAGAGCTGTCCTCTGACCTCCAAAGAAGTGCCAAGACATAAACACACACACACATACACACAGAGTTGAAAACAAAGGATGCTAACTAGTGCTTCAGGTGTTTTGTTAGAGGGACAGAGTGGAAGATATGACTAATCTGAGGAAGTGGTTGAGTGTGGCTTGCCTAAGGAGGGGCAGATCTGGGACACCACCACGTTTTTACAATGACATTAAAAGCTCAACAAGTGTGGCCATTCTAACCAGACTCTGAGCTCTATACTGCTAACTCCTAGTTTATCTACTGTCAAGAATGCAGACATTCCCATTATAATGCTGGTTAATGTATTGGGGAAAATAGTAGAATAAAGTGCACAGGTTTCTCAGGGAATAAGAAACCAAGGCCTAGAACATAAATCCTGAATTAGCATTCAGGATTGTTATCATAACCTATCCCTGAACCAACCATGTGAGGTGGGTAATATAGTCTCCACTCGATTAAAAGAGCAGATATTAGAAAAGTTAGGTAACCCGACAAACATATGAAAGACCCAAAATATAAAGTTTGCCCTGTCCTTAGATTCCGATTCACTACTAGTCACTGCACTCTAACCTCTTACCAAAAGAAAAGCCCTTGATTGACTGAACTCAGCCTGGAAACCTAGGAACCTCTTCAAAACACCGCCCGATTCTAGGAGACAGAAGTCTCTAGAGATAATATCAGGTGATTGTCAGAGAGGCAAGGCCAAGGAGAAAATCAACAATTAGAGTTGGGTCTGCCCAGAGGTATGCATGAGGCCCTGGGTTCTACCCTCAGGAACATTAAAAATAAAAGTTAGAAGAATGAAATAAACCAAATAAAAGCATCCAGATAATATGAAACCAGTCACTGATCTCCCACATTTTGAAATGAACAAAACTGCTCAAACCTCATTTCTTTATTCCTATTAATACCAACCCATCCTTCCCAGGTAACCAGAGAAGAGAACCTATAGGCTTTGACACACAGAGCTGGACCACATCTCGGAGTCCAGTTCAAGGCTGCATACAGTGTAGCAAACATCTCGACCACATCCTCTACCATCTGCAGACAGATGCTGTCATTCAGCTTAATGTTGTACTGAGTCACCTCCCTCTTTTATGGAATCTAAATTAGTAAATGTATTAAGTGGTCTAGCCTCCCCCGTTCAAAATTTTCCCCAGATCATGTCTAAACTCAGATCTCACCAGGCTCTGCTATTCTTTAAGATAACTTTCTTAGGTCTGGCAAGACAGCTTAGCGGGTAAAGGCACTGGCTGCCAAGCCTAATTAATGACCAGAATTCAATTCCCTTGACCCGGGTGGTAGACAGAGAGATCAACTCCTATAAGCTACCCTCTGATCTTCACGTATGCTCTGTGCTTATATATGCACACATGAAGAAGAAGAGAAGAACTAATATCAAAATGGTCTAATGTCTTTCCATTCCCAAACAATCCTGTTCTGTTGGGACCTGTGTACTTTTCTGTCCAAGATGAAACCTCCATTTTCATTAAGTCTCCCATCTAATACATTCTATATATATATTTTTTGCCAGACCAAAAGTCCTTAAATGTGATTTCAGTGTGTAATTTATGCTCAAAAACAAAACACCCAAAGTGTGTCTGTGTTTTTTGTAACGCATCAAAGGCCACAAGCCACCATGGATGTACTAGGCCTGACTCCATCATCTTCCTGACAGGCCCATCCTCGGGCCCATCACTTTACATGGCACTGCAGCTCTTGCCTCTGAAGATGGTTGGCTTCATCAGACAAGATTATAAGGTACCTGTCATGTGTCTGAGCCTGTCCTAGAAATGTGTAAGATACTGCAAAGTTGTTAACCCCAAAATACACTCAATAATGAAAAAATAAATGTACAAGAAATGCCATGTTGCATACATTAAAATGAAGGCATAGATAAGAAAAAAAGCGACACTAAGGGACAGGAACAAATACATAACTGTGATTTGGGCAGAATGCTGAGACAGGGCCTCTGCTAAGATCAACATGACTAGTAGTGATTTCCTATGGGGATGGTAGGTGTGGGAATTACTGCAGAACAGACAATCTCCAAAAGCATTCTTTTTTTAAATGTAGCATGTTTAAGGTACTGCAGGTAACTGTCTGTAGTGTATAAGGGGGTAGAAGAGAATGCTGGGAACTAGGTCATTGAGAACTAGACAACAAAGTTAGCATAGGTTATAGTAAGGAATTTAGACCTCAGCCTGTAGACTTTCCACCTGCATCCACTCATTGCACAGACACATGTAATGGTGATGACCAGACTTGAGACACACCCTAGAAGAATTCACAGCCCCTACCCAGCTGAATGCAAACTCTACTCATGGCAATTCAAGTGAATGAAAGTGACGGTCTGTGTTTATAATTAGAGTTAGCTTAAAATTTCAAATAACTCAGGTTTTGGACCATTGTGAGTATCAGAATTTCTTGTGAGATACAGCATAACTGATTGTGGCATGCCAGTTTGAGATGGAGGATCACAGCGTTGGAAAGTGAGATGGCAGGCCATGAATTCTGAGTCGGGGTTAAAGTCAAGTGGGTTTTGCCTGGTTTGACTATCTTGATGGGCTTCGGGAGAGATGAACTACTTCAAGGGCAGAGATCTTAGTGAAGAGGTCAACAGAGCTGTCTGGGTGAGAGACAGTGAGAGTCTGACCTGGGAGTGTAGCAGATGGAGAGAGGGCAGAATGAGAGACAGAGTATGTTTGCCTTTCTGATCTCTTAACTTGGTACACAACCAGGCATGAAGCATTCAATAAATGCTTGCTGGTAGGATCAATACAAATTGGTTAATTATTGATGGTGGGGGAGGGGGTGTGTGGAAAAATTAAGTCTGGTACAAACATGACACATCCACATTAGGAATAAGACAGAAGGAAAGAACACAGGGGAGAGAACCATCTATAGGAAGAAGGTCTGACCAGGAGGGTCCTTGCCGTTATGCTGAGTCTGGAGTTAGTTGAACCTACAGAGGGAGATGCCAGCCAGTTATATTACAAATCAGAAATTCACAAAAGTCAATTGAGGATAAAAACACAAGTTTGAATTTACGTATACATTGGCTACTTGCTTTAATCCAAACACTGTGCATTTGCTGGGCTTATAGAAGTTGTCAGGGAAGAAAAAGGCCCTTGAGCTTGGTGAGATGATACTTGGGTATATTTACCCATGTACTTGGGACAGAAATGACAAATGGAGGCATGTGGATGCTGGATGATGATTTAGTGGTGGGTTAAGGAAAAATTGGCACTGACATCAACTGAGAAGACCCATCCAGGGATCCTTGGGGACCAGACGAGGGAAAGATGGAAATAAAGAGACAGGAAGTATAAGGTCTTCAGCATCACAAGCAGCAAGGCCACTGAGTGAGGGCTAAATTGTCATTGATCATCAGAAAATAGGGAGCTCTGAACTCAGTAAAAACAAAGCTTTGTAGAACACAAGAATTCTTAAGAGTTCACATGGGAAGGATGGGGAAGTCTGAAGGAGTTCCAAAGGTTCTATGGAGATGGGGCCTAGAACAGAAAGGCAGAAGATGCAGGGGAGAGCAATGTATGAAATCAAAGCAGGACATGACCCATGGAGCTTGGACTGGGAGACTTGCACTCTTCCCAGAAACAAATATGAACACAAGAATACCCAAGACTGTCCCACTGGCGAGCAGAGTCCATAGTTACTAAAGAAGCCGATTGCCTTCTGGGGGTCTATCCTCATTGGCTGGACCAACAAAGCCCTTGCTATAAACTAACTGGGCTTGGAGAACAGGAGTACATGGAAGCTGGGGCCTGAGAAACAGGTGTGCCAAGTGAGAACATAGGTGTAGCTAGAGAAACAGGTGTGCCAAGTGAGAACACAGGTGTAGCTAGAGGAACAGGTGTGCCAAGTGAGAACACAGGTGTAGCTAGAGGAACAGGTGTGCCAAGTGAGAACACAGGTGTAGCTAGAGAAACAGGTGTGCCAAGTGAGAACACAGGTGTAGCTAGAGGAACAGGTGTGCCAAGTGAGAACACAGGTGTAGCTAGAGAAACAGGTGTGCCAAGTGAGAACACAGGTGTAGCCAGAGGAACAGGTGTGCCAAGTGAGAACACAGGTGTAGCTAGAGGAACAGGTGTGTCAGGTGATATGATACTTCAGAATCACCAACATGGGCCCTGTCCTGCTCTGCCCAGTGGGGTCAAAAACAAATAGGGAAGGTGTGAGCAGGGGGGCAAGAAGAGAACTTAAATGTAGCTTCAGGAGGGAGTACCTGCAAAGTCAAGGGAGACAATCACCCAAAGCAGGTCATTAAAATGTCACTCTTTGCCCTCAAGGTCATTTGTATGCAGCATTTACAAGGACAACAATTTTTGGCATTATTTCAATGCCAGATTTCTCCTTGGGCTGACTGTGGCACGACAATAATGGTAATAGCCCCCTGCTGCCCAGCAAGTCCCCAGAGTAACTCAGGCCCACACTCAGGACAAGGTATAGGCCATCTGTTTTAGCTTCCTCCTTCCAGAAACAGCCAGCAGGATCTGCAGGCCCAGAGCAGACAGCTTCCGGCTTGACCTTGGTAGGGCTGGGGCAAAGGAGGTGAGGAGAGTCCAGACTTCAAGTGCTGTCTTCTACAAACACACGTACACACACACACACACACACACACACACTTGCCCCATTTAGATCCCTGAGTCAGCAGAAATCAGCCAGGATTAACACCTTTGGGCTGTGATCACAGAAACCACGCTATAAGGAGAAAGAACCCAACCTGAATTCTGTCTCACCATGAGTTCGCTGACTTCACTGCTTAAGTGAGGGGTTGGAACTCTGTGCCTTTGCTTCCTTATGTAAAACTAGAATCTAATAAAATGCTCCCCTTCGCATAGCTGTGAAGATTAGGCGAGCCTGAAGTCTTTTTCATTCTAATATTATTTTCAAACAGGTAATACATTTCTGATAGAAGATATATTTATAATAAATCCATTGTGGTTCCCACTGGCCATCAAGTCTTGTTCCCACCCCTGTCCCCATTTACCCGGTTCCCACTCTTGCACCTGGCCTCTACAGATAAGCACTTTTGTTCATTTCTTGTTTATCTTTTCAGTGGTTCTTGAAAGGTTGGCTTTAAATATAAAGTGTGTTATCATTATTGTAATGGGAAAGTCAGAGGAAGGGGGTCGGAGGGCGGAGGGGGCTGTTATCTGTAAGGGGCCCCATTTCCTCCAAGCAAACCCGCCTCATTATCGCCGCGCCTCACACTGCTCTTTCATTGAATCCTTTATTCATCTATTGTATCTGTATTTGCTAAGTGTGGCTGGCCTCAAAAGGCAGCCTGAGTGGCAACCTGGAGGAACACTAAGAGCCATCTGGGTTCATGCTGTCCTCAGGCACACTAACCCCAGCCTTGATGGCATCTGCCTCTAGCCAAGTCTGAGTTTGAGCTGTCTGTGGGTTGGTGGCTTCACAAATGCTAACATTTCCTAACCATAATGTCTGTGCACACAAATATATATTGCAGATGCTCACGCCGGACGACCTGAGTTGGCCCTGTGCAAGGAGTCCCATGAATGGTGGATGCTGCAATCTTAGCTCATCATCAGCTGGCTTTCTATAGTCCTGGAGAACACTGGGCTCCCTGAAGACTCTTTGATGCCTATCCAGCTCGAAAGGAGTCCCTGCCATTTCCAGCTGTGTCAGCCCCAGATTGTGGCTAGGTGGGACCAAGGAGAATGAATTTCAGGCTCTCTTAGTGAAGTGGAGGTAAAGAGCCAAGGAAAGGAGGTTAGAACAACTTAAGACAGTGAAAACTAGCAAAGAGAGACGACTTGAGAGAGATGTAACTTGCTTTCATCATTTTCCTGCATAGCCAGTGCCTCTCTGGACATCTGGAGCCCACCGGAAGCCCCTTTCTTTAAGAGCTGCGTATTTTCAGTCACTCTACAACGTATCTCCAATCTGCCTCCAGGTCATTCCTTCTCATTTAGACAATAAGTGACTTTGTGACCTTGAACTGTGTGTGACCTAGTGCAGTATTCACAGCTTTACCTATAAAGTGGGACAAGGGTATCAGCATGCAAGGAAAAAAAAAGTCATCTTCAAGATAAGGAAGACACTACTAAACAATGGCAGAAAGGCCTTGGGGCTTGTTTCATAGCAGGACAGACAGCCATCTTGAGAAAGAGAGAGAGAGAGAGAGAGAGAGAGAGAGAGAGACCCTTCCCCATGACTCTTTCATATGATCTGTCTACCAAATATGCCTTGGTTTTTTTTCCCCATATGCCCACAGGCCCCTCCCCCTCCGGGCCCCAGCCCACATGTGAGGTTGCAGAGATGATAACCCATAATGAAAACCTGCGGCCCCATAGACACTGGGAGCGGGCACACAGAGGGGAGGCCGAGGAGGAGCCGGTCAGGAGGCATGTAATCACAGGGTTATCTAATGCTGCTTCATTCTAATTGAGTCGGTACCATATGTCACCCTGCAATAACATCGCAAGCAGCATGCAACTGAATACATATTTAATTCACATAATGGGTACGGCAGTAGAAGTAATCAAGGCAGTTTGCCATAAGCCATAAAGAAATGTAGCTTGTTCCTATCAAGAAACATTTGGCACTTAGGGAGAGAACTGTATCTCCAGAGAGGAGAACTGCATTACTGCAGACACTGGAGGGGAGGGAAGCAGCCATGGGGAGAGAGGAGGAGGAATGAGAAGAAGAAAGGAAAAATTGAAAATGCCAAAGACTTTCCAGCCAACACATCGATCCCTGGTGAATGAAAATCAATGACGGAATATTGTCAGCGGATCGTTGGCCATCTCAATATAATTAACAGTAATGGATTTATTGGCAGACACTTAATGACCTCACGTTAAGTGTGTCCCAGAATTTCCTGTGCTGTCCCAGGTCCTTCCCACTCCCACTTGGCCCAGCCAGCCCTTGGCACAGGAAATGGATGTAGCTATGGACGGTTAGAAAATATTTTTCCTCCCCTACATCTCTTTGGTCAGGATTGGCATCTGACAGAAACCTGCTCACCCATTCCCTTCATTTCCTCCCACAAGGAGATGATTAATATGGCTGGGCCCTGCTCATCAATATCTTTGGACAGATCAACTGGAGTTTTCATTAAACCCATATTAATGTCCTAGTTACACAGCTGTGGACAGGTTACACTCAAAAGAAAAAAAAGAGCAAGAAAAGAAAAGAAAAAAGAAAGAGAAGAAGGATAAAGAAAACAGAACAGAAGCACAGAACAGGAGCATAGAGCCAACCTTAGCAAACCTCTATCTCAGTTAACTTTGTCCGGAATTAACAGGAAACTCAGCCACTTCCCTCATTAGCGCCTTCTTCTACCAACATGTTTTGATGTATATTTCATGAGGATAAACAAACATTCATTTCACTTTGGGAAGGTGTTTGCTGTAATGTATTGTCAGCGTACCCAGCAATGAGGGGACATTAATTTCAATTCTGGTGTTTAAACACTTTGGCGAGTCCCAATTACTCATCCCCCAGCTCAATATCTGGAGCCCCAGAGGAAGGTCGCTGGCTCTCCGTGCTGCCCACCAAGCCAGGGGGAGACTGGGTTCCACCCTCCAGCCAGTGCAGCTAGCTCCACTGGGCTGTAAGATGGGACTGTCCCTTTTCTAGTCCTCAGCTAGACAAATACGAGACATGCAAGGGCCACTTCAGCAGATTACAAGCTTTACATTACAGCCATCCCTGTGAAGAGCTGTGTACAAACACGAGTTCGGGAAACTAAATTCAATAGATTTTCCTAACTACATATGATGACTCCAACCATTAAGGAGGAAGGAAGAGCAAGCACGGCCTTGGAAGTGGGAGGGGTGATAGAATGGCTATGCCTCTTTAGGAACACTCGCCACAGTTACACTGTTTTATAGTCAGGATCTCCTGTGTAGCCCAGGCTGGACTTCAACATATGATCATCGTGAGTCAGTCACGCCAGGACTGGGACCATAGGTGTGCACCACCATGTCTTTTGATGAATATGTTTTAAAGAGATCTCTAAGAGAACTTGACCTTGACAGAGCTGCAACACATGAAAGTGCCATGCAGGTACCCATCCATCAGTCACTAGACACACAGACACTTCCTATGTCTATGGAGCTCCTGTATGCAGGATGAGATCTGCAAGTCTGGAGGAGGATGGGGATTTTGGTAAACAGTATTCATTGATACTTCACTTTTGATGGTACTTACACTGCTATGGAAAAGTTTGAAGTGATGTTCAATGCTGGACTATAAACCCATTACTGATGTCCATACCTGACAACAAAGAGTCCCCGCACTTACAGGAGCAGCTAGTAAACACTCATCCAAACCTAGGAGCCTTTTTGAGGATATGAATAATTATGTGAAGAGCAATTTCTAATCAATAACAAATTCTCTAAAAGTAATGAAACTCTAACCTGGTATGGGGGCTCAGGCCTTAATCCCAGCACTTGGCAGGGCAGAAGCAGGCGGACCTCTATGAATTTGAGGCTAGTCTGGTCCCCATAGTGACAGAGAGATCTTATCTCAAAAACAAACAAACAACAAACCAATGCAGACGTGACTTCGGTTGAGAAAATAAAAATGCAAAGATGACCTGGGATGCCTGGCCTTGGACTGTGGGGCTAAGGACCTGACAGGCAGGTGTCCTCACCCAAAGATTTGTTCCTATAAACAACCATGGGGGGATTCCAAAGGAGAAAAGCCACAGGGCCCAGACAGTAATTCAGGAATATTCTAGCAAGCAGGTCCCCAAAGCAGAACACAAGTAGAATTAGTAAGATATGAAAAAAATTACATCAATAAAAAGTACGCCCTGATTAGTTCTTATCAAGAGGACTTATTTGAAGCCAGTGTGTACTGGCTGGTTCTGTGTGCCAACTTGACAAAAGCTGGAGTTATCACAGAAGAAGGAGCCTCCTTTGAGGGAAGGCCTCCATGAGATCCAGCTGTAAGGCATTTTCTCAATTAGTGATCCAGAGGGGAGGGCCCATTGGGAGTAGTGCCATCCCTAGGCTGGTAGTCTGGGTTTTATAAGAAAGCAAGCTGAGCAAGCCAGGGGAAGCAAGCCAGTAAGTAACATCCCTCCATGGTCTCTACATCAGCTCCTGCTTCCTGACCTGCTTGAGTTCCAGTCCTGACATCCTTTGGTAATCAACAGCCATGTGGAGAGTGTAAGCTGAATAAACCCTTTCCTCCCCAACTTGCTTCTTGGTCATGATGTATTGTGCAGGAATAGAAGCCCTGATGACAAGTCTATAATTTCTCTCTATAAGTTTCTCAAAATGAACTCAGAGCTAAGGACCAGGAGCCAATTCTGGCTATGGTTACTATCTGGCTGTCCTGTCTCATGTTGCCACTGTAAAGTATAAAATACCGTGCCCATGTTTTTGGATGCATTTAAAGTCACAATGCAAACCCTGCCAGCCATACTCAAATTCCAAGATCAGTCTGTATCATCATCCCTGTGGGCAAGTGCTACCCACAAGCCCCTGCTTTGCCTCTCCTCCACACTTCACATACATCCAGCAGGTGAAGTGTTAATACTGTGTGCACAGAGTCAATACACCTCTTTCATGTATAAATTACACTGTCTCTAGTATTCCAGTATAGCAACAGAAAACGGGGCAAGGCACCAGGAAACTAACAAACAGTTCATTCACGAGTCAAAAGGCTTAAGTGTTGAACAGCACACACAGGCTGCAGGTGAGCTAACATGCCTACCTAAAGCAAGTACACTAAGTGAGAGTTAAACTAAGAACATCGAATAGCACTGAACAACACATAAAGACTGGTTGGTGCTTACAAAGCCTCTGATCTCATCTTTTATAAGTGAATAACTGGAGTATTGAAAAAATAATAATAATACTGAAGCTACGAATGGCCAATGTCTGAGGCAGGATTTGAACTCAGATCAGAGGAAATCATCCAGGTTCTTTTGAGGTACGTACTTAGTAGTGTTCACCACAGGCGATAGGCACCCAAGGCTTTCCAATATCCGAGGACTGAGATTTCCTGCAGTGTTTGTATTATGGCCTTGGAGGAAGAGAGGGTGTGGTCCATACCAATAGAGTGAATAGCGAGTACATAGTGAATGCGCATGGCCTCTGAATCACACCATTCACTGCTTCTGGCCATGATCTGACTCTCACAGCGTTGTTGGAAACATTGCTTAGGGCTCAGTGTCTCCATCTGAGAAATGCAAATATCGATATATTCCTAGAACTGTGGCCGCTGAGGAGATGATTATGAAGTCTTGCCTTTGTCACTTTTGATGAATATGAATTCCCCTCTTGCTCCCTGAATCCCTTTCCTTTTGAGGCAAAACAGAAAAGCTATCCTATCATCTCTCGGCTCTGAGAGGTAAATGGAGAGAGTAGAGTGTGGGAGCGGAGATAAGAGGCTCCACCCACATTAGGTGTTTAGCAGAGGAAGCTGACCTTCCATTCCTTCCATCCCTGGAAGATAAGATATGATAAGCCCCTCCCATCTGCAACTCCAGGAGAAGCCTCAAGTTTGTGGGCTAAAGAACTATGTGAGTCCTTGCAAAAGGACTCCTAATACAATCAAAAATCATGGAGAAGTGTCTAAACACATTTTGTCAATCAAGTGGTGGGGGTCAGAGCAAAAGCCAGGTCTGTAGTGATAGGATCCTTATTTTCATTTTTTTTTTTAAAGATTTATTTATTTTTATTATATGTAAGTACACTGCAGCTGTCTTCAGACACTCCAGAAGAGGGCGCCAGATCTCGTTACAGATGGTTGTGAGCCACCACGTGGTTGCTGGGATTTGAACCTCGGACCTTTGGAAGAGCAGTCGGGTTCTCTTACCCACTGAGCCATCTCACCAGCCCAGGATCCTTATTTTCAATCTTCACCTATTACAACTTCTAAACTTTTAAAGACATTTTGAGATTGTTTCTCAAAATATAGGGAAAAAAATAGTAAAACATGGCTTTCTTTTTCTCTTCCTCAATGTTTCATAATTCACAGACCATAAAAAAAAAATCAAAAGAATGAAGCAATGATTTTGCAAAGTATTAAGAAACAAGGAAACCATAATTTGCCAGAGATAGGTAAGATCTACCTTCAGAGACCTGGGCAAAGGGCAGAGCATGCTAGAGCACGATGGCTCACACAAACATAGATTTTAAAGTGGATTTTTAAAGTGCTATTAAATGTAGGTCAAGCTGAAGCTATTCTGTACAGAACAACAACAACAAACAACAATAACAAACAACAGCAACAGAATCTGGAGATGAAGTATACATCTTGAAAGGGAGAGATGACTCAGCAGTTAAGAGCACTTGCCTCTCTTAAGCTGGACCCAAACCTAGCACTATGTGGTGACTCACAATTACCTCTAACTTCAATGATAAGAGAATCCAACTCCCTCTTCTGGCCCCCACAGAACTCCTGCTTGTACGTGATACACTAATAAACCCACATAGTCAAAATGTACATATACATTAAACAAACAAACAATAAATAAATAAATAAACAAATAGGTTTGAGACAGGGTTTCCCTGTATTGCCCTTGCTGTCCTAGAACTAGCTATGTAGAGCAGACTGGCCTCTGCCTCCCAAGTGCTGAGACTAAAGGCATATACCACCGTGCCCTGCAATTAGTCTTTTTTCAAAAGTGATTCCCCAAGGAAGAGGTGAAGACGACAACCTAAGCAATGGCAGAAGCATCAGAGTGGGTTTTGCACCAGGTCCCCAAGTCCTCCCAGAGTAAACACCAGGGTGCATGTGAACGTGGGCAGGAGAGTGGTGGCTCCTAACACGGCAATAAAGCAAAGCAGCAGAAAGAGGTGGATGCAGTTCAGATGACCTGGGTTGGAGTCCTAGCCTGCCACCATTCACAGTATCTCACACACTTGACTTTGGGGCAGACTTCTTGAAATTCTGGTTTCCTCTTCTCTAAGTGGTGTTACCTCTTCTGCTTTAGGGCTTCATAACTAATCAAACAGCACCATTCTCACTATAACACATGAAAAGCTGTATAACACTGCCCTAGTGTTAATGCTAATAACTCAGTTAGGATCAAGCAAAATGTCCTATTATGGGTTTGCTGACACACAACAACAAATTTTACGATGATCCCAAAATCACCATGGCTCTGGAAGCTTCTGTTCCATCCACCTTCTTTCAGACATCCTTAGGGAACAGTTCCCCGTGATAGAACTGAGAGCCTGGGCTCTGAGCAGCACGGGCCTATGGGAAACCAAGTACAAAGAAAGATAAGAGCTGGCATCTCCAAGAACCGCTATGCTCTAGCAATGGTGCCACCTATAAGGAAGAAGGATATGAGGCAGGCAAAATGGGAATCTCTGCCTTCAATCCATTTGTTCCCAGTGACTGTTTCTGACCCAGTACAGACCAGTCATTAGAGGCTGCTTAAGCATAGATATCCTGGATCATACTGGTTGCACTTCACTCATCCTGACCCCAGTAGGAGCTCAAAGAAAGATGTAAAGAATTAATAGGAGGAGAAAAAAAGACTTGTGGGAGGACATAACACTATCCCCGGGGCATATGGTTGCTTAATAGATTTAAGTTACAAAATATCTGGCTCGTGGGTAAATTTAATTGTTGACAAATTGAACAACAATGAAATGACTGAAGTCAGCATTCCTGAAGTAAAAGTTCCTTAAAGTCAAGATCTTTCTTTTGCTGTTTATATATGTATCCTAAGAATGAAGAATAGTGCTGGCATCTAGTATATACTTAATAGGCATATATACACAAGAAATGTGAATGTAAACAGTGGATGGATGGATGGATGGATGGGTGGATGGGTGGATGGATGAAGGAACAAAAGCAACCCCTATTGGGAAGGCAGAAGAAGCAGGAAGATCAGTAGATCTCATGAATCCAAGACCACTTGAGCATCACAGACAGGCCTCATGCCCCAAATGAATAAACAAAATTCCAAAAATCAAGACAAAAGCCTACACTAATTTCAAAATGCCACCAAGAAAAGAGGAAGACTCCCAAATCTACTCCTGTCTTTCTACCTCAGAGTAAACAGATCTTTCAAAATTAGGGATGATTACAAAGTACATTAAAGGAAAGCTAGAATCATCTCACTTTAATTCTTCAGACAAGCTCTACAATATATATGGTATATCATGTTTAAAAACCGGTATAAAAGTTACAAAATCATATTATATTTTCATTACCTGTGAATTCTGTGTTAACCAGAAATGCAGTTTTTAAGTAATAAAAGCATGTGCTATGGAAATTCTTAGAATGCTGTTTTGCATCCCAAAATTTTGGGATCCACCCTTCTGATGCCATCACGTTATTCATCTATTTAGGTGGTTTCTTCACCTCTTGGTAAAGACTTTCACCAATGAATGGAAAGGTAGACGTGAGGTCCTCGGCACAAGGGGTATGAGTTTGCATTGCCATTGTTGCTTTGTTTTGGGTTGGGTTGGTTTATGTTGGGTTGGCTTGGGCTGGGTTGGCTTGGGCTGGGTTGAGTTTTGGCTTTTTGGAGGCAAAGTCTCTCTAGGTAGCCCAGGCACTTACAATGTCGACTAGGCAGGACTGGAACTCACAGTGATCTGCTTGCCTCTGCCTCCTGATTGCTGGGATTAAAAGCATGTGTTGTTTTTGCAGTAGGGTGTCATTCACAGTCCATGTTGCAGCTGCTGAGTGAGTTTCTCTGCTCACAGGTGTTTAGGCCTGGGGATGAGCTGCAATGTGTCTCAGGCAACCGGGACTCAAGAGGCAGCAACCACTCACCTTAGAATTACAGCCTTAAATCACCCAAAGTCAAAGGACTTACTTAAAGTGCCTCCTTGGGGCTGCTGTGAAGACTCCTCCTAAGACCGACTGTCCCTGCAGAGGGCTCAGGATACACTCCCAACAACCAACAGGGTATCTCATAACCTCTTGTACCTCTCATTCCAGGGGATCCAACATCCTCCTCTGACCTTTGTCACACATGCAAGCAGTGTGCACATGCAAAATACTCACACATATAAAAATAAATAGGCTTGAACTGTTGTTAATTACTTTATCAATATTGTCCTCACTGGTTTCACTTCCTAGTGCTCACTTCTTTATGGTTAAACATAAATACATCTGCTTATATCAGTATGTGCTATATATGTGACTAGGGTGCATTCACGTGCACACATGTATTCATGTTCTACTATGAGAACAGAAAGAAAACCAATGCTATCAACTTCCCATTCCCTTCTCCTTGGGTTGTGATTCATCTTGCAAGAAAAAGGCATAGATTTAAAACGCCAAGCTCACACACAGTAGGCACTCTATAAATGTCTGCAGAATTACAAATCGAGAATGACGCATGAACAGCACAGAGAAACACGAGGAATATGGAGTGTTCAGCCTAAGGAAAAGAAGAAGAAATACTAAAAATAATGGTCTGCAAATTCTTGAGTGGCTTTTGCAGAGAAAAGCAATGGACCTGTTCTCTGCTAGGTCCAAAGGGAGACCTCAGACTGATGGGAAAACTTAAAGGCACAGACTCAGTTGATCATGACTAGGACAGCTTGTCTGGTGTATATAATAGCTTAGTGGTTGTTTCTGTTAATTAATAATCTTGAAGACTTCTTTAAAGATAAAAAAGTATTATCTCTCTCTGTCTCTGTGTCTCCCTGTCTCTGTCTCTCTCTGTCTCTGTCTGTCTCTCTCTGTGTGTGTGTGTGTGTGTGTGTGTGTGTGTGTGTGTGTGTTTAAGGTGGTGCTAGACATCAAACCTAGGGCCTCAAATTCATTAGGTGGACACTCTGTTACTGAGCTACATCATCCATACACTTGGATGATCTATTGTTAGACACTATCCAAAGAGCATCAGCCAGTGTGCACAGACAGTGGTAGGACCACCAAGACTGGTTTAGTACCAGTACCAGTATCCCTTAAGAACCTATAATTTGCCAGATAGCAGTGGCACATGCCTATAATGCCAGGACTTGAGAGGCAGAGGCAGACAAATCTTTTTAAGTTCAAGGCCAGCCTTGTTAACAGAGCAAGTTCGAGGAGAGAAGACAGGGTTACAAAGAAACCCTGTCTTGAGGAGGAGGAGGAGGAGGAGGAGGAGGACCAAGAGGAAGAGGAGGAGGAGGAGGAGGAGGAGGAGACAGCAGCAGCAACAGTACTAGCTATAAATTGGGGGCAAGAGAGATGGCTCGGTGGCTAACAGCACTTGCAGCTCTTCCAGAGGACTCCGGTTTAGTTCCTAACATCCAAAATGATGAGCTCCTAACCACTCAGCTCCAAGGGATCTGATGCCCTCAGGCTCTGCGTGCATGTGGTGCATATACAGACAAGCAAATGCACACACATACACTGAAATAAAATTAATGTAAAGGGAATTTCAAAAACAGCAAATAGAACCTGTACTTCTAAATTTCAGTCCTTTCAGATATCATCCAAATCCCTAGGTATAGATATGGCTTTAAGAAAAAAATGAATATGAGGAATCAGAGAAATAGGTCAGCAGATAAAATTCTTACCGAGTAAGTTTAAAGATCTGCATTCGATTTCTGAAGCCCATGTAAACATGAAAGGAAAGCCACAAAGTTTGTCACTTTACCTCCACACAAGTACCACAGCACAAGTGTGTGTACCCACATACATTATACACATAAAATAAAAATAATTTTGTAAAAATATAAATACAAAGGTTACAACTATTTGCCTTATGATCTTCGATTTCAAATTTTAATTTTTTTTTTAAAAGCAAAAAAGTCCTAGATTCCTACAAAACAGTTTGATCTGTTTATCCCGCATCCAGGTTGACTCAAACAGCACCATCTGGCAGAGACCAGACTTACACTAGGGAAGGATTAATAAATCCTCCTTATACCATGTGGTCTCACATTCAGAAAGAAGAGCCATTAATTGACATCACATGGCCATTGGTATTTCTAACATATCAGATCACAGATCAGAACAGTGGATTAAAAACACCAGCACCCAGGAGAGCAGGGAGTCAAAGACAAGAATTTCTGGAATCAGGTACCAACCACCTCTCCCAAGCCTCAACAGAGCCATCTTTAAAATGAGGGGAGATCAGCACTTCCCTAAGAGACTATTTCCGGGGTGAAGATCAATGAGAACATAAGAAGGCCTCCAGGGCTACGAAGGAAGATCCATTCCAAGTAACTTTAGAAAATAACTGTAAAACACAAGACCATATCAAACTGTCTTAATACAGACAAAACACAGTATGTGTCAGGTACAAGGGCTTTGCATTTGGCCTTTTCTTTTTTTTTTTTTTTTTTTTTTTTGGTTTTTCGAGACAGGGTTTCTCTGTGTAGCCTTGGCTGTCCTGGAACTCACTTTGTAGACCAGGCTGGCCTCGAACTCAGAAATCCGCCTGCCTCTGCCTCCCGAGTGCTGGGATTAAAGGCGTGCGCCACCACGCCCGGCTTGGCCTTTTCTTGATAATCTGCTGGACTCTGGTTGGGACTTTATAAAGAAAAAGACCAAAGGGAGTTGTCCCCCTGCATTGAGTGTCCAGAGGACTGTACACACCGTGTCCCATGACCAGTTTTGCAAGGAGCCTTTGCACCCTATCACCATCTCCCAAGTCTCCCGAGGTCCCCAACCCCTGCTTTAGACATCTTCTTCCAGTGTCCAGAGCAGCAGACTGTCTCATTAACGGTCTCATTAACTACCTTAGCCCTTCCAAAGTGCAAACAAACAGAAAGCACAGCGTTTGGCAAGGGCTTTGTAGCCCTCCGTCTCCCCACTGGAATCATCTCCTGCTGAATCATCGTTCATCATTCATCACCCAAATAAAAAGACATCGCCCTGCTAGCCCTGCCTAGGAAACAAATTATTTGATGTGGTTAATTAAGAGTGTGAAGACCTGTGTAAACTTCAGGAGGAGGGTGAACGGTGGGAGGGAAATCTATGCGTGGTTTCTGCACTTATTGGCAAGCCATTTCTCAAAACATTGGCTTTGATATAAGAAGATAGACGCAGAATTTGAATTTAGTTTCTCCCTACACTGACTATGTAAAGACGTTTGCCCCCACACTGTCTTCTTTGTAGTTTCAGGAAGACTGGAAGGAAAATATACTTATAGCTCTTCTTCTGACACTTCCAGACAGGTTTCCTCTGAAATTTGCAATGCCTGTCATTCCCTCAGAAGAAAAAAAGAAGTCCATAAAAATGACCCTGCAGACCTAGGTCAGAGCTTGTGTAGAGGGGATGTTTATTGTCCATCAACACTGTGTTGGTATTAGCGGATTTCCAGACAGCATAATCTTACATAGAAAAAAAAATCTGTCATACATACTTGGCTCAGATAATTATTAGTGTACAAATTGTCCAGTAAAAGCAAAAAAAATATATATATATATATATATATATATATATATATAAACTACAATTCAGAGTACCATGGGGATGGGGTTGGCTTCTCCCGAAAGGGCTCATGGCAAGAGAATGAGCAGTTCCAAAGAGGCCCTAGCTACCAGCTCAAGCTCCCAAGTGGTCACATGAAGAAAGCCAACACTTTTGTTCGTCAGGAATGCAGTTCCTCCAAATGGAAACCACACAGAACTATTTTCTTTCTCTGGCAAATGAATTGTGCTTGGTAATCTGAAAACGTAACAAATTATAGAGACAAAGACAACGCCTCTGAGGCTGGCTGCAGCAACAGAAAACCCAGTGTCGCTAGAACGAGGCTCCCACTGCTGGGCATCAATAGGGAGAATGCAGACGCCAGGAGATTACTCGAGCTAGGGATGTTCCACCTTGCCTTGTGGGTTAATTCTACAAGCACCTCTATAAACAGATGATTTTGCATGAGGTGAACAATTGTATTGGCTACCGCCTTTCACTTATATTTTGTCTTTCTCAAGTCTGAGAAGGTTCACCATCCCCAACCTGAGAATCCCACCTGGCATTCAAGAAGTTCTGCTTTAGACAGACATGGGTGTGTTCACCATCAGACATATTTTCTGAGACATGGGGCCAGCGATACTGAATGCACAGGGTTTTCTGAGAATGAATAAATTACCCACTTTATAGTCTCCTCTCCATAACATGAACCTAACTTACACTGTCCTACTCCATCACTATTCAAACCAAACCCTACATAGTTGGCGGGTCTGTCTCCTTGTGGCCATTCCTTTCCCTTGCCCAATAAATTCTATGTCCCCATCTCCTGGGTACTGACTACCACTTCTTTCTCTTCTCTTTGTTTATCTGACCCTGCTCATCCTTACCCTCCAGCAGCCGCCTCCCTATGAAACCAACCTAGCTATCCTGCTTTGTAAGCCACTGCTCCAGTTTCTGAAGCATTACTGCACTTTTAAGGCATACCATGCCATTAGCAACTTCATTGAATATTATCTATGGTTTATGGATTTTAGTATTTCAAAACTGGGAACTTGGGGCTGGGGAGTTAGCTCTGTCGGTAAGAGTATTTGCTGTGCAAGTGTAGGGACCTGGGTTCCAACATCTTGCACCTACATAAAAGCCAGACATGGCCACAAGGGCCTATAACCCCAACATTAAAAGGTAGAGATATGTATCCCCTAGGAGCTCCTTGACCAGCCAATCTTGCCAAACCCACAAGCTTCTGGTTCAGTAGGATACCCTCACTCAAGGTAACAAGGCAGAGAATGACAGAAGAAGACAATGGATGTCTTCCTTTAACCTCTTGTGTGCATCCCCCCACACACACACACACAAAAGAGGGTGCGGGGGTGAGGAGAGAGAGAACAAAATAAAAAATCAGAACCTTGCCAAAGGCAAAAATCAGTTCTTTTTTTTTTTTTTTTTTTTTTTTGAGTAGACAGCACCTTCAACACATCATCTGGTGGTATAGATAAAAGCGCTCTGTAAATTCTAAAGCAATTTATGCATGGAAGATATCCTGACCTGTCAGAACCATGAGGATGTGGCTGTAAGTCATGCTGAGACCTTAGTGTTACTCCCAGTTGGGAAAGAAATGGAAACTAGGGCAAGAATCTTAACTGAATCATCAAAATGGACGAGAGTGATCAGAGGCATCCGCAAAAGTGGCTGTCCCAGTTGTACTATGCAAAAATAAAAACATCCAAATTTTATGTGCTTCTGGGTTGAAAGCGCCATGGTGAACAGCCTGACCATTTATAGACAGCCCTCCCAGCCCTGTGCTTAGAATCAGGGTTTACACTTTAAGGAAAGGAATTCTTGATAGCTGGGGAGTGAAAAAGTTGGGTTCTCCAAAGAATAAGGCACCCAACAGCAACAGCATCACTTAACTAGCAAGTTTGGATGCAGGCTTTTGAACCAGGCTATCCCACTCCTGAAGCCTTCCTCTTAAACACATCAATATACTCCATTTGAAGAGTTGGTATCTTAGGCCCAGAAGGCTTTATTCTATTCCATTTCTGTAGGTTAAATGGGTTTATACTCTATCAAGTGAAATTCCTAGGGCATAGATCTGATGATGCCATTTGTCATTCAAGGATGAAGACGGAAAGGCTCCATCACACCAGCTGTTTGACATTAGGTTACATAGGTTAGTTAATTAGTTTAATGTAACATAGGTAGATTAGGTTAATGTAATGACATTATATTAGACTCTAAGCCTCAGTTTCCCTACCTTCAATGAGATGAAATACATTTCTCTTGCTAATCCCACAGGGTTGCTTTGACAGTTGCTTAGATATATACACATGGAAGTATTTGGTAAACTATAAATCCCTATGCTAAAGGAATGGCTGTTTACATTGGTACCTTGAAATCATAGCATCATTCTGTCAAGTTAAGGATCCTTTCTTGTGGGATGGACTGTGGTTCCTTTTCTAAACAATTTCCAATCTATTATCTCTCTGTCTCCATGAGGCCAGGCCGCTTCACTTCCAGGACCAAGCAGACTGAGATTGGGAAGTTTTTCTCCATTTTTCTCTTATTAGCTGTGGTTTTTGCCCTTCTGAAGATAATATGGCAAACTGCATGGCTATCCAGCTGTGGTAGGATCTGTAAAAATGGCTGCCTGTTTATTATTTGGCAACAAGTTCTTCATGGTACTTAGTGGTCTGGAATTGATTTCTCTGCCATTTAGTTTTCCCAAGGCTTCCATGCCTCTTCGCTTTCAACATGGATCCCTAGGCTGTTCCTTACTGGAAAATGGGCATTGGTGAAAATTACCAACAACTGGGTTTGACTTTCCAAACTAGCAATGGAATGGTGACCTTGGCGTAGAGAACCAAAGAAAATGACAGGGACACCTAAACTACTAAGTAGAACTACAGGACAGACACAAAGATGCCACAGCTCTTTAGCCTGGTGCTAATTAACCTCCCTCCACCTGTTCCTGTAAACCATGCCTCGGACGTAGCCAGACTTGATGCCAGACAATGCAAGTACAGGAATCACTTTCCTCAAAACACAAGCAATGCCATCTCCTGTGAAGTTAGAATGAACACTTGAGGCAGAGACATGAAAAAGACTGCTGCATAAGGGGACAAACAAACCCTTAGCCTCGAGAGAAAGTCAACTGGATGGGGAAACGGAGTCATGTTTGGAACTACACAAACTGGTGTCTTGTGTCCAGCACATTCCATTTCTTTTCCCTACCATGTAAAACACTGGAAGCTACTCCTGGTGACCCTCTGTGTTCCCCTACAATGAAAAACAAATAACACTGGGTTTTGGGGGTCCACAGGTCTCCCCACTGGTCCATGCAAACCATAATCCTGCCGCTCTGCCCCCTAGTGGCTCAAGGTGGTACATGCTGATATCTGTAAGGAATGACACATTGGGCAAGTTCCTCCCAGTTTGGAGATTTACCCAGGAAAACAAAGTTATCTTTACTGATTTTATGATATCAAAATACAAGCAGAGTCATAGGAGTTACATGTATAAAGGAACTTTATAATATCACTATCTCTCAAAAAAAAGAAAAAAAAAAGAAGAAGAAGGCAGAGGTTGATCTGAGAAAAATGGGGAGAAATGGAGACTCTAGACTGGGGAACCTGGGTGCTTTCAGCTTCCCCCTAGCCTCTGAAGGACAGCCATGATTATTCCCTGCAGCCCTACACTGTTCGAACATTCCAAGGCTAACTCTCTGAGGACACCCAGTCGCTGGGCAATGTTTCTTTGTTTTGTTTTGTTTTCCTTTCTTTTCTTTTTCTTTTTAAGCTTAATCTGAAACACATCATAGACCCCGTCCTGTCTGAGTAGGACACACTATCTGAGTAGGACGCACACAACACTGGCTGGCACTCACTGGGTTTACTGTAATCCCTCCAAGAAGGGCTCTTAGGATACCCAAGATATAAGATACAATTTGTTAAACGCATGAAACTCAAGAAGAACGAAGACCAAAGTGTGGACACTGTGCCCTTTCTTAGAATTAGGAACAAAACACCCATGGAAAGAGTTACAGAGATAAAGTTTGGAGCTGTGACGAAAGGATGGACCATCTAAAGACTGCCATATCCAGGGATCCATCCCATAATCAGCTTCCAAACGCTGACACCATTGCATACACTAGCAAGATTTTGCTGAAAGGACCCAGATATAGCTGTCTCTTGTGAGACAATGCCGGGGCCTAGCAAACACAGAAGTGGATGCTCACAGTCAGCTATTGGATGGATCACAGGGCCCCCAATGGAGGAGCTAGAGAAAGTACCCAAGGAGCTAAAGGGATCTGCAACCCTATAGGTGGAACAACATTATGAACTAACCAGTACCCCAGAGCTCTTGTCTCTAGCTGCATATGTATCAAAAGATGGCCTAGTCGGCCATCACTGGAAAGAGGGGCCCATTGGACTTGCAAACTTTATATGCCCCAGTACAGGGGAACGCCAGGGCCAAAAAGTGGGAGTGGGTAGGTAGGGGAGTGTGGGGGGGAGTGTATTGGGGACTTTTTGGATAGCGTTGGAAATGTAAATGAGGAAAATACCTAATTTAAAAAAAAAAGGGCTCCAGGTAAGCCCTATGCATGTGTCCACCCACTCCTGCGTGAGGCCAAGGATCCAGTGCTGACTTTGGGGGACTGATAACAATGGTTGCATTGTGACAGACAGAAGGACAAAAGAACGAAGAGGAAAAAAAAAAAGAGGGGAAAATGATAAATGACAGGAAGAAAGGGGTGACATTTTACCCTTGTCTCTGAAGGGGCTGCAGATTTACTAGCTGAGTTCCGAAAGGAAGAATTAGGGGCAGTCCCAAGGCCAAAGATGATATGACTAAGGCCGCTCCCGGTAGAGTGACTACAGAAATCTCCAAGCACTGACATGTGCATACATATGAGTGACCACACGTACACAGGAGATGCACAAACATAGCCCTGCACAGTCAAGAGTGTGTCAGACCTAGGTTTGAGCCTTGGAGGCAAAGACCTTTTCATAAACACATTTAAGCAAGAAAAGCATGTAGAATGACCACGGCTCAAGAAGAAAGGAGAGAAAATCCAACAGAAATTACTAATACCTTAGAACGAAGAGTAAGCCGGAATACAGACACTAAAACTCTCAGCTTTGCCATTAAAGCAGGGCCTAAATTATTGATCTCTTGCCTCTATCAGCATAACACTCACGTCCCAGTATCGAGATCTAAGTACACTGCAGTCCCTCTGCTGCAGACACTGAAATAATTAGGAGAAATTCTCATTAAAGGAGAGTGAAAGGTTCAGAGACAGAGGCAGAGCAGAGGGTCTGGGAGACTGTTTAATGTCTTCCAAAGGGCCTGAAGATTACTAGGATCAAATCCCTGAGCAGTGCCCATAGATGACAGCTTATCAAAGAGGACCGGTACAAATAAAATACACACAGTGACCCTCTCTGGTATGTTTACATCTGTGGGTATCTGTGTAGAGTCACACTCACGCTGCAGAAAATCAATGGCTGTGACTGTACTTGCAGATGGACAGTGGGACTGAGGATAGCATGTCACAGGGGACAGGGGAGGGGAGGGGGAAATCCAAAATGCATGGAAAATAAGTCAAAAGAAACAAGTGAATGATGGTAAACCCACTACGAACTTTTCAATTTAATTTATTTCTCCTTTCCAAGCTCAAGGGGAGACCAGGGAGACTGAGCAGTGATTGGGGTACACAGGCAAGCAGGCAGGCACTTTCCCATGGGCTGGCAGAGAAGTCAGGGTAACAGACACCAATAAGCAAGCCACCCCACTGTCACAAGACCTGACTTCAAGTGGCACAGTCTCCTATTGATTTGAAGGTAGTCAGCCAGCTTTGCCTACCCTCCCCCCACCAATTAAAAAAAAAAAATCAGTCTTCTACACATGTTCCCAGAAATGGCCTAGACTTAGAGACCGAGTGAAGCACGGCCAACAGCTCGTGGAGAGAAGGGGTTACTACAGGGAAAATGAAGAGAGGCAGGGTGAAAAGTGTGGGGATAATGTATGCCTCCTGCGCAGCTTCACACAGGCTCAGATACCTGCAGAGAAGTGGGCACACTCAGGCATGCGCGCATGCACACACACACGGACACGGGGACACACACACACGGACACGGACACACACAGTCACACAGGGACACACACTCAGGCATACACATGGACAGGGACACACTCTCAGGCACATGCACACACACACACACACACACACACACACACACACACACACACACACTCAGGCATGGACACATACAATGTTGGCCAATATTTAATGTCAACATGCAGTAATTTGGAAGAAAAATTCCATCTCACACAGCTAATCAGAATTGTTACAGAAACCATTACCACAAACACTGGGAACATCTGAAATTGATTATTTTTACTTCATTTCGTTAATGAAATCCTCCAGCAACCAAAAACTAAGCCTGAACAAATTTCTACATAATGAAATGAGGGGGAATGAGTGACTTCTCTTTTTAAAAAAAGGAAGAGGAAAAAAGAGGACTACCTTCATATTTGGCACACACACGTTTACATGTATATGTTCCTTTACGGTTTCTCTCAGTGTAAAATAACTGAGCCGAGCTGGAAGCTGTCCCCACCATTTTGTGAGTGCTGAAACATATTAGCATGGACCTCACATCCCAGAAGGAGCACCACATCATTAAATGTCTTGGGCTGGTGCATAGGGAAGAGGAATGCGGGATGTCACCAGCTGATAGGGAATGATGTTATTTATTAGGGAACACTTACCAGAAACTGCATTTTCTCCATTTGCATTGGATAAGGCAAGGCTGCCTTTGCAAAGTGCACACAGGCAGAGACACACGCAGGAGGGGACAGGCCTCAGATCCTCCCCCGCGCTCTCTCTCTGCTGTCCCCTTAATCTTCGTAGCTTGGAGACTGGCTTACACGATGACAGTTCTCCCTACCACTTTCCCTCTCTCCCAGGCTACTTCAGCACTCCATAACTCCCCATACCTCCCCTACCTCCCCAGCCCTCCCCTCCCTGGTAGCTCAGAGCTGCTCTGTGGTTATAAAAGCCTCAAAAGTCCCCTTTCCTTCCCAGCAGTCTCAGAACACTTTGCTACAAAGGCTCTCCTTTCTACCTCCTACTGTCTTTTCAAACCTAACCTACACACACACACACACACACACACACACACACACACCATGCTCATACACCAGCCCCAGCAGAAAGCTGGCTAGAGAAGAGTCAGAATGCCCACAAGGAAAGGACACCTAGCAGAGCCTGGAGGTCTGTGTGCCCTGAATTTGTGTGTGGATCAGCAGTCATACGGGGTGGGGAGGAGAAGCGGGTAGCTGACATCCATATTTCTTAATGAGAGGATGGGAAAACAGGGTTAGGATTGCCAGTGGAAGTGCTGAAATTTTACACCAGGGGATGGATCCTCCTGGAAAGGGACTTGGTGTGGAAGCATAATTGCTAAATGCTGGCCCCCAGCCTCTCTCCTCCTCAGCAGTTATCAAACAATGGGGAAACTTGCTTTAAAGAGGCAAGCCTTGGGCCATACCCTCAAAACAAGAACAATGGCAATTTCCCTGCATCCCCCTCAAAGAGTAAGTGACCAGAGGGAAGAAAACCAGATACAGTCTTTACAGTTTGTAGAAGCACTTGGTCACTTGAGGGCAGAGTCTGCCTTCCTGGGGGACTAGTCACCCCACAGCAGTCCAAACAGGACAAGGATCACCACAACTCTGTGTGGCTGGCACCTTTGGAACTGGGAGGGGAGAAACGGCTCAGATCATGGGCATCTGGGAAAATCCATCAGAGCGAGTTAAGAACTGGAAGCATACACACCCATAGATAGATAGATAGATAGATAGATAGATAGATAGATAGATAGAGATAAAGATGCAGATATAGAGCCTCTTACTTAATACATAAAGCAAATACTATTATAGCTGTAGGGGGAAGCAGCCAACAGTGCAATAATGGTAGGAGTTGGTGAATCCCCAGAACAAGCCCCCAGTGGGCACACATGCAAACCAAGTGGAGAGACTGGAGGTCCTAGGAGGCTTGAACATGTGTTTGGAGCAAATGTGTAAGACAGTGAAAGTCCTAAGAACATGTGGGTTTGCTGCGTGGGGGCCGGGGGATAGAAAAGCAGATCAGGTGCAGCTCTTCCAGAACATTCAACTTCTGGACACAACTGTTGGTGCTGGAACTTTGAGGAAACTTCCAGGAAGCAGACGGAGGAAAAGGAAGAGACTAGTCTTTCTAAGGAATAAAATTTGCTCACCTGCAATACCCAGGTCTGTTGGGAAAGTCTACCCCACTCCTGGTATTTATTGGGGGGGGACCCCTTACCCCCCAACCTCTCCCTCCTAACTCCTAATGCAGCGGCCTCTCCCCCACCTAAAGAAAGTGGCCGAGTGTAATTATGCAGAAAGCACCATTGGAGCTATATCAATAAGACAGACGTCTGTTGTATCAGTCTCTCTCAGTAAGGCATTTCTTCTCCCCAATTGCTCATATAGAATCATAGCCTAATAGCATCCCATTAACATAATTGCCAACACAACTAGTGTTCCGTGTCTCAGAACCATTTACTTACTTCACCATAAAGAATACCAAAACAGCCCTAAAATCACAAAGAGGAGGGAAGATGAGGGGTGGGTGATGGGGAGGCGAGAGGAACATTCTGCCCCTTTACATTCCCCTCGCTCCCCAGAGCAGGGGCTCCAGGATGATAAACACAGGAGTGCCTCTCTCATCTGCGGGAATCGTAACACAGGGCCTTCCTACCAGACTCCCAAGCAGACGTGTGCTAAAATCTAAACGGATTCTGCCAGGCGAAATGAAATTCCCATTATTTTTAATTAATCCTTAATTAAAATATATTACTCCGCAGATTCCGCAAATCTCTCTTAATATGCAAATGCGGCCCATTCAAGGATATTTACATATCATTAATTAAAACGGCACATTCTTTCAGTCTAACAAGCTGAGGGGCTGTGGCTGCTGCCACATTGGCGCGAGGAGCCCTTCCTGGCAGTGCCAAGCTCATCTGATAAAAAGATGTCAAGTGTTGGCTGTGCCTAGGGAAGGTAACCGGGGAGGGGGAAGAATACCTCATACCTTGACACTTACCAAGCACAGGGGCTTCAAATATTATCTTGGGGTTGCAGCCAAGTGATTTTGGCAGGGCTTAGGGGCCCCCCAACTATTGACGCCTATCTGAAGATCCCTAAGGGCCCAGCCCAGCTGAGTCCTGGCTCAGAAACCCATCAGTTTCTCACTCTGAAGAGTGAGTCATGATGGAGGTAGGCTGGGTGGAGGAAGACGCTGGCCTGGGAGAGGAGAGAGGATTTGTGTACACTTGTCTGAGATCTGCCTCGGAACTGGAGATTTTCTGAGCAGCAGCAAAATCATCTCCCCAAATCAAGATCTAATTAGCTTTGGGGAGAAGCACTGACTATAGTCCACCAATTTCCTTACTAGTGGCCTAGGTGAACAACAAAAGACTTCCCAGGAAACTTGACTCTCCTGGGTGAGGCTCTGGTTGTTTTCTGCAGCGTCTTGCAAAGGCAGGCTTGGGACAGGACCTTGAAGCAATGGGTTGACTGTTGGGAATCGGTAATAGGAGGAGGATCACATGGTGGTTCTTGTCTAATAGAGAAGGTGGAGCTCACCTAGGAAATGCACTTAGAGGTGGGCATCCATCACTCTCTACCCACAGACAAATCCTACCAGTCAGGAAGAGACCAGAAAATAAGCTCTGCCCACTCTGGTGAAGAGAGGAACGGGCAGCCATTTGGGAACAGAAAGAGGGCCTACTGGCTTAAACATTCCAAGGCTAGGACAGGGTAGAGAACAAAGACAAAAGGCACGTAAACTGCGTTGTCCTAAGTCATCTATACTCCACACTTCTTAAGAATCCCACTCAGTGACATGGGCTGATGGCGGCCAGTTAGGTTTCCTTGCTAGCTGAGTGACTTACTCTGGTACAAGTATTTCCCATTGGTGCCTTAGCAAAATTACAGCTGAATGCATACTACCGTCCACAGTCATTTTTTAACACATGAAAGGAAGACTATTACATCCTTGAATACCAATGGCCTACTGTGATCCCTTGAAGCTACCTATCAAATCGTGACTGGGGCCTCCTGCACACCATACCCTGAGGCTAAAGCACAACCCAGGACCCATAATACAAGACACTCCTGGTCTCAACCCAAATGTCCTCTGCTTCTCTCTGTACCCAGCGGATGTGCTCCTCCAATATTTAAACTTCTGTGAAGTGCAGACCTTAACTAAAATGACCACTCTGCTTTCTACTTAGCTCATCCCCATGTGTACTTGGAAGGCAGAAGCAGACGGATCTCTGCAGACTGGAGACCAGCCTGGTCTACAAATCCAGGCCAGCCAGGGCTATACAGAGAGACCCTGTTTGGATAAACAAAAGCAAAATGCAAAACACAAGGAAGGAAGGGAGGGAGGGAGGGAGGGAGGGAGGGAGGGAGGGAGGGAGGGAGGGAGGGAGGGAGGAAGGAAGGAAGGAAGGAAGGAAGGAAGGAAGGAAGGAAGGAAGGAAGGAAGGAAGGAAGGAAGGAAGACAGATATCTCTGTCTTACACACACACACACACACACACATATACGAGCATACACAAGGAGGCAAGTATTAAGTGATTATTCATTTCTATTACTGGGTTTTGCTTCTTTTGACAATTGCCAGGACCTTTGAAGTCTTTCTTAAATCTGAAGCTCAGTAGCTCTGAGGTGGTCCATCCTCTACCAACCCCCGCCCCCTTCTGTGGTTATTGCAGTTCCTCTCCTAGACTCACACGCATTAGTTACTGTCTGGGGCTATTTCCATTTCTCCGATGGCAGTAACAAAAGGCCCACTGTCCCCTGAGTTTATCAAGCTGCTGAGTATCTGCTCCCTCAGCCAGTCTATCTGTTATCGGGCTTTTTGAAGGAGCTATCATTACTTCATTTTTCTTTCTCAGACTAATCCAAGAAACGAACACACTAGTGCATTATTATAACAACAACATAAGCATTAGCTAAATACATCACCGAGTCTCTGAAACCTTAGGCATATTCATATGCAAAAGCATCAAATAAGAATGATGATAACAATGTGCCTCAGCCTCCCCTTAGCACTTCATGGTGTGTCCATTGAAAACGGAAATGAATAGCCAGTCTCTCTAATCTTCACCCAGCTTGAGCAAGCTTCGGAAAAGGAGAGCTGAGATGCCACATGGCAGCTGATAAAGCCCCAGGAGAGACCACTAAGTGAGACATATACCCCAAGAGTATGCCAAGTGGGAACACCCTCTGGGAGGTGTGGGATTCATGGGAATCGTAACTGTACTCAGGAGTCCTGCACCCATGTCTCCTTAACTCTGCCTGTCCTTGCGCACCGCTACTGCAGTTACCCTAACTAAATGAGAATCCCATGCTGTGCCTTAAATTTTATAGCCGTCCCATGTCTTTAAGACATTACATATTTAGAAATCTCCTGCATCCCCAGCAACAAAATTTAAAACCAAAGACACTCCTGCAACTAAGTTCAGTCAGAGAAGATGGAGCTCACCAATCTGACAAGGCCCCATAAGATGTGTATTCACAAAGAGCAGTGGTCAAATGGCAGAGGCTCCTTCAGGTAGCCACAATGACCAGACATACAGTCCTTGTGTCTGTTCTCACATGTATGAGTTCATGAGTGTGAGGGTATGTATGTATGTTTTTGTGCACATACACATATGTAAATATGTGTGTGGCAAACAGAAGGCAACCTTAGACACCATCTACTTTCTATTTTTGAGACAAGGTCTCTCAATGGGCTGGAGCTAGCTACTTAGACAGAGAGTCAAGAGTGGCCACAATTGCCGGGGCTCTTCTTGTCCCCATTTCTTAGGGGTGAGTTTACATGCATGCATCACCAGGCTTGGGTCTTTTTAACATGAGTTCTAGCGGTTACACTTGGGCCCTTGCACTTAAATGTCTCCATGGTAAAACTCATTATTCTAGACATAAACCATCAGGGCCTCCAAATAGTCTACAGGATTATCAGTGGCCCATGTATTTTACCTTTGAAAAAGTTTTACACTCTCTGTCTTTTAATAAAACTTGTTCTTCTGCTTCACCTATCCAGCATGGGTTATTTTTGGGTGAACTAAAATTCCTGAGCAACATGTCTATGGGACAAATGTCCAGTGTCCAAGAAATCCATTTCGTTCTGCGCAGACAAAAATCCTAGGATGAAGCTGACCACAAATTCACTCTAAATCTTCAAACATCACCAGTCTCTTTTTAAAGATTCTAAGGCCACCAGAAACCACAGAACACTCAGAAAAATGTCCAGACCTCTGTCCTGTGAGGGAGATTCAACTGGAGCCCAAAGCCTCCCCACTGACTAGTTCAGAGTATGGCTGCCCTTGACACTGCCACCACCTGACGCCAAAGCCAGTATGGATATCTGAATAGAAGGGCAGCCACCAGCTGACAAACCTCTTCAACTTACAAACAACTACAGCAGACCAGATCCCTCTCATTTCATGTCAGATGATAGTGAGAAAGAGAGACTTCACCACAGGGGTCACCTGACCTCCACTGATCTGTTCCACGTCAGACGTCTGCATCTATTTCTTTGTCACATCACCACCACCTCTGGCGACCTAACACACACAAGCAAGTGGTTCTTCAGTCTCTGGTAACAACGCACCGCCTTGGCTCTGCCTGTCACACATGGAAGCCTGTTGAAAGCTCTCAGCATATCGCTCTGGCACAGCTCAGCAAGTGTATGAATTTCCACACTGTGGACCAGCATCCCTACCTTCCTCAGGATTCCACCTCTGGGAAGAGTAATTAACTTAAACCCCCCCGATTAGTCATAACTGTACTATGACAGGTGGCCTAGGGTTCACCCCAAACTTACCTGGCAATTGATATTTTACTTCAGGTGCCAACATACTTCACCATGCTTTGCTAATACAATTATTTGTAGAGCGCTGTGATGAATAGGATTTCATACCAAGAGCAATACATCCAGGAGCCCTCGGAAAGGTGTTTGAGGAGCTCATAAATGTTTTAATTGCAATGACAGACAGGTGCAATCATCTCATTAAATGTAAGTATCTTTGATATAGCTGTACTGTTAAAGAACACACAGCATGTCGGTGGTAAGTATCTTACATCCGAGATCTGGAACAGGCCGGCTTACAGGCCAGAGCCCAAAGCACATTAATGCTGAACCAGCATTACCCCAGGCCATAGTGCAAGCACAGGGAGAAGTGTCCACAAAGGTACTGTCTTCTCTAACTAAATCTTAAAATGAAACACTTCCTGGAGAGAGGAAGCTGAGAAGAGGGAAGACCGGAGGGAGGGGAGAAGAAAGGGATGGGAATAGAATTTTGCCTCTGCATTCCTTGGGCTGGCACAGGTATAATGCTGTGGGATTTGGGAAACCACAAGGAAGCTGCAAAGCTGGGCGGAACTCGTTTCCGCAAGCTGGGCTCACTAAGTGTCCATGCATGGCTGCCACACTGCAGTGAACTTTAAAACATTTGTGTTCCAGAGATGTAGAGCTTGGTAGAGATGCTCACAAGAGTACAAAGGCGGGAGGGAGGTATTTCCAGACTAAGAGGAAGAAAAACCATTGCTGATTAAACATCTGCATATGAGTCCCCCCAACCAACCCCATACAGTCACACACACACACACAAAACCAAACGGAACAAATACACATGCATGTCTACAGCCTGCAGGAACAAAATGGTAAGTCTATAAGGAACCAGGAGATGCACAGGTCCTAACCTCTGTCTCCTACAAGTCCTGAAGTCTGGTCAGGGCGAAATTTACAAAAGCAGGCTAAGGAAGCTGTTTCCTGAAAGATTCTTTCAACTCTGGGAACAACCTAATTCCTAGGAATTGGAGAGTGCTCAGGAGGAAACATTCAGACAACTGATGCTCTCTGTGTACCCCAGATTCAGGTATTCGGGGTAGTTAGTTGTGCTCACTGCCCCTTTCACTCTGCAAGCAATCTAGCCATCCCTGCCTGGCAATAGGACTAACAAAGGTGCCAGCATTGATGAATTGATAACGTCTATGTTTATACCAGCTGGTACCCAAACATATTACAATGCCCAATATTGGCCAGGAGCAGTTTAGGGTGAAACTTCTAGCACCTTCTAAACCCTACTGAAAAGACAGTATCAGAGCTCTGTTCCTGAGGATGTGGAGGCCTCTCTGACAGAAAGTGCCTGTACCATCAGACAGCATGTCCTTCAGATACCTGGACTAGAGGGATTCGGATAAAGATGGATGTTTGGCACACTGGCATCCCTTTCCCTCTTCATCCTTATGGATGCTAAAGAAGCAAAGGAGAAACACTATCCAGTGAGGAAGAGTTGGTAGAAACATGAAAGCCAGATCTTCTTTCTCTTCCTGGCGGCTCACAGTCAATGTTAACTTAAGGCTCCTGGAGGCCACCAAGGTGGCTCCGCAGGTGAAGACACTTGCAACGGAAGACTGGCAACCCGAGTGCTATCTCTGGAACCCATGTAAGGCTCGAAGGAGAGAACTGATCCCACAAAGTTGGCACACACTCCGAATTCTACATTTGTACCACGGCACGTTCACAAGGACAAATCCATATGCAAGAAACTAAAATTGCTTAAATACAGTAAGACCATGAGGCATCTAGTCAAGCAACTAGCATGGTGCCTTCGTGTCTGAGTGTGACAGGAGTTCCTTCCCCTGCCTGAGGACAAAGGAGATATTCATCAAGGTGTGCGGTACCCACGGGGGAAGCCGGTTCTGAAAAGATTTTTGTGGGGAGCAGTACATGTCTCTAGAAAGACAATTAGCAAAACCCATGGCTCTGTGTTTATAGTTGTAGGTGCAAACCACAGACTGCATTATAGTTAGAACTCAGATTAAACACATTAGGGGGGGTAGGGGAACACAACAAAACAAACAAACAAATCTAATCATCCAGGGCTGGGGGTGGCTTGGTCCAGAAATTCAGTTGTGGAAGCTTGAGTTTGGGTCTCTGGCATTCACATAGAGACCAGGCACAGTGGCCTGGTCTTGTAATCCAAGTACTGGGGATGGAGGTGGGGAGGGGTGGGAGAAGGTGGAAGGAACCACACAAGACAGGAGCTTGAGCCTGCTGGTCAACCAGCTTGGCCAAATCTAGGAGGTCCAGGTTCCACAAGAAACTGGGGAGAGAGACTGAGGAAGGAGTGTGTCAGTGACCTCTGGCCTCCACATGTGTACGCACTACAGTTATGTTTATACCCTCGTTTGTGCCCCTATCCCATCAATCTGTGTTTGTTTGGTTTTTCCAAGCCAAGTGAACTGTTTTCCAAGCCGAATGAACTGAACAGGTAGTAGAGAACTGTTCCAAGTACATATAAGCCACCCTGCTCCCTTAACAAACCACCAAGTAAAGTAGGCTGGAGCGATGGCTCAGAAGTTAAGAGCACTTGTTTCTGGCAGAGAGGACTCTGCTTCAGTTCCCAGCACCCACACGGTAGATCACAAGCATCCACAACAGGTTCAGGGGATCTGCCCTCTTCTAGTCTCCATGACCCACATAGGATGCACAGACAGAAACGCAGGCAAAGCAGCTTCTACACATGAAATATAAGTGAAGGAATCTAAAAAGATGAAGATGATGATTTTTAAAAAATCAATTAACCAACAAAGGCATAGCAACTGTGGCAAGTGCCGCTCCACCCACAAAGCATGGATGTCGACCAGGAAGACAAGACCACTTCCTCCTTCCTCTGCTGATGTCCCTAAAACTGACTCCATTTCTATCTGGCAAACAGACCAGTCAAGAGCAGCAGGGCTAATGCAAAGGAAACTTAAGTACAGGGTACAGGCAGAGATGCTAGAGTTTTTGTTCCTGGATGAGGTCCTTGAAGTGTTCTTGGTCTTTCATAGGTTTCCCTACACAAGTGTTTTGAGTCTGAGCTAAAACTCAGCTAAGTCTCCTGGCCTCCTGGTAGCTGCTTTGCAAGCCTGGTGCTAGTTCCCCAAAGCTCCAGGCCCCAGCATGTCCCAGCTAGGCAAGATCCCCACTAGGCTCCAGTCAAAGCCAAAACCAGTATTTCAGGTTTAGACAACATTCTCCTCTGTTTCAAAGCCAAGTGCAATCCCTCTCCAGTTTGCCCCAAACTGATTTTCTAACAGAAATATTTAGTTCACCCGAAAAGCCTGTCCCAAAACCCATCCTGAAGAAAATTCCCTTCTTCGTTTTTCCTCTGGGCAGCAGTTTCTGAGAGCGCCTTTGTTCTGTCCTAACTTTTTCCATCAGTCAAGGGGTTTGGGGGTTGCAAACAACCCAGATGGACTCTGGCTCACCTACCCAGGAAAGGGATTTATGGGACAGATAGGCAGAGCCTCAGAGTCAACAGGAAGGCCTGAGAGTCAGATTCAGGAAAATAAGCACAGGCAAGAAGGATACAGCCAAGGTGCTGCTACAGGAAGCCTGTCAGCAGGCCTAGGCCACCTCAGAAGCCTTGGAGATGCCACCTCTGTTGCCACCTCCAAAGCATCTGGAGCCAGCTGCTCTGTTTATCTCCTTTAAATTTCAAGGCTGGGAAGACCCCCCCAACTAGCCAAATGCTAAGGATTCATCCAAGCTGATAGAGAAGTGAGGACCAATGGCCGGCCGTGGCTTTGCAGCTGGCCAGTGTCCTCAAAATGCTTAGGTCCTCTGAAAGGACAGGAGGATGCACTTTTCCAGACTGCTCAGTTCTTCATCACACAAATCTCAACTACCATTTACCTATTTGTGTGTGTGTGTGTGTGTGTGTGTGCCCAACACCAGAGGTTGGTGTCTGGTGTTTTCTTCTATCACTTCTAACCTTATTTGTGTGTGTGTGGGGGGGGGGGGGCGGGGGGGTAGGGTTGGTTTCTTATTGAACTTCAACTCAGCTAGGGTCTTCCAGTCTCAGGTTCCCCAATGTTAGGATTTCATCATGTACCCCAGTTGTTTACCTGGGAGCTCTGGGCCCCCTCTTCTTTTCTATTTGCTACCTGTGACACAATGATAACTTGAGTTTTATAGAGTCCAAGCACACAAAGCATCCAGCCTTTGAATTTCATGTTTCCTCACATACCACCCACCTGCTCTTCGCCTATCCCGGAATCCACCTAACAGTGGGACACAAATGCCCCCCATAACATCCAAGCTGCCAGGATGCACCACTCCAGAGGTGTCGTAGCAGGAGGCCATCCTAAAAGCTACCAGGATGACAAGATGGCCAGCCATGCAGTGGCAGGGACACCGGGAGGTTGCTTCAGTCTGGGATGATCTGTCCATCACCTTTCCTCCTCACACAGCATGTGGGATACAGTGGCTTCCACCAGCAGGGCATAAAGCCACACACATCAGAAGAGGAAATGAACAGGAGACAGCGACTTCTAACACCGTAGGAGAGAACATTTCTTCCAAATGTAAAAGCTGGGATGGCAAAAGAAATGTCGGGACCACTTAGCTCAAGCAACCCACACAAGAAGAAGCAGTGTATTGTGTGCTCCACAACCGATGCGCTCATCTCTGCCCAGCTCACTTGTTAGTGGTATCTTGAACCAATTTTGAATCTTGTCTCTTCCTTCTTGGAACAGGTATCTCGAAATATGCTCTAATTGTGAAATGATTGCTTCATTCCAATATTGGAGTAAATATTACTTAATGTGTTGCATAAGCATTCACTGTTTCTTTGATTTTATAGCTTTCATTAATCTAGTTTTAATGCATCATGATAATATGAGGTTTGGCTTACTATATTATTATTGCCTACTGTTGAGCAAAACATCTCCCAATTGCATGACAGACAGCAGATGTCCCCACCTTCCGAACAGATACCAGTGTGTGAAACATCTTCTCAGTCCTGAGATGTTTAACTGCAGCAGTGGATGTACCCCAGTAATGGAAACAAGGACTCACTATGATGTCCTACAGATGTGACATGTCTTTCAGAGCCACTGGCTTTACAAGCTCTTTTATATGCATGCCTGTGATTTCTCGACTCCGAGAAAAAGCTGCCAATACATTCATTGCTACCTTGTCTTATCAAAGAGAAGATCAACCTTCCTTGGAATTAGAGTGTGTTGTCTTAGTTTTATCTCTCTCATCAAATACCTCAAGAGGAATCTCATTTTATTTTCTTTTAACAAAAGCCTGCCACCATGAACCCCATAATCCAAAGCTGACCCACTCACAAACTCATACTCTGCTTACTAGCTGGAAAAAAAAATCCTACTGCCTGTGCTCCATATCCAACAGCAGCATAGACGTAACATGATGTAATGGGAAGAATAATGATAACAAATCACAGACATAATAGGATCAGCAACAGAAGTGAACTCTACAAATCTCAAACAGTTAGTCCATTTATAAGAACGCCCTCCATATTATAACTGTTTCTTACTTTTTAACTTCAAGGGTTCTTGCCCCACTCGTCATCACTTCCTCTGTGCTCATTTCTCCATCTTAAACTGACACAGCAAATCTTCCAGTCACATCAAAGGGCAAGTCATACTTCAGCTGAATTCTAGACAGTTTTCGCTTCGTCATTTGTCAGTCTCGGGAGTCTATTTACCCTTCTGTCTAGGGGTACGGTGTGTATGCTGGATGTATGCTGTATACGCACATGCATCTGTGTGTTTGCCTGTGTCTATGTGCACAGAGTACCTCTATGCACATTCTCAAATGGACTGTCCCCTCTGTCACTGCCTACCTTATTCCATTGAGAAGGGTCTCTCCTGAGCTAGAGCCATGCTGGAAGCCAGTCATGCCTAGCAACTCCCTTGTCTCTGCCTTGCTTGGCGCTGGGGTTATAGGTGCCTGCACAGCCGCACTGGCTCTTTTCTTGAGTTATGCGATCCAAACTCAGAAGCTCACGTTCCTGCAGCAAACACTCTTGCTCCCTGACCATCAATTCAGCTCCCACCTCCTTACCCTTGAATATCTACGAAGGAGGAGCACTTTTATTATGTGGTTACAATGATGGGAAAGAAAGAAACGTGCCCATTATTAGCAGGAGACTGATCAAGGCTATCTTAAGTGAAATGAATGACTACAACCTGAGCTTTCTGACTCAGTAAATCACTAGTTAAATGCACCAGAAGAAACCAGTTCTAACAGGCAAGTATGGTGAGGACAAGAATTCCTCACAGATGTACTAAGTATATTTCCCTTCTGAATTATGGGTACCTTAAAAAGATCCTTGATTCTTGTAACTACTGAAGTCGGAGATTTCATCCAGATGCTGTACTTCCCTGGACATTCTGCAGTTTCCATATGAGTCTCAGCTATTGGCCAGTTACATAGTTACATAGGTACGAGACCAGTATTTTTGGGACCTATTTCAGCATTGAGTTCCTCTACCAACAGACCCCAAAAATAATGCAATAAACTAAACAGACCCGTTTCTGGCCAGTTAATCAGATAATCAGATAAATACGTCTTGTTTTGATTCTCTTAAAGGAGCAGTTTCATTCTTCACCTGTAGTTGGTGGTTAACTAGCAGTGTATGACCCTCAATAGTGAAAGTACTATGGTAAATAACTATATTGCTTCTTATTCCAAATTATCTGCTGACTCTTAAGACAACCATGGACTTGTGTATCATAAATAAGTAAATAATAAATAAATAGGTAAATTGATAAATATTAAAAAATCTACTTCAACAAACCCTTATATTTTATTATAATAATAATATACATTTATTATAAAACCAATATGTCCATTTTATGTAAGATCATGTGTACTAACAGAGCGGGCAGTTACATGGCACACTGCGTATAGAGTTACAAACCCAAGGCCCAGGGCCAACAAGCAAAACAGAAACAGATGACCATCAAGACAGTTAACCAATGCACCAAGGCAGCACACGAACACTAGGTCAATATCCAGAAGAACCTACTGATCATTATCAGAAACGTTCATATCTTCTTGATTAATCCTATGGGATGACACCAGAGAAGCTCATCTATGGGTGATCAAGAGTAGAGAGCAGCCACACCCTCTCATCAATGTCTCTTCATTCAACACAGGACTTCTCTGCTCCCTGACCTAAACAGGCCAATCTCTTACAGCACGTACCCCAAAACAGACAGGTAAGGAAAACAAAACAAACCAACCAACCAAACAAACAAACATAAAACCACAGATTGGATTGGCAGAGAAGACACCTTGAACTAGCAAACGATACCTTTGGATAAAGGTTCACATCTGTAACCCATGAAGACCATGCTAAGGACTCTATTCCCTATCACCCCATAGTGCCTTCAATGGTAACTCCTATAATATACCATGTCCCTCCTGTGAGCACTGAGAACAGAGGAGGCTTCAGTTTTTTCTTATATCCAATCCAACGATGTCACAAAGTGAAATGAATGAGATTTGGTTAACTTCTTTCATTCTTCCATTGACATACCATAACTGAATCCTTGTTTCATGAGGGTGGGGGTGTGGGTAGGCGGGAAAGGGGGGGGTGACACCTACATGACTGAGCTTCTTTTCAGGTAGATTTTATGCACGTGGACGAAGAAGTAAACAGAGCTGTTGGTGCTGCCTCCAAATCTCTTGCCCTTCTTCCCCTTTTGACTCTTTAGGAAACATGAATGCCCCCGGGAAGGTCTATAGGCAGAATTTACATTCTGCTCTTTCTCTTGCCTCTATCTTTCCAACGCTTCTCAATCCCACTCCAACTAGAGCGTGATGATCAGTAACTTGAATCTGGAGGGAGGGCAACAGGAGGGAAATAAGCACAAGACACAGAATGTTTGAGATCAACAAAGATGGAGGATGGATGTTGTGTTATGATGTCAAGCCTCACCAGAATGTCAAAGACTAGGTCTCTCCTGTCAGCACAAGTGAACGCACACACACACACACACACACACACACACACACACACACTTCTTTCAGGTTACTATACTGGGTTGTAAGTCAGGAAATTGGATATTTTTTTTTCTGCCTACTTAAATGTCAAAAAGTCTCAGTGTCGTGAGAGTTCTACTGGTTTTTCCTATCTGCAAATGAGGATATCATGCTGGACTCTTCCCCTACGTCAACGTGTTTATAGCGACTTTGCCAGAAATGTCTACATCCTCGAATTGACTCTACTAGTTGGAAAGGAAATGATGTAGATCTCTCAAAAATAAAATAAATTCTACTTTCATCCTGAGGAGACTAAGGAGAATTTTTAGAAATCAAATAATCAATGAAATTCTCAAAAATAAAATAAAATAAAATAAAATAAAATAAAATAAAATAAAAGAGGGAAATGCTGTTCCATTGTCATAAGCAGCAGAGGACAGAGAACTGGGGAATGTACTCTAAGCAAAGAGAACATAGGTCCCAAACCACTGCAAGTACCAATTTGTGGACTGAGGTTTACACAGTGTGACCAGAAAGCCTTGTTTAACCCTGCTTCTGACCTAGCCATTCCCTCCTGGTGCCACTGAACCCACAGGAGCCTAGCTAAGTTCACAGCAGTGCTTCAGAGCATGTTTGAAACTTTGTATTTTAAATATCAAAGTATTATTTTAAAGTTTTTTTCTGAAAAATATTACAAATATGTCTGAATAAACACATTATGTTATAGAGACAATAGAACATGTACTTGAAAGTAAAAAAAAACGAAGTTACTGATATTATATTAGCATAAATTTATTACATTATTATAAATATTATTATAGTAGTATAAATTTGGAAAATTCTCAAGAAACCTAGAAACCAAAGATTATACACTTCACAATATGGTCTGAATGTAAATACAATGTCCCCAACTGGTGGCAATGTTTGGGACTTTATAGAATGAACCTTTGGGTGATAGGCGTAGTTGGAGGAAGTGGGTTACTGACTGGAGACATCTTTAAGTTGCTCCTTTCCAAGCATTTGGTTATAGAGACAAAAGAAGTAATTAATACTTATATGATTCCATTCCCAGAATGCTTAAACGGGCACAATGAACGGAGCTATAAAACGGAGTGGTGGTTTTGAGTGCATATGGGGAAGTGGCTGTCAACAGAAATAGGAAAGGCCAAAGGAGAACAACTGTAGAAGAGCTCTGGATATTAACTAAAGTCTTGGTTATAAGGGTGTATCACTTTGAAAAAAAAATTCAGTTGTGCATATATTACTTGCATTGTTTAAACCCATTGCTTGTTCTTCTTCTTCATCATAAGCATCATCATCACCTTTTAAAATCTAAAGTTCAGCAGTCTGAGTAAAAGTCATCAAATTACGGAAACAACAGACCTGAAATGCAGCCCTATTCTCCACCTTCTACCTCTTTCTCCTCCTCCTCCTTCCCCTTCCTCCCTCCTCCCACTCCTCTTCTTCCTTCTCCTCATCCTCCCCCTCCTTTTTCCCTATCTGTAAAATAGAAAAACTCTACTAATGGGCATCTCAAATAAAATGCTTCATTCAATCACTAACCTAGATATACACAAAGGTTCCTCCGGCAGTGGCATAAGGCTCTGTATAAAAAAGGTGTCCCAGACCAAGGAGCTTCTGGAACACACCAGCAGGACAGTTCAGCTGCCTGTCATGACTGCCGGCTCCTTGGAGCTGATCGGAGACAGTGAACACAGGAGCTCATAGATGGTCTCCACTTTTCCTCACCGGCATTCGCGTGTGCCACACACACACACACACACACACACACACACACACACACACACTGCTTTCCCTTGCTTCAGCTCCTCAATTCAGCTTTGCAAGGCGTCCAATCTGCATAAACCATGAAAATAAATCAACCACGGAAGAGAAAAAAGGCAACCAGACCCAGCCAAGGCCAAACACCCCACCCATGAGGACCAGGTCATTAGATCCTGCTGAGAGTCCTGGGGTATGCAGAGACTGGATTTGGCAGCAGGAAGTCACCCATTCCTGGGGTCCCTGTCTACCCCACTTCTTTCTCCCTCTGCTTCTCTCCCCACAGTCAACTGTTGGGAAGGTTGTTTTTGTGTTCTCAGCGCCTCCCTCTTCCCCTGCTCAGTTCTCTCCCGCACTTTCTCTTTCTCTCTGGGCTGGTTTAATTTGACACCTTGAGCTTTGGTAACAAGGTGGGGAGCAGAGCAGCCACAGCGGAATTCATTAGGCTCAACACTGCAGGGCCCGCTCTCTGTGCGTTAATGACATCGGAGGGTAGGGAAACGAGACAGCCACCACGCGAGATGAAATAAACATGAGGACTGTCAGCAGTGACAGCCTAAGCAAAGGGGACAAAATGAGCCAGGTAGAGACCTTTCCCGTCCGCACAATGCAAACCGACAGCTTGCAGAGCCCCCCCCCTCCCCACAGTCTTCACCCCCTCCTTTCCCTAAAGCTGAGAAGGCGGTGGGGGGGGGGAGTGGTGGAGTAGAGAGACAGAAGTGTGGATGAGAAAGAAGAAAAGAAAACACAATTAAATTATCATTGTTTTAACATACAAATTTCATTTATCAGCTTAATGTTGGCGGAAACCAAATTCATCACCCTCCTCCACCATGGCAAGGTACAAGGAGGTGCTTTGGGGGCTGACATGCCCGGGCCTGGTGATGCTTACAGGCGACTTCCCTCCCTCCCACACCATGATGCTCTCTTGACTGATTTTTTTTTTCCTGAGCAGCAGCATTTCCCTCACCTTCATTCAACCACTATAACTCCATTGCTCCTGGATTGTTACTAAAGGAAATCCTGGGCGGAGGAGAAGAGAGAAAGGGCAGAGGCAACGAACGGAGAAAGGAAAAAAAAGAAACGCAACAACAAATGGGCAATGGAGGGGAATACATTCTTTCTCTCTCTCTCTCTTTCTTTCTGTGTGTGTGTGTGTGTGTGTGTGTGTGTGTGTGTGTGTGTGTGTGTGTGTGTGTATTTGACGTAGTGACAGAAGGAGAGGAGGCTTGGGAAGAAAATTCAAAAACTGTGCAGTAGTAGTCATATAGTAGTAGACCTGTAGTAGAAAGGGCAGCACCATGACATAGACAATGTAGTAGGTATGTTGAAGAAAAGTCCATCATCGTGTAGTAGACATGTAATAGAAACGGAGGCAGAAGTTACATACGTGCTGAGCAAGGCCCTCAGTGTATATGTGGTCCTGTATCCAGTAACCAGTTGTCGAGACACAAAGCCAGTTTGTACCACAGGCTGGCTACCTGGCATGGAAGGGTGTGGTGACTGAGATGGCCTCTTCTCCACATAATGCAGAGAGAATAAAATGGCTCTCTGCAACCTAAATCAGGGCTACCTTCCCTTCCAATAGAAATAGTCTCTCCGTAGGAGTCAAGATAAAGCTGCCCTTTCTTCTACTTACCTAAGACTCTGGTTGCTCCCACGTATCTCCATCCATCCCCCGAGCATGCACTGGCATCTGTGTGAAAGCCGTTCTGCACTCCCTAAAGCCACATCTCCTCACATTTGGTGTGCAGACTCACACCCGAGACTAGGTCTTCTAGGCCTTTTCCCCGAATCTCGTAACTCTTGATCCTACTTCTAGGAAAGACTTTGGCGAACAAGACCAGTTCCAAATTTAAAAGCAAATATCGGGGGCTGGTGAGATGGCTCAGTGCACCCGACTGCTCTTCCGAAGGACAAGAGTTCAAATCCCAGCAACCACATGGTGGCTCACAACCATCCGTAACGAGATCTGGCGCCCTCTTCGGGAGTGTCTGAAGACAGCTGCAGTGTACTTATATATAATAAATAAATAAATCTTTAAAAAAAAAAAAGCAAATATCAGAGTTTCCTCTGCCGCTAGCCATGTGACCACTAGGAAGAGAAAGGAAGCCCTGCTAATTTTTGAAGGAGTATGACTGGCCATAATGAGGGAATTCATAAAGGGAAAAAAAAAATATGAAGTCGGCCGGGCGTGGTGGCACACGCCTTTAATCCCAGCACTCGGGAGGCAGAGGCAGGCGGATTTCTGAGTTCGAGGCTAGCCTGGTCTACAAAGTGAGTTCCAGGACAGCCAGGACTATACAGAGAAACCCTGTCTCGAAAAAAAACAAACAAAAAAACAAAAACAAACAAAAAAAATATGAAGTCTGGATAGAGGTCACAATGCAAACACAGCATAGACCCAGGGTGGTCAATCTGAGCTGCAGATGGTAAGTCTACTCTGTTGTAGGGGCAAAGGAAGCCAAACTGAAAGCTGGATATAGGGTCTGCCACAGGGATGTTGGTTGAGATTTCACCCTCCCACCAAGAGATGGTCACATACAACACCTCCAAGCCACGGATATAAAAAGCTAACACAAGAAAGCTGCCCATTTGTTTCACAAATTAGATAGACTTGACAGACTGGGAGACAGTCGCTATCAACCCAGGGGCCTGTCGACTTTGTCAAGGAAGTCCCAAGTTTAAGGCCTAGTTCTGCCCTGTGTCCACTTCCTTCTCTAGACAGTATGTACACAAATAAATTGATTTCCCATCCTAAGCACTGTGATCCCAGAAGGAAAGCCGTCCATTTATAAAAGTATTCTACATTTAAAAGACTAATTAAAAATGTGATCATATTACACTTTGTTAAGGGAAACACACACACATACACACACACACACACACACACACACACACAGAGAGAGAGAGAGAGAGAGAGAGAGAGAGAGAGAGAGTTCATTTATTCGGGAAGACAGAAGGTAAATTGATTACAGATATATGACAGGGCTATGTAAGACCTGCAGGCTAGCTATGGATATCACATTCTAGCACATTCTAGAACATTCTAGCACTACCTGAAGAAGCGTCCAGGAGACCATGAGGAACACAATGATGACTTTACTTAAGCCTGACACACCAAAAGGAAAGCAGCATATCTGTGACTCCAAAGGCATAGCAGTTACTGTCACAAAAATCATGTTTCCCAAGCTCTTCACAGGATTTTATTTCTTTTGGCCCGGGTCTAATTACAAGCTTGCCCTGAGGCTCTCTCCCTCTCTGTGGTAATCACTGCAGAACTAGCTTTCTTTTCTCATCTTTTCTGGGGCATTTGAAAAAAAAAAAAAAGTCAAAGTCTTTCCCATCAGAGAGGGTGTGGACTAACAAGACCCTTGTCTTTCTGAGAAAGACAGTGTGAGCCAAGAAAAGGAGATTTTGAGGGAGATAACTGCCTCCAGGTCTACTCCACTATTGATAAGCCTGCAGACTTTTCTCAGACTACGTCGTCCCTGTCCCTCTAGGCCTTGGTTTCCCCCTCCTTAAAGGGAGGAGAAACAGACCTCTGCTTTGTGAAACTAGCCTAAGTGTGCCATCCCTAGAACATGCCTGGCCTGCTATCAAGGCTCCAGTGAAGTGGTTCTCAACCTTCCTAACACTCTACATACAGCTCCTCATGGTGTGGTGACCCCCCCCCAACCATAAAATCATTTTCCTTGCTACTTCATAACTATAACCTTGTTACTGCTATGAATCGTAATGTGGATATCTGATGTGTGACTCCTGGGGGGGGGGGGTGGTGACCCACAGATTGAGAAGCGCTGCTGGGATGCAAGCCAGGTAGGGAGGAGGCAGTCAAAGGACACTGCAACAATTCTCCCAGCCTTGCAGTCTGTGGGAAAAAAAAAAAAAAAACAGCACGAGCCAAATGGACTCTGAGCACCACACAAATAACCTATGACTTGGTAACCGTGAAGCGTAGATCCTTCTCCTACTCTCTATCCCAGCCCCAGTCATAATCTCTCTCCTCAGACATCCTCAGCCTCACCTCCTCTCATCGCCCTCCCCGAGTCCCCTGAGCAGTATTTCACCCACTCTGGTGCATAACACAATAAGCTGGTCTGCTCTGAGAAAATACTTACGTTCAGCATCAGCCCCTAGAGGTTCTGATTTCATTGTGCCAAGGTAAAACCCAAGCGTTGGTGGTATTTTGTAAAAGTTCCCTAGGTGATTTTAATGTGCAGCCGGGGTTGAAAAGCACTCTATACCAAATATACTTGTTATTGAAAGGTTTATGTATAACATTTAAAAAAAAACATCTTTATTGCCATTTTTACTGCCGCAACAACAACTTAGTGGGAGGGTTAGGCCGACTCACCTACAAAGAAAAGCTTCTTTGGCCTCCCTAGAATATCATACCTAGGAGGGGTTTCCTAGGTCACCAGGTCACCTCCATAGCACCCAGGAGGCTCAGAAAGAAAGCCAGCATAGTGCTGACCCAGGCCTCGGGTCTTCCCAGCCTGCCTCCTTTGGATACAGTGTCAGCTCTGTGACCTCGAGGGCTCCCCCTGTCTCTCTTCTTCCTCCATTCTTATCCTCTCAGGGTCTCCTCATCCTCTTCTCTCCTCTGGTACTAAATGCTATTTGAAGTTTTCTATACAGTACTGTGAGCTTTGAGAGAAAAAGGTACCGTGGAAAATCTTAATAAACAAATAAATAATTCATAGTAGGTATTGGTTTGTTCTCTGCACCACTGGGTTTTAAACATTTCTTAAAAGCAGACTCTTACCCATAAAGCCAAACCAATAAAATCCATGAAACGGCAGTATAAGGATTGAAGTTGGGGTGGCAGAGGCCCAGAGCCTCCAAGGCAGAACCATCTCAGTGGCTGGAAGTTAAGACTGAGCACCTCCACACCTGTCCCAGGGCCCAGTGGGAAACAGACTCAAAAATACAAAATGGTTCCATGGAATACTTGGTGGTACGGAGGCTGTGGAGGGAGGGCAGCTCCCACCCCACCCCCTGAAGCAAAACCATCACTTTGAGCACACTCACCTCCAGAAGGGTAAGGTGTGAAAGAAGGCGGACACTCTAGAGAAAAGAGCAGGCTGTACAATCGGCTGTTGAAAAACGCAAGAAACATGGCAGCAGTTGGCCCTGCTGAAGCAACTCCATCCTCAGGTAAGATTTAGGTCTCCTAAAATTATCAAAACTTATCTTTGGAGGGATAACGTATGGCTGGAGAGATGGCAAAGCGATTAAGAGTGCTGACTGCTCTTCCAGAGGTCCTGAGTTCGATTCCCAGCAACCACATGGTGGCTCACAACCATCTGTAATGGGATCTGATCTCTCTTCTGGTGTGTCTGAAGACAGCAACAGTATACTGTTACAGTATTTATTTTATGACTAAATCTTTAGGAAAAACTTCTCTCTCAAGCTGAGCTGGGTGTAGAGCTGATACCTACAAACTCAGTACTCTGGAGGCTCATACCGGAGGGAGCATGCCTGTGAGGTCTAGGCCAGCGTAGGCTGCAGAATAAAGCCTTGTGTCAGAAGAGACATCTTCTTAGCAAACAGGGGGCTATTCCCAATCAGTGTGTATGCACGTATAACTCCTCCCACCTAGAAGCAAGGAATTATGGAGAACACTGTGGGGAGCAAGAAGTCATTTTGGTCACATTTCCTATCATAGGCTCTCAGCAACCAGAAGTAACAGTAGTGAGCGAGCGTACACAGGAAATCTTTCCAGTCTACTCTTTGAGTGGTTGACAATGTCAGGCTTTTCCTACTGCTAATCAAACCAGCTATGTGCAACTACTGACCAAGGACCGAGTAGTCAGATTTGTCAAAAGACTCCCCCCCACCTTTTTTTAATGAACTGTATGGGTCTGTGCACTGGTATATAAATGTGGAAATACCCACTGAAGCCAAAGGTTTCCGATCAGTCTTGGAGCTGAAGTCACAGGTTTTTGTGTGCCAGCCACACAATGTGGGGTCTAGGAACTGACTTCAGGTCCTCTGGAAGAGCAGCAAGTGCCTTTGGCCACTATAATTCCAGCTCTAGGAGAGCCAATGCACTCTTGCAGCCTTCGTGGGTACCAGGAATGCAGGTGGTACACATATATGCACATAGGCAAAACACTCATACACATTAAAACAATTTTTTAGAAGTGAATAAAAAAATAACTTCTTTTTACAAATAATGAATAAGTAAAAAAAAAAGGAGGGGAACTATTAAAAAAAAAAGGAAAAAAGTTCTGATAGGAAAAAAAAAATCTAAAACACCTTTAGATTCCCATTTTGAGTTATTTATCAAAGCATTTTGATGTGGTCGGTCCCTGTGACATTCCCACAGGGCAGTTGTCATAGTCCCCATTTGCAGATGAGATCATCGAGGTTGAGAAAGGTGAAACAGTTTGCCCAAGGTCTGGCAGCCAGTGTAGCAGGGAGCCTAGAGCCAAGCCTTCTACTTCCAAAGGTAAGATTCTTCCCACTTCAAGGATAAGCAGGGATTTTTCCCAAAACTGGAACACAAGAGGGTCAGATCACTACAGCACCACTCCCGATTTCTCAGGGGGCAAATCTGCCTGTCAGTCAGGACTGGAATATGTATTCCTATATGTAGGTAGGAATAATGGGCCATCAATACGTTAAAGGGCCACTGGTTTATTCTTTAATATCCCACCCCAAGTCTTTCTGTCTTCTTTTCCCTCCAAACCTTCTTTGCACCAAAGTCTTTTTGATTCCCCTGCCTCAACTCCCCTATCCCTAACCCCCCTTCTTCCCTAAGCCTTCAGATTCCCTATTCATCAAGGAAATGAAATCCATATGCATAATTCATTTCTTTTGTGAACTTTTTTCCCCTGCAGGGAGCATGCTCCCTGCGCATTGGGAACAGAGCTATTGACAGAAGGCCAAAGAGCAAGGGTATAGAAATACCTTCCCCATTTGGCCAGGACAGACCAAGGCCAAAGGTTAGGCCTGGACCTCTGCTGGCCAGCACCTCAGGCTCCACCATTCTGTCTCACCAGAATGAGGGGCACCCTGCTCTGGCTATTAAGAGACAATAGGCTTCATCCTTAAGAGAGCCCCGAAGGCTGATGGGGAGGGAAGCCTAGCTTCCAAATGTACTGGCTGCCTCATAGGTAGGAGAAAAAAAGAAAAAAATTGAGTCCTCTTGCTCCTTCATGTCTCTGCTCATATTGAAAACCCAAAACTAAACAAAGAAATCTACACCATGCCCAAGGCGCCATGTTTAACAGCTGTTGCATTCGGAGAAAAAGCAGTCCCTGGTCCAAAGTCAGATTTGAAAAACGGCTTTATTAAGAGAAAGATTTACTGTGTATGAACTCCAAGTCTAGAAAGCCTAGAAAGGGGCAGCTGAGAGACGGACTAACCAGACAGAAGGCCAGGGCTGAGCTCACTGGCTAATGCCACCTTTGGGCAAGATGCAAAGACTAGTACAACCTCCTCCACAGGCCTGGTCTTAGGAGATTAACTCTTTAATAACAGCCAACTGCAGGCCTGCCTGCTTCAGAAATGGCCAACAGACTCTAAAGCCAATGTGGCACTTGTGCATGGCCCAGTGCATCTCAGGGAGCTTGTGTGACTTAGCATCCCATGTCACTGTCTTCTATACAGGCTCCTTTTCTCATGTTAGTGTCTACTTCTCTATTCCCAAAAGAAGCAGAACAAGATAAACAGATGGCAAACATTTTAGATTTGGGGATCCTTATGCCTGGTTTGCCTGAATAGCAACTTAAACTGTATTGTTAATATCCCACCCCACATTTCAGGGTCCCCATCCTTGAAGTAGGTTCAACTTCAGTAGAGGTATTGTCAAGTCTCCTGGGATTATCAGGCTTGGGGAACACAGCTCCTAATATCAGCTTGTCTGAATTGCCATCAAATCAAGAAGAAGGAAATTTCATTTACTCTTTGACTTTGTTTTCTTTTCTCTGAGTGGCCAGATAGGCTGGAGTGGATGAACAAGGAGGAAACAGGTGTATCTACCAATAAATTTAAACTGACAGACGTTTTATTGTGATCCCTGTAAGATTAACTTAGAGAAACAAAACACCCAGCGTCTGTCATCTACTATGTGAAAACCAGAAAACAGCTCAGTAACGGCACTAATAAATGGGAGGAATATCATCTAGGGATCTATAGAGGACCCTGTTCTGTCCCCAGAGATCTGTGTATTTAGAAAGTAAATGGACAAGGAATCCTGAGGTTAAACTTGAACTATCGCCAAGCCACAGATAAACGGTAGGCAAAAACACTCCTGACAGTCATGGAGGGATCCTGGATACCCCCTACATAATAGTCCTTGGACCACTACTGTCTGTGTCAGGGCTTAGAGGTCTGATGGACATGGGTCTGTACCAGAATCCTGCCACTTAACAATATACAACTCTAAATATGAAAAGTCCTCAAGCCCCATGTGCAAATCATATGCTATGTTACTTCCTCATATAATTTGAGGGTATATAATTTGATAGTTTGCTCAGCATGTAGTAAGTACCCAACAGGTTGTAGCTTAAAAATCACAAACTAGTATTAGCTTATTTTTCCTTGGAAACAAACTCAGAACTGCGAACTGACATGGTAACTGATAACTTGATTTGGCATTAAGTTAGGTTGGAATTTACAAATAAACCTCCTTGCCCAGGTGCAGTACACCATCTACTTGGTTCCCCAATGGGCTGGCTTGAAAACAAGTTGAAGAATTCAGGAAACAAGCCCTTTTACCAAAAGCCAGGCTTTCCCACCGATTCTATGATGTGTGCCCTTCCCGTCTCCAAGGAAAACCTCATCCGATGCTCTTTCTTGCTCCATAGGAGCATGTCCGTGTGGCTCTGGATCTTCTGCTCAATCTGGACAGTCAGTGGTATCACCCTGTCATGGGGGTCCAGAGAGCATCTGCAACGCCCCATTTCACTGCTCTGTGTTCCTATCTTCGGGATTCATTAGCATATTTCAGCATCGCCTTGATGGATGAAGATAGATGGGGAACATCATCCTTGGTGAGATCACTGTTTCATCAAGGTTAAATCAGCCCCTAGCTTCACCACCTCCCTTTGTTTGCCTAGGTCTCTAATAACAAAATTAACGGCAAAATTAATGCCCAGGAGGCTCCCTGTGAAATATACCGATGCCCCCAGAATGAAGCTTTATTCTGGACCTCCCAGTTTATAATCCATCAATCAGCGGCTTCCATACTTTATCTTAAAATAAAACACCACCGTCACTACAGCAGACGTCTGCCTCTCTGTCTTTTCATCTGAACCAGCCAGACTGGGAAAAGAGCAAGGGGTGGGCTGTTGCCTTGGAATCATCACAGCACTGACAGTCCAAGCATGGAGCAGTGGACTTGTGGGTCCTGTCTCTGCAAGTAGACAGCTTGCACTTTCAAGCACAGGTAGCTTTGGTTACCTTTCCTCTCAATATCGGAACTTGTGGGGTAAACAGTTTATCTTCGCTAAGTCCATCCTAGAGTCCTGATGGTCCAGACACCTGATCAGATCGATAAATGCAGACCAAACACTTGTTATCTGCCAAAGACTGTCTAGGACAAGCTTCCAGGCCTTATCCCGAGGAACAGCTCTGGCAGGTTCAGGGATCATTCGTAAAAGCCCTGATCCCCTAATCAGCCACAGAAATGCTTGGATTCTGCTCAGACTGGGGTGGGGGTGGGGGGAGAGGAAACATGCCCTGGATATCCTATTCTGTGATAATCCCCAACTGCAGCACACACAAGAAGAAATGTGGTGTTGGCGGGGGGGGGGGGGGGGGGGGGGGGGAGGGTGTGGAGGGAGGAAGGGTGTCAAACAGCATGGCCACATACCTGGGCAGCTGTTAGTGATGTTTCTTATTAGTAGTCACAGCCTCTTGGCAAGGCACATTCACTTCATAGTAATGAGTCTGTCAAGACTGACTTTGCCTGTCCTAGGTTCCCTATGTTCTAAAGGGTGGCTATGTTCAATTTCTCAGGCTTTCCCTTTCGGGGAGAGAGTGGTGGCTATGGCATGGAAATGCCATAGAAAACAAGCACAATGGACAGGAGCAGATAGAGCTATGGGGCTTTTCATTGGAAGGCTGACTATTACCAACTTACACATTCAAATGAGGTTTTGTACTTGTTAATTTCCTACTTCCTGTTATTTGGAGTTTGAGATGGTTGTTTGTTTGTTTGTTTGAGACAATGTCTCCTGTAGCCAGAGCTAGCTCTGATCTGCTATGCAGCCAAGGATGGCCTTCAGGTTCTAATTCTTCTGACTTTCTGTGCCAGGGTGCTAGGACATTAGGATTCCACCACCAAAATTTATGTCGTACTTACTGGGAATAGAGAGACCAAGGCCTCATGAATGCCAGGCAAAAAGAATCTACCTACTGAGCTATAGATTTCCAATCTTCAGATGGTTTTTGTTGAGATAGAGAGTATAACCCCAAACTAATAAGCAGGTTACACAATAATCAAGGCTCTGACATCCCTGGACCTCCATTTTCAGGGATATTTGTGAGGATGAAAGGCTTAAAATGTGTCAAGTGTCTGCCTTCCTTAAAGGAAGGGTGTTACCTGAATAGCAAGTCATGCTGACCATGTGAAATCAAAGCCAATTTGGAAACTCTGTCATAGAAAGGCTGTAAATACACTCAAGGCTCTCTTACCATTTGGACACTTGGAAATTTGCCAGGCAATAAAACCTTCTCCTTTGGTTGTCCACAACTTTCCATAAACGTTGGGATTCTCCAGCGTCACAGGAAGAACCACCAGGACAGCCCAGAGACATTAAACCTACCCCTCATGTCTGCTGCCTCCTTTCTTCCTATAGACAGCCGAAGAACCATCATGGAGTCAAGCCAGAACTGAGCCCTCACCATAAACCACTCCTGGTGACAGCCAAACCTCAGAATGGCAACAGAAGAGCTGTGTGGAGCAAGAGCCAGGAGTCAGCTCACCTCCTCCCTTGCTAAGGAGTGGAGCGACTGAGGAAGCAAGACTGAGACAGACCTTCACTCCTCTACTGGTCTAGAGATGTAGTTTCTGAGGTGCCACAGTATCTTCAAAGACAAGGAGATGGGCAGAGAAGATCACACCCTTTATGTCTCCTCTCCTCCATTTCCTGTCCCCTCTGCTTCCCACTCCTCCTGCTCTCTCTCCTCTTCTATCTCTTCTTCTCAATCTCCTCCTCTTCTTCTTTCTTCTTCTCCTTTCCTCCTTTTTCCTCTCCTTCCCCCTCCCTCCATCACTCCCTCCCTCCCTTTCTCCTCCCTCCTTCCTTTCTTCCTTCCGAGGATCAGAATCACAAGTCTGCAGTAGCATGGAATGTGAAACCCGGGGGGGGGGGGGTAGGCGGAATGAAGGAACAGGTGGTGTAGAATTTTAGAACCACACTGCTCCATGCTAAGCCCCAGAACGGCTGCTAGGAAGGAACTATTAAGACTACTCCCTCCCTGCACAGACAATGAGGAGTGGTTCAGGGTGTGAGTTGTCTTAGAGAGGTTATAGCTTTGAGTGTTCAGGTCCCTTCCTTTGATATAGAGAATAAGCTACTGACATATGCTGGCCCAAAGAACACCATACCTATGTTTAAGACCTATGTTTAAGACTGCTGCAAGTGAGTGAACCCTAGCTTTCATGACACTCCTGCCATATCATTTCCAATAATCTGTGTTGTGAAAGAAGAACCTTTCCAGTGGCCAAGACTAGCAATTCTGTTTGTTTGAAGTTTAATTTTTATGCGTATAGATATTTCGCTTGCATGTATATCTATAAAGCGCCTGTGTGCCCAGGAGGCCAGACAACAACATCATATCCACTGGAGGAATTATGGATAGTTTTGAGCCACCATCAGGGTGCTAGGAATTGAACCTGCATCCTCTGAAAAATCAACCAATGCTCTTAACAGCTGAGCCATCTCTCCAGCTCTGACAATTCTGAATTGTAAACCTACCCTACTCAGGGAAATACATAGGTCAGGAAAGCTTCCCTGGGGAACCTGCAGACTGAGGGCTCATAGCAGGACTTCAGTGAAAGAGGCTGTTTGAAACCAGGCTGTTCCCCTTTGCATCCATCTGTCATTCTTCATACTAGTACACAACAGGTATACTACAAGTGCCTTAAGGGCTGTGCTTCACCTCTGCAGACTCAGCAGAGGCCATGTTGTGAATCATTCAGAGAGTTTTCAACACTGAGCTTAACACTCTAAAGTCCAAAAAGTTTTGACTCCACAGTGGCACTCTGCCCAACCCCTTCCGATTTTACCAAGGGCTTCATTTTTACCTACAGACCACGGGATTCTGGTCCAATCTTAAAAAACAAGAGTATCTAGGAATCAAAGCAACTATCACTGTTCTTTATAACTGTTCCATCACCCATGAAATGACAGAGGCCCCCAGTCTAATGGACTCTGAAAAGGAAAAAAAAATAAAGGTAAAGAAACCACTGAAGGGCTGGAGAGATAACTCAGCCTGTTAAGAGGTTGTCTCAGAAGCCTGAGAGAACTTGATTCAGATATCCTGAACTCAAGTAAGTATGACAAGCCGGGCACTCAGGCTGGCTATGCAGGGCACACATGTAATCCCAGCACTTGGAAGACAGAGAGAGGTGGATACCTGGTGGTCACGAGCTAACCAGACTAGCTGAACTACTGAGCACCAGGTTCAGTGAGTAGCTGGCCAGGTCTCAAAAAATTAAGGTGGAGAATGATTAAGAAAGTCGACCAGGGTGCACCACTGGCCTGTTTTGCACTTATACTCAACGTGCACCCATATACATAGAAATACATATATGAACATGTATGGAGAGAGATACACACAAAGAATCAACTAAAAATAAACAAATGTTTCCCTGGCAGCCAGGGAACCAACTTTACATCAAAGATGGGAGAGGAAACTTAGGAAGGTGACGTCTGTAATAAGTGTAGCTGAGGCAACCCACCTCTCTTCTGAGGTCCTGCTCTATAACGCTGCATGGAGGAAGCAGCTTGGGAGAAACTATCATTTTACAGGAATTGTGGACAATTACACTTACAATCTTCTGCCTTTGAACCCACTCGGTGTGGCTGATGTTGCCACCCATCATAGTCAAGAGCACCAATGCTCAGGTGGAACAAGGCACTTGGGAAAAGCCACATGCTAGACTAGACTGCCTTCCTAGGCCAAGCCTGTATGTACTTTGGCTGTCACCACCCCGTGACAAGAGGAAAGGGCTGGTAGTGGGGAGATGCTCAGTCCCTCTCAGTCACTGCCATCTATCTCCCATCAGCCTTCCGTTCCAAGCTTTCCCAATTCTCCATAAATAGAACCACCACAACCCAGGAAGTCCAACACTCTGACCCAGGAAGCCTCTGCAGACCACACCTCTTCAGACTCTGCACTGAGCAGGTAGCCTCACGGTTGGGTGTCAAATTTTAGGAGTGATAGTCAGAGCCAAGATAAAGGGCAGACCAGCAAGGATCACCCGCCTTGATCATACTCTGCCTGGTGCTTTGTTCTGATCCTGCTCCACTTGCCTCTCTCACTTGACGGCTTGTGTGTGTGTGTGTGTGTGTGTGCATGCGTGCACAAGCATGCACGTGTAAAGCTGGCTGTTTCATATTCATACTTGTAGACTTCAATCCCACCAGGGTCAACAGAGGCAACACCCACAGGAGTCTGGCATGTCTCCAAGATTCCCTCAAGGCTCAGAAGTCAAGCTGCAAGTGCCACACTAATTTAAAGGAGGGGAAACTGAGGAAGGGAGGTCATGCAAATGTTAGCACTCAGCCTTAGATGGTCTGGCAAGTCATCACGTTTGAATATCTGCCTTCTGTGATCCAGCACGTTTTCCCTGCATCTCACTATAGCTAGGGCAGAGAGCAACCCACAGAAGCCATCTACATTTTCCTACAGATCAAACAGGAAGAAGCCCAGAAATCTGTGCAAGTGACCACGCTGCCGCTGTTGCTAGGCAGCGTGATTATGTCCATTCCCTGCTGCTTGGCAACCAGCATTTCCCATCCCATACACACACAGCCAAGTGCCCTTAACTGCTATCTTATAGCTTTCGAAGGAAGGGGTTGAATTTCAAGGGAACTTATGCACATTCATGGACAAACACCTCTCTCATCAATAATCCACTGATGCTTAGATGGTCCCTAGAGTGAGATGTTCCCATTTAATCAGAAAGTGTCCCTGTGAACATCTTGTACCTGAGAATTGCACAAATCTGCGGAGTTCAGGGACATGCCAGAGAGATGTGGAAAGTGCCTGAATCAGCAGGCTGAAACTTTGGAGGATAGCAAAGCTGCTCTACGTGCCCTGGACTCCTGAAAAGCCTGTTAATACAGTGGTCTCCCAAGAATCTGCCATCTGGTAGACAAGGATAAAGTAAAGGGTCAGTCAAACACCTTAATGGGTGATGTTTCTTTCTGTTGTCCCCAACAAAATGTCACTAGAGTTTAGTACACGTCTCATAACTGAGGGCAAAATTGTCCTCTAGTCATCTTGAATCTCCTTGGTCACAATCTGTCAGTTCCCCAAGAGCAGGTCAAAGCCATCAACTTGCTGCTTGGACTGAAGAGCTGCCTACTGCATAATGGGACTCCCTCAACTCACCTTCTGGCTTGGGGGATAAAGAGCCAGATGCCTGGGTCCCACCGGGCATCTGCAAGCACTTGAACTTGGGAGGCCTTTGCTTCTAACTGACTGTAGTTGCTATCAGCCTCGCTGCCTTCCTGCCAGAGCCACAAAAGCAACACACTGATGCATTTTCAACTTCAGTTTTATTTGCACCCAACTTTTTAATGTTAGTTTCTCAAATAGCTCCACAAGGAAGAAACCATATACGGCTCGGCTTGGCCTCCTGGGACAAGCAACCTTCAATACTAGGGAGGGCATCTGCAGTTTCTTGTAAACTCTAGAAAATTCTCTAAGCACCCATTCTGATTACACGCTGAATTCAGTGAGATCACCCAACGTGATAACCTCATTGGTATTTCGTTTTTTTCTCCTCAGCCCCAGCTGGAGAATTTTTCCCCTCATTAAAATTAACAAGGTCAGTTTCCCAAGCTCAAGATACTAAGCAACTCCGGGTGGTGGGGTTTTGTTTCTTAAATTGAGCTACAGCTCTCTAAGTGCAGAGTTATACTAAGCGTCATTTACTTTATTGCTATGTAATAAGAAACCAAAATGGAAGGCCTAAGCCACCCTCCTAACACATCCTACACTTCAGCAACCACATGCAAACATACACAGACCACACATCCCCCAACTCAGCCCCCAGGCTTCTCTGTCTTTTGGCCACAAGATAAGCTCACTGCTCTTTAGAAGGGACAGCTTAGTGGAAGAAATGCAGAACTCAGAGGAAGGCGGGGTCACTCTGAGTGCCGGACAAAGTCATGGTGTTCGCAGGAAATAGGTTATAAGGTTAAAAGGTACAAGCGGAGAGGAGGGTTTTTGTCCCCCACAGGTGTGCGGAGTGGCCCCAGGTGATCCGATAGCTGAAGTGTAATCCGTCTCCACTGACAGTCAAAAGCCAGAAAGCAATTCTACCAAACACTTCAAAGAATACTATGTCAAAAAATAAAACGTGTGCCCAAAGCCACAATCCCCAATCCTGGGGAAATGGATGAAAGCGGGAAGGGTCAACACCAAACCCATTGCTACACACATCTTACATTAACGAACGCATTGTTTAAAATGAATTTAAAAATCCAACTTTGTAAGCAGGATAAACACTACCGAGGTGGAGCAGCACACACACTGTGCGCTAGCTAGGCACACACAGACACCTTACTCCAAGCTGAAAGAAGCTTCATTTAGGGAGGCCACAGAGAAAGCAAGCAGCCCCTTCCAGGCACACCTCTCAGTCATCCTTTCAACAGGATCATCTGTGGCTAACCCAGCCACTTCCCTTTCTCCCTCCTCTCTGCACCCCTCCCCCTACCACCACACGAGCGCTCACACACACACAATACACACATACACACGTGGACATACACACGTGTTTCAACACAAATAAAAGCTAACTGTAACTGAGATCAAAGAGGAAAGGAAGAGGAAAAGAAGATGCTGGAGACCAGCTCTGGGTGGAGGGGGTAGCTGCTGGTTTGTGGAGGCCGTTTCCCTAGGCCAGGCTGGGAAGGGGGAGCTCCCTCGCGGCTGCCATTGTTGGCTGATCAAAGTCCAATCAGAAAGTAAGGGAGGAACTCCGCCAGCCTCATGTGATCTGTACAGGAAGCCAAGTGTACAGAAAATGAGCTGTGTTTGTGAATAAGGCGCACCAAGACATCTTTACTAAGCATGGCAGGCAGAGAAAGAGAGAGAGAGAGAGAGAGAGAGAGAGAGAGAGAGAGAGAAACACTGACTCTATTTGAAGCTGTACCATAACAAGCCTTAATAAGTTAATGCAAAAAGCCTCCCAAGGAGTCTGGCTATAGGAGACACAGGTCTCTTCTGAATCAAAATTCTGTTATGTTGTAATATAATAGATGTAAATTAAAACAGAAAATCTATCATGCCTCTAATGTACCCTGATAGCTGAGTCTGTGGATCCGGACGAGCAGAGGCACCCGGAGGAAGGGTGATATATGGCGGAGCTGGATGGAGGGTGAAAAGCGTGGCGAGATGAGCGGGAGAATGGCGCAGCCCGCTTGCGCTCCTCAGACCCAAGGGCAAGAGACGAATAAATGTTGATTAGTGTTGATTTTGTCCGACAAACGCCTGTCGAGTGACAGTTGGGCTAAGCTGCACTGAAAGAGAACCATTAATCTTGGTCTGGTTTAAGTAGAGTATATTAATTTGTGTCATTTTTACTAAGTCGCGCTGAGAAAGGCCTCTCGCTGCTTTGCATCTGACTGCTTTGGTGGTTGAGCCTTAATCCCCCTCCCCTCCCCCCCCAACCCCACCCCCGTTTTCTAAAACAGATACCACAGTGGCAGCGGTGGCAGCAGCAAATTCAAATGGCACAGCAGGGGAGCAGGGGACTGAGAGCTCCTCTCTTGGATTAAGAAAGTAAACTCCCAGGGTGTTGGCATGGCAACAGCATTGCAGATGAACTGCTATATATTCAGTGATTAATAAATTAACATTTTTTACAGTTGTTCCTCCATTTCTCCCCACCCCCACCTTCACAATAAACCCCCCTCCCCCATACACACTTCACCCTTCTCTAAGCTGCATCTCTTGCCTCAGTGTAGGGGAAGGAAAGAAGAGGAGCTGACACAGCTTGTGAGTTTGCGCCAGCCCATGACTGCTGTCTCTACAGACCTACAGCAAGGCCTCTGGTCACTTAGGATGCTGTCAGCGGGCAGTGGGACCAGCAGACAGATCCATGAAGAAACCCATGCCTGTTCTTCGTTGGACAGGGCACCAAGCGAGAGATATTGCCAGCAGCATGCCCTAGCCCCAAGCTTGGGTCTTTTCAAGCCCTGGCAGGCTAGGAAATAAATGAGAGATATTCTCTCCACAGAACTGTTCTTCAATGTCAGTGATAGAATGAGGATAACTAGCTTCCCATAGGTGTGTTACACACACACACACACACACAAACACAACAAAACAAAAAAACAACAAGCAAACAAAAAACCTTGCATCACGGGGTGGTGTTGGTGTATAGACAGAGAGCTGATATTTCTTCTCTTGGGAGTTTCTGGTCCTCCCATGCATTAAGTCAGTGGACTTGGACAATTCCAGAAATGGAACTTGACCAGAATTCTGAGAGAGCAGAGAGAAGCAACAGACTTTCAGGGCTGCCCTGTAAGGCTGGTCCTGACAGTTCCAACTCAAACTCAGGATGCACTGTTTCCACAGAGCCTTGGGAAATGCTTAGGTATCGAAGTGTGGATTTGGCTTTCCATAGCTTTTCCCTGTGGATTTCATTACTATAGCCATCCTATTGTCTTGGGCAGCTCAACTGCCATGGACTGGGAAGGATTCTGCAGAAAGCCACTAGCACAGGCTCCATCTGTGAGAGTAAGTGAGTCCCAAGGAAGTCCCTTTTACCTCAGAAAGTCCCAGTCCTAGATCAGGAACCCAAGAAAAGAGACACTCGGTGAGCAGCCTAGGAGCTGCCCCCAAATAAGAAAAGAAACATTTATTCTGTGCACACTGCAGAAGACAAGACTGGGACCAATGGAGTGCTCACACGATAAAGAAGGAGTTTTCAAGGAAAAAGAGAAAAAAATCCACCTAAGGCCACACTATAAAGAAACGGGTAATGTCTCCCCGAACAGTTCCAAGAAGTCCCATCCTTAGTGCAATGGGGAATGAAGTAACTAACATGCCATTTAAGGCACCTCCAAGTCACTGCTAAGGGTAAAGAAAATAAATCATAAAAGCAAATCCATTATGAAGTTGAACATGGGTCAGATACCATCTAAGTTGCTTTGTATGTGTTTCAATAAACTGATGGGTGCTTAGGGGAAGGGACAGTGACAGTCACTGTAAGAAGTGCCTCACCATGAGGTGTGCACCTATACAGAAGACTCCAACATTATTCTATGGGGATTAGGGATTTGAAGCCATAGCACACCCAAGTCACCCCACATGCGAAGGAAAGACTTGGGATTCAAATCCGGGCAGACTGCAGGGTCTGTGCACTGTACACCATTGTCCCTTGGGCTGTGTGACACATGTGGGGAGGTACCCAGGTGGCACATTGTGGCACTTCACTCAAGTTCTACCAGTTCCAGGAAACAGCTATGATGAGACCCTTGATAAGAGGGAAGAAATGGGTGTTGAAAATGCTGGCAATAAGAAATGATGGGATTATGCAGAGCACGCTTGAAGGCAAAGGCAGGAAGGTCTTGAAGAAAGAGGAAGTGACACCAATCATTTGAACATGACGCCCTACATTGGAAATGTACCCAGAGCACTAGAGATACTAAGTCTGAATCACAACACATTACTGGTCAACTCTTTGACTCTAGAAGATTGGAGGATTTTTAAGTCTCTCCCCAGTTTTAATTCCCATATAAGTAGGCCAAGCCCGAGACTTTCAGTGACTCCCCAGATGATTTCCAGAATCACCCTAATGGTATCTTCTGATGTCATCAAGTTTCCCTCTTCTACTACCGCCAAGCTTGGAGCCAGTACCAATGAGCTTATGAGGGTGATTCTCTCCAGTCCAGGAATCCCACGTGTGTTCAAAGCGTCCATGCTACAGATTCCGCCTTGTCTGTTATTTCAGTTTTGGGTTTTGGATGGGGGTTTAAGTTATAGATTGAGAGAAGGGAAAAGAAGGAGGTTGACACTGTCAAGCCCATGGTGGTCAAAGTGCATGTTCCACCTTAATATGACATTTCTTCATAGATGATGGAAATATCTATAAGAAAGGTCAGTGAAGATGGCTTTCTGTCAACTCCATATCCAGGAGGAAGAAGGTTAGGGCTGGTGCACCAGCTCTTACCCATCTTCATTCAGAGCTTGGCTTCCCCCCCATTCCACCACTGGAATCACAAGAGCCTCCTAGCCCCTAGGGAAAATGGGTAGCATCCCCAGAGGCAAGATGCAGATCTAAGAGGAAGGAGCTAGATCAGGAGGAGCAGGGCCACGTGTTCCTTTTCTTGACAACATCTACCCTAGTCCAGCCATGTCAGGAAGGTGCTGAGAGGGATATGAATGCTTTGGCTATGGCAAGGTCCTATGGTTTCGGGGCAGAACGGTCATAGGTCAGGCCGAGTAATCATGATGATAACAATAACAGTATCTGTATTTGTCCAGAGACGACCGGATGGCGTGAAGGGAATCACATTAAATCCAAGAGGACTCAGATAAAATGATGCTAAGGGTCAGACCGAATCTAACAACAGTCTGTGATTTGTGGCCATGCCGCTGCTCTAATTTGCCTCTCTACGGCTGATGGCCCATGAAGGTGAGGGGTGTTATTGACTGTTACCCGGGCTTGGCTCATAGTACAAGCAAGTCACAGCATCGCTGGCTTGGTCCCCGACTCTGCTACAGTGGATCGCCCTTCAAAGGATCTTTCTTTCTTTCTTTCTTTCTTTCTTTCTTTCTTTCTTTCTTTCTTTCTTTCTTTCTTTCTTTCTTTCTTTCTTTTTTTAAATACATGAAAAGGATCAAATGTGGACCAGACACATTTTCAATGCTTTCATTTGATTTTCCCACCTTGATTTGCTACAAAGGCTTTATTAAGTTACTGACTTTACGTCCACGTTGTTTTATTCTTGTTTGTTTAAAGGAATACCCAGATGCAAGTGTCTTTCTACTAAAACAATATGTCTTGTTTATATATTATCTATGGTCGACTGTAAACAGTAATGGCAGGGGCTGTCTTTTTCCTATCACACTTGCAAATATGCCCCGAGGCTAAGTAGCAATGAGCTTCTCCAATAACTAAAATAAATAATGAATTAAGTAAGTGAACTTGGCCCTCTCCGTGGTGGGGGATTTATCTCTGTAAAAGGGTCACAGCAGAATGACAGCTTTTACCTTCCTCTCTTACTTAAATTTTTGCCTACTCTGTTCCCCCCACCCCCCCACCCCCGCATGCCTTTGTCAGATGAATCTGAGAGCTTTGCTTTTTGGTACCTCTGTGGTGTTTGTATCCAAACAATGCGGCTTGTTCCAAAAAACACTTTGAATATTGAAGAAAGAATAATTTGTTCTTCTGCCTACATTTATAAAACTATTTTTTTTAAACCCGAACTTTCTTTAAGCACTCTAGCCAGATGGTGGCTTTTTAAAGGTATCTAGAATAGCAAGAAAAAGAAAAGGGGGGGGGGAGGAAAGGAAAGGGGGGGAAGGAGAGGGGAGGGAAAGGGAGGGGGGAGGGGAGGGGAGAGGAATTGTACTCATTGGGTTGAGAAACTACTTGCTTGGCTAACCTCAGAATCTGAGTTCCATCTGCAAAACCTATGTACAGAAAAGCTGGGCATGATGACACAGATTGTAATCTCAGAGATGGGGAGGCAGAGACAGATGGATTCGTGGGGCTTGATTGGCCAGCCAGACTAGACTACTTGGTGAACTCCAAGCCAGTGACAGATGCGTCTCATAAAAACAAGATGGACAGCTAATGACGAATGACCACAAGGCTGTCCTCTGACTTCTCCATGAAAGGACAAATGTGTACCCATGTGAATACACACATGCACCTTCACCCACACTTACACACACACTCACATATATACACATACACTTACACACATACACATGCATCCTCACCCACACTTACTTACTTACACACACACACACACACACACACACACATCAACCTGCAAGATACAGAACTATCCATTTTGTGTATTAGGAAGGGTATTTTCTGTTTCTTCCCATTTCTCTTCCTTCTAGCCCACAGCTATAACTTCTGCCAGGTCCTCAGAGCCCTGACCCAGCCTGAGTGCTATTTCATAATCCACACTGTCAGGGAGGGACAGGGAACTACTAGGAAAGCTGCTGGAGCTGATAAAGGTGGCTTTAGAGTCTTGCCAAGTGCGACTTTCCCGAGATGATGCCAAATGCACGTCACTCTCATTTCGATACGAGCTGTAGAGGGATGATTAAGCCCATTATCAAAGCAAAGATTCAAAGATTGCACAAGAGAATAATTGCCCAGTACCCAGTGGGGCAATGTGACTCACAGGAAAGAATATGGACTACGAAATCAGAGACGCCTGGATGTCATTTACTAGTCGTAGGAGATTGGGCAATTCATTTAATATCTTTAAGGTTTAGTTTCCCCATCTGTCAAGTGGGAACAAGAACCTTTGTCAGAGTCATTCTCTGCCCTTTACACATATTATTTCATGTCACCTGCTTGGTGGGGACCCAGTGGCTATTGGCTTTCTCTTTCCTCTGTGTTCGGGTAACAGAAGAGAGACACTCAGCACATGGTTTCTATTTCCCAGGCTGAGAGGAGTATGAATGGCAAATTGCTTATGGCTGCAGGCAACCCATATATGAAACCAGCAGACTTGAGAACAAGCACATCAGAGCCGGAGAGTGGAAAAGACCAAGCAATGGCGAAGCAGGGCTTGCTCCAGCTCCTCAAATGTTGTATTACTCATCCACCAAAAACCTCCCACTCAGATTTAGGACACTTGGGGGGGGGGGAGAAAACTGTTCAGGATCCTCATTCACACCATCCAAGAAAGAAGCACACATTCTTTCCGTCTCCATCTGTACAGGTGCACTCTCCCATCTGAATCCACTCATGGCAGCCATACAGCCGTGTCGGTCGCACACACTAGCTAGTTCAGTGACGTTTGCAAAACAGAACAAAAATGTACATTGTTTCGGAGTTGTTTTTAGTCACCTTCCAGAAAAACGTGCATTGATTGTAATATTTCTCGTGTCATCTGTGGGCTTGGGCACAGTCATTCATACCGCCTTTCATAAAAGAAGCAATCAAAATATTGCTCGGAAAAAAAATAGATAAAGAGATGTACTTTCACATAATAGCATCAAAATGACTAACACATCCCTAGGTCCACTTCTTCTTACCTAGCAGTTGGCAAGTGTCTCAGACCTCTTCCTGAAAACGAACTGGAAATTTACGTGGTACAACCTCACCTCCTGTCAACATTTGCCTAATGGGCCCTTCCCAAAGTCTCCATCTATGTCTTACAGAAATGCTGACGGGCACAAGAAAAAATTAACTTGATAGTAATTTCTGTTCTAAAGAAATAACTAATCATGGTACAGTGGAAGTCTCAGCAGAGGCAGGGGGATGTGCTTTCTGATCTGCAGGACAAAATGACATGTGGCCTCAGCAAGCCACATGATCTTTGGGCCTCAGTCTCCTTATAGATGTAGTCAGTGGACTAGACCGGATTTATGTTTCTCTTGCAAAATAACATTGCATGCATCAAAGAATGGGAAGTCCACGCCAGGGACAAACCTAGGAATACAGAGATAGACCCAAAACAAATTACTTGGAAAACTCAGAATCTGCCTTGTAGTTCCTACCAAACCAAACCTAGACAAACCAAACAACTTCTTCCCTCCTCACTCCCATGGACACAGCACAGGCTGTATCCTTGCCAGTCACACACAGTTCCGACCTGAACCCAAAATGATTAACACAAACCTATTTTCCCCTAATATTTAGAACACGGGTGCCAGCTTCTTCCCAGTCTTTGGAGGATTGGGTCACAGAGACATGGCAAATGATTAATGTAGGAACAGCCACAGCAGTCTGATAAACAGGATGCCTGGCATCAAAGAGAGGGAGAAATGCCACATATGGCCAAAGTAGGGGCCACAGCCATGACCCCTAACTGAGTATTTGTGGCCAGCTCAAACAGGCGCCTGACCAAGAGGATCTTGAGTGAGGATGTCATTCCACTCCACCCTAAGAAAGGATGGAGCCGTTGCCATGGCAACAAAGGTACTTGAGAGGGACATGAGCAAAGGGAGACTTAAAAAGAAAAAGACAATATGTGGCCTAAACAAAAATGTGACTGCGCAAGGGGTGCTGTAAAGCCTTTATTGCCACTTGTTAAGGAAGACCTGTATAGCTCACTCGTGAGTAATAAGGCGGTCAACCCAAACTCAGGCACTAAAAATTTTATAGCACCCCACATATCAAATATATCCAGATAGATAGGGAAACAGCAAGATACATACATAAAGGACTTCCACAGATACACTCACAAACACAAACAAATGTTGGGCCCTATCCTAGCCATGCTGCCTTCTAATAGAGTCGTTAAATTTACCAATATCCTCAATTTATCGGCTATCAAATTCCACATCCTATCAATTCAGTTCTTAAAAGGTTCAGAAGCTCAGCTGTAATGAAAGGGAACGGGAGGGTTTCCCAGGGAGTACAGGCAGACCAGGTGCAGAGAGCTAGAATTCCAGGTTCGAGTGGGGATTCCACAGGTCATTTATGATTTCACGGCTGGATTAAACGGTCCCTGCTGCTATTAGGGACCGTCAAGGTGACTGCCAGAGGCCCGAACAGAGAGATGGTTAGAGCCCAGAACAGAAGCAAGGGAGTTAAACACTGGGAGTAAAATTTTCCAAGTGTTGGCAATCACAAGCCAGGTAAACTCATTGGCACAGGGCTAGGAGTATGTACCCACCCCCGCCCCCTACCTCCCCTTCCCCCACCCCGAAAAGCAATGCACACTCTTCTCAGAGTCACCTGAGTCAGAACAGGTGCAGAGTGGTGTCTTGCAGGAGTCCACGCTCTATTTACTGTGGTTCCCAGCCACTTATTTCCAATTTGTGGTCCCAGCAGGGAACCAGCTTGGGTCCATTCCGAGGCCTGGTTCTGGACGTCTCTAAATACTTCAGAATGAAATGGGAGGGGGGAAAATGAAATTGCCTGGAGAGGTGTCCAAAGCTCATCGGGGAGGTGGCAAGGCTCTCAAAACACAATGCATTGGTATGACTGCTCCTGTTCAGCCAATCTAAAGCCTAAGCATAGATACATGTCTGCCTGGTTACTAGAGAGATATCTGTCCAGCTACAAATGGTCATGGGAGTCCCCTTTCAGAGATCAGAATATGTGAATAGCATTGCTTCTCCATCACACTGACTTCCTACCTTTTATGTGTGTGTGTATATATATACACACGTTTCTGTGTGCATATATGTATGGGCCTATGTACGTGTGCATATGTATTTGGGGGCCAAATGTTAATGTTGGGTATCTTTTTCAGTTGCTCTCCACTTTGGTTTTTGATCTATCACTGAACCTAAAGCTCACGGCCAGGCTAGACTGGCTACCCAGCAATCCTGGATATCCTCCTGTCCCTACCTTGATGCCTCAGAACTGGGCTTACGGAGGCACACTATCTCATCTGGATTTTACACAGTTGCTGGAGAACTGAAGTCAGGTCCTAATGCTTTATGGCCATCACTTTACCAACTGAAACATCTTCCCAGCCCTGGTTTCCTAGCTATTAAAACTTCCATTAAGAGATATGTGATTTCTTTTCCCTGCCAATCTGCATTGTATGTGATGACCAGGGTCTGTTCTCAAAGGTCACCATTTCTGATGCTTCAAGGTCAAGATGAATCCTAGCTCCTACCAAACTCAGTGAGACTTACACAACTCCTGCTGACTGGAGCACACAAGGGTTGCAGATGACACAGTGGTCAGGCCAAGTGATTGCCAGCCACACATCTGTACCAGAGCTCTCAGAAATCAATAGGGCTCTTATAATAATCGAAGTTCAACGGCTTTCATTTGTGAAGTGTTAAATGTGCCAAGGGACAGAGTTAAAGCTCGGGCTATGAAAAGGGACTGTAAGTTACACTTCCTTTAAAAAAATTAGCAAATGGTTCATTTTTCCTGAAGGGGAAAAAAAGGCATTTTCAATTAGGTGAGTGGAAGGACGCATACGCTGAGTGCGTTCTGCTGGAGTTCTAAGTGCTTTTGAAACCCCTCCTGTCAAGGCGTTAGTAATGCAAGATTTAAGATGCCCAATTAATTTTTTCCAGCCACCAGCCAAAAGTAGATGCAGGAGGAGGTTAAAAGCTAAGTGTTTAATTAATATTAAATTTATAAGATTCTCTATCACTGAAAGCATTGTAAAATTGAAAAAGCAGTTAATTTTATGGTTGCTGTGTATTCTTCTGCTTTGATCTTTGATCTATGATATAAAATCACCAACTGTAAAGATTCCGCAGCTTTATCACACCTGTTTAATGGTGAGATGGAAGGAGGAGAGGGGGAACACAAGACTTGGTGGGGAGTTGGACTCTGATACTGGTCACTAGCATCGATTCGAAAAGCTGAGCAAGCCAGGTGCAGAAACCAGCCCTTGTCTTGGTGCATATACCACGGCCTTGCTTGTTCTTTATACCCACGTTTCTAGTATTAAGAACAAACTGTGGGAGGCCATCTTTTGCCTAACACAAAATACTAAAGTGGAAGAGATTTCGGCTGGATGATGAAAGAATTTTCTAAATCTGAGGCTAGTCAAGGCCTGTAGTGTGGAACATAGTAGAACTCAGAGTTTTTGAAATTTGAGTGTGCATCTGCCCTGAGCACCCTGTATGATGATCGTTCTTCTAAGAACCCCTGCATAGCTTCGACCATGTGAAGAAACCCAGGTCTAAATAATGACAGCTCGGGCCTGGGGAATAGGCCTCTCTTCAACCAACCAATGGTACTGTCAAAAGCTAGCATTGGTAAGGAAGGAGTAGTGAGGGAGAGAGGGAGGGAGTCTCAGTTAACACAGAGGGAAACAGCTATCCAAATGTTTTTGTTCAGAGGACTCAGGATGTGAGTGGGTTGGGAGAGTGTTTGCCTAGCGTGCCCGCGGCTCTAGATTGGATGGATGGTCCAGCACTGCATAAACTGAGCATGGTTGTGTATACCCGTAATTGCAGCACTTGGGAGGTAGGGGTAGGAAAACCAGAAGTTCAAGGTTATCTTTAACTACACAGCTAGTCTGGCTACCTCAATCAATACCCTGGTAGTCACAGTGGGTAAAGGCAGTGGGAAGGGTTCAAACTCCAGATGCTGTCTCCTGGAGACCTTCAGGAAAACACACACACACACACACACACACACACGTTTCTAACAAAGGGCTGTCATCTATCATGAATCCTCAAAGTAGAAGGGTTGACACATCTGAAATACAGTCATCATTGACGCTGTAAAACATCGAGTACTTAGCTTTGTCTCCCTACCACACTCGGGAGTGGCAGGGACAGGGACAACAGAGGTCTGGAGATATTGGCCTAGGGATAAGTGGATAGGAAAGACAAGACTTTCTGCCTAAGAGAATGTTATGTCCTATTCCTTAAAAGAGAACAACAGGAGTAAATTTCCAGCTCCAGGCCTCTCTCACTTATGTCTGAAACACAGAAACAAAGGCCTATTATGCAGAGTAGATTCCTAGAGAGGGAGAAGGGGGGGTGGGGGGAATCCTTGTGAGGTGGTTTTTTTAAATTTTTTTTTAATTTAATTCCATCAGGGATCTCATTATAATTTCATTATTAGCAGAAAAACCAAATAAGTGGCAAGAAAAAGAATCTCAACTTAATATTAACACACACACACACACACAAAGATGAAAGGTCTGTTGAGCTTCAAAGTGACTGCTAATTTTCCTGGCTTCAAACAACTCAGTGAGGAAGACATTGATAATGAATGTGCTTTTTCCACAGGCTCTCTGATAAAACTTCCCCCTTCCCGTCTTCCTCCACAAAACAGGTTCTCATTTTTATTTAGGGACAAGGAGCAGACAGAACAGAAGAATCTCGAATCCCAACAGGACTCTGCCTTGAGAGCTTTATCAGTACAATCGCCCAGGAAAGAGACCAGAGAGGAAATGGACTATGATGGTTATAGGAAGCCTGAGGATGTGGGAGTGGAAGGCATACTGTGTAGAAGGATCCTCTTCCCGAGTTCAATTCCTAGTACTAACATGATGGCTCACAACTGTAACTCTACGTCCAGAGGGTCTGACACCCTCCTCTGACCTCACTGGGCAATCCACATTCACTTGACAGAAAAACACCTATATGCATTATAAAGAGTGATTTTTTAAAATTAAAGGCTACATAGAGAAACTTCACAAAGTTTTTGAAGCCAAGTCTTAGTCATGTCTAGAAAGTGCCCATTAGGGGGGTTAAGGAGAGAGAAGGACAAGATGTAGACAAAATGCCACAGAACAAGGCCATTTTTTTTCCCAAAATCTGTTCATTTAAATGGGGCTTTCGGGCAGATCTCCTTGGCACATTCTCCAAGAGACACCTGTGGCTGCCCGTTAGAAGATGAATTTCCTCCCCATCCAAGAGGTTAGCACAGGCATGGCTGGCGGCCATATCTAAATAAAGACTACGAAAGGTCTTGGATGTCAAGAGGGCATTATTTAATAAGTGGAGTGATGTATAGTTGTTCTTCTTTACTTTCAAAATGAATCCTTTAAGGTACCACAGCAAGGCAAAAGAAGGAGGGCTCAGGTCGCAGCTGGGGAGGGACCTCTGCCCCCCAGGTTCATGGCCTAGGACTATACTAGGAGTGATATTTAAAAAATAAAAATAAAAAAGGAAACTGCAAGGGACAGTTACTCAGCACTCCAGAACTATGGTAGACATAGGCTTAGAGCTCTATAAACATTTAAACCAAAGCAGAGGTGTCTGTGATGGGGATGGGGTACACTGCTGGGAAGACATGACAAATATGCCCTGCTGCCAATAACCTGATAAAATACATTTCAAGAGCACAAAACACTCTCCTTGTGTCTGTAACTGTCTTTATCCATCAAGGAGCTGAAGACTTGAGACATTTTCTAACCGAGTGCGTGCTTCTGAAAGCTTTGCTGGGTGCTCAAGTGTGATGCTGTGAGCCTACCTCTCTAGGTCACTTTAATCATAGAAAAATAAATAAATAAACCAAAGCAAGCCCGTTGCTGGCATTTGAAGCCTCTAAGCAGGTACCATCAAGGTACCCCAGGGCCCTAGTTTCTTCATGATGAGTCCTAGGGTTAGCATACTTTCTATAAAGACTGCTCGAGCCGGGCGTGGTGGCGCACGCCTTTAATCCCAGCACTTGGGAGGCAGAGGCAGGCGGATTTCTGAGTTCGAGGCCAGCCTGGTCTACAAAGTGAGTTCCAGGACAAGCCAGGGCTACACAGAGAAACCCTGTCTCAAAAAACCAAAAAAAAAAAAAAAAAAAAAAGACTGCTCGATTCTGAGGGCAAGGTCGGGGTGGTGTTCCTACTCTGTGAAAATATAGCTCCAAGTTTGTTTGTTTTTTTTTTTCCTAAAAAGAGAGAGAGAGAGTAAAGTAATTAACAGATGCCATCATGGAAAGTCTCAGAAACATACAATTTAGAATTAAAACCATAGTCAAAAGTAAAAGCTATGTGCTTACAGTTTTAGAAGCAGCTTGGAAGAAATCATTGTAACTAGCTTTTACCAATGGACCGATGATACATAAGAAAACAGGAGAGGGAATAAGAAAGGTGAAAACTCCTTTTTAGATGTGAAGGTGCTTTTGGTCAACCAAAAAACGCTTCATACATCCAAAGGCTATTTATCCGTATATTTGCATGCATGTGCACGTATGACTGCACATGTGTACGGTGTAATGACAATGTTTGGTGTATGCACAGCTTCCCCAAATCTTTTCAGCAATCCATGGTCCTCCTGGGATCTAGATTGGGAATCACTGTGAGAGATAAAGACTCAGAGTGAAGAAATCTATGTCTCCACCAACTCATTCATGAAGAGAAAATGACATTCCCACAGCTGACTGATTTTACACACACCACCCCTTGTATTATTCCCACCAACAAGATCAACACGTTGATAGACACAATCCTGATTATTTCCCAGTTCACACAGTCTTGATTGTTGGTTTATAACACAATAAAATCTCCTTCGGGCACAAGAACCTATCTTCTGTGTGTATATCTTCCATTACAAATCGCAAGTACAGATATTGTGGAGGATAACATAATCAAAATAACATTTGGAACAAAGGTACATGAGTATGATCAATGGGACAGGAAAGCAATTGCTTAAGAAACATTGGAAAATAATTCTTTGGATACAGACAGCCTTGTGGTTTTAGGACAGTTGAAGGATGATAAGAAAAAGGCCTTACCCTGAAGAACTATTGACCCTGACCTAAATGTGCTCATGGACATCCATATTCCCAGTCCACACCTCCTCCCTCCACCTTCCTGTCTGATTTCCACTCATCCATTCTGAACTCCTGTTTGTCTGAGGCCACATGCAACTGGATTTGTCAAGTCCCCTCTTAGCAACTTGTTGTCACAGTCCATTACCAAATTGCATATAGTTATATATTCCACTAATTAGGCTTCTAAAATATCATTAACATGTCTCTTGATCATTAGCATAACGTATGAGGCGTCCTCGTTAGGCACGACTCGAGTTTGTTAACGTGGTAATGAGAGGCACAAGGCAGGCTCCGCAGAGAGGCATGGAGAAGTGGGGAACACAGAGGCACCAAGGCTCCACTCGACAAAGGTACAGAGGATGACTGTGACAAAGGCAAACACAGAAATAAAAAAACGAAATGTGAAGAGCACACACAGTCCATGCCAAAGGGACATGAGCAAGCCAATGAAGCTGGCATCTACATAGGTGCTTAGCATACGGTGACCCTTAAGGCTTCTTCCTACCTTTAAGGCACCTGGAACCTAGCCCAAGGTTCTCATCTAGCCTAAATAGAAATCCTTAAAGTTTCCCAGACAAGAAGAAAATAATATAGAGAAATCTTCCCAGAGACTAAAATCATAGATGAACATAGGTTCTTTTCTGGTCCATCTCCTCTTCATTCCCAAGTACAGGGGGCAACAGGCAATCACTGCTGCACGAGATTAGAACTACTCAGGGTAACTCTCGTCTAACCCTCAGGAGGGCCTTTATTAACACTGTCTCTGAGACCTCTCCCCTACTTCCTCTTGTGTGTGTGTGTGTGTGTGTGTGTGTGTGTGTGTGTGTGTGTGTGTGTATGTGTGCACATACCTGTATCACTGATGATGGTGACATATGTAGTAGGACAGAGCTTACCTGAAGAGAGAGCATGGCTGTATATATGCAGGGAAGAGAGGATGGAGGCCATTAAAGAAATAGAATAAGGTGGCAACTGGTATATACCATGTCAGATGCCATTGAGCACACCAGGCATGTGGACTGAAGGGTGCGGTTTCAAATTGCCACCTAAGACTACATTTCCCAATTCACAGAAAGGTATCTAACTGTGCTTGATAGGATTCCCAGGGCAAGAAGAAAAGAAAGTGTTTGGTTTGGCCACGTTGTGAGCTTGTGATGGGTGGGGAATTTGAAGAAGTCAGGAGAGACAACGTTATTGCATGTGCACACCGTTGTCTTTATTTCACCCTCAAGAAGGAAGGGCTAAGTCCTACTGGACAGTGTCATAGTTACAGGTTGAGGGCATAAGAGAGCAGCTCCAGAAACAAGCAAGAGGATGTCACTCCTAGTCTGCCTTTGTGAGATGATCAACTGAGAACTTGAGAGTTTACAATCTGACCGGTTTTGCTCAGCACAGCTATTCTAGGCTAATCTCCGAGACTTGGAATCTCAGACAGATAGTTGGAAGCACCCAGTGGACTCACAGAGCAGCACAGAAAGAAAAGTGTGTGGCTCTCCTGGAATGACTTGAGCAAAAATCCCACTAGACACAGGTGTCTAGCACTTCCTCGTATGTTGTCTCCTCCTGTTGGGGGATCCTTTCCAGGCTGGCCTTGTCTCCCAGGTCCATAGTGGAAGAAAAAAATCTGTGCACCCTCAAGTATCAAGGCCAGAAACATCACAGAAGACAGACTTAGTAAACTTAGGTGGCCCCTAAATGGAAGTTTTCCAGAGTATGCAGCTCATTTAATATCTGAATGAATGGTCCCAATGGCCAATGGTTAAGAATCCAGTCTATGACTTGACAATGTAAGGATATGCCACCAGGGCTCATTTTCAGGGAGGATGAATCTAAGCAGTTGTTTCTCTGGATCAGAGTGGGTGGGAAAAACTGATCTCTCACTATTAGGGCACATGGAGGACAATGACAGAAAGTGTCACCTTAAGAGCCTTTCCTATTAGCAGAATCAGGAGACGCCCTCTGTGAACCTCAAGTACAATTCTTATATTTCAGCGCCACAGAACCTTTTCTGGTCAGGTATGGTTCTCCACCTATGTGTCAAAGGAGTTAAGAAACTCCCAAGGCCTGAGGTGAAGTCTGAATGGATTCATCGTGGCAGGAAACAGAATGGGCACCAGAAAAGATGGTTTTTTCACCATTATTTGCATTCAGATGGTCTGAAGGATGGGGTAGCTCAGCCCCTACTGCAGAACCTGCAAGAAGCTATACCCACAGCCTAGTCCCACAGAACACCCCTGAGTGATCCCTTACAAAGCTTTCTCGGCCCTGTTAGACAGATGAAGTTCCTCATAGATAGATTCTCAGAAGCTAGCTCTTTTCCCACTGGAGAAAAGAAAGAAAAAGCAAAATACAAGGAGAAGGTATATTTAAAAAAAAAATTAAAAACCGGGAAAAAATTGAATCTCAAAACCTTCAGTTGGTAATGACAAAAGTAATCATACATTCATTATCTCACTCTGTACCCAGGCTCTGGGGATGCACTTAGAGGCAATTCTTTAACTCAAGCTGGTGGGCAAGGCAATGGGACAGGACGAAGAGATAAATATAAATGCACAGTGTTGCCTGGATACAAAGTCATACAGACAAAGGCTTAGTTAGTAGGGTTACTTGTAAAGTGACAGAATGTCCTAGTGTTTGGAAGCATGCAAAACTCAGAACTCAGGAGAACGACCCTGACAAAGAATAGCCTCAAAGCAGCACCTCTCGGACACCCTCTTCAAATAAACACAGTGGGTCTGTGCAGTGTGGCTTTTTATAAAACACTGGGTGTTTTAGAAGGAGTTCAATGCAGCTGTTTGCCTAAGGCAACAATGCGTTTTCTTATTCCACAAGCCCTGACTTAGAAATGAAACAAAAAGTAAACTTTAACAGTGTCCCTGTAACGATGGCCACAAATTCAACATCTGTAAATAGATAGCGATATTCTATTTAAGTTGGGTTTTTTGTAAGGCTGGTTCTCATCTTGCTGAGAAGCAGAAGTGGCCCTACATCTCTGAGTCATGGTAGTGGTTCAACCTGCCCAGCTTTACTTGTTTGGAGCCTACTGCTCCCTCCGCTCTGTCCACCCTCATCCTGCCCTGCTCTGAACCCAGCACACAGAAGGATGGTGGAGATGATCCAGAATGCAATTACTGACGGAGAGGAGAAGATGATCTTAATCTACCTCATGGATTGGGAGCAGCAGCTAAACAGGACAATTTTGAAGTGACCTGCAGGCTGGTGGGAAAATAGCTCAGTGGGTCAAAGTACTTGCTATGTCAACCTGACCATCTGTATTTGATTCCTGGATCCCACTATGGAAGGAGAGAATTGATTTCTAAAGGCTATCCACGAATCTCCACATATGTCATATGTCCTGTGGCATGTACATACCTGCACTCACACATACACACACACACACACACACACACACACGTTTTATAAAATGACCTAGCTACATGTGGTGATAGATGCCTATAATCCCAGTACTCAGATAATACAGGAGATGATGGATCTTTCTTTCTGAGTTCAAGGCCAGCCTAGTCTACATAATGAGTTCCAGGCCAGTCAAGGGTATACAGTGAGAACCTGCCTCAAGAAAGAAGGGGAGAGGCTTGTCACTTACAAATGGATGCATGGGGGGAAGCTTAAAACCAATGTCTGTGGAGTAGGAGGGAAAGATTAGAACACAGAACAAGCCAAACAGCCCCAGTGCTACCGAGCTCTCACAGAGGCATCCCAGGTCCCAACAATACGACTTTTCTAATTGAGAAAACTCCCTTGCCCTACTTTGGGATCCCAGGTAAGGATGTTTGGTTTTGTTTTAACACAAAACACCTATCATGCCCATAGAACACCTTCCGGTATTCCTTTTGCTTATGGGAATGACATGGGCCAAGAATGAGCATCTAAGTGCTTCTCCGGAGGGAGGGCATGGCTTACATGAGAACAGGAAGGGATGTGTCATACACAGGAAGTGACCTGTTCTTTCCACAAAAGGGAGAGCCGAGAATTCATACCAAGGATGAACACTGAATACAGTCCACGAGTCAGGAGCCTCACAAACTGCCACTGCCTTGTCGCCTGGAACACTGTCCTCTGATTCTCCACACTCACTCCCCCAAGAGCCGAATAACCAGTAAGCTGCTGCCCAAAAGATATTGTAAATAGCTCTGAGAGAGTACAGTTCAGGCAGCTTCCAATTAGCTCTCACTTAACAGTCTTTTTCTCCCTGCCAAGTTTGTGCAGTGAGAGCCCCAAGCCCCCGCCTGCTGTTTGGCTCTGGGTTTGGGAACACGGGAGTCATGATGGTGATTGGGCTGATAGAAGTCAACATGTGTGCATATGTACGAAGCCAGGGAGAGAGTTAAAACGAGCTTTGGGGGAGGTCAGTACCAAGCACAGACCAAAAGCTATGCACAGTGCCATGAAGCCACCTCTTTCTCTAGCTCTGGCCTACCCCTAACTTAGCCAGCTTCCACTTAATTATCCCTGATCATTTTACTCTTTGCCTACCCTCCATCCTGCTCGGTACCTCTCTATTTCATCTGAATCTCAGTGAAGATACCTAGGAGCTAAAGACAAACCAATGGCCAATTAAAAGGTAAGTGCCTTATGTTAAAAGCCAGGCCATTCAATATTCATAACTAGGTAGCTTTCGAAATGGAGGAAGGGCAATACAATCTATAGTCAAGGCTAATGGGGCACCTCGTTTTGTAACATAACCAAACACCTATTCAGTTGACGGGTGGGAACCACCTGCTCTCTCCTCAGCAGACTTGGCACTTTATAAATATTAGAGATGTAAAAGACCAAAGAGTTGCTAATGTGTTTATTTCCTTATAATGAATTCTTCAGGCAACGGAGAGGATCACCGAAGCAGAGCTTAGTTAAAAACCCCAGCTGAATTTGGCAGCCCTACTGTTCTTTGGAGCAGCATCTAAGTAGTACTGAAGGAGAAAGCGTAAAGATTGTTCACTTGGGTATAATTTTTTTGAGAAAAGAGAAAGTGAAGATTTATCTCCCATTCCTACATTTCTTTTTCCAAATTATAAGATCATCAGATTCGGCACTAGACCTATAGAACGAAAGAGAAACGAGAGAGGAAAAAAATGTGCAGTAAGGCGGTAAGGCTGGACACAGTTCTTTTCAAGGTTCAGGCACGTGAACCTACTCAGCCCTCAGTGCTCCCAAGAAAAGGGTTTCTCCTGCCAGCAACGGGATTACTGTCTCTAGAAAAAGTCAACTTTAAAGTCTGTTCTTAGAACCCATAAGTGGTGCTTTTAAATGTTGGTTAATAATGTGCTCGACTCTATTTGTGGGGGAGGAGTGTTTAATCTTTCTCAAAGAGTTAAGACAAGGTCACTTTATAAATGGACAGCAATGACAGGAAGTGGTTACAGCTCACCTAGCACAGGGCTTCCAGAGAACAATCAAATCAAGATTCCTGCTCCCAGAAAGTGCTCTGTCCACTGGGAGGCAGCAAAGGCTGCCAGAAAGAGAAATGGGCCCGAGCTTGGAGACCTGGGTTCTAGTCCCTGCAGTATCTTTATCTTAGTAAGTATCTTGGCAAGTGTACTATGGCCAGCCATAGAATCCTGCTTAAAACTTAGGGCAGAAAAAAAAAGAGAAAATTAAACAAGAGATGACGAAGCACTTAGGTGGTAAAGATAGAAGCTGTAGGAAGAAGATACACACACATAACAGAAATTTGAACTTTTTAACTTTCCCCCAGTGTGAAAGACACCTCTACCAGATAGTCAATGAGACTAGAACAAAGCAAATACAGTTGCGCATCCACATTTGCAGATTTGGAACTGAATTATCCACTGTAGAATGAAAATCATGGCTGCCAAATATAGTTTGGGGCTTTTGCTGTTGTTGTTTGTTTGTTTGTCATTGCTTTCTAAACAGCTATTAATATGCAGAACATCGCCATTGGGTTTTTTTGCATAATAAAATTCAGATTGAGATTATTTAAAATATATGAGGATCATATGGTGATATGCAAATACTTATGCCATTATGTATAAAAGAACTTGGGCATCCTTGGATTGGGTATCATGGAAAAGTCTGGAGCTCTTGGAATCAGTACTGAGGTATAATGGCACACTAAATGCAGTATGCTCCTTTCCTTTCCTTTCCTTTCCTTTCCTTTCCTTTCCTTTCCTTTCCTTTCCTTTCCTTTCCTTTCCTTTCCTTTCCTTTCCTTTCCTTGGATTTTAGAAATAGGATCTCTCTGCAAATCCCTGGCTGTTCTGGAACTCACTCTGTAGACCTGGATGGCCTTGAACTCACAGAGATCTCTGCCTCCTGAGCTCTCGGATTAAAGAGATGTATCATGATCACCAGTCTTTAAAGGATGTTTCTAAGGATTGTAGTAAAGGAAGATGGTCCTCGGGTCGAATTAATTCTGAAAAACGCTACTACACTATACACACCCTTCTGGCAGATATACAACAGACATTATATTAACACTCAGAAAATGCTTGTGGTAAAGAAGAGTCTAACTTACAAACTCACTTGACAATGCTCTCTCCTTTCACACAAACAAATAAACACACACACACACACCAAGTAGATGGCATTTAAAATTATTTATTTGAATGGCAATAATGACTAGTTTTGATTTGGAAAGTTAATGTCATTGAACCACTGGTCAAGGTCTTGGGGGACTATAGCATTTTAGCTACAATACCCTCCTTATTCTCTCTGATTAGCAGCAGCACGTGTTTGAGAGGCAGCTGGCTAAGGTGAAAGGTTAATTTCGTGGCCTTGAATCTCAGTCCAGTGAACAGACGCCAATGGGGGCTGGACCTCATCACCTCGTTCTCATTAGCTCTACCCAAGTGAGCTTAGGAGCCACAGAAAAGAGCCTTAGTTACCATCACAAAGGGAACTGGAACTATATCTTCACCAACACAGAACCCGTGGGCTCTACCTCATATGTTGAAGAAGTCACACACACACAAAAAAAAATTAATGAATTAATGAAGGTCAACTATTTTATCCTATCAGGAAAGCTGGACTCTCAGGAGGTTTTATAATCAAGGCCTAGGGATCCGGCCTCCAAGAGATCAAGTTCCAAGTCCATCTTTTAACAGCTATACGGTCTTGAATTTAACAGATTACTTACCTGAGTCTCAGTCTCAAAAATCTATCAATAACAATAAAGAGACCCCATTCCTCAAAGGCTTTGATGAGGATGCAAGGAAATGATGTTTGCCAATGAACTTAGCACTGTGCCTACCCCAGGATAAGAACCAATAACACTCATAATTACCCATTTATTGACCTGTTTACTTATTTATGTATGTAGTTAGTTACTTATTTGGGGGGAGGGCTGGGACTTGGATTTAAGGGCCTTCCGCATGCTTCCCAAAGATTTCTCCCACTGACCTCCACTCCTAGTCTTCTTTCAATTTGTTATTTTGAGACAAGATCTTAACTGAGCTGCTTAAACTAGCCTTTGCTCTGTATCTCAGGTAGTCCTTGAATTCAACAATCCCCCTGCCTCCACTTCCCAAGTAGCAAGGATTATCAGTCTGTGTACCAGGACTGACTATATTGCTATATTTAAAGGAACCGAATCATGTCAAGAATATAGTAGCTAGCATTAGCAAAATGTGATTTTTTTTTCTTCTCTCTCTCTCTCTCTCTCTCTCTCTCTCTCTCTCTCTCTCTTATTTTTCATTTTGTAATTCATGAAAAAAACATATGCTTCTTAAACCTTACTGAAAAATCTCAGTGTGAGGCTGCAACGACTTTGGTCAGGTTTCCATCCTTAACAGAGATTTCTAAGTTGAGAACTTCAATGTCTGCAAAACATGATTCAACTAACTAAACTCATTTTATTGGTACACTCCCAGGAATACCTTTCTCAGAGGAGATACACCCAACACGGCGCTTAATCCTTGCAAGGTGTTATTATGTAGCCTAATTTTTTCCTATCAAAACCAAAATACAGATCGGAAGATGGGGTTCCCGACCACACATCAGAGGAGACAGATGAAGAGTGGAGAAGAAGTCTTGGAGGCAGAGAAAAATCTCACGAGGTACAGGAGATAATACATGAGGACCCCAAGGACACTGACAGGAATAGTATGCCTACTGCCCTTGGCATTGCTGCTGCCCGACCTGTTCATACATGGTAGCAGCCCAAATTTGTAGGGGAGCCATTTAAAGGCTACTAGGAAACTCTCCGCAGCAGCTCTAAGGCCTGAATGGAGTCAGAAATTCTCTTTCTCATCCTTCCCCCCTGGGCTCTCATCTTTGGAGATTGCCATGGTGACCACCTAGAAGGCATCTTAGAAACCAATACCCATATTCTTTGCCTTTCCAGACGCCTGGCTCTTAAGCTCCGAGATTAGGAGCTCTTTTAGGCATGTGGGGTCAAAGGTAGCCAAATTCCAAAGCCAACAGTGCTAGACATGCCTCCCTCCCTCCCTCTCCTACTTGACCCCCTCCTCTGGTGACAGGCCACTTGTAATTGTCTCTTTGGTCTGACTTATTGGTGATGTACACAATCCAATGCTGCTACTAACTGAGTCCTTGCCCAGAACACACACACACACACACACACACACACACACACACACATACACACACACTTTAGTCTAGTGACTTTGGCCATGTCTAGTGACTGCTTCCCAGGGCCATCGCATCAATCCAATCAATGCTGGAACAGCTGGCTCTTAATAACACTGGATTAAACAAATCGATTACAGAAAGGTCAATTTGGTACCTAACATTTAGAATGTAGGGACCTGAGCATTTGGCATCTGTTGGGGACCAGTGCCACATAAGGTCAGGAATCTTACTCCGGAGCAGAATTCCTTACCTGAAAGAAGGAAATATTGATCCTGAAAAAAAAGTCATGGCTTTAATGTTCTTATATTTACTTGCATGAAGAAAGCTGAATGAGGGGCAAAGATAGCGCACTCACTGTTTTAAAAATTCCCCGTGGTTGTGTGTGTATATAATACTGCATTCAACACGACCAAGGTAACACTTGCCGGCCAATAAAAGGAACAGGATCAAACTCCACACATTTTTATTATAGTCAGAAAGGGGCCACCGGTTGAAAAGAACCGTGTCCACACATGTCCTTTGACCTCCTGAGAAGTGAAAACTGTTGAGACATCTCGGGAGATGCTCACAGTCCACCTGACATGTCATGCAAAGGAAGCCTGAGCCTCCAGTTGGCTCTGCCCCCTGGAAACCTGCTTGTCATTACCATGTGTGCTGTGAGAAGCCCGGCCGAGTGCTGTAAAATGTGTGGAGCCCATGTTTTATGAGCTGCCTCCACAGTTCAGAGGGTGAAAACAGGCAGAGGGAAGCGGGATCGCAGACCCATCATCGGCCAGTTGGCAGACATCAAGATGCAGGCAGGAAGTCAGCCAATGCTACAAGTCACATGTCAAAAGAAGTGAGGGAATGGGGTGGGGGTGGGGTGAGCACAGGGGGAAGGAGTGAGAAAGAGAGATTGGGGGACAGACAGGACAACCCGACCACATAGGAAGCAAAGGGAGGTATCTGTGGGCTGACCTGCTGCTGCCTGTGAACCCTGAGCACAGAAGGAATCACAGCCAGTTAGGGAAGAGCTGCCATCAGTGTCCTCATTTTAGACTCCTTGAGCCTCTGCCATAAAAGGAGGTGTGTCCTTGGTTAGGACATGTAATGCACTGTAAAATGAGAACAGTTGAACCACTGGTCCATAAAACAACAAAAGCAGCCCCACAGGGCTTTTACAAATCTACACGCACACACACACACATACATACACACACACACAGAGAAGGGACGGGACCACACCTCTCAACAGGGAGCACCTCAACTCTAGGAATCAAATGCCTATGTACTGCTGGGCATGGGCTGGACTGTGCTTGGCTTCAGATCGGTCATCCCACCCAGACAGCTATCTCTTGAGTATATAGGGGTCTTCTAGTCAGATCCTACTTTATCAGCAAGACACCAAGGCCTGACAGATCCCCTAGAAATCACCTCTCTGGTTCCAAGTGCTTTAAGGGGTCTATCTTGTGGCAGGCTTAAATGGAGTGTGCTTTAGGGAAAGCCTGCCTTTCACTCAAAATTGGTCAAGTCCTAAAGTGGGGTTTGAGTTCTGCATTTCTTCCCTGCTTTCCCTAGAGATGGAGACGGGGAAGATATTTGCATTGTATCCACTAATTATGCATACTAGTTTATTTATTTAAACAAACAAACAAACAACAAAACCCATGCATAGCATGGACTAGGTAACTAGCACTGTGCTGACAGCTGTGTCTCGTCCCTGCCCCCTTCCCCAGGGGAGAGTCAGAGCTGGCCTACACGGAGATCATAAAAACAGAGTGTGCACACCTTAGGACACAGACACACAGACCCTGCTCTGGGGATCCCAGGATGATCCTGGAGGGAGTTAAGAATAGCTTTACTGCAATCCTGACATTTGAGCAGGTGGCTTAAAGAAGCTCGCTAGGCTGCACGGAGCCGCGGGAATGCACATGAAGCAAAGGACACTGTGCAAAGGCTGAGAGTCCACCAAGGGTGTGACCTGCTTCCAGAAGAAGGACAAGTTCAAAAGTTGTTGGGTTTTGGATTCAGTCCAGCCTGGTGTTTGAAATACACGTCTAAGAGATGGCCCTTACAGCGTGCCTACACATATGGTTATAAAACATTATGCTTTGAAATGTGGAGCATAAGGCTTGAATGAGGGCCCCACCTACATCTTCTAGATGCTGAGAAACTAGCGCACAGGATTCCTGTTGTTTGCTTTGCTTTGTTTTACCAATTTGCATTTCTTTAAGGTAGAAAGAAAAAAAATGCTTGAAATATTATCTATATATATCTACATACACATGTATGCCTGGATATCTACATTGAAAGGTTTCTTTAAGGAAAGTCTCATGTGGTATTTCCTACATGGCAGGCACTGCTATAAACACACTGTGTTTATTAGATACATTTGATCTCCCCAGTAATCCAGTAAGGTAAAGTCTTTCTTGTTCCTCATACCTAACCCATCAGGCAGAGAAGTATCAAATAACTTGCCAGAGTTAATCAGCCAGTTAATATCGGGGTCAGGACTAGAAAATGAAGACTCTGTGGCCAGTGTTCCTCGCCACTACGTTCACCCACCTCTCAGGAGACCCTGGTGCCAAGGTCACTCCTGGAAGGGAGACCCTGACAGAGACGGAAGCTCCATCACCTTTCGTCTCTTCCACCCCCTGAGGAGGGGGTGGGGGTGGGTGGAGGGGGGGTGCTCCTGGGGAATGCCATGCAGACATTCATTATAGAACATGCTGTGCCTTTTGATTCCAAAGAAACAAATGGTAAGCTCAAAGACACGGAGCTATGCTGAGTGCTTTCATAGTCACAGGTACTGAGCACAGAAAGGTAGAGGGGAGGCAGAAGGAGGAGACCATAGGCCAGGCCAGAAATGCAGTCCCCTCAGACCCACTACAGGGAAACCTCCCCAGGGACCCCTTTCATTCCCTGTTCAGTTCAACTCCTAAAGCCACTGAGGCAAAGAGCTGGAAATTAGGATCTCAGCAAGACAGCCCAATCCGGGGCAGCTCCCAAGGCTGCATTTGCAAACAGTAGGTGGCTGGGAGCCTTAAGAGCCAAGAAGGAAAACACCTCACCCTTCACCCACACTAGAGAGATCAAGACCCCACCCAGCTCCCACCCCCACTCCTCATTCCCACCAGCTTGAACTAGGAGCCCACATATTAATTATACCATGCCATGGTTCATTTCAGCAAGAACCAAGTATCATCCTCCTGACCTGGGGGGTTAAAAATTCCCTCATTGAGACTCTGAAAAAAGTAACATGACATCATGTTGCCTGTGTCAGGTTTATAAATGGGCCAGGGGGAGGCAGGGGTGTAACCTGACACTATCAAAACACGGGCCCTGCTGGAAGAAAGAAGGCCATTGTTGGAGGCTGTCAGCTCTCTTCTAGCTGGAGGTAAAGTGAGATTCAAGAAACATTAGCAGGAGGCCAGCCGCTGTGCAGCCCCCCCCCCCCCCCACTCCCTTGTCTGCTAAGGAATCAGGCAGGCCCAGGTCCCCACTTCCTGTGGGGTATGTCACCCCAGGTTTTATTCTCCTAAGTAATTTTTATTCTGTACCTCAAAGTAAAGGAATGTTTAACCCAAAAACAAGAAAGTCCAGGGGCATTTTTTTTTTTAAATTTCTGGAGCAAGACTGTTTTCCTAAGCAGACAACCAGAGAGGGAACGAAGAGGGTTATAAGCACACAGGGTTGAGATTTTTATATGAAAGACAGAAATGGAAGCCTGTTTCAAAGCTAGACAGACAGACCACCTCAGAAAGAGTCAAGTGGACCTCTTACCCACAACAATATTCCGAAGAAACAATATTTTGAAAACTTAAAGATACGAAGTTTCCGGGCTGGGGCTATGATCAGGACCCAAGTGATAAAATGTGGTGTGTATTACAGAGTCAGGAGGGACAGACATGGACTGGCCAAAGGACAAAGAGTTGGCACAAATAATAATAATAAAAAGAAATTTTAACACACAAAAGGAGACGGGAAAGGATTTATGATGAGCGAAAGTTCAGAAAACAAAAAGCTAGACAATAGAAGCTAGCCTGACTGGAGATACAGTTCATTGTCCTGGATACACATTTAATCTGATTTTTCTCTTTTCTTTCTTCCCCATCTCTCAGCTCAGGCTTGAAGGAAATAAAAGCATACAAACAGACCCTCCAGGGCAAAATGTGCCCAGATACTTGTGGCCTGGGAGCCAGGCGGGTATAGCCTGCCAGCTAGTCTTGCTCAGGGGAGAGACCACTTTTGTGATCCTCAGGGCAGGCCTTGACTGAGGTCACAGGGGCTCAGCATGTCAGCTGGTTGTGGGTAGCTCTCCTGGTATTCAGCTTGCTTGTTTCCACCCAAGTATAACCCTAGCATCAGTCTGTCTACAAGGACCTTAACCTCTCAAAACAGCTCTCTCCACCCACCCCTCGTGCCTCCTGGGCTTAATTCACCAAGCAATTAACAGAGCAGCCACATAGACCACTGGGTTCCTAGTTAACTGCAGCTTTTATGTTAACCCTACCACATCTCCTTTGGAACAAAACAGGGACCCCCTCAACTTAAAGGATAGTGGCGCCCCATGGCCCAAGAGTACCAGTCTTCAAAAGGCTTTCCCACAGAGCCCTGGAACCAGCCCCTCCATGCTTCAAAGAAGACAAGGGAGCCCCCCCCCCACCCGGACCACCCTCCAAGCTCAGAGCTTGCTTGTCCCTCACAATCCAGTCCCCTGAGTCTTTTTCTCTGTGGCTGGGAGCTTTCTTGGCGCCAGAGTATGCTCATTAGAGAGGAGCAGGAAGGCAAACAGAAGAGGAGGCAGCCACAGCCTTAATACCAAATCTCACAGACGAAGGGAGCTGTCCAGGGGAGCAAGGCTGGACCCTTGAACTTGGATCCAGGAATTTGTGCCAAGCCTCTGGTTCAAAGAGTTTCAGGAGTGGAAAGTGTCCGGTGTCTCTACCACCAGATTGGAAGCCTTTGCCCTGACCAACCATGAGCTGTCTTTCTCTGCTCTAAATGCCCAAAGGCCGTCTTTCCTTCCTTCTCCTTCACAGGATCTTCCAGCTGCTCACGATGTTTCTCTGAACAAACTGAGTGTCCAATGTGTGTCAGACACTGCATTAGCTGTTAGGGTGTACCAAAACCAAATAGGGAGAGTCTCTGTGGCTTCCTTTTCCTGCCTGGCCCCAAACGCTCGCCAAGCCCAGTCAAGAGGCCATGGAGGGTCTCACGAAATTCACAAGATTCTCACTGATGTAACCAAAGAGCAGTCCCCAGACAATTGGAGGAGCTCAGGACCTCAGGGAATCCAGGGCACTGGAGGTGCGCGTGCGCAAGTGTGTGCGTGCGTGCATAGGTGCGTGTATGTAAGCGCTGAGAGAAATAATGTGTGGTAGAGGATGGCAAGGCTCCAATGAGAGGGGAGAGAAGGCTGGCAGGACTTGTAAATAGTACTTTCAGAATTTGTATACCTAGAGTGGACAAGCTGTCTGCAACCTATTCCCTAGGTGCTCGTGCCTATGGCTAATAGGAAGACAGACACTGATGCAACAGATAAAAAACAAACAAACAAACAAAGAAGAGTAAGAAATATCTCCTAACTTTCTGGAGCATGGTAAATGGCAGGGAGTAGCCTTCACACTCTGAAAGATTGAATTTTTTTTCTCTCCTCTCTCAGAGGGCCAAGAAGCAAAAGCCAATGGTAAGAGATGCCTGGTGACCAGTCTGACACCTTGGGCCCTAAATTTATTTTCTCATTAATAAATGCAGTGGGAGCAGGGTGTTGTTGGAAGCAATGTCTGTCTGCTTTATATCAACTCTTTTCTCCTCTTTTTTGGGGGTGGGGGTGGGGTTTTTTTTCCCCCTGCTCTAGACAGTGGCTGTCCGAGGAGACCAAGAGCAGATGTTTCATATTTCAGGAAAGAGCACTCTCCCCCAATTCCTGAAAGATTCCTGAAATTCCTATACTTAACAAAAATTAGCTACAGAGAAAAAAAAATAATTGTGAATTAGGAGCCTACAGTGCCTCTGGGAGCCGATGGCTTCTGTCATCCCCCCAGCAAGTTTTCACTGCCGAGGCAGGTCCTCTGCCTGCCGCCCAGTGGGCTCCATGGGGAAAAAAAACCCAGTGCAGGCAGGCAGCTCTTGCAGCTACCCGGGAGTTTCACCATATTTCATAGCGGAGATGCCAACCCTGGGCCATAATTTCCAAGAGCTGGAAGCAGGAGTCAGCCGGAGTTCTAAGCTGGGTTCCATCTTTTGCTCTCCTGGCTAGTTTATCTCCAGGACCTCACCCACGTGACACAAGACTATTTAACCATCTCTCTTGTACCCAAGCAGAGACGCAAGTGCCCACTAGTGAGCTAGCTACCTCCAGAACTATAAAGGCCATTCAATTAAAATCATTCACAGCTGCCCGTTGTACTAACAAGCCTTTGTGGTAACCATTAGACTGCCTCGCATGTGAAGGTCAACATTAGTGGTGCACCACACTAAGCTAGCCTGAGCTATATTCTCAAAGCCCTCTCAACCTATGTGAGGTCCTTTTCCATTCTGCATAAAAGATATCAAAGCCTTTAATCATTCAGTATTTATTCAATCAACATTTACTGAGCGACTGGCACAGTCCTTGGCACCCTCCGTGTGCTCAGTAAATATCTAGTGAATAATGAATGAACGGGTACCCATCACAGAGAAGAAAAAGTGCATGGCGAGCTGCCACCGCCCCAGATCCTGAATCCACATCAGAATCCACTAATGGATTCAAATATGCTTCTCTGAAGACTCTGGACTCAGAATACGTAGATTTGATGCATAGCATGAAATCTAACCTGCCCTTCCTGACACAAAGATCAAGTACATTTTGCCCCTGTTCTCAGGAGCTTATAGATTACTGGGAGAAAGGCTGTAAATTGGCGGTTGTAATAGGTGTTATGAGAGACACAGAGGAGCCCTGTGAAAGCCTGTGGCCTCTCTAGTAAAATGTGGCTGAGGCCACAGCTCTCTAACTCTGTTTGTGCTGGCTCCTCAAGTATCTCTCCTGCATCTCTGAGAATCCTTTTTTCATTCACTCCACTACCCTCCTTGCTATTTCTACATTGTTGGGGACCTGTTCTGTCCTTGTCTTCTTGGAATAGACACTCTTGGATCATCAGAGTCCCCATGAAGCACTCAGTGGCCACGTACACAGACAATATCAGAGCCTTGACTCTCACCTCCACAAGAATACAAATGCAGTCATTACCAGCTCTTTATAAAACATGTCCACATGGGCATCTCACAAGCCACTCAACAGCAGACTCATAGAAGCCCTTTGCCCTTTCTCTGCAGCTTCTCCTCAGCCCCTGACAACCTTCATTTATACCCTGCAAAGCACTAGCATTCAAAACTTTCAGCTTTCTTCCCCCTCAACAACCCCCCCACCAGCAAACCTTCTAAGTAGAGCCTCTAAAACAGCTTCTGTAATTCATTTGTTTTACTGCCCCATACCATCTCACTTCTAACTGATTTCTCCATACCCCAGTATCACCCCCTACTTCAATCTGTCTTACATGGAGACCCCAAAATTACCTTAAAGCACAAACCCGACTTGTGTTGGCCCTACCACCTTCTTCCCGCAAGCCTCTCATTCAATATCCCGTTTCCTTCAAAATGGCATGCTAAGACTGGCACAATGTGACTCCAATCAACTTGTGCCTGTCATTCCCTGGAGCTGTCAGTCATGTGACTGCCTTTGTCCATGCTGTATACTCAGGTTAATGTGCTACCTACCCATCCTTTAGTTCCCCTTTCTATAACAACCTTCATAATCCAGAAACCCCATTCCATGTCCCCCTGGAATTCTTTTCTGATACCCCATGGCAGAATGAGCTACCCCATCTCTGTATACAGATTACTTTACAATTAAAAAATAATAAAAAAGGTTGTTCCAGATATATGTCAAAGTTGATATGTACACAAGTTGTCTTATAAAATTCACAAGTATCTTGAGTTTCTGTGTGCAAATAAAACAGTAACCTTCATTCAATAAATATGAAGTCCTTGTCATGGGGCAAGGTTGGAGCAACACCACGAAGTCCCTGCTGTCACAGTGGGAATGGCAGACAACAGGCAATGTAATGTATGACTACAAGGCTCGATAGGTCCACTGATTTGCTACAGGGACTGGAAGATTAAAAAAACATTTTACATATTCTTTAAAAAAGGAGTTATAACTCTTGAATAATAAAGACAATCTTTAAACCCTTTAAAGCTGCAAGGGATTGGTTTGACCCTACACACAAGTCTTCATGTTTGCAGTCAGCAATTTGTTTATTGCTATAAAAAAGACAGGGGCAATAAAACCTAAACAATTTAGGGACATTAGGAGAATGGCGTGAATTACCAAAGGGGTCTATGTTTATAGAAATTCAGTGAAAAATAAAATCTTAAAACTTTATGAGACATGAACACTAATCACTAATAAACCGCATCTACAAAGAGGCACCATCAAGACCTGCTTTTCAGTTCAGGGTATAAATTAGACTTGGTATGTAAATAGATGCTCTTTACTTTAGAAAGCCTTTGAAGTTTATTTCTTTCAACTGGCTCTATACACCCTGGAGCTACCTCGAGTACATAAACCCAGCACCCTACACATTTAAATGCTCAATATTTATTTAATAATTTAATCATTGTATTATTTATAGACCTAGTCAACTGCTTTTTATAAAAAGGCTTTATTAATCACCAACATTTTAAACCTAGGGGCTTGAATTGATGGGATTATATGGTGCCTACTTTAAAAAAAGAGAAAAGCATAACATATAATATATATATGTGCATATATAATATATACTTACATATTATATTAATTTTAGGTAAACATAAAATAATGTTTTCACAAATGCTTTCATGCATCCTTACTGTTATTTATATTTCTTCTCTCCCTCTGTATTACCCTCCTTATTCAGTTAAAGACGTTTTCCTCTACCTCCCCACCTTCATTTCCATATTATCCCCTTCATAGGACCTGGGTCCTGCTAGTCCCTTCTTTAGAGTTCCTTCTTCATCCCCGTGGTTCATACTTCCTTTCCTGGTTTCGGCAGTTACTTCAGGTTCCATACACATATCTAAAGATTTGGAACTAGGACCCACAAACAAGAAAGAACACACCATGTTTGTCGTTCTGAACTACCTTGCTCAATGCAATATTTTCTATTTCTAGCCATTTAAATGCCAATCTCATGATTCCATTTTTTTTTTCTTTCCGGCTGAACAGAATTCCTTCTATGTGCACACCACGTTTTCATTACCCGTTCGTCAGCTGAAGGACACCCAGGCTGTTTCCATTTCCTAGCTATTGTGAAGGAAGCAGCAGTGAACATGGCTAAGCAAGGATCTATGAACTTTACACCATCCACTCCGGGTGCTAATGCTCCCCCTCAGAACAGGAAACTGTCTAACAGAAACAACAGCCCCAGGCATGAAAAACCTCCTTCGGAATTGTTGGCCAGTAAAGTCCTAGAGACCCACACAATTGCCATTGCCCTTGGCTGCCCCCCTGTCCCCCCAGAATTTGAAGGTACCCATGTTCTTGAAGACATCAGGACTTGCAAGCATCCTAGCTGAGTCTGACCTAGAAGGCTCCTTTCTGACTTCTCATAGAACCTCAAGGTACTATGCAAGCTGCCAACAGCGAAACACAATCAGCCGTGGCTATGATGCCTATGAATTGCAGCAACGACCAGCACAGCAAGACATTCCTAAATGTTCAACAGCAGCACGTATATCTTGACAGTCGCCAATAGCTGCTTATTTGGACTGGAGACACACTTAACAGAAAGGAATTCAGGTCTGGTCTTGTAAAGCTAGCCAGCTACCTGTAGCAAGTAAGGCCAGCAGAGAACACACCATTGCCTCTTTCCCAAACCAGTATAATTTCTAACAGCATTCTAAATACTAATTCTTCTTATAGCCACAGGTGCAGCTCTCACCTCTTATCAAAGAAATTCCTTTTTGAAGCCAACTGAGATCATTAGAGAAATCCACATAGGTTCAGAGAATATAGTAACCGGCCACAAGTGAATCACTTACAACAGAACTCTACCCACAAGGCTCAAGGAACACTGTGGAAGAGGAGGTGGAAAGACTGTAAGAGCTGGAGGACCAGAACATCTGCTGTAAGGTTGTATCTCCTATATATGACAGGAAGTCCACACCCATATAATCTCATCAATATGGCTGCCTAAAGAAAACCGGAACTATGACAATAGCTGTTGACTCGTCCACGGATGGGGAACTCTCACAAGGCCCCACACCTAAATGGAAATTTACAGACAGTGATGACTGCTGAGAGAGAGAGAGAATCAGTCTTTCCCAAGGATGAACCTCATAATTGGTTATCCAATACCAAGTGGTCAGATTCATAGACGCCATACTAAACAGACCCAGCAGGTTGCACTTCCAAGTTTTTATGGATGTATATCTGTAATAAGAATAATCAAAGAATAAAAGGCCATGCACACGAGATGGATGGGAGGAGGGACACATAGGCAAATAAACAATTTGTTGAGAGAAGAGGAAGCACGCTAGAGGGACAACTTGCAAGCCTTGGGACCTGAGTTCAAGCCTGAGAATCCACATTCAAAACGAGATTTGAAAAGGTCAGACCTGGTAGTGCCTGTGCTTGCCATCCCAGCACATCCCCTTGAGCGAGAGACCTGTCCTTCCTTGCTACAGGTGTTTCTATTTTGTTCTGAAGAGAGAAGCAGAAGCTAAGGTCACAATCCAGCCTGCCCAAATTATCCATATGATGGTCCAGGACCCGGCTGGTGATTCCGAGAGGATGAAATGCCATCCTACTATAAAACAAAGGCGTTTCAGCAAATGTTTTGCCTCTCTGCCCCTCTCCAACTCTTATCCCTATACTGGGCTAAACCCCTGTTCACCCTCAGATGCCTGAGACCTGTGTCCTTATGTGTGCACATGTGTGTTCCCACATGGCACTTCAAGTGCTAACAGGCCTTTTACCACTGTGGAATGCAGGAGGGTGCATCTCTCATCAATCTCCCTTGGTTAGTGCTTTTCATTCTTTAGGTGGGAAGCAACCATGCTTCCTCTGGAAATGCAGTATCTCACAAATGGGGGAGGAAAAAAAAGCCACCTCAGTCCTTTTTCATAGGGGGAGGGGGGTCATAGGAAAAGTCTCAAAGGAATGACTCAGCTCTGTGCCAAGACCTGTTTCCTACTTACTGCTAAGACTTCTTCCTATTAAAACTTAATGCAGTCTTCTCTGGCAGCTCATTTTGTTTGCCAAGTCCTTTTTGATAAGTTATTTATTCCAGTCATAAGTGGATTGCTTAAGCAATGCCTTACAGGACAGAGAAGGATGCCACTTCCATTCCTGATTCTTGGAGGACTGAATTGTTAGCTCCCGTGGCAAGCCGCTGTCATGGAGTCCTTTCTTGAATAGCTGGACAGCCTAGTATACATATAACAGGCACTCAATACATACTACTACTAAACGAGTGAATGAATTATTATCAGAGTGAAAGGTACATCAGATGTCATACGGAAAATGTGGAGGAATGAGAGCACGGCAGGGTTTCGATGGAAATGGATTTATCTGCATGGCGCAGTGCAGATAAAACAGGTAAGCCCATAGGCAAAGAGCACACATAGTGTGGCCCTCCGCATCAGGCAGCATGTGCGATCCAGCCTCTCTCACTGTAAAATGGGAGTATCATGGGAGCAAAGGGTGCCCAAAGTGTCCTGCACAGTCACTAGTAAATAGTGTCGTCATAACATCACCTGTACAGGTACAGCTGCATGTTTCCTAAATGACAAGGCACATGGCATATCCAGATTAAAACTCAACACGTACAGAGTTGAGGCTTCTAGAAAATACTCCGAACCCAATGAAGCCACATGTAGATATTCTTCATACGATTCATCATCACAAGCCTATTCTTGGTTATAAAAGAATTTTCAGTAACGCTCATATTTTAACTTGGAAGTTTATCCTTTAAAGTATGTAGTGCTGTGTGTGCCCCATACACTGCAGCTTTAAAACCATGCCAGAGTGACTCACACGCTCTCTGAGAAATACGTGCCTACGTTTCCTTCATATCTTGCTTTGAGTTTCTATTTTCATTTAATGGTATAAATGTATCAGCCCTCTGACGGTCTTACATCTGGACAGACGCCAGGACACAGCTACACTGTTCTCTCCTATTAATTTCCACTCCACGCACCAGAGCTGCAAGGTCTCTGCTGCGGTTAGCTGAAGCATTTACTCAGAATGACTGTCTTTTACGTGCATTAATTCCAGCCCTGGCTTAAAGAGAAAGAAATGAGACAAACATACACAAAGAAGAAAGTTTAAAAGAAAGGAAAAATAGAATAAACTCTTTTGGCTCTGTCTCATGCAGGAAAAGAATGAAAGGCTGCTTTCCTGGCCTCATTAAACACTGTGTTCCTCCTAGCTGCTTTTCGAAAAACCCAAAAGGATGGGGGAGGAGGAGGTTTAGAAGACAGAATGAGGTGAGCAATAAAGAAGGTAAGAGGGGAAAAAAAAAAAAAAAAGAACCCTAATGGCTGTGGAACAAACCAGAGGGGGAGGGGCAAGAAAAAGAAAGAAGCAAAGAGAGCTGAAACCTGACACTCAGGAACTCAGGCCTCTAGCAAGCAACTTCATGGACTGAAAACCTGCCAGCCTGAGGGATGTGGAATGGTTCCAATCCCAGCCTTCATTAACGCTTCATATACCCGGTCCCTAATTTACGGCCGTTTAACGGCAGACATTCTACAAGTACCTTCGGGGACCTCTGAGGACAGAAGAAATCTAAGAGAAATTACATGCCCAGGGAGCTCTCTCCAAGGCGAAAGCCCTCCTGTGCAAGGCAACAATTTAGTTGCATTTTTTTTTATGGTGTCTGTTGGGGACTTGCAACAGACACAGAGCCAGTGGGGAGTGATAGCTGTAGGGGAAGCCTGGAGATGTGGGACACAGGACAGGTGGACAGAAGCTCTCTGTCTGTGAGAGTTGTTCGTGAGTGGGGCAAGGAATGTGTCTATGTGAAGGAACACACATATATATATATATATATATATATATATATATATATATATATGTAGCTGTAGGCAGGGGTTTCTGGCCATGTGACCAAACTTTTAAAAGTAATTTAAACAAAAAAGGACACAAACAAAATTAAGAGGATGCTTTCCTTGAGTGTTGAGACCATTTTTTTTTTTTTATTATTTTTAAAGAAAAAAAGAAATGAGGGGGAAAAAAGTGGGATCCAGAAGTAAACTCAGATCCTGAAATCCGGTGAAGGGAGAGGCAGGGTGGTACCCACCAAGGCCAACCTCAGTAATCATTTCTATCATTCTCTCAAGTTTCCTCCTCATCCGTCCTGCCTATGTGCATGGTGCACATCACAGCATGTAATGAAGCAGGACCTAGATCAGGTCAGGTGGCTTTCTCTGCCAAGGCCAAAAAGTGAAGGACCAAAGGATCTCCGCAAAGACTCAGGAGTTTGGGAAAACAGACTGGAGTCCCTCTCCTCTGACAGCAACAGGAGGATGGGGGAAAGGGAAGCTAGCCAGATTACCTTTCAACTAACAGCTTTCCTAAATGGGTCTGTGGATTAGTATTCTAAAGGCTGAGGGCTACATCACCATCCTTGGGGCAGCTGAATGGAGTCAGGCAGGTCTCAGCCAGTCAAGGAAGGACATGATTTCAGCCCCTCAGGAGGAAGGAGCTGTTTCCAGTCCCTCTAGAATGCTAATCTTCTGAGTATACAGTGTGTAAACCCATGTCTTTTCTAGAGCAACTAGGAAATATGTAAAAAATAGCTTAGAGTGAAGCAAGTAGCCTGGTTTGACTACCACCTGGAGCCAGGCAACACCATATCTGATTCCAAATGACTCCAAACCGTCCTTCTACAGCAGTAGGATCACGCACGGTCTCCCTCTTTCCCAACTCGTCTCCAAGAAAGCCTGTGTGTACTCTGCTCTTGAGAGATGGCTCCCAGCTGCAACTGATGTCCTTTTCCAGTAGATAAGACAAAGGCTTGGCAAAGTCACTGTGCCTTTTAGTACTGGCTTAGCTGAGAGTAAACTGGGACTTCGTGAAATCTCTAGTGGTTATTCAGGGCCTCAGTAGAGCCCTGTTACTTTCCCCTTTCATTATCTTTCATAGCAACCACAGGGCTTTTACTAGCCTAGGGCCAGCTGCTGAACTCCAAATCTGACCCAGTTAAAAAGCAGTCTTAACCC